>NC_056734.1:273585094-274185094 GCF_019279795.1 Protopterus annectens
CCCCCCACCCGGGGCCCCCCCCTACTACAGGCCAGAGACTTTGTTCTCCAACTGTGTGCTCACCTAGGATTTCCGTAAACTGGAAAATCCTTACTTCAGCCATCACAAAATATCTTGTTCATAGGAGCAGAATTAAACACCGTCAGTTGATTCTGAGGCTTCCCCAGAAAGGATATTATCACTTCAGACTCATATCGCCTTCTACTCTTGTCAAGGAAATCTCCTGCAAAACTAGTACTGAAGGTGTTGGGCCTCATGTCAGCCTCCCTTATTGCAATTCCCTGGGAAGGCTGCACATGAGAGTCCTACAATGGCTGCTGTTTGCACAATGGTCGTTCAACAACTACCTCTAACACACGAGATTCTTATAACAAAGACATGCAAAACAGATCTAAACTGGTGGCTTCAAACGTGCAACCTTTCCAAGGGGAGACCGTTTGTGCTACCCACGCCCACAGTTACGGTGACCACGGACGCTTCCCTGATAGGGTGGGGGGGCATCTTTCAGGGACAGACAGTCCAAGGCGAATGGACCAATTTGGAGTACAATCTGCACATCAATGTTCTAGAGTTGAGGGCAGTGTTTCTAGCGTTGCAACACTTTGCTTCCCTTCTTCCTCTAGGGACTATTGCAGTTCAGACGGACAACATGTCGGTAGTCTGGTACATAAACAAGCAAGGGGGAACCAAGTCCTATCAGCTATGCAGAGAGGCCATGAGAATTTGGCAGTGGGCGGAGTCCACGGGTCGCTTTCTAATAGCAACGCACATCCCGGGGTCATCCAACGCCATAGCCGACAGGCTGAGCAGAGCAATTCTGTTACCGCACGAGTGGTCCCTAAAACAGTCAGTGGCGAAAAGGATTTTTCGCACGTGAGGCCAGCCTTCCTGCGATCTGTTTGCGTCTCCAATGAATGCCAAATGCAGGAGCTACTTTTCCCTACTACCCCTCCAGGGAAGTCCCCAGGGACGCACTGGTTTCTGATTGGCCCCCGGGACTCCTGCACGCATTTCCTCCATTTCCTCTGATATCAAAGTTTCTCCAGAAAGCCAGGAACCTACACAGGACAATAATCCTCATTGCCCCATTCTGGCCTCGTCAAATTTGGTTTCCCTTCCTGAAGATACACTGCATTCGGGGACCCTGGATTCTGGACCCAGAGCCAGACCTATTGACTCACTCGTCAGGGGTTCCCCATCCCGCTCCTGTCCCTCCATCTAGCAGCTTGGCTGCTCCAATTCCCAACTTAGCCAGGTCTGATCTTTTGTCACCAGCAGTCCAGGATATATTGGTGGCTTCGCATAAAGCTTCCACTACTAAAACATATGCTAGCAAATGGAAGCGATTTGTATTCTGGGCGAATACACACCATGTGGATCCTTTTATAGCTCCTTTGAATAAGATATTAGAGTTCTTAACGGACTTATTCCATCAGGGTGCTTCTCCTGCTACACTAAGAGTTCAATTGGCTGCCATTTCGAATTTCCATGTGGAAGAATGTGGAGCTCCTGTTATGGCTCACAGACTTTGTAAAGCCTTTTTAAAAGGGTTTTTTCATATTAGACCACCGGTCAGATCTCCTACGTCACCTTGGAGTCTAAACTTATTGTTATCTAAATTAATGTTGCCCCCCTTTGAACCTGCCTCTTCTTGCCCATTAAAATTTTTATCCTGGAAAACTCTCTTTCTGGTAGCCATTACTTCCGCTAGGCGAGTATCTGAACTTCAGGCTCTCTCCATCAAGCACCCTTATTTGATCTTTCACTCTGACAGAGTTTCTCTTCGAACCAATTCATCCTTCCTCCCTAAAGTGTGTTCTATTAACAATATTAATCAGTCCATTGAATTACCCACTTTCTTCAAAACCACTCCAACAAAATGGAGTATATGTTACACAAATTAGATGTTCACAGACAGCTAAGATTTTACTTGGATAGAACAAAAGATCACAGAAAAACAGATCAACTCTTTGTGGCTTTTGCTGATAGCAGGAAAGGACTTGCAGTAACCAAAAGAACTCTTTCTAAATGGTTAACGGATTGTATAATCTATGTCTACGATTCTTCAAATCAAACCCTTTTACACAAACCCAAAGGACATTCCACAAGGTCAGTGTCTACATCTTTGGCTCATGCAGCCCGCCTACCACTGGACGCTATTTGTGCAGCTGCTACTTGGTCTAAGCCAAATACATTCATTTCTCATTATAAGGTAGACAAGGTTTCTAGGGACAGGGCAACCTTTGGTTCCACTGTGCTCAAGAACGTCCTCCCGTGAGTTCCTCAGGAACAAGGAGCTAGGACGCTACCCATGTGTAAGAACAACGGCGAGATTGAACACTATCACATATAGAAGTTATGTCCTTACCATAACGCTTCCATGTGGAGTGTTCATCTCGCCTTTGTTCTTACAGTCCCACCCTCCCACCCTTAGGAAGAACGTTCTTTGATGCCTGGCCAGGAGCATTCTGCTACTGTTGCAATATTGTGTACATAGTTGGCATATATATATTTATATGTGTCTGTTTGGCTTATATATATATAGTTATGTGTAGATTCTTTCTGTGCATATGTGATGTAAGCATGAATGTGCTATTCTGTAGATTGGTTTGCTTGCAAACTAGATCTGAGGTAAAGGCAGAGGGGGATTGTGGGTATTAGATTGTCTCGAGCTTCTTCTCGATGCAGAGCTTGCAAGAGGCCGGCACGGAGCCAAGGATCGGCTCCGAACCCATGTGTAAGAACATAGGCGAGATGAACACTCCACATGGAACGTTATGGTAAGGACATAACTTCTATTTAACCATGTTTCAAATATGTCGTGGTATGCACAAGCACTAAAATGCAACATTTCCCCAAATGACTAGCAACATTATAAACTGCTTTACTTGCATCAGTATGTACAATGACATGGCAGAAATGTGATGCTAAGTAATGCGCATAATGCCAATTCAGGGGAAGCCACCACTGCTAAGCAGTGCATCTTGACAGGGACACTTTATACAGAAATAAAGAAGCTAAATGTACATATTTACTGTTATAAATAACCATACATATTAACGGGATAGTCTTGTATACATGGTGCATATAGGCATTTTTCTTTATCCATATTCACAGCAACAGAGAAATTGTGTGATTGCGGTGATTGTCTTGATTAAACATATCTTTCCATGTGTATTTCTATAATTTACTATGTAATATACTTCACAAAACCAGTGTGTCACACAATATAACATACCCAACAGACTAGTAATAGGTGACTTTGTAGTCAGGCAGACTGACATCCCACTCACTATGCTGAACAAGGAGAAGGTTACTGTTAGTTGCCTGGTGGGTGCCATGATCCGCCACATAACACAAGCACTCAGGTCACTCCAGAAAAAGTACAAACATGACTCTGTCATTGTCCATGTTGGTGTGAATAACCTGAGCCGTACCTCCCTGGACTACATGAAAAGAGACATTGCGAAGATCTCTGATGACGTAGGCCAGGCCAGTATGACCCTAACCCTGAGTAGCATCCTGCCCTCACCAAGAATGATACCATGTTATAGAGAAAAAATGATCAATTTCAACAATTGGTTAAGCTTCTGGTGTCATTCAAAGGGGATCCAGTGTCTGTCAGCTGTTCAACTATGCAGAGGCATTGATAAATAGGTGACCCCATCTTTAATATGTACAAGTAAGCAAGAATGTCAGTATGAAACATATACCTAAACAACCCATCACTAATGTGATGATGGAAGCATGACTGCAATAATGACGCATTAATCAAGTGAACCCCATGTCCCAGCATCCACAAGCACAAAAGTGAAACATAAGGATCCTTCAAGTATATGGCCAAGTATGCACAAACACCAAATTACATTTATCCAAGTGAGCCCAGAAGTAATACATTCGACTATGTACGTGTACAGAAATTAAACATTTCCCCGAGTGACCCCTAAAGTCATATGTCCACATATGCACAAGCACTAGAAAAGAAGCAATTGCCCACGCAGTCTCTTCAGGAAATGTATAGACGTCTGCAAGCATACAAATGAACCTGTTACACTAGTCATACTTTCAGTAATTAGTCGTACTCTGCAGAGCCAATAGAATGAATATTTTACCCATGTGAACCCCTTCATTAAAATGTACGAGTATGCTGAAACACTGAAATAAAGTGTACATCCCAGCAAGATCACCAGTTATATGCCCAAGTACTGTAATGAAACACTTCCCTAAGCGACCCCTTGAGTAATATGTCATGCCTTGTACAAGTTCAAAAAATGAAATGGTTACATGAGTAATCTCTTCATTAGTATATGTTTGCATGTGCAAGCATAGAAATTAACCATTTACCCAAGTGACCCCTTCAATAATATGTTGCAGTATGCATACACAGAAAATTAAAACATTAACCCCAGCAATCAGTTTACATATAGATCCAGGTATGAGCAAATAAGCACAAACACTAAGCATGCACAAGCACAAATGTGAAACATTTACACAAGTTAACCCTTCATTAATAAGTCCCAGTATGCTGAAATGCACAGACTACATCTGTTACCCCAGCAGCCACTTGAGCGACCTGTTACAGTATGCAGAGGCACAATGAAATAGGTGACCCCTCCTGTAATATGTACAAATAAGCAGAAATACCAATATGAAGCATATAACCAAGTGGCCCTGCGATATGTCCCAGTATGCATAACTGCATTAATACACATGAACAAAGTGACACCCTCATGACTATGGCCAAGCATTTGCAACCAAACCAGAAGCACCACATTGAAATTGGTATCCAAGTGACCCCATCAATAGTATGTCCAAGTATCCACATGTACCATAATGAAAGGGACCTCCTCAGACATGTGCTGAAATATGCAAAAGTGCTGCAAAAGAAACCATTACTAAATCTAGTTCTTCAAAAATATGTGTATACATGAACAAACATCATATATGATCCTTTCCCCCCAAGTGACACCTTCATTAATTTGTCCCAGTTAGCACAGGCACTAAAATGTTTAGCCAAGTTACCCGATCAGTAATATCTGTCAAATGTGGATAAACACAAAAAAAAAAATATCTGAGCAAGCTCAACAACTATATGACCTAGTACCAAAATGAATCAGTTACCCAAGTGACCCCTACAGTAACATGTCCACCCATGTACAAGTAGTAAAGAATGGGACAGTTGTTAGAGCAATCTCTTCACTAATATATTTAGGCATGTGGAAGTATTGACATGAAGCATTTTCCCACGTAACACCTTTTGTATTATAATAAATAACAATGATATTTTAGGTTTATTTAGTTAAATAATTATTGATTGATGCATTAAGGCATGATACTTTATTATAAGAAATGTAAAATAGTCAGACAACCTGTGTTGAAACCTAAAAAGAATCTGGAGAAGACTCTATAGACTGTAATAACATGTAGGTTGCAATACTAACCTATTACAACCTAACCAAGGAAGGTAATTGATGTTTGAAGCTTTACTACCTGGCACCTGCACAACAACTTTACAAAATTCGTGAACTGCATTAATAATGCGTTTCACAAATCACATGGAAGACAATCAGGGAAATACAAAAGTAATGTATTTCCAATAAGCTGTAAGTAAACATCATGTACTGGAACTCTCTTGGACAAAACAACAGCCTTAGCTGAGGCACAGCTTCAAGAATTCTTATAAAATAACAGATAAAATCATACATCTGTTTTAATTTTTCAAAAGGTTGAAAGACAGCAAACATGAATTGAAAACTGATAGCAATACCTTGGATAGTCATTTTCATTAGTTCATAAGTAAATTCCAGGTTATTATTCTGCTGAGTATTACAAGCCTAGCTAACAAACCGAGGTCAGGATTAAACCCTGTACCTTGTATATGTGAAGTAAAGACCTTTACTATTGTGCCTGCCACATCCCTATGCCAACTCTTCCTCGAGGGTATGTAATATATTATTTTTTTTTTTTAGATTAACTTGCCTCAAAAAAAATGCAAAAAAACATTTTTTTTTATCTTTGGAAATGGATTAGAAAATGCTTAACCAGATAAACAAAAAAGAAAGCACGAAGATGTAATCCGAGCTAGGACTGATTTATTTATTGTTTTTATCAACAAGTTACTTATGACTTCATCAGAATCAGTCATTCTGAAGAAGTCATTTGTAACTTGTTGACGAAAGCGCTAAATAAATGGATTAGAAAACTAAATGCACCACAAAACAGATTAACTGTTCATATGCAGCTGCTCTACGATTATTATGCTGCATATACAAAATAAATTAATTCTGCATAATTACTTTCTTTAGACATTTACATGGATAAACACTCTGTAATGCTTAAAACAATTACATAAAAAAATGTTTAATTCTAAAATCTTATTTAACTGTACCCTCAAGTTAGAATTAAACTACGCTGAAAAACTACCTTTGTCCTGGTAGAATTTCCCGGTAAACAAATGTAAATAAATACAGAAACACCTACACAGAATTATGAGCCAGCAGCAAACAGGGAAAATATGCCGATATGCAGCAAAAATAGCAAGTGGTCTCCAAAATTACCAAAGACGAGAATAAAGCATCAAACAGAAATCACAGCATACAGAAATCATGAGTTCATGAGCAAAAGAACTGCGGTGATTGATTTAAAACAATGCAGTGCAGCTATTGTATATCTTACTGTCACTTTGAATGCATTAATCTGCAAGCTGGGAGTAGTTATCAATTCCCCTAGTGACGTGGAGATTCTACAAGAGGGTGTCACCCAAACAAATGAATGGTGCCAGCAACATGGCCTCAAGCTGAATAGAAAAAATGCATCATCACCCCCTTTGGGGAGAGTGACGTCTACACAAATTATCACATTAATAACGATGTCCAAGACACGCAGTCAGCCATGAGGGATTTGGCATCCAGATTGATAACACAGGCACAGAGGTGATCCCCGTTGTGAATTTCCTATTTCCCATCCAATCATCAATATTTTTCTTGAAGAGTGCTAATGAGGAGCTTTGTTTGATCAGTAGGTAGTTTCAGAGTATGGGAAGTCTCTGGGACAGGAATCTAACCCTCCAGTATGTTCTGTTTATTGTGGTGATGCTTATTGTGGTGACAAGGTTTAGGTCCCTAGAATGTGTAACTCAGAGGGATTGGGATTTCTTTAAGTGAAGCATGTCCAACAGCTCTGGGTTTGACACAGCTTTGTATGTTAGGCAGAGATTGCCTCTGAGTAGGCGATATGTGACAGAGTTAAGCTGGAGTTTGAGACTGTCTGTGTAGGGCAGCTGTTTGAGGCCAGCAATCCTCTTTGTGAGGTATTTCTGCGGCTTTTCCAGTTGTTGTAGATGTCCTGTGAGGTACATACCACAAGGGGGATTGTACTTTATAATGGGTCTAATGAGTGACTAGTAGAAGGGAACAATGACCTCTTTTTTCCTGGATGTGAAACCTTTT
The DNA here is from genome assembly GCF_019279795.1 of Protopterus annectens. Lineage (NCBI taxonomy): Eukaryota > Metazoa > Chordata > Ceratodontiformes > Protopteridae > Protopterus > Protopterus annectens. The sequence goes on from NC_056734.1 coordinate 273,592,543, forward strand.
ATGACGAGGTGTGCCACATAGGATTTCCTGACTACTGTGGCAATGTGATTATAAAAGGAGAGACTACTTGCCCACCTGTGTCCCAAGATCTCATCACACTTTTGGTGTTATGTAGATTATCGCCTATGTGGTAGCTCATGGGTACAGAGTTTTTACCAAAGGGGATGACAGTGCACTTTTTGGCATTGAGCTTGAGGCCATGGCTTTGATACCAGGCATCTGTCTCAGTGAGGCTCTTTTGTAGGATGTCCACATCGTTAGGAGTTTCAATTATGACTCCTAGCTTCCAGTCATCTGCGAACATCATTAGCCAAAGACCTTCTCTGTTAATCCTGTGCTTCAGAGAAGTAAGTACCAAACAGGAAAGGACCCAGGACTGAACCATGTGATACTCCACTTGTCACTGGTCTGATGTCAGATTTGGAGTCTGCTTCTTTCACAGTGTGGGTTCTGTCAGTGAGCCAGTTGGCAACCAATGTTGTGACAAAGGGATTTATATCTACTTTAGTGAGTTTATCTATAATTCCACAGTGGGGGATGGAGTCCAAAGCCTTGGCGTGATAATTGGCTTAGCTACTGGTGTCATTCCAAGGGGAGCCAGTATTTGTCAGCCTCTGATGACATGATCCACAGACCATGCTGGTTTGCACCTGTAGCCACCAGGTTTCTGAATAAAGGCCAAGGCATTAGCCAGCCCATAGTACCCTTTTAGGCAGTCCCAAACCAACAAACCTATTGATGTAACAAATTCTTCTAATACCAACCTGAAGGTACTTCTGCTCAATGCTAGGAGTCGTAACAAGAAACTGCACTGAATGGAAGCTCTCCTCACCCCGTAGAATGCTGACATCTCTGCAGTTACAGACATATGGTTCAAGGCTGCAGAAAGCACCATGGCAGTGCAAGGCTATAATGTCAACCTCACATTCAGACCATTCTCTGAAAAGAGGTCCACAACAATGAAAGCCACATACCTTAAGTTACTAGAAACACTTACCATTCAGCCCAGCACACTACTCATGAGTGATTTTAACTACCCGTTCCATAAGTTGGGAAACGTACATGACCACTAACATGCAGTCTCAGAGATTCCTGGACTTTGTCAATGCAAATGCTCTGGAACAGCTAGTCAGTACTCTCTCTAGAGGCTCAAACATCCTTAACATAGTACTCACACACATGGGGGGGTGCTGCACCCCCCCCCCGTGTACTGTCTTCATCAGATCATAAATCAGTCTCATTTAAAATAAATGCAATGGCAGAGCTCTCTAACCCTAAAGAACTTTATTTTCATCTTTAATTTTAACACTCTTGCACCCCTGAAAAATCAAAGACTATGCAGAAATACAAGTGAATGCCCTGCACAGAAATGGCAGTATCTGATTGAACTAAACCACTGTTTAGCCAGAACAAGTCACCCTGGTGGACAGAATGGCATAAATAGATTATACAACAAAAGGAATGAAAAACTTCCTGTCTAAAAGCAAGAGGGAGGATGAACACAGAAAAATCCCCTCATTACCTTAACATGCAAATTAGGGAAGTAGTGAAGTCCTCAAGACTTCCCAAGCAAAGGTCAACCTTTTTAGTCATGTCCAAAATATTGAGGAAAAAGCTCAATGTGCTGAGTTGGCTCTCTAATGCTACAGACATGGCATCAGTGGTCCCTGACGGAATACCAGGGTGCCTATTAAATAGCATGAATCATGACCTAGAGAAGCCACTTGGATCTCTATTTAAACCACAGTCTCCAGACACGCTTTGTCCCAGTATAGTGAAGGATAACAACAGTCATCCTTCTGCACAAGAGAAGGACCAATGAACCTCCGAAACTAAGTCCCATAAGTCTCACTAGCTTCACATGAAAGGCTATGGAAAACATAACCTTGGACCTGATTAACAACAACACAGGAAATCTCCTAACTCTAGTCCCAACCCAGTTAGGCTTCTTCAAAAGCAGGTACTGCTGTTTGAAAAGGTTGCTAAGGCCATGGATGAGGGTAAGACAATGCAGATTGTCTACAGTAGCCTAGCCAAGGCATTTGATACAATGCCCTACTTGGGTATTATAGCTAAACTCAGACAATTGGACATAAACCTCAATGTCACCAGATGGATAGCAAAATGAATCAGATAGGACAAATATCATTACAGTGGGCGACTCCACATCCAGTAAGAGAGGAGTCACAAGTGGAGTACCGCAGGGCTCAGTGCTGGGCCCCCTCCTATTTGGGATGCATTTCTCAATATCATGTCAAATGTAGAGGGCCTTTGGCTGACCATGTCTGTGGATGCCTGCAACTAGAAGGTAATCACTGACTCTTTATGATGTTGATATCCTACAGGAAGAAATGACAGAATGACTGGTGTCTAAGAGTCATGACCTCAAATGCAAAGAAATGCATAATACCGCCCTTTGGGAAATTAAATACCCCTGCAAATCTGCACCTTCCACAGTCACCAAAGACTACTACTTTCTCCTCATACCTTCTGATGGCATCCTGTAAACAATGTTTATGCAGGAACAGATTCTCCACATAGTATTCCAGAAATGGACAGTTCTGCCAAGTATTGCATACAGCAGTGCCCGAAATATGAAAGCCTAGATTCTGCGGCACATACGTATTGGCACTCGCACCATCAAGAGAGAAAGACTAAGAAAGAAACAGCAAGTAATGTAACACAACTGCATTAAACTTCATCACAGAAAATAAGCAAACTTTGCAATACAGAAATAAAAGCTACCCCAAATAACTCTCCAGCACACTGCAGACCACACCCCTACATTGCCACACGAGATAAATGGCTCAACATTCTTTTCCAGATTAATCCCTAGTAACTATGTATTTCTTCCAGTTAGCACTGTCCACCAGAAAAAAAAAATGCAACATGCTTTCAACCTTGATCAAATAACCCTTAAAGGATACTTCACTTTCCTTAGGGCGACAAGCCCATAATATGAGAAACCCTGCCGAAAAAAATGAGCATTCGGGTCATTTTAAGGGGGGGGGGGGGTGTTTATGCCAAACACCTCAAATGTTAATTTTCCAAAGTATAACACAATGGGAGTCCAAGACGTAGCTGAAAAGGGGTCAACAGGCCAATACACTTACCTAGTGAACAAACAGAAACTAAATACAAATAAAATAACTAAAGGAAAATAAATTAACCAGCATTTAGACTGCAAATTAACAAAAAGTCCAGAGAGCTTATATTTAACTATACTGTATAATCAGAATGCAAATGCTGTAATGCATGATGTAAACTGCAGTAGGATTACCAAAGACACATATACCTAGCATTTCTGCTCAGCCCGTACATTTGTACTCTTAACATAACAACTGCACACTGTATTGCTATTGTTCCCATTTCCCCTAACCAAACATATAGCAAATAGCATAATCGCCGCAAATAAATACAATCATCGGTCGCTCTTTCTATGCATCGCAATTCATAGGGACTCCCCTCCTATATGACTGCAACAGTATCCTACTACCAATAAAGGACATGTCCCAAATCTAATTCACCTAAATTACTCCAACATATTACAGCATATATATATATATATATATATAAAACAACTAAAAACCACGTCAGTAGTTTAGTAGAGAGGTTAACTCCGAACATACCTATACGTTTTAGCAGCAAATCAAGAACCAAAACGCCAACAGCACATAAGTTAATAACTTTGCAAAACCCACGGCACAGTAATTAGTCAAGTATCTTGATTATTACACATTCAACAAATCTTGGGAATACTCACAAGGTAAGAGAAGGCAGGACGATCCAGAAGTTCTCCTAGATTTATTGTAATACAAATCGGCAGCTGTTATCTGTAAAGCCCGTAGCCACAGAATGATCCGATGCAGAAACAACGACGTGCGGGAACAGATTAATAAGAAAGAAGTTCCTGCCTACTTTTTAGGCTTGTTTTATGCACTTAGATGAGAGCGATTACATGTAAATAATGAGAAACTCATGAATATTTAGCGAGTGGGTGTGTACCGGACGAAAACAGAAGAGTGGGCGTGTGGAAGAAAATTAAACAGAAAAGTACTTGCTTTCTGATGGGCAAATTGTCGTGGAAAACAACAGGCGCGAGAGCAACTTCCACTTTAAAATGGATTGCAGTACCAGTAAACAATCACCGGTAAGATGAAAAACAGTAGAAAAAATATATATACGGATACCAAATGACATTTTACCACAACTGGATGATTAGTAAGGGGGAGAAATAACGTTAAAGTACAGAATTCATAGGCAGTTTCCCGTAGTTGTCCTTTAAGGTCAAGTACTGCACTCTTAAAATGCTTGAGTTCTTCAAGAAAGTTACTGATGGATGAGCGAAAATCATAAAAAACAATATATCCAAGTCTTGCTAAGGTATACAGTAACATGCAACACTCTGCTAGCTAACTGTCAAGCCTTGCATCAACTGATGGATTGAAAAATGGACCACACTTTATAGAAACCAAGAATTTAGAGTGGATGGATCCATCTCCTCCAAAAGACATGTCATCAGCTGTGCTTCACTGGATGCAGTACTTGGAGAATTTTGCACTAGGATTTATTTCTTAGTGGTCAGATGTAGTGCTAAGGGTTTATGTCTCACAAAGATTGTTGATGACAGTAAGCTAATTATAATTACTGGCTCTACAGTTGCACCTATATTGCCCAAGTGGCTTTTTTAAATGGAAATTGATGCTGTCAAAATCAAGAAATTACAGAAAAAAAAATACAATTACTGTATAATATCATCCTTCAGTAAGTACATCAACCCCTGAAACTATTACATTGACAGCATACCTAGAGAAATCAATGTCTCTGAACCAATGTAAGCATTGAGCAGGTGTCCACTGCTGTATTAAAGTTTATTTTTTCCATTGCATAGCTTATTATTAAGGGCATGGCATACAGATGTGAAGATGTGATCAATCCACTGTATCTGAAACTTTTTAATCCAGTCTTTGAGTATAGTGCCCCTTGGCATGCTGTTAAAACACTTGGCACAAAATGAAAGTGCACAACTCTTTCTCAACAAGGAAAGTAATGGTGTAAACCATGTAAAGTACACTTACTGCCTCAAAGGCTGGTCCTGATATTATTCTCATACCGGTTGCTGAGTGGAAGCCTTTGCCTTAGTTTAAGTTGAGTGTCTTTCTATATCCATCTACACAGACCAAATGTATATCTGCAAGTTGAATGTTCACATAAACATATGCTCACAATTTAAAAAATGTGATTAAAAGACAGATTTGTAGCACATAGCATTACAGCTTGCAAGAATCTTATTCATCTCCACATAAAACAAAGAACTACTATTCCTCCACTCAGTTAAAATTAGGATGAGTAGATCAGAAACTGCAAATTCTTCAAATGAATAGCAACCATGCCCCACCTGGGAAGGGGTTTACATGTACATGTTTTCCTGCTATAAGTTATAAGAAAGGGGACATTACAAGGGATAAAATCACTTCATGGGAATTCTTGTCTAGGCTTCTATAGATCCTGTCTCTGGTGCTTACTAATATGGGGGAACATAGCACCCCCACTGTGACATTTTCCCTGTTGAGATCTGACCACAAATCAGTTTCCTGACCCTCCACAGCAAGTCCGAATCAGAATTTAACTTCTTACAGGGTGGTATAAATAGCTTCACTGCACCTTGCCCCTGAAATGGAACTGACAGCTGTGCTGAGTTTTACACCAATGCTTTAAACAAACACCTGTATAACTGTGGCTGTACCTGATAGGACCAAAACAAGCCCTCTCTAAGGCCAAAAACATAGCATCTATGAGACTTTATAACATCCAGGCTGCATCCTAAATGGGCTCCAACAAGAAAAAGCAACACCTTTGGGTACGCATTTCATAGTCTAAGCTTCATCCCAGCTGAGTGGAAAATGGCCATCATTATTGCATTGCACGAATGTGGTGCTTCCACTGACCCGGTGAACTATAGACCTATTAGCCTGACTAGCCTTCTCTGCAAGGCCATGGAGTGAAACATCATGGACCTTATCACAGATATAGGTAATAACAAAACACTTGACCCTACTCAGTTAGGATTTGTCAAAGGGAGATCATGCCTGTTAAACCTCATGGACTTCTTCGAGACGGTCATCAAGGCCCTGAACAAGGGAAAATCTGTAAATCTATGCATACAGCCTACCTAGTCTTAGCCAAGGCTTTTGACACTACCCCCAACTCAGGCATCATTGACAAACTCACCCAGCTAGGTATAAACCCTTATATCATTTGATGGGTCACTTTCTGGCTCACTGAAAGAACCCATATAGTCAAAACAAGGGGAATCCACCTCCAACAGCATACCTGTAACCAGTGGTGTTCCACAGGGATCCATCCAGACATCTCTGGTATTTGGAATCGTTTTCTCCGTAGTACATGCAAAACCTAAAGGTCTGTGGCTGGTAAAGTTTGCTAATGACAGCAAACTGGGAACAGTCATAGAATCTCCAAATGATGTCAACATCCTGTAAGAGATTGGTGCCAAAGTTATGGCCTTAAACTGAATGCAAAAAAATGTATTTATGATTCCTGTTGTTTATGTAACTAAATTTAAAGTATGACACAAAGCTGCATATTTTACTGCTCTTTGCCTCTGTCCAAACAAAAAAAAATCTCTGTAAAATAGACGTGTCATAATATATTATACCTGTAATGTTTGAATATAATACGATTGTATTTACAAACTTGTAATTTACTATGGAGCTTTTCTCCCTGGGCCTCCTCTGAAAAAGGGCTTTAGCTCAGTTGGTCTATCCCAGTCAACAAATATCAAATAAAATAATAAAATATAAAAAAAGGGGACGTGCCCCACAAAGACCACTTCAGTATATGCCCAAATATGTGCAAGTACCAAAATGAAACATTTCCTCAAGCACCCCTTCAGTAGCATGTCCAAGTATGTACACACACCAAAATGAAGCACCCCCCAATGACCCAAGTATACACAAATACCAAAATGAAACATTTCTCCCAAGAACATGTCAGTAGTATATCCAAGAATGCATAAGCAAAATTAAACATTTCCCACAAGGACTTTGTATGCACAAGCACCAAACTGAAACTGTCCCACCAACATTTCCTTCAGCAGTCTGCCTCAGTATGCACAAGTACCAAACTGAAGCATTTCCCCCAACAAAGCCTTCAGTAGTTTGTCCAGGTATGTAAAAGCACCAAAATGAAACATTTCCCCTAAAGACTTCTTCAGTAGTATGTCCAAGTATGAGCAAGCACCAAAGTGAAATACTTCCCCAATGACCCCATCAGTAGTATGTACAAGCACCATAATGAAAAATTTCCCCCAATGACCCCTTCAGTAGTATGTCCAGGTATGCACAAGCACATAAATAAAACATTTCCCCCAACGACCCCTTCAGTAGTCTGTCCAGGTATGTGCAAACACCAAAATTAAACATTTATCCTATTAACCTCAGAGACTCCTTTTTTCCTGCCCACTCAGTTTGTCTACCCACACACCAAATGTGCCCATAGTGAGTGATTTCAATTCCCAAAAGAGGATATCCCTCAACTCACAGTGAGCACCAAAGACTAAATTAAAGAGACTGCCATTATTGCACTGAGGCCCAAGCAAGATGCCGTAAGTAGGGGTTGGAGGCTCTCAGGAGTGCCTTGGACATCCTTTAGACCGTAAGTATTGCTATCCCATTAAAGAGAAAAACATATTTGATTAAAAATATATATTTTTTTCAGTTTTACATCAGTGAATTGTACTCTCGACAAAACAGTGCTCAGGGTGACTGTCCCTTTCACAATGCCCTTGCTACGCTACTGATGAGCATTATAATAAGTTTGCATCTTAAATATCATCTAACCTTCCCACTTTGCTTATGATTTGTTTCAAATGGTACATGTATATGAATGACCTCAAATGTATACTTCTGCTCAGTTAATCTTAAGAAGATCAAAATCTATTTAAAAAATTATATCTTTAACTATAATAGCTACTAGGGATAGTTTCAAACATTTTGCCAAGTGATCCAGAGACATTCGGAGTCTGCAGTACTTAAGTACATTTAATGTTCTAGACTTATTACCCAGTATATATTTACATTACTGTAAATTTTATTATCTGACTTTCTTTCAGTGTAATCTTATTACTTTTGAGCTTCACAGTGCCCTGAGCTATAAATGGCATAAGTGACATTTTTTTTTTTTTGCAATTCTTTTTGGTACTAGCTGCCTGGAAAGTGTCAGCCCTCCAACAATCAACTGGTCTGTTTATTCTGCATAGTCAAGAACTGATCACAGGAGACAGTCATCTAGCATCTAATTTAATTAATGATTGTAGAAGATACAGTGTAAACAGAGTGGGGAGGAAGGACATACAGAAAGAAGGTATTGGTTGAATGCATGTTGTTTTAAAAAGGGGCACTTCTGGATGGAGTAAACAGCAAAAATGAAAAACAATTGGAAGTAGAGTAAAATATGCACAAGGAATGACAAAAGGAGACCGGGGAGAGAGTGAACTAAGTGAAGCAGGACTGTAGAAGAAAAAATATAGATGGAAAAAGGATGAGAGAGACTGCATGCAGGAAGACAGGTCAGGAGAAGGGATTTACACTAAGATTTTTTTGAAGTTGTAGCCAGTGAAACATCTGATTCTGAATAGCAATGATTACTTGTACATACACTCAGGAAAATATTAAATGGTGAAAAAGCAAAAAATAAGAAAACATAACCTACCTTGTGGAAATGTATTCACCCCCCCAGGAGAGGTTCCAACAACTAAGCCAAATACTGAAGTCAATCATCTCTTTTTCATATTGTGCCATCATTCATGCAGAACGTAGAATGCTGCTCAGTGCTAGGCTCATACTGGCCAGTGACACATACCCCAAGAGATCCATCATGTCTCTTTTAATGTATTCCAAGCAGATGTCCTTCAAGGATGCATCTGCAGTCCTTACAAATGGGCTGTCCTGTCGTCAGGCAGCCCTTCGGTCGGCTGGATTCCAAAGTCTGGGTCTGGCCTCGGCTGGTGTCGCACTTCACCCGACGTCATAGCTGCAGTTCTTCGGGTATAAAGGCATCAGTCGACGCCATTTTCCGCAGTCTTTCTTGCCGCGTGGCGCCCGAAGCAGAAGCTGTTCGCAAGTGCCGGTCGGTCAGATTCAGAGATTACTACTACCGAATACTACTCAAGACTTCTAAAAGCTAAGTACCCCGTTGGGGACTCTTTCTTGCCTCAGCCGATGTCAGAAAAAGTGAATAACTGTTTAACTTGTGGGAAACAAATACCTCATAAAGATTTCCACTGTTACTGCTTACCTTGTTTAGGCCCAGACCACGACGTAGCAGCTTGTTTAGCCTGTGCTTCTTTCAACCGACGGACGCTTAGACGTCGGTCGGAGTTTGCTGAACAGTTTTTCGGCTCAGATTTTGCGTACATAATGCCGTCGGATCCTCCGACTTCACAAGTTGTTAAGAAACGCAAAGAAAAGGACCGACACTCACGGTCTGCGGTTTCGGCCGAAACCGCGGTTAAGCAAACCGCGAGTGTCTCGGTTTCGGCCGAAACCGAGCAAATGGTTCTATCTTCAGCCGAATCCATGACTACTACCGAGGCCCCTTCTAACCTGGTTGAATCGGCCTCTGAAATTCAACCTGCTAATGTGGTTTCACAAGAATTATCGGACACCATCCCTTTGGATGTTTCAACCCCTGCTCGTGGTGCTGCTAGGCCTCCTGCAGCCATGTCCATAAAGGCCTTTGCCAGGGCTAAAGCAGCCAAAACTTCTAAGTCTGTGCCTGTTAAGCCCCCCTCTCACAGGCCCAGTTCCAGTTCCCAAATGCTCACTCTGACAGAGGATCTCATCTCTTTAATAAGGGGATCCCAATCTCATCCAGACAGGGCCTCTCAACCTCCTCCAGAAAAGAGACCTAGAGCAGAGCCCCCTGAGCCAGTGTCCTCAGATGATTCTTCTGATGATACAGACAATACAGACCATCCAGAGGCTCCTATTTCTACTTATGAAGACTCCGATGCTGAGGAATCGATTCCTTCTGCCTCTCCACCAGAGGAATTTTCCTTTAGGGAAACCTTAAATGCCATGAGAGAGCAATTCCAATGGCAGGGACAAGATTTCTCAGATTCAAGGAAAAGGCTTAGAACCTTTTTGCATTTACCACAACACAGGCCTTTAGCTATACCTCCAGTTCTTCCTGTTGTAGATGATGCATTTAATGATGCTTGCACTGCTCCTGATACTTTGCCTCCAGCCTCTGCTAAGCCCGATAGGTTTTACAGGGTCCCGGACACACATCACCATTTATACAAGGCTCCTTTTGCAGATCCCGAGACTATCTCCCAGGGGCCTAAGACAGTAGCTTCGACCTCAGTTAAAAACCCTCTCCCTTCTGAAAGGGAATCCAGGTCCTTAGAGAGATGGGGTAAAAAAGTATACACCTCTGCTACTCTCTCAGCTAGGGCATTAAACTGTCAGTTTCATATGATCCAATACCAGGAGTTTATGCTTGATCAGTTAACTAAGAAACTGTCCTCTGATGATTCTTTAGATAAGAAATATGTTCTAGAAATGGTGCATAACATTCAGCAGGTTAGTAACCATTCTTTAAAATGTGGCTATGATGCACTGGAGGCTTCCTTTAGATCAGCCATGACTGGCACAGTTATAAGAAGGCATGCATGGTTGAAAGAACAGGTCTTGCGGATCATGTTAAAGCAAAACTATTAGATGCTCCTATGGATAAGGTCAGTTTATTTGGTTCTCCTGCTCAACAGGTACTGAAGAAAATGGAAGAGAAGGCAAAATCTGTACAAACAGTGAAAGATTTCTTACAGGTTCAGCCTCCAAGGTTTAGCAGGAACTGGCCTTCCAAAAATTGGCCCTTTCCAGACTCCTCTAAATCTCAGAGAGGCAGGAATAGGCGTTCAAGAGGCAGAAATCAATCCAGAGGAGGTGCCTACAGGGGACGCCAGTGGCAAGGTAACAACCAGCGAGGCACAGACACAACTACTACCACTGCAACAGGACAAACACAGTGACTTGGCTCTGGCACCGCCTACCAGGGAACAAATAGCAGCACCCTTAGGCGGAAAGTTAGCCTTATTTTCAAAAAACTGGCACTACATCACAAGAGACAAGTGGATTTTGCAAACTATAGACCAAGGCTACAGGTTTCATTTCCATACCTTGCCAGGAAAAAGAGGAATGCCAAACCTACCACCAAATCAAAAGACAGAAGCTCTAAAACAAATAGCTCAATTAGCAAAGATGAGAGCTGTGGAAAGGGTACCATCTATGGAACAAGGAAAGGGATTTTACTCCAGACTATTCCTGGTACCAAGAAAAGAGAAAAGTTGGAGGCCTATTCTCGACCTGTCCGCTTTAAACACATTCATCATTGTTCCAAAATTCAAAATGCTGACCCTACAGCAACTTCTTCCCATGCTGGGCAAGGAGTATTGGCTGGTGACTCTAGATCTCAAGGAGGCATACCTGCACGTCCCCATACGACCAATTTGCAGAAGATACCTCAGATTTCTTGCAGGATCAGAGCATTATCAATTCTCAGCATTGCCCTTTGGCTTATCTACTGCGCCCAGAGTGTTCACGAAATGCCTGGCATCAGTAATCGCTCACTGCAGGCTTCAGGGAATCCAAATATATCCATACCTGGACGACTGCCTGATTCAGGCGGACAACAAAAACAAGCTAACAGAAGACTTACAAAGAGTCATTTGCTTACTGCAAGCCCTGGGATATACAGTCAATATAAACAAATCAAGACTGATACCATCCCAAAGAATAACCTTCTTAGGTGCAGTATTGGACACAGTAAAACAGATGGCATTCCTAACTGCAGAAAAACAAGAACAACTTCCTCTCTACTTCTTGGCATTAACAAAGCAGAACAAACTAACAGCAAGGAAAGTACTGCAGGCCTTGGGCTTAATGGCATCCTGCATAATCCTGGTCCTTCATGCCAGACTGCATATGAGAAAGCTACAGTGGTACCTGAAGAATTTATGGTCTCAACACAGGCACAGCCTAGAAACCGAAATACCACTAATCCCATGCCTGAAACAAGAGTTCCTATGGTGGGCTCAGGCATGCCAGTCAAACCCAGGTTTGCCCTTCCACAGCATTCAACCAAGCCAAACCATCACAACGGGCGCCTCAGACCTTGGTTGGGGGGCCCACATGCTGGACAAGTGCATACAAGGCTTATGGACTCCAGATCAGCTGCACCTGCACATAAATCAAAAGGAAATGCTGGCAGTAAAACTAGCAATCCAGAATTTCAGACCATTCCTCCAAGAAGGGCAGTTGATAAGGACAGACAACACCACAGTCGTGGTACATCAACAAACAGGGAGGCACTCATTCATACCCTCTATGCCGGATGGCACTGGACCTATGGAATATGGCTCTGTGCTACAACATTCAGTTACAAGCAATTTTTGTACCGGGAAAAGAAAACATCCTAGCAGACATATTAAGCAGAACTACCTCGGATGCTCACGAATGGATGCTACACCCGGACATCTTCAAGGTTATCACAAGGAAATGGGGTCTGCCACAAATAGACCTATTCGCATCCCCACTCAATCACCAGCTCAAGAAATTCTGCACAAGGACGTACCGCCCACTTGCTTGGAAGGTGGATTCTCTATCCTTCAGTTGGAAAGGCCTGACAGCATATGCATTCCCACCTCTTCCTTTGATGCACAAGGTGCTATTGAAAATCAAAGAGGAACGTCCAAGGATCATTCTGATAGCTCCAGACTGGCCAAGACAACATTGGTACCCATTACTGAGGAGCATGTCTCGGGGGAAAATGTGGACACTACCCCTGATTCCTTTGCTGTTAACTCAGAGCAGCTACAACACCCTGCATCCAAACCTGAAAACTCTGCAGCTGACTGCCTGGAACATTACATAAGAGCAACTAACCCAGATTTATCCCAAAGGGTTAAAGACATTATCCTTGAGGCCCACAGACCCTCAACAAGAAGGAACTATGCAGGAAAATGGAAAAGGTTTCTCATTTGGAGTACTGAAAGGGGAAAAGATGTGTCAAAGGTAGACATTGCCAACATCCTGGAGTATTTGGCAGAGCTTTTCCATACAGGCCTGTCCTATTCCTCCATCAAGATACATGCATCAGCTATTTCTGCAGAATACAGCTTCGATCCTCCTGTCTTCTCGCATCCTCTACTCAGGCAGTTTCTGAGAGGAATTAAAATGTAAAACCTCCTAGGAAACCACCATTACCAGCATGGGACTTGAACTTTGTGCTAGAAAAATTGACACTCCCCTTCGAACCAGCAGCAACAGCAGATCTTCAACACCTATCCTGGAAAACTGCTTTTCTGCTGGCAATTACCTCAGCAAGAAGGGTTTCTGAACTACAGGCTTTAATGGCAGTGCAACCCTTCCTAATCTTCCATCAAGATAGTGTCCATGAGAACAAATCCTACATTTATGCCTAAGGTGGTATCCAGAGTGTCTTTAAACCAGGCTATCCACCTACCTACCTTCTTCCCCAATCCACAGAACAGGGGGGAAAGACTGCTGCATACTTTGGATGTACATAGACAGTTGCGCTACTACCTGGACAGAACCAAGGGCAATAGAAAAACTGACCAGCTTCTGGTAGCATATGCAACAGGAAGGGAAGGAAAAGCAATTTCAAAACAGACAATCTCCAAGTGGATAGGAAATTGCATCAGATTCTGTTACTCATACCATGGAAAGCAAACTCCACAGAACATAAGGCCTCATTCTACAAGGGCTACAGCCACTACCACAGCTTTCTTACGAGGAGTGGCTACCAAGGACATTATAGAGGCTGCTACTTGGACCTCCGTGCATACATTTGCCAAGCATTATAACTTACCTCTATACTCTAGATCCCGAGCAGGGTTTGCCACTGCTGTTTTGCAAGGGATCCTAACTACACCATAATTTTATTTTCCTCCTCCCCTAGTTTGGCTATGGTATTCTACCCATTTGTAAGGACTGCAGATGCATCCTTGAAGGACATAGTACAGTTTTGTACCTACCATAAATGTAGATGTCCGAACAGGAATGCATCTGCAGTCAGGATTACCCACCCTCTTTCCCCTCTGTGGTATTCCTAGGGTATTTGCCCATCTAATAGCTAGCTGGGGGGGATCTCTTATGGTGTATTTGTTTGTATATATGTACATACATGCTTATTTTTTGTGTTTGCCTTCTACTATTTGGAAACATTGGCATTTATCCAAAATTTAGCTATCCAAGAGGGCAACTGGCATCTGGGGCAAGAAACACTGAGGAAAATGGCGTCGACTGATGCCTTTATACCCGAAGAACTGCAGCTATGACGTCGGGTGAAGTGCGACACCAGCCGAGGCCAGGCCCAGACTTTGGAATCCGGCCGACCGAAGGGCTGCCTGACGACAGGACAACCCATTTGTTAGGACTGCAGATGCATTCCTGTTCGGACATCTACATTTATGGTAGGTACAAAACTGTACTTTCCATATGCTTAAATATCAACAGTTTCTATTATCACAATTGAAAAATAAAATGTCACAACCTGAACAACCAGATTTGAAGGAGTTGCAGGATATGATGCATAGTGCAGAACAAGTAGGTATGCACACCTTACAATGTGGTTATGATGCTCTAGAGGCCTCAAGTAGAGCTGCTGTTACAGGATCAGTCATACATAGACATGCCTGGCTTAGGGAACAAACCTTGCCTGATCATGTTAAAGCTAAATTACTAGATGCTCCTCTACAAAAGGATGTATTATTTGGTGCTAATGCTGAGGAGGTACTAAGGAAAATGGAAGAAAAAGCTAAATCTATGCAAACTGTTAAAGATTTTCTACAGGTACAACCACCACGTTTTAGTAGAAATTGGCCTTCAAAAAATTGGTCCTTTCCAGCCACGGACAGGCCCCAAAGAGGTAGATACAGGCGCCCATGGGGCAGAGGACAATCTCAAGGATCGTATAGAGGCAGACAATGGCAAACTCCAACACCAAGAGGTGGCAAAATAGTTCACAGCAATACAGGAAACAAAACAAATGACTTTCCCCTTTGCATGCCAAGCAAGTCTCAAATGGCAGCACCCTTAGGAGGAAAGCTGGCATTATTTCCAAAAAATTGGCATATTGTCACAAAAGACAAATGGATCCTGGACATTATAAACAGAGGCTACAGATTTCATTTTCACACCCTTCCAAAAATGAGAGGCATGCCGAACCTGCCACACAATCAAAGGGCAGAGGCTCAAATACAAATTTCAAAGCTCATGGGCATGAAAGCTATTCAAGAGGTACCTACTCACGAACAAGGTCAAGGCTTTTATTCCAGACTATTCCTGGTACCAAGGAAGGGAACAGATTGGAGACCCATTTTGGACTTATCCATCCTAAACACATTTCTACTCGTACCATAATTCAGGATGCTCACTTTACAGCAGCTTCTTCCCATGCTGGGCAAGGAGTCTTGGCTGGTAACATTGGACCTCAAGGAGGCATACCTGCATGTCCCAATCAGACAAAGCTGCAGAAGATACCTCAGATTTCTTGCAGGTTCAATCCACTATCAATTCTCTGCATTGCCCTTTGGCTTATCTACTGCGCCCAGAGTATTCACGAAATGCCTGGCATCAGTAATTGCCTACTGCAGACTTCAAGGGATACAAATATACCCTTATTTGGACGACTGCCTGATCCAAGCGGACAGCAAACACATACTTCTGGAACATCTGGCTTATGTAACAAGGTTATTGAATTCTCTGGGATACACAGTCAACAAAGAGAAATCCAGGCTAACGCCATCTCAGAAAATAATTTTCCTGGGTGCCAACTTGGACACAAACACCCAGATGGCCTATCTTACGCCAGAAAAACAGGGGCACCTAACTCAATACTTCAAGACTCTAGCAAATTGTACCAGGCTAACTGCAAGGAAAATCCTGCAGGCTCTGGGATTCATGGCATCTTGCATTCTACTAATCCCATGTGCAAAGTTGCATATGAGGAAACTTCAGTGGTACCTAAAAAACCTATGGTCTCAACACAGCCACAGTTTGGAAACAATAATACCACTAATTCCATGTTTGCAAAAGGAATTTCTATGGTGGGCTCAAGCATGCCAAACAAACACAGGTCTACCATTCTGCAAGCCTCAAGCAAATCCAGTCATCACAACAGACGCCTCAGACTACGCCTGGGGGGGCGCACATGACAGACCGGTGCATTCAGGGCAAATGGTCCCAAAAGGAAAAGCACCTTCACATCAATCAAAAGGAGATGCTAGCAGTGATAAATGCTATTATAGCTTTCAAAGACCTTCTGCATCCAGGTCAACTATTTATGAGAACAGACAACACCAACACCACAGTAATGTGGTACATAAACAAACAAGGAGGAACACATTCATACCCCCTTTGCAGGCTGGCCATGTCACTTTGGAACATGGCTCTGGAGTTGCAAATCGAGCTTCAAGCACAGTACTTGCCAGGCATGGAAAACACACTGGCAGACAATCTGAGCAGAAATATGACAGATCCACACGAATGGAAGTTGCATCCTCAAGTTTTTACAGAGATAATCCAAGCATGGGGAAGGCCAGACATAGATTTCTTTGCCTCCCACAAAAATCAACAATTAACAAAATTCTGCTCAAGGACATTTCATCCAAAGGCCTGGAGCGTGGACGCACTTTCTTTCAGTTGGACAGCACTGACAGTTTACGCCTTCCCACCTCTTCTTCTACTGCCCAAGGTGCTTTTGAAAGCAAGAGCAGACAGACCAAAGATGATACTGATTGCTCCAGACTGGCCAAGACAACACTGGTACCCACTCCTGAGGAGCCTGACGCATTCTCCTCCATGGACCCTACCTCTAATGCCTCTTCTTCTGACTCAGCACAGCTACAATACTCTTCACAGTCAGCTGAAAACACTCAATCTGGCCTCATGGAAGATTCCTTAACATCACAACAGACCCTACTCTCCAAGGACGTGCAGGATGTCATTTTGGAGGCCAGAAGGCCGTCTACTAGAAAAGCTTACTCCGCAAAATGGAAACGGTTTTGCGCTTGGAATGAGAAAAAGGGCCAGGATCTTGGAAAACTGAATTTGCCTCAAATATTACAGTATCTAGCTGAGCTGCTAAGCAGTGGACTTTCATTCTCCTCCATCAAAATCCATGCCTCAGCCATTTCTGCAGAATACAACACTGATCCACCTTTATTCTCTCATCCACTCTTAAGACAGTTCCTCAGAGGGGCTAAGAATATAAAGACCTCCAAGGAAACAACCAATCCCTGCTTGGGATCTTAACTACATTCTAGAAAAATTAACCTTGCCTCCTTTTGAGCCAGCTGCCTCAACAGATTAGCAATACTTATCCTGGAAAACAGCTTTCCTTCTGGCTATTACCTCAGCTCGTAGGGTCTCGGAACTACAAGCCCTCATGGCTGTGCAGCCCTTTATCATCTTCCATCAGGACAGGGTTTCCCTACGAACCAACCCGTCATTTATGCCTAAGGTGGTATCCAGGGTAGCTTTAAATCAGGCCATACACTTGCCTACCTTTTACCCTAACCCTCAAAACAAAGGGGAAAGGCTGCTACATTCCTTAGACATCCATAGACAGCTGCGTTACTATTTGGACAGAACAAAGCCTTTCAGAAAATCAGAACAACTCTTTGTGTCCTATGCTGTAGGAGCTCAAGGGAAGCCAATTTCCAAGCAGACCATTTCAAAATGGATAGGCCACTGCATACGTTTTTGTTACTCTTTTCATGGTAAATCTGTACCTGCAGGCATCAGATCCCACTCCACAAGGGCCACAGCTACCTCTGCAGCCTTCCTCAGAGGAGTTCCTACCAAAGATATTTTGGAGGCAGCCACTTGGAGTTCTGTGCATACCTTCACTAAACACTACCACGTACCTCTATACTCCAAAACTAGAGCAGGCTTTGCCACTGCAGTGTTGCAGGGCATTCTGGCTCCTACCAGTTCCACCTAGTGTCTACCACCCTGTGCATAGCTTTGGGATTCTACCCATCTGTTATGACTGCAGCTGTATGCACGATGAACATAGTACAGTTTTGTACCTACCATAAATGTAGATGTTCGAGTGCTAATACAGCTGCAGTCCAGGTTTCCCTCCCTCCTTCCCCTCTTGGGACAGGCCTAGTGGCTAACACCTCCTCATACAACCTGATTGGGTTATTCTTTTATGATGTATTTGCTTGCAACTACTGTTTTTTGATTATATTGCATTGCATTATTATATATATATAAAATTATGTATTGCCTTCCTTCTGGGGGCACCTGACATCTGGGGCAAGAAAGACTGAAGAAAATGGCGTCGGCTGGTTCATTTATACCCCTGTCGCACTGACGTCAGGGAAGAAGCGAAGACAACCAACGCCGGACCTAGACTTTGGAATTCGGCCAACCGAGGACCCGCCTGATGGCAGGAGAACCCATCTGTTATGACTGCAGCTGTATTAGCACTCGAACATCTACATTTATGGTAGGTACAAAACTGTACTTTCCGGAGGTCACAGTCTTCTTTCCCAGATGCTCCTGATGATTCCTCTTCCAGCGGCAGGGGGAGAGGATTCAGTGGAAGATGCTGCCCTAGAGGCTAGGGGGTCCACAAAATCAGGGCTCCAGGGAACCTTTCTGTGAGCAGCCTTTTCAGCACTTCTGAACCGTTACCTGACTGTCCTGTCCTGGAGGCAGTCGGGGGGACATCTTTCCCTTGACCCTCCACCCTGGACGAACCTCACCTCTGATCGGTGGATGTTAAACATCATTTCCACGGGGTATTTCATTTCCTTTTTTTCAGCGCCCTTCTATAAAAAGGCATCTCCCAGATGCATCACCCCAACAGAGGGAGTTGGCCTTCAAGAAAGTTCTACAACTTCTTCAAAAAAGAACCATCCAAGGGGTCCCTGCAGGACAGAGAAGATCCTGAACTTACTCTCACTTCTTTTTAGTGCCAAAAAAGACTGGGGACCTGTGTCCTGTTCTGAACCTCAGCGAGTTGAATCTATTGGTCAACTCCAAGATGTTCTTCGTGTTTCACTGTTGCAGTCATCACATTTGGGTTATCTGCTTGCAGTAGCTCTCAGTCGGCCTGATTAACAAAGTCTTGGGTCCTGCTTCGGTTGCTGTCTCTTATTCCGTGACGTCAGGTCGTCAGGGGTATAAAACTTGCAGCCGACGCCATTACATCAGTCTTTCTTGCTGTGCGGTGCCTGAAGCAGAAGCAGTTCGCAAGTGCCGGTCGGCCGACTCCTGAAATTCTCGTTTTCGAGTTTCAGAACCGAAGTCTTCAACTAAAAGCTAAGTACCCTGTTGGGGAAACATTTTCTTGCTCTAAACCAATGTCAGTAAAAGTAAATTGCATTTCTTGTGGAAAGCAAATACCTCATAAAGATTTTCATTCATACTGTATTCCTTGCTTATAGACTGCGGTGGTGGTGCTGCGGTAGTGCTGTCGCCTGACAGTAAGACGTTGTCCCGTTCGATTCTCAGCTAGAGCGTCTTCTGTCTGGAGACGTGCGTGAATGGGCGTACCTTCGTTGAAGGTTGTGCGTCAGGGCTGGTAATTCGGCACGTAAAAATCTACTGCCAATCATTAGCGGACCGGAGTTCCGCTGTGGCTACCCCTAGCCGGGAAAGCCGAAAGACACAGCAGCAACAACTGTATTCCTTGCTTAGGCCCTGACCACGACGTACCTCACTGTCAGTTTTGTGCCTTATTCAAACCATGAATTATCCATTGTCTGTATATTTTCGCTTCTAAATATTTTGGTGCTCTGTTCAATTATCCAGATATGTCTTTGGTAAGCCATCCGACTACTGACATTCGGAAAAAACACAAAGATAAAGACAGAGACAGGCCAGCTAGGTCCAAAGATGCCGACGACGCTTCTCCTAAGCCAGTCGCTAGTTCACCGGTACTCAATGAGGTGCTTTCGCAGCCCCTGATACCCACTACTTCAGATTCGCAGGCCTCTACTGAGACCGTTTCGGAGTCCGATATGCCGCGAGATGCTTCAATTGGGGAACCTGCGGATGTCTCTACCTTCGATGGGTCTGGAGCCGCTGTGCAGGCACCGGCTTCTGATGGTGTATTCAGGCCTACTGACTTGCATATTAAACCGATGCCATCTTCTTCTTCAAGGCCTAAAACTCTAACCAGACGGCATGGTCAGGTCTGTATGCCTAAAAAACAAATGATAAGAATGGCTGAAGACCTTATTACTTTAATCAGGGGAAGCCAACCTTCCCCCTCTAAGAGACCTAGAACTGAGTTTGCTTATGATACTTCTGACCAGGATTCTGAAATATCTGATGTTCTTCGTGTTTTACTGTTGCATTCATGACTGTAGGGTTCTCCCCTGCCGGCAGGCAGTCCTCGGACGGCCAGAATCCCAAAGTCTGGGTCCGGCGTCGGCTGTTCAACCATGCTCCCTGACGTCAGAGCGCCAGGAGTACAAAGCTGACAGCCAACGCCATCTTCTCCAGTCTTTCTTGCCGTGCGGTGATAGCAGTTCGCAAGTGCCGGTCGGCTGACTCCTGATGAATTTTTCTGATATTCTTCGGTCCGAAGACTTTCTTCTCCACTCAAAGCTAAGTACCCCGTTGGGGAAACTTTTTTCTTGCTCCACTCCGATGTCAGAAAAAGTTAATAATTGCATTTCATGTTTGAAGCAAATACCTCATAAGGATTTTCATTCTTACTGTATTCCTTGCTTAGGCCCTGACCACGACATAGCTAGTTGTCGGATTTGTGCTAGATTCAATCAACGTACAATTAAGCGAAGGTACGATTTTGCTTTTCATTACTTCGGTAGGCGCTTTAACTACAAAATGTCGTCGGATACGGTCCCGGCTACCGGAGTTCACAAACGTCTCAAGGATAAAGACAGGCCTCCGAGGTCCAAATCTGATGATAGCGCACAAGCGGAGCCAGCTTCAGGTTCGGCCGTCGTCAGTGAGGTGCCTTTGCAGCCCCTGTCGTCGGCCATTTCAGAACCGACGGCCGAAACGGACTCTCATGAGGAGCCAACCAGGCCTTTAAATATTTCTGTTGCTGGACCTTCGGGCAATGCTCCTTCGGATGGGTCCGGAGCCACTGTGCAGGTACCGGCTTCTGAAGGGGTTTTCAGGCCTACTCAGCTACTAGTAAAGGCAAATACTCCTTCTAAATCAAAGACTTTAACACAGGCCTCTTCTGAACCGGCTCCCAAGTCACAGAAACAGTTACTCAAGATGGCGGAGGATTTACCTACTATGATTAGAGGCTCTCATCCTCCTCCAGACAAAAGGCCAAGGCAGGATGTTTATTATGATTCCTCTGATCAGGCTTCTGTTTCCTCAGTTTCTTCTTCTGATCAGGAATATTCTTTCCCTCCTTATGAGGATTCTGATGCTGAAGAATCCATTCCTTCAGCTTCTCCCCCTGAGGATTTCTCTTTTGGGGAAATTTTGCATGAAATGAGGGAACATTTCCACTGGGAAGGACAGGAGTATTCGGAATCCAAGAAAAGACTGAGGGATTTTCTTCTTCTTCCCCAACATAGACCTCTGGCTATTTCTCCTGATGTTCTTCATCTCACATTGCTGCAGTCCTTACACTTGGGGTAGTCCGCTGTCCTCGGTCGGCCCGAATATCAAAGTATAAGGCTGACGTCGGTCAAGGCGCATTTGACTGACATCAGGACGTCAGGGTACAAATGCGCATGACCGACGTCATATCCTCAGTCTTTTTTGCCGCATGGTCCGATGCAGAAGCAGCATTGCAAGTGCCGGTTGGCGTTCTGAGATTTTTCGATTTCGAAGTTTCAGACCGAGTTCAAAGTTGGCTAAGTACCCTGGGAATATTTTAGTTTTTTCTTGCCTCAGTAATTTACCGGATGTCAGAAAAAGTCAATAATTGCATTTCTTGTGGGAAACAGATACCGCATAGAGATTATCATACTTTGTGTATTCCTTGCTTAGGGCCTGAGCACGACGTTGTTGGCTGTCGCTCTTGTGCTAGATTTAATAAACGCACTATAAAGAGAAGGTTGGATTGTGCAAGGTTAGTCTTTGGGAAGCGGTGCAATTATAAAATGCCGTCGGATGCTCCGACGCCCGCTTCTTCGAAGAAGCGCAAGGACCAAGCAGTTAAGCCTAGACTAGAAGAACCGTCTGTACCGGACGCCGGTTCTTTAGAGGTGTCAGTGGAGCCGGTGGCTCCACCGGAGGTTTCTTTGTGTTCCCAGGGTGAGCCTTTATTATTGCAAGATGTGGCCTCTCAGGAGGCAAGTCAGGCTGAGGGGGCTTCTCAGGTTACTATACTCCCCTCCCTTCCTAGGGTGGCTAGGCCCTCTCCTTCTGTTTCTAAGGCTTCTCCCAGGGGCAGGCCAGGTTTAGCTTCAGTTGGTGTTACCCCTAGCTCTTCAGGAACTATGCCCAGGAAGCATATGCTTAAAATGGCAGAAGATTTGATTACTTTGATTAGGGGTTCTATGCCCCCTCCTGATAAGAGACCTAGGATGGAGCCTGAGCTGGGGGGTTTTGAGCAGGCTTCAGATGTTTCAGAGTCTTCGGCTGAAGACTTGCAGGAGTACTCTCCTTATTCTGATTCTGATGTGGATGATTCTACTCCTTCTGCTTCTCCTCCTGAGGATTTTTCTTTTTCAGAAACTCTTCATTCCATGAGGGAGCATTTTAAGTGGGAAGGTCAGGACTTCTCTGATTCCAGGAAAAGGCTTAGGAATTTTTGTTTTACCCCAGCATAGGCCTTTGGCTATACCTCCTGTTTTGGATGTAGTGGGAGATGTTTTTTCAGAGGCTTCTCTTAATCCTGATTCTTTGCCTCCTGCTCCTGTTAAGCCGGATAGGTATTACAGGGTGCCTGAAGCTCATAAGTATCTTTTTAAGAGTCCTAGGGCAGACCCAGAAACTGTTAGCCAGGGACCTACAGGTGTTAAGGCTTCTGTTGTAAAGAATCCGGTTCCTGCAGACAAAGAGGCTAGGGCCTTGGATAGATGGGGAAAGAAAGTTTATACTTCTTCCACTCTTGCTATGAGGGCTTTGAATTGCCAGTTTCACATGTTGAAATACCAAAACTATCTCCTTTCACAATTGAAGTCTAAGGTTGATGCTCTGGCAGTAGGTATTGATTGTAAAGAGTTGCAAGATTTAGTACATGTTTCTGAACAGGTGGGTAAGCATTCTTTGCAATGTGGTTTTGATGCTGTACAGGCCTCGTCTAGGGTGGCTGCCACTGGGTCAGTTCTTCGCAGGCACGCCTGGCTAAGGGATCAGAATTTGTCTGAACATGTTAAAACAAGGATTTTAGATGCTCCTTTACAATCTGACGTGTTGTTTGGTCCTCCTGTCGAGGCAGTTTTAAAGAAAATGGAGGACAAGGCTAAGTCTATGCAGACTGTTAAAGATTTTTTGCAGGTCCAGCCTCCAAAGTTTAGTAGAAATTGGCCTGCTAAGGGGTGGACGTATCCTTCTTATGATTCCCAGTCTAGGGGCAGATCTAGACGTGGTAGGGGCAGAGCTCAGGGCTCTTTCAGGCCTAGAACAGGGAGTTCTCCTGCACAGTCTTCGGGTGAGGGCAGGGGTCAGTCCTTTCGTAAACAGACCCAATGACCTACCTTTTCAGCTGCCGGAGCCTTCTCGTCTGGCAGCACCTTTGGGAGGAAGGTTGGCACTTTTCAAAGAAAATTGGAGTTTAATTACCCAGGACAGATGGGTATTGGATATCATACACCACGGTTACAGGTTTTATTTCCATACCTTGCCTCCTTTCAAAGGCATGCCAGACGTTCCTCCTCAACAAAGAAAAGAAGCTCACAAGCAAGTTTCTCTGTTACTCCAAATAGGGGCCATACAGCCGGTCCCTATGCCAGAAATGGGCCTAGGATTTTATTCTCGCCTGTTCCTAGTACCAAAGAAGGGGAACACGTGGAGACCAATTTTGGATTTATCTACCCTCAACACTTATCTGGACATTCCCAAGTTCAAAATGTTGACGTTACAGCAGCTTTTACCTCTGCTGGGCAAAGATCATTGGATGGTAACTTTGGATCTCAAGGAGGCTTACCTTCATGTTCCTATCAGACTAAGTTGCAGGAAGTATCTGCGATTTCGAGCTGGGACTTCTCACTATCAGTTCTCTGCATTGCCCTTTGGCTTATCTACTGCGCCCAGAGTGTTCACGAAAGTTCTGGCTCCAGTGATAGCTTTCTTCAGGCTAAAAGGAATACAGATCTATCCTTATTTGGACGACTGCCTGATTCTGGCTCAAGGAAGGGAAGAGCTTCTTCATCATTTGGAATATGTGATAGCAGTGCTAAGATGCCTGGGGTATTCTGTGAACGAAATAAAGTCCAGTCTAGTACCCTCTCAGGACATGTGCTTTCTGGGTGTGAGACTGAATACAGCATCCCAGATGGCCTTTTAACCCCGGACAAACAAAAGAGTCTATCCCTTTACTTCCATCAGCTATCTCATCAGTCCGGGCTGACTGCAAGGACAGTCCTTCAAGCCTTAGGGTTCATGGCATCTTGTATTCTGGTGCTTCCCAATGCCAAACTGCATATGAGGAAGCTGCAATGGTATCTCAAAAATGTATGGACACAGCACTGCCAGGATCTAGACACTGTCATTCAAATAATACCTTGCATTCAAAAGGAATTTTTCTGGTGGGCTCAGGAATGTCACCTAAACAAGGGACTCTCTGTGACCCGGCCAGAGGCGAGTCAGATTTTAACGACAGATGCCTCAGACAAAGCTTGGGAGCTCATCTAAATGGAAAGTGGATACAAGACAAGTGGCCTGCCAGACTACAACATCTACATATCAACCTGAAGGAGATGTTAGCAGTCCAGTTTGCATTAATAGCTTTCAAGGATTTACTTCTTCCAGGGCAGGTGTTGATTCTAACAGACAACACAACTGTCATGTGGTACATCAACAAGCAAGGGGGAACGCATTCTTATCCTCTATGCAGGCAAGCAATGATTTTGTGGGAGACTGCTCTCAGTTTACAGCTCAATCTTCAGGCAAGGTTTCTGCCAGGAGCCCAGAACTCCTTAGCAGATGTGTTGAGCAGACGAATTATGGATCCCCACGTGTGGAAATTGGATCCTCATGTATTTCAGAAATTGACAGTGTCATGGGGAACTCCAGACATAGATCTGTTCGCTTCTCCACTAAACCATCAGCTGCCAAAGTTTTGCACAAAAAGGTTTCATCCCACAGCTTGGAAAGTGGATGCTCTTTCTTTCAATTGGAGCAATCTTCATGTGTATGCCTTTCCTCCTCTGCCTCTCCTCCCAAAGGTACTTCTAAAGGTCAGACAGGACAAGCCAAGGATGATTTTAATAGCTCCAGATTGGCCTCGACAGCACTGGTACCCATTATTGAGAAGTCTGGTGGAAGCCTCCATGGCCTTTGCCTTCGATTCCACACCTGTTGTCACAGGAGGACAGCCATTTGCTGAATGTCAAACTTCACTCTCTTCACCTAACAGCCTGGCATATTCTGTTTTGAACCATAGAGGGTCTCAACTTCCACAACAAGTTTTGAATGTGATTTTGGAAGCTAGAAGGCCTAGTACAAGGAAAGTGTACGCAGATAAATGGAAGAGATTTTTATTTTGGAGTGCAGCAAAGATTTTGATGTTTCTGAGCCTAATTTGAGTGTGGCTCTTCAATATCTTACTGAGTTATTGGACAAAGGTTTGTCTTTCTCTTCTATTAAGGTTCATGCTGCAGCAATTTCGGCTCACTATGATTGTGACCCACCATTGTTTTCTCATCCTTTGTTCAAGCAATTTCTTAGAGGGGCAAAGAATATAAGACCCCCACGAAGAGCTCCTACTCCTGCTTGGGATCTCAATTTTGTGTTGGAGAAACTCACTCTACAACCTTTTGAGCCTGCAGCTACTTCTGAGTTGAAATATTTATCATGGAAGACTGCTTTTTTGTTGGCAATTACCTCTGCAAGAAGGGTTTCTGAATTGCAGGCCCTTATGGCGGTTGAGCCTTTCTTGATTTTCCATAAGGATAGGGTATCATTACGTACTAATCCTTCCTTTATGCCTAAGGTGGTTTCTAGTGTGGCTTTAAACCAAACTATTCATTTGCCTACTTTTTATGCAAATCCCCAAAATAAAGGGGAAAAGATTTTGCACACTTTAGATGTACACAGGCAGTTGCGTTATTATTTGGACAGAACTAAAGGGTTCAGGCAGTCTCAGCAGTTGTTTGTTTCTTTTGCTTTGAGTTCCCAGGGCACGCCTGTGTCAAAACAAACTATTTCTAAGTGGATTGGGTTTTGCATTCCTTTCTGTTATTCCCATCATGGCAAGGAAGTTCCAGCTGGGATTAGGCCTCATTCCACTAGGGCTACTGCCACTTCAACAGCTTTTTTGAGGGGAGTGGCGACCAAGGATATTTTGGAGGCAGCTACTTGGAGTTCAGTGCATACTTTCTCTAGGCATTATCACCTGCCACTTTACTCTAAATCCAGGGCTGGTTTTGCCACTGCTGTTTTGCAGGGCATTTTGGCAGCTCCTGCTTCCTTGTAGTTAGCCATCCTCCCTTACCTCTGCTTTGGGATTCTACCCAAGTGTAAGGACTGCAGCAATGTGAGATGAAGAACATAGTACAGTTTTGTACCTACCATAAATGTAGATGTTCAAGATCCACATTGCTGCAGTCCAACCTCCCTCCTTCCCTCTGCAGTTAGAGGTGGTTGTGTGGGTTGGGTTGTACATATTGTGTATATTGTATATATTGTACATATAGTTAGTGCAAGGGTGGTTGGTTGGTTGTTTGCTGTCTTTTGGTTTTGACCTTTATTTTTAGGGTCTTCTGACATCTGGGGCAAGAAAAGACTGAGGATATGACGTCGGTCATGCGCATTTGTACCCTGACGTCCTGGTGTCAGTCAAATGCGCCTTGACCGACGTCAGCCTTATACTTTGATATTCGGGCCGACCGAGGACAGCGGACTACCCCAAGTGTAAGGACTGCAGCAATGTGGATCTTCGAACATCTACATTTATGGTAGGTACAAAACTGTACTTTTTGGATATTGTGGATGATGCCTTTTCGGAGGCTAACTTAACCCCTGACTCTTTTCCTCCTGCTCCTGTTAAGCCTGATAGATATTACAGGGTTCCTGATTCCCATCAGTTTTTATACAAGAACCCTTCTGCTGACCCTGAAACCATTTCTCAGGGTCCTAAGGGAGTTAAGGCCGCTTCTGCCAAAAAATCCCATTCCTACTGAAAAGGATTCTCGATCCTTAGAAAGATTGGGCAAAAAGGTGTACACTTCTGCTACTTTGTCCATTAGGGCTGTAAACTGTCAGTTTCAAATGTTTAAATACCAGCAATTTCTCTTGTCTGTCTTAAAACAAAAGCTTACTTCCATTTCTGCCTGTGCAGATGATAAGGAATTACATGACTTATTGCATGCCACTGAACAGGTTGGGAAGCATGGTTTACATTGTGGATTTGATGCCTTGGAGGCTTCTTGTAGGGCTGCGGCCTCTGGCACAGTCATTAGAAGGCATGCATGGCTAAAGGAACAAAATTTACCTGAACAAGTAAAGGCTAAATTATTGGATGCTCCTGTTCAGCATAATGTTTTGTTTGGATCAAAAGCTGAAGAGGTGATTAAAAAGATGGAGGATAAGGCGAAATCCATGCAAACAGTTAAAGATTTCTTACAAGTACAGCCACCTAGATTTAGCAGGAATTGGCCTTCAAAAAATTGGTCCTTTCCCACTTCAGACAGGCCTCAGAGGGGTAGATATAGACGCCCCAGAGGGAGGCCTCAAACACAAGCTGCTTATAGACCAAGACAGTGGACTGCTTCCACCCCTAGGGGAGGAGAGGACAGGTCACAATCTCAAAGGAAACAAACTCAATGACTCCCTCTGTTGGGCTGCAGGAACTTCTTGCCTGGAAGCCCCTCTCGGAGGAAAACTGTCTCTTTTTTATCAAAATTGGACTCAAATAACCCAAGACAAATGGGTTTTGGATGTGGTTTTAAGAGGTTACAAATTCCATTTTCATACCTTGCCAAGGCCAAATGGATGGCCAGACCTTCCAAAACATCAATGGACGGAGGCCTTAAACCAGGTGGAAGCGCTTTTGGCTATGAATGCCATAGAGCTGGTTCCTCTTTCAGAGATGGGAAAAGGTTTTTACTCAAGGCTCTTTCTAGTCCCAAGGAAGCAAAACTCATGGAGACCCATTCTGGATCTGTCGGTCTTGAACACCTTTCTAGAGATTCCAAAATTCAAGATGCTTACTCTACAGCAGCTACTTCCAATGCTGTCCAAAGATGCATGGATGGTAACTTTGGATTTAAAGGAGGCATATTTACACATTCCCATAAGGTAGGATCGCAGAAAATACCTCCGGTTCAAGGCCGGATCGAGGCACTTTCAATTCTCTGCGCTGCCCTTTGGATTGTCTACTGCGCCCAGGGTCTTTACCAAATGCCTGGCTCCAGTAGTAGCTTACTGCAGACTCAAGGGAATTCAAATTTACCCTTATCTGGACGATTGTCTAATTCAGACAGACAGCAAGGATATCTTACTCCAGCATCTAGAATTTGTACAGAACCTCCTCAAGTTCCTGGGATTCTCTGTAAACATAAAAAAGTCAAATTTGACACCATCACAACAGATAAATTTTCTGGGTGCACTTCTAAACACCACAACCCTGATGGCATTTCTGACATCCGAAAAACAATTACAGCTGGCTTCAACTTTCAGAACATTGGCAACTCTAACTCTACTATCTGCAAGGAAATTCCTGCAGGCCTTGGGTTACATGGCTTCCTGCATCCTTCTCATACCATATGCAAGACTACACATGAGGAAAATACAATGGTACCTAAAAAGTGTATGGTCTCAGCATTGCCACAGTTTAGACATACTGATCTCCGTCCTTCCTTGCCTTCAAAAGGAATTTCTTTGGTGGTCCAGGGCATGTGCTCTAAACAAAGGGAAACCCTTCCGTCTGCCTCCTGCCACTCAGATTCTAACCACGGACGCCTCGGATTATGCTTGGGGAGCCCATTTTCAGGGCAGTTGTTTGCAGGGACAAAGGATCAGAAGCACCTGCATATCAATTTAAAGGAAATGTTAGCCGTTTAGAAAGCTCTGTTGGCCTTCAGGAATCTTTTACAACCAGGACAACTGCTAATACGGACAGACAACACCACAGTTATGTGGTACATAAACAAGCAAGGGGGATCTCATTCCTACCCCCTTTGCAGACTAGCCATGGATCTATGGAACACAGCTCTAGCTTGCAATCTGGATCTTCAAGCTCAGTTTCTACCAGGGAAGCAAAACGTCCTGGCAGACGGTCTGAGCAGAAACCTTTTGGATCCACACGAGTGGATGCTGGACACCAAAATATTCAGGATGATAACAGCAGTCTGGGGATGTCCTCACATAGACCTCTTTGCATCCCATCTCAACTATCAACTACAGAATTTTTGCACCAGGACTTTCCACAGAGAAGCTTGGAAAGTGGACGCCCTGTCATTCAGTTGGAGGAACCTCTCTGGATATGCCTTTCCGCCTCTTCCTCTTCTTCCACGGGTTTTATTGAAGATAAAACAGGACAAGCCCAAGATGATAATCTTGTTGGCTCCAAATTGGCCTCGGCAGTTTTGGTATCCAGCTCTAAAAAACCTATGCCTGGAGCCCCATTGCGTTTTACCTCAGTCTCCGAACCTTCTGTCCCAACATCAGGGTCAGGTTCTACACTCTCATGTCAGAACTCTCAGCCTGGCAGCCTGGTTAATCCGGGGCCTTTGATTTCTTCTTTACTGCCCAAGCAGGTTATGGATGTCATTTTAGAAGCCAGACGTCCTAGCACTAGAAAATCTTATGCAGGAAAATGGAAAAGATTTTGTTCCTGGATGCAGGCTCAGGATTCTGATCCTCCTCTTCCTAACATTACTTTAATTTTACTTTACTTGACAGATCTCTTACATCAGGGTCTCTCTTTCTCTTCCATTAAGATACATGCCTCTGCTATTTCTGCTCATTATAATACAGACCCTCCCATCTTTTCCCACCAGCTCATGAGACAGTTTCTCAGAGGAGCTAAGAACTTAAGACCTCCTAGATCTCCAACCATTCCTGCTTGGGATCTCAACTATGTTTTGGAAAAACTAACCTTGTTTCCTTTTGAGCCTTTTGCCTCTTCTGACATCAAGTTTTTATCTTGGAAGACAGCTATCCTGTTAGCCTTAACCTCTGCCAGGAGAGTTTCAGAGTTACAAGCTCTTATGGCTGTGGAACCTTATATTATTTTTCATCAAGACAGGGTATCTTTGAGGACTAATCCTACCTTCATGCCTAAGGTGGTTTCCAAAGTGGCTTTAAATCAAACCATTCACTTGCCAACCTTTTTCCCCACTCCTCAAAATAAAGGGGAAAGGATCTTACATTCCTTGGATGTACACAGACAACTACGTTTTTACCTGAACAGAACCAAGGACATCAGAAAATCAGAACAATTGTTTGTTTCTTATGCTTCAAGTTCCCAAGGTAAAGCCATTTCAAAACAGACCATTTCTAAATGGATTGCTCATGAAATCAGATTTTGTTATTCTCACCATGGAAAGCAAATCCCAGGGAGTATACGGATTCATTCCACCAGAGCTGCTGCCACTTCTGCCTTCCTCAGGGGAGTTCCTACCAAGGACATTTTGGAAGCTGCAACTTGGAGTTCAGTGCATACTTTTTCTATGCACTACAATCTACCTCTCTACTCTAAGTCTAGGGCAGGCTTTGCCTCTGCAGTCTTGCAGGGCCTTTTAGCCGCCCCTTCCTCTTTATGACCACCTCCCTTTCTTTCAGCTTTGGGATTCTACCCTACAGTCATGACTGCAACAGTGAAACACGATGAACATAGTACAGTTGTGTACACCTACCATAATTGTAGATGTTCGAGTGTCTTCACTGTTGCAGTCTGGGTTTCCCTCCCTCCTGTCCCCTCTTATTTTTACTTCTGTGTGGTTTCTTTTTTCACCATTCTTCTGAGGTGTATTTGCAAAGGATATTGGACCTTTCACATTTTGGGACTCCTGACATCTGGGGCAAGAAAAACTGGAGAACATAGCGTCGGCTGTCAGCTTTGTACTCCTGGCGCTCTGACGTCAGGGAGCATGGTTGAACAGCCGATGCCGGACCCAGACTTTGGGATTCTGGCCGACCGAGGACTGCTTGCCAGCAGGGGAGAACCCTACAGTCATGACTGCAACAGTGAAGACACTCTAACATCTACATTTATGGTAGGTGTACACAACTGTACTTTTCCTCTGATGACCAGAATTTACCCTTATCTACCTATGAGGATTCTGATGCTGAGGACTCTATTCCCTTTCCTCACGCCATAGAAACAAATTCATTTGACAGCATACTTCAGACTTGTGGCCACAAAAACCCTGCTATCTGCAAGACAAATACTGCAAGCCTTGGGTTCACGGCCTCCTGCATTCTTCTAATTCCGTATGCAAGACTGCATATGAGGAAACTACAATGGTATCTAAAAAGCCTATGGTGTCAACATTCTCAGGATCTAGAAGCAATGATTCCTGTCATACCTTGCCTACGCCTAGAGTTTCTTTGGTGGGCAGAGACTTGCCACCAAAACAAGGGACTACCATTCACTCTACCCTCTGCCGCCCAAACCCTAACCACAGATGCATCAGACTATGCATGGGGGGCTCGCCCGGCAGGGAAGTGCATTCAGGGCTAATGGAACCCAAGTGCAGTGCACCTGCATATCAATCAAAAAGAAATGTTTTAACTGTACAGAATGCTCTGACAGCCTTCAAGGACCACATTCTTCCAGGACGATTAATGGTAAAGACGCACAACACCACTGTTATGTGGTACATAAACAAACAGGGGGGTACCCATTCTTACCCCCTCTGCAGACTAGCCATGGCATTGTGGAGCACAGTCTTGAGCTACCAAGTACATCTACGAGCTCAATTCTTGCCAGGAAAGCTAAATACACTGGCAGATGGACTAAGCAGAATTCTCATGGACCCATATGCGTGGAAACGGGAACCAAAGATTTTCAACATGTTGACATACAAATGGGGGAGCCCAGATATAGACCTGTTTGCCTTCCCCCAGAACTACCAATTGGACAAATTTTGCACAAGGATTCCCCACAAACAAGCTTGGAAAGTGGATGCTGTGTCCTTCAGCTGGAAAAAAATATGAGTTTATGCCTTGCCTCCTTTTCCTCTCCTCTCCAAAGTACTACTAAAGATCAAACAAGACAAACCAAGGACGATACTGATTGCACCTGACTGACCATGCCAACACTGCTACCCCCTCTTGCGCACTGTGTCACTGTTGGCCCCATGACACCTGCCTCAGACTCCTACCCTGTTGTCTCAGCAGGATAACCAGATTCTGCACCCTCAGCTTCAAACCCTGAACATAGCAGCCTGTCTAATTACCTAATCTCTCCTTTACCATCCCTCAGTAAACCAGTGATGGATATCATTTTAGAGGCAAAGAGGCCTAGTACTAGAAAATCTTATGCTGAAAAATGGAAAAGATTCTGTGCCTGGAACCAATCTCAGGGGTTGAGCACAGCAACGCCCAACTTGCCTCAGATTTTACAATACTTAACTGAGATGCTTCACAAGGGCCTTTCTTTTTCTTCCATCAGAATTCACGCCTCAGCCATTTCAGCTCATTATAACACAGAACCTCCACTCTTCTCTCATCTACTGCTCAAGCAGTTCCTTAGAGTGGCCAAACATTTAAGACCACACAGGAGAGCCCCAACTCCATCCTGTGACCTTAGCTTTGTATTGGAGAAGCTCACTCTTCCTCCTTTAGAGCCAGCTGCTAGTGTAGATTTAAAATTCCTTTCTTGGAAAACAGCCTTCCTTTTAGCAATCACTTCAGCAAGAAGGCCATCTGAATTACAGGCCCTTAAGGCAGTGGAGCCTTTCATCATCTTTCATGCGGGGACAGGGTGTCCCTCAGAACCAATCTCTCCTTCATGCCCAAGGTGGCATCCAGTGTGGCTTTTAATCAGTCCATTCATTTGCCAACCTTCTTTGCTAATCCACAGAATAAAGGGGAATGGATACTGCACTCCTTAGATGTGCACAGACAACTTAGATTTTACGTGGACAGGACTAAACCGCAAAGGAAATCTGAACAACTGCTGGTGGCATTTGCTGCAGGGGCAGAGGGGAAGGCTATTTCAAAGCAAATGAGTTCTAAATGGATAGGCCATTGCATTCATTTCTGCTATAAGCACCATGGAAAACCTATCCCACAGGGGATCAGACCTCACTCAACCAGGGCTGCATCTACCTCTACAGCCTTTCTCAGAGGTGTCCCTACCAGGGATATCTTAGAAGCTGCTACCTGGAGTTCTGTACATATTTTTACCAAGCATTGTCATTTGCCTATTTTCTCTAAAGCCAGAGTTGGCTTTGCCACTGCAGTCTTGCTGGGTCTTTTAGCTGGTCCTAATGCTATCTAAATTCCTCCTCCCATACTTAGCTTTGGGAATCTACCCAAATGTGATGACTGCAACAGGGAAACCCGAAGAACATAGTACAGTTGTGTAAACTTACCATAAATGTAGATGTTCGAGTGTATTCACTGTTGCAGTCCTGGTTACCCTCCCTCCAGCCCCCTGCTTTTTTCTTTGGCTATACATCTATTCTGTTTTACTATACTTAAAAGCTTTTTGGTGTATTTGCTTTTTTATTGGAGGTATTTCCTTGTACATGTGTGTGTGTCTGTGTGTGTATATGTGTGTGTGTGTGTGTGTGTGTGTGTGTGTGTGTGTGTATATATATATATATATATATATATATATATTATATATCTATATCTATATACATATATATATATATATATATATATATATATATATATATATATATATTTATATATATATATATATATACACACACACACACACACACACACACACACACACACACACACACATGTATATAAATTTATATATAGATATCTATTCCCATTAAGGGGGTACCTAATATCTGGGGAAAGAAAAACTGATGTAATGCGTCAGCTGCATGTTTTATACGCCTGACGTCATGGAAGAGGAGACAGCAACCAACGTAGGACCCAAGACTTTGTTAATCAGGCCGACTGAGGGCTACTGCAAGCAGATAACCCAAATGTAATGAATGCAACAGTTAATACACTCGAACATCTACATTTATGGTAAGTGTACACAACTGTACTTTTTGGATGGTCGGTGTTAAGTTCGTTCTGCCTCTCATACACAAGGACGACTGGATGTGTTCAGTGGATCTCCAGCACACCTACTATCACAAGATAGGCATTTGTGGAGACACCTTTCTTCCGATTAGGTGCCAATCATTCCCAGTTCCCTTTGGATTCACCACAGCTCCCCGGGTGTTTACCAAATGCATGGCAGTGGTGGTGGCTCACATGAGACTGCAGGGATTCCAGGTGTTTCCATACCTTGATGATTGGCTCCTCACGGCTCCCACAAGGCATCAGCTGTCACAAGTCATCCAGTACATCCTTTTTGTTCAGCCATTTGGCGATTACAATGAATCTCTTGAAGTCCAATCTGGTCCTGACAGAAAAATGAGTTCGTAGGAGTCCAACTAGACTCCATCTCGGAGATGTCAGCATTACCTCTTCACAGAGTACAGCTGATCCAGGAGCAGGTCATTCAAATCTTAAATCTTTCGAATCCTCCAGTCCACTTTGTTCTTCAGACCTTAGTGTCCATGGCCAAGGCCATACAGCTTGTGCCACTAGCAAGGTACCATATGTGGGTTTTGCAGTGGACCTGGTGGTTCAGTGGTCCGTTCTGTCTCAACCTATGTCCATGTCCATAAAATTGACACCAGTGTGAAGACAACACCTTCTTTTGTGGCTTCAGTCTCAGTATCTCATTTTAGGCAGGCCTTTTTCACTCTGTCCACCCAAGGCCACCGTGACCACAGACGCTTCCCTGTTGGCTTGGGGAGGGGCATTTCCAGCAGAGAAGTGTTCAAAACACATGGTCCCCAGTAGGGACCAAATTGCACATATACGTCCTAGAGATGAGAGCAGGCCTCTTAACATTGCAAGCTTTTTAGGGTTGCCTTCCTCTGGGGACATTTACAATTCAGATGGACAACATGATAGTGGTTTGATATGTCAGCAAACAGAGGGGGAACAGGATTTTGCCTGTTGTGCAGAGAGGCCGTAACAGTGTGGGAATAGGTGATGTCCTCCAGGTGCTTTCTTCTTGTGGCACATACACTCTGGGACTCTGTGTGTTGGCTGACAAACTCCACAGAACCATGTTGAGTCCTTATGAGTGGTCCCTCAGTCCGATGGTGGTGAAGCAGATATTCAGTCATTTGGGTCAACCATGCTGCGACCTCTTTGCCTCCCCATCCAACAACAAATGCAGCATGTACTTCACCCTGCCCCCCCGAGGAGTCACAGAAGGGATGCTGTAGTCCACCGTTGGCCTCCAGGTCTCCTCTGTGCTTATCGTCCTATCCCTCTTATTCCTAAAGTTTTGCAGAAAGTGTGCCACCTGGGGACATCACTTATCCTCATTGCCCCCTTCTGGCCTGGTCATGTGTGGTTTCCCTCCCTAAGGTCTCCCCTGAAGTATCTCCCTTGGGTACTGGATCCCCTTCAGGATCTGATCTCCCATTCTTTGGGGTTCACTCTTCCCAATCTCCGGACCCCTAATTCTGACTGCATGTTTTTTCTTAATTCCACTGATTTTTGAAACAGTCCAGGCTAGCTTCCCCTATCGAGAATATTATCCTAGCCTTACAAAAACCTTCCACCAGAAAGGTTTATTTTAATAGCAAATGGAAAAGGTTTACTATCTGGGCTAAGGGCAGGAATCTGGACCCGTTATTCTGTTGTTTTTGTCTTCACTTTTTCAGAAAGGGTCAGGTTTTTCTACTATTAAGCTTCATTTGGCTGCATTTTCCAATTTTCATGAGAATAGCGAACCTGCGTTCTCTCCCTGACTCTCTAAAGCCTTCATGAAAAGCATTTTCCTTTTAAGACCGCCCGTTAAGGATCCCTTGCCTTCTTGGGATCTAACCTTACTGCTGCAATCTCTGCCAGAGTCCATTTGAGCTTGTTAGTTCTTGCGATTTCATAATTTTGTCTTGGAAAATGGCCTTCCTGTTAGCCATAACTTCAGTTAAGAGGATGTCTGAGCTGCAAGCCCTTTCAGTTGCTCCCCTGTATATGTTCTTTCACACGGATAGAGTGTCTCTTAGAAGGAATACATCCTTTTTGCCCAAGATTTCCTCCGAATCCAATCTGAACCAATGTATTCAGTTACCAGTTTTCTTTCCCAGTTCTAATAAAGGAGAGTACATCCTGCATACTATGGATGTACACAGGCTGTTGTGATTTTATCTGTATATGACTAAGGAGTTTCACAGATCAGACCAGCCTTTTGTGGCTTTTTCCCCAAATAGACGTGGCCTTCCCGTTTCTAAAGTGACTATCTCTATATGGATCTCCAGCTGTATTTCTGCATTCTACACCATCAAGCATCTTGTAGTTCTGGGAAAAGTTAGAACTCATTCTGCTAGGTCTGTGGCTACTACTTCAGCCTTCATGGCCAGACTCTCCATTGACGATATTTGTGCTGCTGCCACTTGGTCTAATTCTCACTCTTTTATATCTCATTAGAAAATCAATTTGGTTTCCAGGAACAGAGCTTCCTTTGATTCCACATTGCTTTGACATGTCCATCCTTGAGGCCTCCCAGGGTAGATTGTAGCTCAGGACTCTGACAGTACTGTGAGGAATAATGACTTGGATAACATCAGATAGTTATGTACTTTCCCTAACTTGGCATCTGTGCTATCCTATGTCATTTTTCATCACAATTCCCTCCCGCATCCCCCTTCCTTGTTGGATCTTTGAAGGAAGTTGGAATTTGTGGGTCCAGGTCTATTTCCCTTTCTTCCTTTTGGGTCGTAGCGATACTGATTATGTTGGCAAACTTGATCTGAGGGTTAGAGGGCATCAGGGGATTATGGGGAGGGAGGAGTTTGAGCCTTGGATCTGTCTTGGGCAAAGTTCCTGTCTCTGATCTGATTTCAGATCCAAGACCCTACTGTGATGAATAATGACATAGGATAACACAGATGCCAAGTTATGGTAAGTACATAACTCTTTACTTTTCCTTCTCCTTCCTCCTTATTGATGTACTGAACCACTTTAACTGTCATTAGGATTTCATTTACTCTTTTACCTTTAACCCCATACACTCCTTCTCCCATTTCTTCTTTCATAACACCAATCATTGTTTTCTGAAAAATCTTCATAAATATTTTATAGTCAGTATTTCCCAATGTAACTGGATGCCAGATGTTCATCGTGCATACAGCTGCAGTCATAACAGATGGGTTCTCCTGCCGTCAGGTGGGTCCTCGGTCGGCCGAATTCCAAAGTCTAGGTCTGGCATCGGTTGTCGTCGCTTCTTCCCTGACGTCAGTGCGACAGGGGTATAAAAGAACCAGCCGATGCCATTTTCTTCACTCTTTCTTGCTGCGCGGTGCCCGAAGCAGAAGCAGTTCGCAAGTGCCGGTCGGCCAGCTCCTGAGATTACGAAAATTTGGAAACCGAAGTCTTCTTAAAAGCTAAGTACCCCGTTGGGGAAACTTTTCTTGCCTCAGACCGATGTCAGACAAAGTTAATAATTGTATTTCTTGTGGGAAGCAAATACCGCATAAGGATTTCCATTCCCTCTGTATTCCTTGCTTAGGCCTAGACCACGACGTCTCGGTCTGTCGCTTTTGTGCTACATTCAACAAACGCACTATTAAGCGTCGGGCGGAGTTCGCCCAGCATTTTTTTGGAAAAGCATTTAACTATACTATGTCGTCAGATACTCCGACTCCGGTTTTGTCTAAAAACCGCAAAGACAAGGACCGACACTCGAGGTCCGCGGCCTCTACCGACACCACGCCAAAGCAACTCCATGTGGTCCGGTTCCCAGCGAGGCGCCTACGCAGCCCCTGATTACTGACGACACATCTTTGGCGGTGTCTCCTGTACCCGAGGTCGCAGGCTCCTCGGCCCACACCCTGACTACAGATACCAACGCCACTCTTGGCGTTGAAACACAGAATGTGGACAGGTCCACCTCCACTCAAGGTGTCTTCAGACCTTCCTCTTCTTTCTCCATCAAGGCTTTCACCAAGTCTAAAGCATCCATGCACTCTGAGACCAGCTACACAGGGCCCATCTCCAGGCCCCATGCCTAAGAAACAGATGCTTAAAATGGCTGAGGATTTAATTACTATAATCAGAGGTTCTCAGCCATCTCCGGACAAAAGGCCCAGAGTGGAGGAAGATTCCCCCTCCTCTGATCAGGGCTCCATTATTTCAGAACACTCTGATGATCAGGAACAGTCTTACTCCCCTTTTGAAGACTCTGATGCAGAGGAGTCTATTCCTTCTGTATCCCCCCCTGAGGATTATTCATTTGGGGAAACTTTGCATACCTTAAGGGAACACTTCCACTGGGAAGGCCAGGACAGGTACTACAGGGTTCCTGATTCACACCAATTTCTATACAAAAGCCATGCTGCTGACCTAGAAACCATCTCACAAGGGCCCAAGGGAGTTAAGGCCTCCATTGCCAAAAATCCATTGCCTTCCGAGAGAGATTCCAGATCCTTAGAAAGGTGGGGAAAAAAGGTATGTACCTGGGGAAAAAAGGTATGTACCTCGGCTACCTTATCCATGAGGGCCTTAAACTGTCAGTTTCATATGCTAAAATACCAACAGTTTTTGTTATCACAATTGAAAAGTAAAATGTCACAACCTGAACAACCAGACTTGAAGGAGTTGCAGGATTTGATGCATAGCGCAGAACAAGTGGGTAAACATACCTTACAGTGTGGTTTTGTTGCTCTAGAGGCCTCATGTAGAGCTGCTGTTATAGGCTCACTCATACGTAGGCATGCCTGGCTCAAGGAACAAGCCTTGCCTGATCATGTCAAAGCTAAATTACTAGACGCCCCTCTTCAAAAGGATGTACTGTTTGGGGCTAATGCTGAGGAAGTATTACGAAAAATGGAGGAAAAGGCTAAATCAATGCAAACTGTGAAAGAATTTCTGCAGGTTCAACACCCACGTTTTAGTAGAAATTGGCCTTCCAAAAACTGGTCCTTTCCTGCCACAGACAGACCCCAAAGAGGCAGATACAGGCGCCCGAGGGGCAGAGGACAATCACAAGGATCATATAGAGGCAGACAATGGCAAGCTCCTACACAAAGAGGTGGTGAGGACAACTCGCAATCTTTCAGAAAGCAAAACCAATGACTTTCCCCTTTGCATGCCAACCAGGTCTCAAATGGCAGCCCCCTTAGGAGGAAAGCTGACACTATTTTCAAAAAAATTGGCATGTTGTCACAAAGGACAAATGGATCCTGGACATTATAAACAGAGGCTACAAATTCCATTTTCATACCCTTCCAAAAATGAGAGGCATGCTAAACCTGCCACACAATCAAAGGGCAGAGGCACAAAGGCAAATTTCAGATGTCATAAACATGAAAACTATTCAAGAGGTACCTACACACGAACAAGGTCAAGGTTTTTATTCCAGGGTATTTCTGGTGCCAAGGAAGGGAAAAGATTGGAGACCTATTTTGGATCTTTCCATCCTAAACACATTCCTACTCGTACCAAAATTCAAGATGCTCACTCTACAGCAACTTCTTCCCATGCTGGGCAAGGAGTCTTGGCTGGTAACATTGGACCTCAAGGAGGCATACCTGCATGTCCCAATCAGACAAAATTGCAGAAGATACCTCAGATTTCTTGCAGGTTCAACCCATTATCAATTCTCTGCATTGCCCTTTGGCTTATCTACTGCGCCCAGAGTATTCACGAAATGCCTGGCATCAGTAATTGCCTACTGCAGACTTCAAGGGATACAAATATACCCTTATTTGGACGACTGCCTGATCCAAGCGGACAGCAAGCACATTCTTCTGAAACATCTGGCTTATGTAATAATGTTATTAAACTCTCTGGGATACACCGTCAAAGTGAAATCAAGGCTAATACCCTCTCGGAAGATAATCTTCCTGGGTGCCAATTTGGACACAAACACCCAGATGGCCTACCTCATGCCAGAGAAGCAGGGGCAACTAATTCAATACTTCAGAACACTGGCAAATTGCACCAGGCTGACTGCAAGGAAAATCCTGCAGGCTCTGGGATTCATGGCATCTTGCATCTTACTAATCCCATGTGCAAAGCTGCATATGAGAAAACTACAATGGTACCTAAAAAACATATGGTCTCAACACAGCCATAGTTTGGAAACAATACCACTAATTCCATGTCTGCAAAAGGAATTTCTGTGGTGGTCACAAGCATGTCAAACAAACACAGGTCTTCCATTCAGCAAGCCTCAAGCAAATCAAGTCATCACAACAGACGCCTCGGACTACGCCTGGGGGGCACACATGACAGACCGGTGCATTCAGGGCAAATGGTCCCAAAAAGAAAAGCACCTTCACATCAATCAAAAAAGAAATGCTAGCAGTAATAAATGCTATTATAGCTTTCAAGGACCTTCTACAACCAGGTCAACTATTGATAAGAACGGACAACACCACAGTTATGTGGTACATAAACAAGCAGGGAGGAACACATTCTTAACCCCTATGCAGACTGGCCATGTCACTTTGGAACATGGCCATGGACTTACAAATGGAACTACAAGCACAGTACTCGCCAGGCAAGGAAAACACACTGGCAGGCAACCTAAGCAGGAATATGACAGATCCACACGAAT
Source organism: Protopterus annectens (assembly GCF_019279795.1). Taxonomy (NCBI): domain Eukaryota; kingdom Metazoa; phylum Chordata; order Ceratodontiformes; family Protopteridae; genus Protopterus; species Protopterus annectens. The sequence continues at coordinate 273,633,475 of NC_056734.1, forward strand.
GGAAGTTGCATCCAAAAGTTTTTACAGAAATAATACAAGAATGGGGAAGGCCAGACATAGATCTCTTTGCCTCCCACAACTAGAAAAGCTTACTCCGCAAAATGGAAACGTTTTTGCGTCTGGAATGAGAAAAAGGGCCAGGACCCTGGAAAACTGAATTTACCTCAAATACTACAATATTTGGCTGAACTGCTAAGCAGTGGACTTTCGTTCTCCATCAAAATCCATACCTCAGCCATTTCTGCAGAATACAACACTGATCCACCTTTATTCTCTCACCCTCTCTTAAGACAGTTCCTCAGAGGGGCTAAGAATTTAAGACCTCCAAGGAAACAACCAATACCTGCTTGGGATCTTAATTTCATTCTGGAAAAACTGACCTTGCCTCCTTTTGAGCCAGCTGCCTCATCAGATTTGCAATATTTGTCCTGGAAAACAGCTTTGCTTCTGGCTATCACTTCAGCTCGTAGAGTTTTAGAACTACAGGCTCTCATGGCTGTCCAGCCTTTTATCATCTTCCATCAAGACAGAGTTTCCTTACGAACCAACCCGTCCTTTATGCCTAAAGTGGTATCCAGGGTAGCTTTAAATCAGGCCATACATTTACCTACTTTTTATCCTAATCCTCAAAACAAGGGGGAGAGATTGCTACATTCCTTGGACATCCACAGACAACTGCGTTATTATTTGGACAGAACAAAGCCTTTCAGAAAAGCAGAACAGCTCTTTGTGGCCTATGCGGTAGGAGTTCAAGGAAAGCCAATTTCCAAACAATCTCAAAATGGATAGCACACTGCATACGCTTTTGCTATTCTTTTCATGGCAAAACTGTACCTACAGGCATTAGAACCCATTCCACCAGGGCCACAGCCACCTATGCAGCCTTCCTCAGAGGAGTACCTACCAAGGATATTTTGGAAGCAGCCAGTTGGAGTTCTGTGCATACCTTCTCCAAGCACTACAACCTACCATTACACTCCAAATCTAGAGCAGGCTTTACCACTGCAGTCTTGCAGGGCATTTTGGCTCCTCCTAGTTCCACCTAGTGCCTACCACCCCTTTCTTAGCTTTGGGATTCTACCCATCTGTTATGACTGCAGCTGTATGCACGATGAACATAGTACAGTTTTGTACCTACCATAAATGTAGATGTTCGAGTGCTAATACAGCTGCAGTCCAGGATGTCCTTCAAGGATGCATCTGCAGTCCTTACAAATGGGTTGTCCTGTCGTCAGGCAGCCCTTCGGTCGGCCGGATTCCAAAGTCTGGGTCTGGCCTCGGCTGGTGTCGCACTTCACCCGACGTCATAGCTGCAGTTCTTCGGGTATAAAGGCATCAGCCGACGCCATTTTCCTCAGTCTTTCTTGCCGTGGCGCCAAGCAGAAGCTGTTCGCAAGTGCCGGTCGGTCAGATCCAGAGATTACTACTACCGAATACTACTTCAAGACTTCTAAAAAGCTAAGTACCCCGTTGGGGACTCTTTCTTGCCTCAGCCGATGTCAGAAAAAGTGAATAACTGTTTAACTTGTGGGAAACAAATACCTCATAAAGATTTCCACTCTTACTGCTTACCTTGTTTAGGCCCAGACCACGACGTAGCAGCTTGTTTAGCCTGTGCTTCTTTCAACCGACGGACGCTTAGACGTCGGTCGGACTTTGCTGAACAGTTTTTCGGCTCAGATTTTGCGTACATAATGCCATCGGATCCTCTGACTTCACAAGTTATTAAGAAACGCAAAGAAAAGGACCGACACTCGCGGTCCGCGGTTTCGGCCGAAACCGCGGTTAAGCAAACCGCGAGTGTCTCGGTTTCTGCCGAAACCGAGCAAACGGTTCTATCTTCAGCCGAATCCATGACTACTACCGAGGCCCCTTCTAACCTCGTTGAATCGGCCTCTGAAATTCAACCTGCTACTGTGGTTTCACAAGAATTATCGGACACCATCCCTTTGGATGTTTCAACCCCTGCACGTGGTGCTGCTAGGCCGCCTGCAGCCATGTCCATAAAGGCCTTTGCCAGGGCTAAAGCAGCCAAAACGTCTAAGTCTGTGCCTGTTAAGCCCCCCTCTCACAGGCCCAGTTCCAGTTCCCAAATGCTCACTCTGGCAGAGGATCTCATCTCTTTAATAAGGGGATCCCAATCTCATCCAGACAGGGCCTCTCGACCTCCTCCAGAAAAGAGACCTAGAGCAGAGCCCCCTGACCCAGTGTCCTCAGATGATTCTTCTGATGATACAGACAATACAGACCATCCAGAGGCTCCTTTTTCTACTTATGAAGACTCCGATGCTGAGGAATCGATTCCTTCTGCCTCTCCACCAGAGGAATTTTCCTTTGGGGAAACCTTACATGCCATGAGAGAGCAATTCCAATGGCAGGGACAAGATTTCTCAGATTCAAGGAAAAGGCTTAGGACCTTTTTGCATTTACCACAACATAGGCCTTTAGCTATACCTCCAGTTCTCCCTGTTGTAGATGATGCATTTAATGATGCTTGCACTGCTCCTGATACTTTGCCTCCAGCCCCTGCTAAGCCCGATAGGTTCTACAGGGTCCCGGACACACATCATCATTTATACAAGACTCCTTTTGCAGATCCCGAGACTGTCTCCCAGGGGCCTAAGGCAGTAGCTTCGACCTCAGTTAAAAACCCTCTCCCTTCTGAAAGGGAATCCAGGTCCTTAGAGAGATGGGGTAAAAAAGTATACACCTCTGCTACTCTCTCAGCTAGGGCATTGAACTGTCAGTTTCATATGATCCAATACCAGGAGTTTATGCTTGATCAGTTAACTAAGAAATTGTCCTCTGATGATTCTTTAGATAAGAAATATGTTCTAGAAATGGTGCATAACATTCAGCAGGTTAGTAACCATTCTTTAAAATGTGGCTATGATGCACTGGAGGCTTCCTTTAGATCAGCCATGACTGGCACAGTTATAAGAAGGCATGCATGGTTGAAAGAACAGGTCTTGCCGGATCATGTTAAAGCAAAATTATTAGATGCTCCTATGGATAAGGTCAGTCTATTTGGTTCTCCTGCTCAACAGGTACTGAAGAAAATGGAAGAGAAGGCAAAATCTGTACAAACAGTGAAAGATTTCTTACAGGTTCAGCCTCCAAGGTTTAGCAGGAACTGGCCTTCCAAAAATTGGTCCTTTCCAGACTCCTCTAAAACTCAGAGAGGCAGGAATAGGCGTTCAAGAGGCAGAAATCAATCCAGAGGAGGTGCCTACAGGGGATGCCAGTGGCAAGGTAACAACCAGCGAGGCACAGACACAACTACTACCACTGCAACAGGACAATCACAGTGACTTGGCTCTGACACCGCCTACCAGGGAACAAATAGCAGCACCCTTAGGCGGAAAGTTAGCCTTATTTTCAAAAACTGGCACTACATCACAAGAGACAAGTGGATTTTGCAAACTATAGACCAAGGCTACAGGTTTCATTTCCATACTTTACCAGGAAAAAGAGGAATGCCAAACCTACCACCAAATCAAAAGACAGAAGCTCTAAAACAAATAGCTCAATTAGTAAAGATGAGAGCTGTGGAAAGGGTACCATCTATGGAACAAGGAAAGGGATTTTACTCCAGACTATTCCTGGTACCAAGAAAAGAGAAAAATTGAGGCCTATTCTCCACCTGTCCGCTTTAAACACATTCATCATTGTTCCAAAATTCAAAATGCTGACCCTACAGCAACTTCTTCCCATGCTGGGCAAGGAGTATTGGCTGGTGACTCTAGATCTCAAGGAGGCATACCTGCACGTCCCCATACGACCAAATTGCAGAAGATACCTCAGATTTCTTGCAGGATCAGAGCATTATCAATTCTCAGCATTGCCCTTTGGCTTATCTACTGCCCAGAGTGTTCACGGAATGCCTGGCATCAGTAATCGCTCACTGCAGGCTTCAGGGAATCCAAATATATCCATACCTGGACGACTGCCTGATGCAAGCGGACAACAAAAACAAGCTAACAGAAGACTTACAAAGAGTCATTCGCTTACTGCAAGCCCTGGGATATACAGTCAATATAAAAAAATCAAGACTGATACCATCCCAAAGAATAACCTTCTTAGGTGCAGAATTGGACACAGTAAAACAGATGGCATTCCTAACTGCAGAAAAACAAGAACAACTTCCTCTCTACTTCTTGGCATTAACAAAGCAGAACAAACTAACAGCAAGGAAAGTACTGCAGGCCTTGGGCTTCATGGCATCCTGCATAATCCTGGTCCCTCATGCCAGACTGCATATGAGAAAGCTACAGTGGTACCTGAAGAATTTATGGTCCCAACACAGGCACAGCCTAGAAACCGAAATACCACTAATCCCATGCCTGAAACAAGAGTTCCTATGGTGGGCTCAGGCATGCCAGTCAAACCCAGGTTTGCCCTTCCACAGCATTCAACCAAGCCAAACCATCACAACGGACGCCTCAGACCTCGGTTGGGGGGCCCACATGCTGGACAAGTGCATACAAGGCTTATGGACTCCAGATCAGCTGCACCTGCACATAAATCAAAAGGAAATGCTGGCAGTCAAACTAGCAATCCAGAATTTCAGACCATTCCTCCAAGAAGGGCAGTTGATGATAAGGACAGACAACACCACAGTCATGTGGTACATCAACAAGCAGGGAGGCACTCATTCATACCCTCTATGCCAGATGGCACTGGACCTATGGAATATGGCTCTGAGCTACAACATTCAGTTACAAGCAATTTTTGTACCGGGAAAAGAAAACATCCTAGCAGACATATTAAGCAGAACTACCTCGGATGCTCACGAATGGATGCTACACCCGGACATCTTCAAGGTCATCACAAAGAAATGGGGACTGCCACAAATAGACCTATTCGCATCCCCACTCAATCACCAGCTCAAGAAATTCTGCACAAGGACGTACCACCCTCTTGCTTGGAAGGTGGACTCTCTATCCTTCAGTTGGAAAGGCCTGACAGCATATGCATTCCCACCTCTTCCTTTGATGCACAAGGTGCTATTGAAAATCAAAGAGGAACGTCCAAGGATCATTCTGATAGCTCCAGACTGGCCAAGACAACATTGGTACCCATTACTGAGGAGCATGTCTCGGGGGAAAATGTGGACACTACCCCTGATTCCTTTGCTGTTAACTCAGAGCGGCTACAACACCCTGCATCCAAACCTGAAAACTCTGCAGCTGACTGCCTGGAACATTACATAAGAGCAACTAACCCAGATTTATCCCAAAGGGTTAAAGACATTATCCTTGAGGCCCGCAGACCCTCAACAAGAAGGAGCTATGCAGGAAAATAGAAAAGGTTTCTCATTTGGAGTACTGAAAGGGGAAAAGATGTGTGAAAGGTAGACATTGCCAACATCCTGGAGTATTTGGCAGAGCTTTTCCATACAGGCCTGTCCTATTCCTCCATCAAGATACATGCATCAGCTATTTCTGCAGAATACAGCTTCGATCCCCCTGTCTTCTCGCATCCTCTACTCAGGCAGTTTCTGAGAGGAATTAAAAATGTAAAACCTCCCAGGAAACCACCATTACCAGCATGGGACTTGAACTTTGTGCTAGAAAAATTGACACTCCCCCCTTTCGAACCAGCAGCAACAGCAGATCTTCAACACCTATCCTGGAAAACTGCTTTTCTGCTGGCAATTACCTCAGCAAGAAGGGTTTCTGAGCTACAGGCTTTAATGGCAGTACAACCCTTCCTAATCTTCCATCAAGATAGTGTCCATGAGAACAAATCCTACATTTATGCCTAAGGTGGTATCCAGAGTGTCTTTAAACCAGGCTATCCACCTACCTACCTTCTTCCCAATCCACAGAACAGGGGAAAGACTGCTGCATACTTTGGATGTACATAGACAGTTCGCTACTACCTGGACAGAACCAAGGGCAATAGAAAACTGACCAGCTTCTGGTAGCATATGCAACAGGAAGGGAAGGAAAAGCAATTTCAAAACAGACAATCTCCAAGTGGATAGGAAATTGCATCAGATTCTGTTACTCCTACCATGGAAAGCAAACTCCACAGAACATAAGGCCTCATTCTACAAGGGCTACAGCCACTACCACAGCTTTCTTACGAGGAGTGGCTACCAAAGACATTATAGAGGCTGCTACTTGGACCTCCGTGCATACATTTGCCAAGCATTATAACTTACCTCTATACTCTAGATCCCGAGCAGGGTTTGCCACTGCTGTTTTGCAAGGGATCCTAACTACACCATAATTTCTTCTTCCTCCTCCCCTAGTTTGGCTATGGTATTCTACCCATTTGTAAGGACTGCAGATGCATCCTTGAAGGACATAGTACAGTTTTGTACCTACCATAAATGTAGATGTCCGAACAGGAATGCATCTGCAGTCAGGATTACCCACCCTCCTTACCCTCTGTGGTATTCCTAGGGTATTTGCCCATCTAATAGCTAGCTGGGGGGGATCTCTTATGGTGTATTTGTTTGTATATATGTACATACATGCTTATTTTTTGTTTGCCTTCTACTATTTGGAAACATTGGCATTTATCCAAAATTTAGCTATCCAAGAGGGCAACTGGCATCTGGGGCAAGAAACACTGAGGAAAATGGCGTCGGCTGATGCCTTTATACCCGAAGAAGTGCAGCTATGACGTCGGGTGAAGTGCGACACCAGCCGAGGCCAGACCCAGACTTTGGAATCCGGCCGACCGAAGGGCTGCCTGACGACAGGACAACCCATTTGTAAGGACTGCAGATGCATTCCTGTTCGGACATCTACATTTATGGTAGGTACAAAACTGTACTTTTCCCTCCCTCCTTCCCCTCTAGGGGTTTTCTTTTATGGTGTATTTGCTTGCAACTACTGTTTTTTGATTATATTGCATTGCATTATTACATATTTTTATGTATTGCCTTCCTTCTGGGGGCACCTGGCATCTGGGGCAAGAAAAACTGAAGAAAATGGCGTCGGCTGGTTCTTTTATACCCCTGTCGCACTGACATCAGGGAAGAAGCGACGACAACCGACGCCGGACCTAGACTTTGGAATTCGGCCGACCTAGGACCCGCCTGACGGCAGGAGAACCCATCTGTTATGACTGCAGCTGTATTAGCACTCGAACATCTATATTTATGGTAGGTACAAAACTGTACTTTTTTCTTCCCTTTTTCTACATAAATGTTATAAACCTTTTACAAATCTTTCTTTTATACCTTCCTCCATCCATTCAGTTTTTCCAGAAAAACTCCCTTTTTATTATCCAACATTTCTTCAAAGTTGTACCCTAATCCTTCTGGACCTGGTGCAGATTTTTATCTCCTTTTTATAATGTTCTGTAACTCCCCCCCCCCCCCCATTTTTTCCACTGCATCCTTTTTCATCTTCATTACTTTCCATACACCTCCTGTCACATTTATTTCTCATACATATATTCTGTACATACCTTTCAACTATATCCATAATTTCCTCTTGTTTATATTTTAACCATCCTTTTTCATCCTTTGTTGCATTAATTTTTCTGGTATTATATCTCAATTTCTTTTTCCCTTTAAAATAATACCCCCCCCCCCCCCCCAGTGTCATTCTTTCATTTTTTTTTATTATATGCATGTCATTTCTTTTCTTCAAGACTTGTCCCTGCCCCTTTATCAACTACTTTCATAAGTTTATTTTTGCTTATTGTATATCTTTTTTTCCTTCCATTCTTCTCTCTTAATTCTAAGTGTATTTTTAAACTTTTCTTTATACACCATCTACCCCTTTGTCAAACTGCCATAAAATGGCTTCATTGTCATATGATTTTCCCACAGTTGCCCTCCTTCTTTAAGACATCTAGCAAGTTTATATGCTTATTTATCTCTTACAGGTATGCTAACAGTTTCTTTGTGGTCAGAAGTAAGGAGCATTGCCTGAGACTGCCTCTTAGATGTGGTGTATGGTACGGCAAGTACTTGGAAGTTCTACTTGCCCTTCAGTGTGGAAATTATTGATCCCTTTTGAAAGCTGAGACCTATATGTGGTATTTTGAGTGGGTTCCAGGAAATTATTAATTCTAGGTGCTCATGTATGCTTTAAACCTTGAACAGAGATACTGTTCACTGACCCAAGGGTGAGTCCAGGTTGTATGGTGGGATTTAAGAATCCTTGAAAAGCCACATGGAGGGTCACCAGAAGTATGTAACTAGGTGTTGTGTTTACTCTAGTGAGCTATCTCTCAAAATTCAGCTGATAACATGTATTATATAGTGAGAAATATACTCTCAAGACTTTTTGCTGGTTTCTTTTACAGCTGTCAGGTTTGTTATACAGAAGATCATTTTCTATGTGGATTTTATGTCAACAAAGATTACTAAACTCCACATCATGAGGTGTAAAGCTTCCCTAATCCTTCAGGATGTTCAGTCATCTTGAAGCTGAATCCCTTTCTTAAGAAAGTTTTCAGATTTGTTGTTTGAACCAATCTTTTCATTTTCTGGTCTTTTTTGTCCTGCTACAAAAATACGAAAAACCTTTAGATCTCTGGTGAATGCCTTTAAAAAATGTCCACCTGGAGCCTTTAACAGCTGTTTTAAGATTGTCTGTGGCAGACCTTTTCACTATGATTACTTAGTCCTCAGTGTAAGCCACGGTGATGCAGCGGTAGCGTTGTCGCCTCACAGCAAGATGTTCTCCCGTTCGATTCTCGGCTGGAGCGCCTTCTGTGTGGAGTCTGCATGTCCTCCCCGTGGTCGAGTGGCGTTTGAAAGACATGCGTAGAATGGGCGTGTCTTCGTTGAAGGTTGGGCATTGAGCTGGCATCTCGGCACCATAAAAAAAAAAATCTACTGCCAATCTTTGGTGGACCGGAGTTCCGCTGTGGCAACCCCTAACCGGGAGAAGCTGAAAGAAGAACAAGAACTTAGTCCTCAGTATGATTTTACATTCTAGAGGCTGAGCTTCTTAAAGTAAGCCTGTATTTCTTTGTACTCTCTTAAGATGCTTTTTTTTTCTCTCTCTGCCTATGTCCTGTAGATTTATTTATTTTTTTGTACTGCACCAGGTAGTTTTTTGTATCTGCATATCTTCAAGAAAGCCCTCTGCAGTATGATTCTTATTTCCCAGTCTCTTGCCTCCTCAAACAGCTAATTTGTACCCTTACTGCCTATTGGCATAGTTGGGATATCACTTTATGTTAAAGAAAAAAGTAACATTTTCTTTTGTAGTATGTTCCTTTTTTACAGGTGGTCCCTGGTTTAGATCTGGTGAGTGATAAACACTGCATGGGGACTGTACACCTTGCTCAATTTATAATTAAGCCACATTTATATGGGGATGGTAGTCTAACAGCCTGAGCCTGAATGCTTAGATTTTTAGAAATGCTGATGTTCATCGTGTTACCCTGCTGCAGTCATCACACTTGGGTTATCCTGTCGTCAGGCGGTCCCGCAGTTGGCCGGATTTCCAAAGTCTTGGTCCGACGTCGGTTGCTGTCGCTTCATCCCGGACGTCAGTGCGCCAGGGGTACATATATTGCAACTGACGCCATTTTCTTAAATCTTTCTTGCCGCACGGTGCCCGAAGCAGAAGCAGTTCGCAAGTGCCGGTCGGCCGACTCCTGAGATTTTCGAATTCGAGTTTCAGGCCGAAGTCTTCTATAAAGCTAAGTACCCCGTTGGGGAAACTTTTCTTGCCTCAGACCAATGTCAGAAAAAGTTAGGATTTTCATTCTTACTGTATACCCTGCCTGGGCCCTGATCACGATGTCACTTCTTGTCGTTTTCTTGCTAGATTTAATAAACGCACTATTAAAAGACGATTTGATTTCGCACAACACTTTTTTGGCAGAAAATTTAATTATAACATGCCGTCGGAGCTACCGGCGTGCACAAAAAACGCAGGGATAAGGATCGTCAGCCCAGGCCTAAGCCTGATTCCGAGGCCTCGGTTGATCCGGTCTCCGGTTCTTCGGTTATCTGTGAGGGTCCGACGCAGCCTCCGACTACCACAGTTGAGGAACCCGAGACCGCTACGGATATTTTGACGGAATGCACTAGGCTGACACAGCCTTTTACTTCAGGCCCTACCGACGACTTGCCTTCCAAGGATGCCGGTTCTTCTGAAACACCTTTGCTTTCTGAAGGCGTATTCAGACCGACGACTCTTACAGTCAAAACGTTTTCTAAATCGAAGACTCCTTCCAAATCGAAAAAAGCTTCACTTCAATCTCCTGTTCAAGGCCCTATGCCTAAGAAACAGATCCTTAAGATGGCTGAAGATCTTATTACTCTTATCAGGGGTTCCCAGCCCCCTCCTGACAAAAGGCCTAGACAAGAGGAAGAATCTGCTTCCTCTGAACAACTGTCTATTTCTTCGGATTCCTCTGAAGACCAAGACTATTCCTTCTCTCCTTATGAAGATTCTGATGCTGAGGATACTCTTCCCTCAGCTTCCCCTCCAGAAGATTACTCTTTTGGGGAAACTTTACACACCATGAGGGAGCATTTTCACTGGGAAGGCCAGGATTACTCTGATTCCAAGAAAAGGCTCAGAGAGTTTATTTTACTACCCCAACACAGACCTCTAGCCATCCCTCCTGTTCTGGACATTGTGGATGATGTTTATTTAGAGTCCAGTTTCAACCCTGACTCTCTGCCTCCTGCCCCGGCCAAGCCTGACAGATATTATAAGAGTACCTGATTCCCATAAATTCCTTTACAAAAGCCCAGTAGCTGACCCAGAGACTATCTCCCAGGGTCCCAAGGGGGCTAAGGCTTCCATGGCTAAAAATCCAGTTCCTTCTGAGAGGGATTCAAGAGCACTAGACAGATGGGAGAAAAAGGTTTACACCTCAGCCACTTTAGCTATGAGAGCTCTAAACTGTCAATTTCATATGCTTAAGTATCAGTAATTTCTGATCTCTCAGTTAAAACAAAAGATAACAACCCTTCCTCAATAATCTGAATTGAAAGAAGTACAGGATTTGTTGCACGCCACCGAGCAGGTGGGCAAACATACCTTACAATGTGAGTTTGATTCCTTGGAGGCCTCCTGCAGAGCAGCGGTCACTGGATCAGTTATACGTAGGCATGCCTGGTTAAAGGAGCAGAGTCTGCCTGAACGTGTTAAAGCAAAACTACTAGATGCTTCCTTGCAGCAGGATGTTCTTTTTGGTGTTAAAGCAGAAGAAGTTTTAAAGAAAATGGAGGATAAGGCAAAATCAATGCAGACAGTCAAAGATTTCCTACAGGTACATCCCCCTCGCTTCAGCAGAAACTGGCCAACCAAAAATTGGTCCTTTCTAGCCACTGACAGGCCTCAGAAGGGTAAATACAGGCGCCCAAGGGGCATAGGACAACCACAAGCTCAGTATAAACCTCGCCAATGGACCACTCCAACCCAGAAGGGAGGAGAAGACCGTTCTCAAGCCACCGGAAGGCAAACTCAATGACTTGCATCTCAACTGGCCAAACAAAGCTCTTTTGTCAGCCCCCCTGGGGGGAAAACTAGCATTATTTGTAGACAACTGGCACATGGTCACAAAGGACAAATGGGTCCTGGACATAATTTTACGAGGATGCAGATTCCACTTTCACACCTTGCCAATAAAAAGAGGAATGCCAAATCTGCCACAAAATCAAAGGGCAGAGGCTCAAAAACAAATTACAGCTATCATGGCCATGAGAGCCATTCAAAGGGTCCCAACCCAAGAGCAAGGCCAAGGATTATACTCAAGACTATTCCAGGTACCCAGGAAGGAAAATGCTTGGAGACCAATTCTGGACCTTTCAATTCTAAACACTTACAAGTTCCCAAATTCAAGATGCTAACTCTACAGCAGCTACTTCCCATGTTGGGCAAGGAAGCATGGCTGGTAACGTTGGACCTCAAGGAGGCATACCTGCATGTCCCTATCAGACAAAGTTGCAGAAGATCCCTCCGTTTCATTGCAGGTTCAACCCATTATCAATTCTCTGCACTGCCCTTTGGCTTATCTACTGCGCCCAGAGTATTCACAAAATGCCTGGCACCAGTAATTGCATACTGCAGACAGAGGAATTCAAATCCATACCTGGACGACTGCCTCATCCAAGCAGAAAGAAAATACATTCTCATACAACATCTGGCTTTTGTGAAGCATCTACTAAATTGCCTGGGGTACACAGTAAACGAACAGAAATCAAAACTAGTACCCTCACAAAAAATGACATTCCTGGGTGCCAGCTTGGACACAACGGCCCAGAAGGCTTATCTTACACCAGACAAGCAATTACAACTGACTCAGTACTTCAAGACAGTGGCAACAAAGACCCAATTAACTGCAAGAAAAATTCTGCAGGCTCTGGGTTTCATGGCATCTTGCATTCTGATAATACCATTTGCAAAAATGCATATGAGGAAATTACAATGGTACCTAAAAAGCGTATGGTCTCAACACAGCCACAGCTTGGACACAGTGATATCTCTCATTCCCTGTCTTCAACAGGAATTTCTCTGGTGGGCACAGGCATGTCACCTCAACAAGGGTCAGCCTTTCGCCTTGCCCCCACCCAGGCAAACTATCACAACAGATGTTTCAGACTACGCCTGGGGGGCTCACATGGCAGGGAAATGCATTCAAGGCCTGTGGACTGCAGAACAAAGAAAACTGCACATAAACCAAAAAGAGATGCTTGGTGTACAGAAAGCTCTGACAGCCTTCAAGGATCTACTACAGCCTGGACAACTGGCAATAAAGACAGACAACACCACAGTAATGTGGTACATAAACAAACAAGGGGGCACACATTCCTACCCTCTTTGCAGGCAAGCAATAATCTTGTGGAACACAGCTCTGACCTACCAAATTCAGTTACAAGCTCACTTCCTGCCAGGGCAGAAAAACACATTGGCAGACGACCTAAGCAGAAACATCAAAGATCCCCACGAGTGGAAGCTAGACCCACAAATATTTGCAATGATAACTCAAAGATGGGGCCTACCAAATATACACCTGTTTGCCAGTCCTTAAAACTACCAGCTGACAAAATTTTGTACAAGGACATTCCACCAACAAGCATGGAAAGTGGATGCTCTCTCCTTCAGTTGGAAGAACCTGACAGCATATGCCTTTCCTCCATTACCTCTTCTCACAAAGGTTCTTTTGAAGGTCAAAAAGGAGAAACCTCGAATGATTCTCATAGCCTCAGACTGGCCACGCCAGCACTGGTACCCACTACTGGAGAATATGGCTCACAGCCCACCATGGATATTGCCTCAAATACCTCATTTGCTCACACAACAAGACAAGCAGATTCTACACAATCAGATCAAAACCTTAAACCTGGCTGCATGGCAAATCAATTAAGCAGCCAGCCAGCCAGCCCCTCTATCACAAGCAGTACTGGATGTTATTCTAGAAGCCAGGAGACCAAGCACCAGGAAGGCTTACTCGGACAAATGGAAAAGGTTTTCTGCTTGGAACCAAGCTAAAGGCCTAGATACAACTCAGCCTCATATGCCTCGCATTCTACAGTATTTAGCTGAGATGTTGCATAAAGGACTTTCCTTCTCCTCAATTAAAATCCATGCTTCAGCTATTTCAGCTCACTACGACACGAATCCACCTTTATTTTCAAATCCACTCCTAAGGCAGTTCCTCAGAGGGGCAAAAAACATTAGACCACCTAGAAGAGCTCCTACGCCTACATGGGACCTAAACTTTGTTCTGGAAAAGCTAACATTACCTCCCTTTGAACCAGCTTTTTCTGCGGACCTTCAGTTCCTATCTTGGAAGACTGCCTTGCTCCTGGCAATAACTTCTGCTTGGAGAGTTTCAGAATTACAGGCACTTATGGCACTGGAACCTTTCCTCATTTTTCATCAAGACAGAGTCTCTCTACGAACTAATCCTTCCTTCATGCCTAAGGTGGTTTCCAGCGTAGCTATAAATCAAACAATCCATCTACCCACCTTCTTCCCCAGTCCACAGAACAAAGGTGAGAGACTCCTACATTCCTTGGACATTCACAGGCAGCTTCGATATTACTTGGATAAGACTAAGGCTTTCAGAAAAACTGACCAGCTCTTTGTTTCCTATGCTACAGCTTCTCAAGGGAAGGCCATTTCCAAGCAAACCATTTCTAAATGGATAGGCCATTGCATACGATTCTGTTATACACATCATGGGAAACTGGTCCTACTCTACCAGGGCAACAGCTACCTCTACAGCCTTTCTCAGGGGGGTTCCTACCAAGGAAATTTTAGAAGCTGCTACTTGGAGTTCTGTACACACCTTCACCAAACACCATCACTTGCCTCTTTATTCTAAGTCCAGGGCAGGCTTCGCCACTGCAGTCCTGCAGGGGCTCATTGCCTCCGCTAACCTTCTATAATGCCTCCACCCTACCTTAGCTTTGGGACACAACCCAAGTGTGATGACTGCAGCAGGGTAACACGATGAATATAGTACAGTTTTGTACCTGCCATAAATGTAGATGTTCGAGCGTTCACCCTGCTGCAGTCCAGGTTACCCTCCCTCCAACCCCTCTGATTTACTGGCTAAACCTCTGCTATGCCTTACTGATGTATTTGCTTATAGCTGAAGGGTTTTTGTGTCTGTACACTGTTCTCACTTTTTGGTACTGATTTGGATCACCTTTTTGGGGGCACCTGACATCTGGGGCAAGAAAAACTGAATAAAATGGCGTTGGTTGCAATATATGTACCCCTGGCGCACTGACGTCAGGGATGAAGCGACAGCAACTGACGTCGGACCAAGACTTTGGAAATCCAGCCAACTGCGGGACTGCCTGACAACAGGATAACCCAAGTGTGATGACTGCAGCAGGGTGAACACTCGAACATCTACATTTATGGTAGGTACAAAACTGTACTTTTATACTTACACTGGAAGATGGGACAGACTTAAAAAAATGCTTGTAAGGAATGGGAAAATGGGATGTTAGTTATGGATCTTTCATGTCATCTGAAAGGAGTATGTGCATAGTAAGCAAACAGTTTGGTCTTTCTCTTCTGAATGAAACTTGTGATTAAATCACTGCATGTCATATTGCAAAACTCCATGTATGCTATTAGTGTGTTCTCATCTGAATTATTCACTTCCATTTTGCATACAGCCTAAAAAATTGTGTCAAACATTATTGGATTAGTTGGTATGGGTTAGGTTATTTAATTTTGTTTTCTTCTTTTAAGGTTTTTCTCATTCAGCATTTACTTTTGGCATAGAAAGCCACATCAGCCAATCAAATATAAATGGTGCCCTTGTACCTCCTGCTGCTTTGATTTCTATAATACAGAAGGGCCTGCAATACGTAGAGGCTGAAGTTAGCATCAACGAGGTAAGCAGTACTATGTTAAATCTCAGATTAATTGACACATTGTGAAATGGGTACTATTTATTGACTATTCTTTGGCATCTGATCATTGTTTGTACTAAAGATTTACAATTAATTATTTGTTTATCAGATGGGTGTTACGATAGATCATTTTTATTTGCTAGTGTCTTCTGAAAGAAAATTTGATTTTAAATAATTTTTTTTCAGGCAAGTTAAATTTTGATTTGATTACCGTTTTCAGTGGGTAGCTGTTCTTGTGGGCTATAGTACTGAATTCTTGATGATCATTTGATCCCTGCAGCGGTAGCCTTAGCTTATGGGGTTATATCCTGCTAAGGATATAATAGCAAGCCACCTTCCACATGTCCATACATATAACTTGAGCTGAGATGATTAAAAAGTCAGGTTTGGATGCTAAGCCATTCAGAGCTTTTCTGATGCTAAAAGAGTACTCCTTTTGCAGGCTTTTGAGGATTGATGGTAAGCTAACACTGTTCCAGTGATGGGCAGATAAGTTCCCTTGCGGTGGAGGGGACCTTTTGCTTTGCTTTTTTTTTCTGAAAACAATTATTTAAGCTAGGAAAATGTGTTTTTAATGTCTGTCACTTGACTTGCTTGTAAACGGGACCATCATTTTTTACTTTTGTGGTAAACAGTTAAAAATTTTAAACTTCTGCTTTGGTGGTAAAGGTTGCATTTTACTTTGAGGGACCCTGCAAGTGCTTTGTTTTGTGTTTTAACAGGGAGGAAAGTTACCTTTTTTTGTTTTTTTGTTTTTTTTGTTTTGTTTTTTTATATATATATATATATATATATATATATATATATATATATATATATATATATATATATATATACAGCTTGCCTTTATTTTTTTACCAGCTACTGCTGCCATGATTCCCCAAAAGTCAGGCATCTTTTTTTAGCTTAACCATGAAAAACCTACCAATTATTCGGTTCTTCTTTATTCAGCCTGAAAAAGAATATTGTTACAGTCTTTGCCAACACAGCATGCTGCTGAAGTGCCTTAGCCCCAGTCAGTTGAGACTGCTGTGCCCAAAGCTGGTTCCTCAACCAGTTCATCATTTTCCCCTGGCTCCTGCAGGTATAGTCCCCTGAAGCCACCACAGTTTAACAGCTTGACAATTAACTTAATTCACAGTTGCTCATGCTAATCCAGCATAATTAGACATGGAACCCAGAGTGACATAAGTGCCTAATTCTTTGCCCGTTAATGCTGTAAACGTGGCTGTGTTTATTAGTTTTCCTCGTTCAGAAGAGAACTTTAAAACTGTTGATGTTCATAGTGTTTCACTGTTGCAGTCATTACACTTGGGTTATCCTGCTGGCAGGCTAGACTGAATTCCAAAGTCCTGGTCCGCCGTCTGTTGCTGTCACCTCTTCCCTGACGTCAGTGCACCAAGGGTATAAAAGATGCAGCCGACGCCATTTTTCTTCAGTTTTTCTTGCCGCGCGGTGCCCGAAGCAAAAGCAGTTCGAAAGTGCCGATCGGCCGACTCCTGAGATTTTCGAAATTGAATTTCAGATCCGAAGTCTTCAATAAAGCTAAGTACCCCGTTGGGGAAACTTTTTCTTGCTCCAGACCAATGTCAGTAAAAGTTAACAATTGTATTTCTTGTGGGAAGCAAATACCTCATAAGTATTTTCATTCTTAAATGTATTCCTTGCCTAGGCCCTGACCACGACGTTGCTAGTTGTCGGTTCTACGCTAGATTAAACCAACGCACTATTAAGCGTCAGTTCGATTTTGCCTTGCATTACTTTGGCCGAAGGTTTAACTATATAATGCCGTCGGAACAACCGACGACCGGAGTTCATAAAAAGCGCAAGGACAAGGAAAAAGAGAGGCATCCGAGGTCCAGAACAGATGACGAAGCCTCTTCTAGGCCAGTCGCTGGTTCGCCGGTGCTCATTTGAGGCGCTTTCGCAGCCCCTGACACCCGCTACCTCAGAGGCACAGGCCGCCTCCGACTCCCACGTGGAGACAACTAGGCCTTTGGAAACTCAAGGTATTGGGCCTACGGACACTATTCCCTTAGATGAGTCCGGAGCCGCTGAGCAGGCATCGGCTTCTGAGGGTGTTTTCAGACCTTCACAGCTTACTATCAAGACCACTTCAGCAGCCAAGGCAAAGTCCAAAACACATTTAATGACAAAGAAACAAGTACAGCATTCACCTGAACAGTCATCCATGCCTAAGAAACAGATGCTTAAAATGGACGAGGACCTAATTACTCTGATCAGGGGTTCCCATCCCCCTCCTGATAAAAGGCCTAGGCAAGATACTGACTATAATTCCTCTGACCAGGTTTATATTTCCTGTGATTCCTCTTCAGAACAGGGATATTCTCTTCCTTCCTATGAGGATTCTGACGCTGAAGAATATATCCCTTCAGCCTCTCCTCCTGAGGATTACTCTTTTGGGGAAACACTGCACACCATGAGGGAGCATTTCCATTGGGAGAGCCAGGATTATTCAGAATCCAAGAAAAGGCTCAGAGACTTTCTTTTACTGCCTCAGCACAGGCCCCTTGCTATTCCCCCTGTACTAGATATTGTTGATGATGTATTTTCTGAATCCAGTTTGTCTCCTGATTCTTTACCCCCTGCACCAGTTAAGACAGATAGGTACTACAGGGTCCCAGATTCTCATAAATTTCTTTATAAAAACCCGGCTGCTGACCCAGAAACAATTTCTCAGGGTCCCAAAGGGGGGGTCAGGGCTTCCACTGCAAAAAACCCTGATGTCCTTCATGGATGCATCTGCAGTCATAACAAATGGGTTGTCCTGTCGTCAGGCAGCCCTTCGGTCGGCCGGATTCCAAAGTCTGGGTCCGGCTTCGGCTGATGTCGCACTTCACCCGACGTCATCTCTGCTGGTCTTCGGGTATAAAGGCATCAGTCGACGCCATTTTCCTCAGTCTTTCTTGCCGCGTGGCGCCCGAAGCAGAAGCTGTTCGCAAGTGCCGGTCGGTCAGATCCAGAGATTACTACTACCGAATACTACTTCGAAGACTTCTAAAAGCTAAGTACCCCGTTGGGGACTCTTTCTTGCCTCAGCCGATGTCAGAAAAAGTCAATAACTGTTTAACTTGTGGGAAACAAATACCTCATAAAGATTTCCACTCTTACTGTTTGCCTTGCTTAGGCCCAGACCACAACGTAGCAGCCTGTTCGGCCTGTGCTTCCTTCAACCGATAACGCTTAGGCGCCGGTCGGAGTTTGCTGAACAGTTTTTCGGGTCAGATTTTGCGTACATTATGCCGTCGGATCCTCCGACTACCCAAATTGTTAGAAACGCAAAGAAAAAGACCGACACTCGCGGTCCGCGGTTTCGGCCGAAACCACGGTTAAACAAGTCATGAGTGTCTCGCCGGCCGAAACCGAGAAAACTGGTCAATATTCAGCCGAATCCATGACTACTACTGAGGCTCCTGCTACCTTACCTGAATCGGTCTCAGAAATTTTGCCTACAACTGTGGTTCCTAGTGATTTATCAGACACCATCCCTTTGGATGTCTCTACCCCAGCACGTGGTGCTGCTAGGCCTCCTGCAGCCATGTCTATTAAGGCCTTTGCCAGGGCTAAAGCAGCCAAATCTGCTAAATCAGTGCCTGTTAAACCCCCCTCACACAGGCCCACTTCTAGTTCTCAAATGCTTACTCTGGCAGAAGATTTAATATCCTTAATTAGGGGATCCCAATCTCACCCAGACAGGGCCTCTCAGCCCCCAGAAAAGAGACCTAGAACAGAGCCCCCCGAGCCAGTGTCCTCTGATGATTCTGCGGATGACTCAGACATTTCAGACCAGCCAGAGGCTCCTTTTTCCACTTATGAAGATTCCGATGCTGAAGAATCCATTCCAGCTGCCTCTCCACCAGAGGAATTTTCCTTTGGCGAAACCTTACATGCCATGAGAGAACAATTCCAATGGCAGGGACAAGATTTCTCAGATTCAAGAAAAAGGCTTAGGACTTTCCTGCACTTACCACAACATAGGCCTTTAGCTATACCTCCTGTTCTGCCTGTTGTGGACGATGCATTTAATGATGCCTGCACTGCACCTGATTCTTTACCTCCAGCCCCTGCCAAACCAGATAGATTTTACAGGGTGCCAGACACTCATCACCACCTATACAAGGCCCCACTTGCAGACCCCGAAACTATATCCCAGGGGCCTAAGGCAGTAGCCTCGACCACAGCAAAAAACCCTATTCCCTCTGAAAGGGAATCCAGGTCCTTAGAGAGATGGGGAAAAAGTTTACACCTCTGCTACTCTCACAGCTAGAGCTTTAAACTGTCAGTTTCACATGATCCAATACCAAGAGTTTATGCTTGATCAGTTAACTAAAAACTGTCCTCTGATGAATCTTTAGATAAGAAATATGTATTAGAAATGGTGAATAACATCCAACAGGTTAGTAACCATTCCTTAAAATGTGGCTATGATGCACTGGAGGCTTCATTTAGATCAGCCATGACTGGCACAGTGATAAGAAGGCATGCATGGTTGAAAGAACAGGTCTTACCGGATCATGTTAAAGCAAAGCTATTAGATGCTCCTATGGATAAGGCCAGTCTATTTGGGGAACCTGCCCAGCAGGTAATGAAGAAAATGGAAGAAAAGGCAAAATCTGTACAAACAGTTAAAGATTTCTTACAGGTTCAGCCCCAAGGTTTAGCAGGAACTGGCCTGCCAAAAATTGGTCCTTTCCTGACTCCACAAGATCCCAAAGGGGCAGGAATAGACGCTCTAGAGGCAGAAATCAATCCAGAGGAGGTGCCTACAGAGGACGACAGTGGCAAGGCAATAACCGAGGCACAGACACAACCACTGCCACTGCAACAGGACAATCACAGTGACTTGGCTCTGACTCCGCCTACCAGGGAGCAAATAGCAGCACCATTAGGCGGAAAGTTAGCCTTATTTTTGAAAAATTGGCACTATATCACAAAAGACAAGTGGATTTTGCAAACCATAGACCAAGGCTACCGGTTCCACTTCCACACCTTACCAGTAAAAAGAGGAATGCCAAACCTGCCTCCAAATAAAAAAATAGAAGCTCTGCAGCAGATAGCGGAATTAACAAAGATGAGAGCTGTGGAAAGAGTACCAATAACAGAACAGGGCAAAGGATTCTACTCCAGACTCTTCCTAGTGCCAAGAAAAGAGAAAAGCTGGAGACCTATTCTCGACCTGTCCGTCTTAAACACATACATCATTGTCCCAAAATTCAAAATGCTGACCCTACAGCAACTTCTTCCCATGCTGGGCAAGGAGTGTTGGCTGGTAACTCTAGATCTCAAGGAGGCATACCTGCACGTCCCCATTCGACCAAATTGCAGAAGATACCTCAGATTTCTTGCAGGATCAGAGCATTATCAATTCTCAGCATTGCCCTTTGGCTTATCTACTGCGCCCAGAGTATTCACAAAATGCCTGGCATCAGTAATCGCTCACTGCAGAGTACAGGGAATCCAAATTTATCCATACCTGGACGACTGCCTGTTACAAGCGGACAACAAAAGCAAGCTGACAACAGATTTACAAAGGGTCATTTACTTGCTACAAGCCCTGGGGTACACAGTCAATTTACAAAAGTCAAGGCTGATACCATCCCAAACAAGAACATTCTTGGGCGCGGAATTGGACACAGTAAAACAAATGGCATGGCTAACTGCAGAAAAACAAAAGAGCTCCTCTTTACTTCTTGGCATTAACAAAGCAGAACAAACTAACAGCAAGAAAAGTTCTGCAGGCCTTGGGCTTCATGGCATCATGCATAATCTTGGTTCCACACGCCAGACTGCATATGAGAAAGCTACAGTGGTACCTAAAGAATTTATGGTCTCAACACAGGCACAGCTTAGAAACAGAAATACCACTAATCCCATGCCTAAAACAGGAGTTCCTATGGTGGGCTCAAGCATGCCAGTCAAACCCAGGCTTACCCTTCCACAACTTTCGAGCAAACCAAACCATCACAACGGACGCCTCAGACCTAGGATGGGGGGCGCACATGCTGGACAAATGCGTACAAGGATTGTGGACTCAGGACAAGCTGCACCTGCACATAAACCAAAAGAAATGCTGGCAGTAAAACTGGCAATCCAAAATTCAGACCATTCCTCAAAGAAGGCCATTTGATGGTAAGGACAGACAACACCACAGTCATGTGGTACATCAACAAACAGGGAGGCACTCATTCATACCCCCTATGCAGAATGACTTTGGACCTTTGGAATCTGGCTCTCAGCTACAACATCCAGTTACAGGCAATATTTGTACCGGGAAAAGAGAACACCCTAGCAGACATTTTAAGCAGAACCACCTTGGATGCTCACGAATGGATGCTACACCCGACATCTTCAAGGCCATCACAAAGAGATGGGGATTGCCACAAATAGATCTATTCTTCCCACTCAATCACCAGCTCAAAAATTCTGCACAAGGACATTCCACCCACTTGCATGGAAGGTGGACTCTCTATCCTTCAGCTGGAAAGGCCTGACAGCATATGCATTTCCACCTCTTCCCTTGATGCACAAGGTACTACTGAAAATCAAAGAGGAACGTCCAAGGATAATCCTGATAGCTCGAACTGGCCAAGACAACACTGGTACCCATTGCTGAGGAGCATGTCTCGGGAGAAAATGTGGTCAATACCCCTGATGCCTTTGATGTTAACTCAGAACAACTACAACATCATGCATCCAAACCTAAAAACCTTGCAACTGACTGCCTGGAACATCACATAGCAGCAACTAACGCAGACCTTTCCCAAAGGGTTAAAGACATTATCCTTGAAGCCCGCAGACCTTCAACAAGAAGGAACTATGCAGGAAAATGGGAAAGTTTTGTCATTTGGAGTACTGAAAGAGGGAAAGATGTGTCGAACATAGATATTGCTAACATTCTGGAGTACTTGGAGGAGGTTCTACATACAGGCCTGTCCTATTCCTCCATCAAGATACATGCATCAGCTATTTCAGCAGAATACAGCTTTGATCCACCTGTCTTCTCACATCCTCTACTCAGGCAGTTCCTCAGAGGGATCAAGAATGTAAAACCTCCTAGGAAACCACCATTACCAGCATGGGACTTGAACTTTGTTCTAGAAAAGTTGACACTCCCTCCGTTTGAACCAGCAGCAACAGCAGATCTACAACACCTGTCATGGAAAACTGCTTTCCTACTGGCTATTACCTCAGCAAGGAGGGTTTTGGAACTACAGGCCTTAATGGCAGTGCAACCCTTCCTAATCTTCCATCAAGATAGGGTGTCCATGAGAACTAATCCCACATTTATGCCTAAGGTGGTATCCAGAGTGTCTTTAAACCAGGCAATCCACCTACCTACCTTCTTTTCCAATCCACAAAACAGAGGGGAAAGAATGCTGCATACCTTGGAGGTACATAGACAGTTACGCTACTACCTGGACAGAACCAAAAGTAACAGAAAAACTGACCAGCTTTTTGTAGCCTATGCAACAGGAAGGGAAGGAAAAGCAATTTCCAAACAGACAATCTCCAAATGGATAGGAAATTGCATAAGATTCTGTTACTCCTACCATGGAAAACCAATTCCACAGAACATAAGACCTCATTCTACAAGGGCTACAGCCACTACCACAGCTTTCTTACGAGGAGTGGCAACCAAGGACATTATTGAGGCGGCTACTTGGACCTCCGTGCATACATTTGCCAAGCATTATAATTTACCTCTATACTCTAGATCCCGAGCAGGGTTTGCCACTGCTGTACTGCAAGGGATCCTAACTACACCATAATTTTTATCCCTCCTCCCCTAGTTTGGCTATGGTATTCTACCCATTTGTTATGACTGCAGATGCATCCATGAAGGACATAGTACAGTTTTGTACCTACCATAAATGTAGATGTCCGAACTGGATAGCATCTGCAGTCAGGATTACCCTCCCTCCTTCCCCTCTGTGGTACTCCTAGGGTATTTACTCTCCTAATAGCTAGCTGGGGGGGGGGGGGGTCTCTTATGGTGTATTTGTTTGTATATATGTACATACATGCTTATTTTTTGTGTTTGCCTTCTACCCTTTTGGAAACATTGGCATTTATCCAAAATTTAGCCTTCCAAGAGGGCAACTGGCATCTGGGGCAAGAAACACTGAGGAAAATGGCGTCGACTGATGCCTTTATACCCGAAGACCAGCAGAGATGACGTCGGGTGAAGTGCGACATCAGCTGAAGCCGGACCCAGACTTTGGAATCCGGCCGACCGAAGGGCTGCCTGACGACAGGACAACCCATTTGATGTTCTTCATCTCACATTGCTGCAGTCCTTACACTTGGGTAGTCCGCTGTCCTCGGTCAGCCCGAATATCAAAGTATTAGGCTGACGTCGGTCAAGGCGCTTAAGACTGACATCAGGACGTCAGGGTACAAATGCGCATGACCGACGTCATATCCTCAGTCTTTTTTGCCGCATGGTCCGATGCAGAAGCAGCGTTGCAAGTGCCGTTCGGCGTTCTGAAATTTTTCGAATTCGGAGTTTCAGACCGAGTCAAAGTTGGCTAAGTACCCCGTTGGGGAATATTTTAGTTTTTTCTTGCCTCAGTGGTTTACCGGATGTCAGAAAAAGTGAATAACTGTATTTCTTGTGGGAAGCAGATACCGCATAGAGATTATCATACTTTGTGTATTCCTTGTTTGGGGCCTGAGCACGACGTTGTTGGGTGTCGCTTTTGTGCTAGGTTTAATAAGCGCACTATTAAGCAAAGGTTAGATTGTGCCAGGTTGGTCTTCGGGAAGCGGTGTAATTACAACATGCCGTTGGATGCTCCGACGCCCGCTTCTTCGAAGAAGCGCAAAGACAAAGCAGCTAAACCCAGGCAAGAAGAGTCGTCCGGACGCCGGTTCTTTGGAGGCGTCAGTGGAACCGGTGGTTCCACCGGAGGCTTCTCTGGAGTCCCAGGGGGAGACTTTGATATTGCAGGATGTGGCCTCTCAGGAGGCAGGTCAGGCTGAAGGGGCTTCTCAGGTTACTGTACTCCCCTCCCTTCCTAGGGTGGTTAGGCCCTCTCCTTCTGTTTCCAAGGCTTCTCCCAGAGGCAGGCCAGGTTTAGCTTCTGTTGGTGTCACTCCTAGTTCTTCAGGATCTGTGCCCAAGAAGCACATGCTCAAAATGGCAGAAGATTTAATTACTTTGATTAGAGGTTCTTTGCCCCCTCCTGATAAGAGGCCTAGGGTGGAACCAGAGTTGGGGAGTTTGGAGCAGGTTTCGGATGTTTCAGAGTCTTCGGCTGAAGACTTGCAGGAGTATTCTCCTTATTCTGATGTGGATGATTCTACTCCTTCTGCTTCTCCTCCAGAGGATTTTTCTTTTTCAGAGACTCTTCATTCTATGAGGGAACATTTTAAGTGGGAAGGTCAGGACTTCTCTGATTCCAGGAAAAGGCTTAGGGAATTTTTGCTTTCACCCCAGCATAGGCCTTTGGCTATTCCTCCTGTTCTGGATGTTGTGGAAGATGTGTTTGCAGAGGCTTCACTTAATCCTGATTCTTTGCCTCCTGCTCCTGTTAAACCGGACAGGTATTACAGGGTGCCTGAAGCTCATAAATATCTGTATAAGAGTCCTAGGGCAGACCCAGAAACAGTTAGTCAGGGACCTAAGGGTGTCAAGGCCTCTGTGGTAAAAAATCTGGTTCCTCCAGATAGAGGCCAGAGCTTTGGATAGATGGGGAAAGAAAGTCTATACTTCTTCCACCTTAGCTATGAGGGCTTTGAATTGCCAGTTTCACATGTTGAAATATCAAAACTATCTTCTTTCTCAATTGAAGTCTAAGGTAGATGCTCTGGCGGAAGGCATTGAGTGTAAAGAATTACAAGATTTGGTACATGTTTCTGAACAGGTGGGTAAGCAATGTGATAGTGTTCAATCTCGCCGTTTGTTCTTACACATGGGTTCGGAGCCGATCCTCGGCTCCGTGCCGGCCTCTTGCAAGCTCTGCATCGAGAAGAAGCTCGAGACAATCTAATACCCACAATCCCCCTCTGCCTTTACCTCAGATCTAGTTTGCCGCTGCTGCATACGCATCGTTGGGAGCTAGCTCGAGAGTTTCTAAGCTAAGATATAACTTTTTTTGTTGTATTTTATCAAGAAATATATTCTAGTTGATATTATCTGTATTAACAAGTGTGATTGTGTTGTGGTTCCGTAATTCCTTGGTACCGTTAACCTTATTTTCGGTATTTTTGTATCGGGGCCTACTCCCTTCACATCTACCATATTAGACAATTTAACCGGATTTGACATTAACCTGATTGTGACTTTTTACTCGGATTGGCTGTGTTTTTCTGTAGTTATATATTGTTATACTATGTCGGAGAAAGCAAAGTCTGGTTTCAAACGTTGTCAGTGTGGCCAAAAAATGTCGGTCACTGACAACCACAGTTCCTGCGTCTACTGCCTTGGCCCTCTTCACTTACAAGAGGATTGCTCCATCTGTCACTCTTTTAGTGGGAGGGTCATGACAGATAGGCGCAGGAAACTGATGGACAGAGGTCTTCTGAAACCAGCTTTCCAAGAGGCTTTGGATGCTTCTGACCAGGCATCGAAGTCCTCTAAGGAATCGAAGACGTCGGAGCCTAAGTCATCGGCTCCGAGCTCTTCTTCTAAGGTTAGATCACCGGTTCCCCAGACTTCGGGGCCGAGTGTTCAACTGGTGTCGGTTCCTGAGCCTCGAGTCTTGGAACCGGTGATGGAGCTCCCTCCTTCGCCATATTGAGGTCGGCTCCGTCTTGGTTCCTTCGACCCGTTCTTCCTCCAAACTTTCGGATGTCGATGTGGATCGCGTGGTGCAGAAGTTGTTGGAGCATTCGGCCCTCTCTAAACTTATTTCGGTTTCCACCCAGTTGGTGTCGAAACTTGAAGGCCTTCCTGTATCTCCATCCATTCCTCCTCCGAGACCGATTCAGTCTTTGGAGCCGGAAGAGGCTGATCTGCTGATTGTGGAGCCCTCGGGTCCAGAACCGTCCTTTTCTCGGTCTGTTCCCTCACCTCGACTCCGGACCGGTACCGGAGTCTCGGAGCCGACGGTCTGTTCTTGGTTCCGGGGCGAGTCGAACCGATGTCGGTTCCGACTCTCCCCTCGGTGCCTCGGCACGGATCGATTCGGCTCCGTCCTCGGGTCGATGCCTCGTGCCCGTGGTCGGGATTCTTCCCATTTCTTGAACCGGGGACTCTTCGATGCGGGACCGGGCGTCGACCTGATGAGGAAGGTGTTGTCTACCCAGACAACCACGCCAGTGGAAGCAGTTTCTCCTCCCCATAAAGGGCCTTTGTCTTCATCTGCACCCACGGCCACATCCAAGCGCCGGGCACCAGTGTCTCAGCCACCCCTGGAGGGTGCCCCTCTTCCTCGAGGCTTCTTGGATGCTCCCACGAGGAAGTCCCTAGGAAGAGACTGTGTAAGAGGAGACACTTGGATTCTCAACAGGAATCCATTACATCTGATACTGACTTAGATGAGTCAGAGGGTCCCCTAAGTCACCTTCAGAAGATGTCTCTTTTCAGACATTTTGGAGATCCTGAAACAGAGAGGTGACTGGCAGTCCCTTCCCCCTTCTGAGGATGAGTCAGTTCTGCTGAAGGCATTTGGTGCTCGCCTTCCTCCTCCTGGGTCACTCCGCCCTTCGAACTAATGGAACTTATTGCTCAAGGGCGGAGGCTCCTGACACAGTGGAACCTGTTCCAAGGAAACCGAACAAGTACATCACAGCACCTCAGGATAAGTCCTACCTTACAAAAGGAGTTCCAGTAGGCGCTATGGTGGTGGCTGCAGCCACAAAAAGGAGATGTCGGAGTCTTCTTTCGCCTGTCCATCCGCCTAATAAAGATTCTAGGACGATGGATAGATATGGGAAGCGCATTTTTAGTTCAGCGGCTTTTTCCATGCGGTCCCTGAACTATTTGACCCATTTTACACGCCTGCAGAGGATCTAGTCAAAGAGTTGGGAGATACCCTCCAGGGTACTACAGATGCAGCTGTCTCAGAGAAAGTGACAGCAACTTAATACCCATACATCGATTGTTAACTCGTCCATGAGGCTGATTTCTTACGCAGCCGAAGGTTCGAGTAGGGCAGCAGCTTCAGCGATTGCTCTTGAGACAATCCTGGATGCGCCTATGCTCCTTCGGAAGCCTTCAAGTCTTCCTTTACAAACGCCCCATTTGACGGTGCCACTCTTTTTGGCCCCAAGGTAAAGGAGACCCTTACCGTGTGAACAAGAGGAAAGACTCTGTCTGCTGTCGGAGTCCGTTTTCCACCCCAACTAGACCGTACCCCAAAGGGCAACGGTGGGAAAATGTGGTTTCAAAACCCCAAGGGTCTTTCTCAGGCACACAGGGTGATGCCCCTCTAGAGGCAGAGGAGGGGCTGAGGTGGAAGACGCCCTGGCGGCAGAGGGGTCCACAACATCAAGGTGACAGGGATACACTCCTGGTAAACCTTTCCAGCACTCCTGACAGGAGGCCCGACTGCCGTGCTGTGGAGGCAGTCGGGGTCGCTTAGCTTTATACCCTCAGGCCTGGCATGGTATAACTACAGACAAGTGGGTCAAAAGCGTAGTTACCATAGGTTACTCCATACCCTTCCTATCCTATCCCATTCCAAAGAAAAGACTCCCAGATGTACCGCCCATCTGCGAGAGCCAGCAGCTTTAGAAATTTCAAAGCTGCTAGAAAAAAGTCATCCAGCCAGTCCCAGCGGACCAGCAAGGATTCGGGACTTACTCAAGGTTCTTTTTAGTTCCAAAGAAAACAGGGGACTGGAGGCCCATTCTAGACCTAAGCTACCTCAATACTTTCGTCAAGAAAGAAAAGTTCGAATGGTCACGCTTCAATCGATCCTTCCATTCTTACAGAAGGACGAGTGGATGTGCTCAATAGATCTAGAGGATGCATACTACCACATCAAAATGGCCAGGGCATCCAGAGATCATTTGCGCTTCGGCTGGGAGCCAGTCACTTTCAATTTGAGCCCTGCCCTTTGGTCTGACCTCAGCCCCCAGGGTCTTCACCAAATGTATGGCAGTGGTAGCGTCTCACTTGAGACGTCAGGGATTCCAGGTGTTTCCGTATCTGGACGACTGGCTCCTTCGGCCACCACCCGGCCAACTACTGCAGGCCAGAGACTATGTTCTTCAACTGTGTGTTCACCTAGGGATCTCCGTAAATTTGAAAATCCTTACTTCAGCCATCACAAAATATCTTGTTCATAGGAGCAGAGTTAAACACACGTCAATTAATTCTGAAGCTCCCCCCAGAAAGGATATTATCACTGCAGACTCACATCGTCTTCTACTCTTGTCAAGGAAATCTCCTGCAAAACTAGTTCTGAAGGTGTTGGGCCTCATGTCAGCCTCCCTTATTGCAATTCCCTGGGAAGGCTGCACATGAGAGTCCTACAATGGCTACTGTTTGCTCAATGGTCATTTCAACAACTACCTCTAACACACGAGATTCTTATAACAAAGATTTGCAAAACAGATCTAAACTGGTGGCTTCAAGCGTGCAACCTTTCCCAGGAGGCCGTTTGTGCTACCCACGCCCACAGTTACGGGCGACCACGGACGCTTCCTGATAGGGTGGGGGCATCTTTCAGGGACAGACAGTCCAAGGCGAATGGACCAATTTGGAGTACAATCTGCACATCAATGTTCTAGAGTTGAGGGCAGTGTTTCTAGCGTTGCAACACTTTGCTCCCTCCTTCCTCTAGGGACTATTGCAGTTCAGACGGACAACATGTCGGTAGTCTGGTACATAAACAAACAAGGGGAACCAAGTCCTATCAACTATGCAGAGAGGCCATGAGAATTTGGCAGTGGGCGGAGTCCACGGGTCGCTTTCTAATAGCAACGCACATCCCAGGGTCATCCAACGTCATAGCCGACAGGCTGAGCAGAGCAATTCTGTTACCGCACGAGTGGTCTCTAAAACAGTCAGTGGCGGAAAGGATTTTTCATGCGTGGGGCCAGCCTTCCTGCGACCTGTTTGCGTCTCCAATGAATGCCAAATGCAGGAGCTACTTTGCCCTATTACCCTCCAGGGAAGTCCCCAGGGACGCACTGGTTTCTGATTGGCCCCCGGGACTCCTATACGCATTTCCCCCATTGCCTCTGATATCGAAGTTTCTCCAGAAAGCCAGGAACCTACACAGGACGATAATCCTCATTGCTCCATTCTGGCCTCGTCAAATTTGGTTTCCCTTCCTGAAAATACACTGCATTCGGGGACCCTGGATTCTGGACCCAGAGCCAGATCTATTGACTCACTCGTCAGGGGTTCCCCATCCCGCGCTCCTATCACTCCATCTAGCAGCTTGGCTGCTCCAATTCCCAATTTAGCCAGGTCTGATCTTTTGTCACCAGCAGTCCAGGATATATTAGTGGCTTCATAAAGCTTCCACTACAAAAACATATACTAGCAAATGGAAACGGTTTGTATGCTGGGCGAAGACACACCATGTGGATCCCTTTATAGCTCCTTTGAATAAGATCTTAGAGTTCTTAACAGACTTATTTCATCAGGGTGCTTCTCCTGCTACTCTAAAAGTTCAATTGGCTGCCATTTCGAATTTCCATGTAGAAGAATGTGGAGCTCCTGTTATGGCTCACAGACTTTGTAAAGCCTTTTAAAAGGAGTTTTCATATTAGACCACCGGTCAGATCTCCCACGCCACCTTGGAGTCTAAACTTGTTGCTATCTAAATTAATGTTGCCCCTTTTGAACCTGCCTCTTCTTGCCCATTAAAATTTTTGTCCTGGAAAACTCTCTTTCTGGTAGCCATAACTTCTGCTAGGCAGTGTCTGAACTTCAGGCTCTCTCCATCAAGCACCCTTATTTGATCTTTCACTCTGACAGAGTTTCTCTTGAACCAATTCATCCTTCCTCCCTAAAGTATGTTCCATTAACAATATTAATCAGTCCATTGAATTACCCACTTTCTTCAAAACCCACTCCAACAAAATGGAGTATATGTTACACAAATTAGATGTTCACAGACAGCTAAGGTTTTATTTGGATAGAACAAAAGATCACAGGAAAACAGATCAACTCTTTGTGGCTTTTGCTGATAGCAGGAAAGGACTTGCAGTTACCAAAAGAACTCTTTCTAAATGGTTAACAGATTGTATAATCTATGTCTACGATTCTGCACATCAACCCCTTTTACACAAATCCAAAGGACATTCCACAAGATCGGTATCTACGTCTTTGGCTCATGCAGCTCGCCTACCTCTGGATGCTATTTGTGCGGCTGCTACCTGGTCTAAGCCACATACATTTATTTCTCATTATAAAGTAGACAAGGTTTCTAGGGACAGGGCAACCTTTGGTTCCACTGTGCTCAAGAACGTCCTCCCGTGAGTTCCTCAGGATCAAGGAGCTAGGGACGCTACCCATGTGTAAGAACAAACGGCGAGATTGAACACTATCACATATAGAAGTTATGTCCTTACCATAACGTTCCATGTGGAGTGTTCATCTCGCCTTTGTTCTTACAGTCCCACCCTCCCACCCTTAGGAAGAACGTTCTTTGATGCCTGGCCAGAAGCATTTTGGCTACTGCTATTATTCTGTGTACATAGTTGGTATACACATATATGTTTATATGTGTCTGTTTAGATATGTTATGTGTGTAAGCATGAATGTGCTTTTATATAGATTGGTTTGCTTGCAAACTAGATCTGAGGTAAAGGCAGAGGGGGATTGTGGGTATTAGATTGTCTCGAGCTTCTTCTCGATGCAGAGCTTGCAAGAGGCCGGCACGGAGCCGAGGATCGGCTCCGAACCCATGTGTAAGAACAAAGGCGAGATGAACACTCCATATGGAACGTTATGGTAAGGACATAACTTCTATTTCTTTGCAATGTGGATTTGATGCTGTACAGGCCTCGTCTAGGGTGGCTGCCACTGGGTCAGTTCTTCGCAGGCACGCCTGGCTGAGGGATCAGAACTTATCTGACCATGTTAAAACAAGGATTTTAGATGCTCCTTTGCAGTCTGATGTATTGTTTGGTTCACCTGTGGAGGCAGTTTTAAAGAAAATGGAAGACAAGGCTAAGTCTATGCAGACTGTTAAAGATTTTTTGCAAGTTCAGCCTCCTAAGTTTAGTAGGAATTGGCCTGCTAAGGGGTGGACGTACCCTTCTTATGATTCACAGTCTAGGGGAAGATCTAGACGTGGTAGGGGTAGAGCTCAGGACTCTTTCAGACCTAGAACAGGGAGTTCACCTGCACAGTCTTCGGGTGAGGGCAGGGGCCAGTCCTTTCGTAAACAGGCCCAATGACCTACCTTTTCGGCTGCCAGAGCCTTCTTGTCTGGCAGCACCTTTGGGGGGAAGGTTGGCACTCTTCAAAGAAAATTGGAATTTGATTACCCAGGACAGATGGGTATTGGATATTATACACCAAGGTTACAGGTTTTATTTCCATACATTGCCTCCTTTCAAAGGCATGCCAGACGTTCCTCCTCAGCAAAGAATAGAGGCTCACAAACAAATTTCTCTGCTGCTGCAAATAGGGGCCATACAGCCGGTCCCTCTGCCAGAAGTAGGCCTAGGATTTTATTCACGCCTGTTCCTAGTACCAAAGAAGGGGAACACGTGGAGACCAATTTTGGATTTGTCTATCCTCAACACTTATCTGGACATTCCCAAGTTCAAAATGTTGACGTTACAACAGCTTTTACCTCTGCTGGGCAAAGATCACTGGATGGTAACTCTGGATCTCAAGGAAGCTTACCTTCATGTTCCTATCAGGCTAAGTTGCAGGAAGTATCTGCATTTTCGAGCTGGGACTTCTCATTATCAGTTCTCTGCATTGCCCTTTGGCTTATCTACTGCGCCCAGAGTGTTCACAAAGGTTCTGGCTCCAGTGATAGCTTTCTTCAGGCTAAAAGGAATACAGATCTATCCTTATTTGGACGATTGCCTGATTCTGGCCAAAGGAAGGGACGAGCTTCTTCATCATTTGCAATATGTGATAGCAGTGCTAAGATGCCTGGGGTATTCTGTGAACGAAATAAAGTCCAGTCTAGTACCCTCTCAAGACATGTGCTTTCTGGGTGTAAGACTGAATACAGCATCCGAGATGGCCTTTTTGACCCCGGACAAACAAAAGAATCTTTCACTTTACTTCCATCAATTGTCTCATCTGTCCAGGCTGACTGCAAGGACAGTCCTTCAAGCCTTGGGGTTCATGGCATCTTGTATTCTGGTGCTTCCCAATGCCAAACTGCATATGAGGAAGCTGCAATGGTATCTCAAGAATGTATGGACTCAGCACTGCCAAGATATGGACACTGTCATTCAGATAATACCTTGCATTCAAAAGGAGTTTTTGTGGTGGGCTCAGGAATGTCACCTAAACAAGGGACTCTCTGTGACCCGGCCAGAGGCGAGTCAGATTCTAACGACAGATGCCTCAGACAAAGCTTGGGGAGCTCATCTAAATGGAAAGTGGATACAAGACACATGGCCTGCCAGACTACAACATCTACATATCAACTTGAAGGAGATGTTAGCAGTCCAATTTGCATTAATAGCTTTCAAGGATTTACTTCTTCCAGGGCAGGTGTTGGTTCTAACAGACAACACAACTGTCATGTGGTACATCAACAAGCAAGGGGAACGATTCTTATCCTCTATGCAGGCAAGCAATGATTTTGTGGGAGACTGCTCTCAGTTTACAACTCAATCTTCAGGCAAGGTTTCTGCCGGGAGCACAGAACTCCTTAGCAGATGTGTTGAGCAGACGAATTATGGATCCCCACGAGTGGATATTGGATCCTCATGTATTTCAGAAATTGACAGTGTCATGGGGAACTCCAGACATAGATCTGTTCGCTTCTCCACTAAACTACCAGCTGCCAAAGTTTTGCACAAAAAGGTTTCATCCCACAGCTTGGAAAGTGGATGCTCTTTCTTTCAATTGGAGCAATCTTCATGTGTATGCCTTTCCACCTCTGCCTTTCCTCCCAAAGGTACTCCTAAAGGTCAGACAAGACAAGCCGAAGATGATTCTAATAGCTCCAGATTGGCCTCGACAGCACTGGTACCCATTACTGAGAAGTCTGATTCAGGAGCCTCCATGGCCTTTGCCTTCGATTCCACACCTGCTGTCTCAAGAGAACAGTCATTTACTCAATGTCAAACTTCACTCTCTTCACCTAACAGCCTGGCATATTCTGTTTTAAACCCTGGAGGGTCTCAGCTTCCGCAGCAAGTCTTGAATGTTATTTTGGAGGCCAGAAGGCCTAGTACAAGGAAAGTATACGCAGATAAATGGAAGAGATTTTTATTTTGGAGTGCAGCAAAGGAATTTGATGTTGCTAAGCCTAATTTAAGTGTGGCTCTTCAATATCTTGCTGAGTTACTGGACAAAGGTTTGTCCTTCTCTTCTATTAAGATTCATGCTGTAGCAATTTCTGCTCACTATGACTGTGATCCACCTTTGTTTTCTCATCCTTTGTTTAAGCAATTCCTTAGAGGGGCAAAGAATATAAGACCCCCACGTAGAGCTCCTACTCCTGCTTGGGATCTCAATTTTGTGTTGGAGAAACTCGCTCTACAACCTTTTGAGCCTGCAGCTACTGCCGAGTTGAAATATTTATCATGGAAGACTGCTTTTTTGTTGGCCATTACCTCTGCGAGAAGGGTTTCTGAATTACAGGCCCTTATGGCAG
Organism: Protopterus annectens; assembly: GCF_019279795.1. Classification (NCBI taxonomy): domain Eukaryota; kingdom Metazoa; phylum Chordata; order Ceratodontiformes; family Protopteridae; genus Protopterus; species Protopterus annectens. The sequence continues at coordinate 273,667,516 of NC_056734.1, forward strand.
TTGAACCTTTCTTAATTTTCCATAAGGATAGGGTATCTTTACGTACTAATCCTTCCTTTATGCCTAAGGTGGTTTCTAGTGTGGCTTTAAACCAAACTATTCATTTGCCTACTTTTTATGCAAACCCCAAAATAAAGGGGAAAAGATTTTGCACACCTTGGATATACACAGGCAGTTGCGATATTATTTGAGCAGAACTAAAGGGTTCAGGCAGTCTCAGCAGTTGTTTGTTTCTTTTGCTTTGGGTTCTCAGGGCAAGCCTGTGTCAAAACAAACTATTTCTAAGTGGATTGGGTTTTGTATTGCTTTCTGTTATTCCCATCATGGTAAGGAAGTTCCAGCTGGGATTAGGCCTCATTCCACTAGAGCTACTGCCACATCTACAGCTTTTTTAAGGGGGGTGGCAACTAAAGATATTTTGGAGGCAGCTACTTGGAGTTCAGTGCATACTTTCTCTAAGCATTACTATCTTCCACTTTACTCTAAATCTAGGGCTGGGTTTGCCACTGCTATTTTGCAGGGCATTTTGGCAGCTCCTACTACTTTATAGTTTTGCCATCCTCCCTTACCTCTGCTTTGGGATTCTACCCAAGTGTAAGGACTGCAGCAATGTGAGATGAAGAACATAGTACAGTTTTGTACCTACCATAAATGTAGATGTTCGAAGATCCACATTGCTGCAGTCCAATTACTCCCTCCTTCCCCTCTGTTGTTAGAGGCGGTTGTGTGGTTTGGGTTGTAAATATTGTACATATTGTATATATATTGTTCATATGATTAGTGCAAGGGTGGTTGGTTGTTTTTTGCTGTCTTTTGGTTTTGACCTTTCTGTTTAGGGTCTTCTGACATCTGGGGCAAGAAAAGACTGAGGATATGATGTCGGTCATGCGCATTTGTACCCTGACGTCCTGATGTCAGTCTTAAGCGCCTTGACCGACGTCAGCCTAATACTTTGATATTCGGGCCGACCGAGGACAGCGGACTACCCAAGTGTAAGGACTTCAGCAATGTGGATCTTCGAACATCTACATTTATGGTAGGTACAAAACTGTACTTTATGACTGCAGATGCTATCCAGTTCGGACATCTACATTTATGGTAGGTACAAAACTGTACTTTCCCTTTGATAGGGATTCTAGAGCACTGGACAGATGGGGGAAAAAAGTTTACACCTCTGCTACTCTAGCTGTAAGGGCTTTAAACTGCCAGTTTCACATGCTTAAATATCAACAATACCTAATGTCTTTGCTAAAACAGAGAATGCTTACAAGCTCTGAATGTTCTGAAAATAAGGAAATGCAGGATTTATTGCATGCAGCTGAACAAGTGGGAAAGCATACTTTGCAATGTGGTTTTGATTCATTAGAGGCTTCTTGCAGAGCCGCAGTTACAGGTTCTGTCATTCGAAGGCATGCTTGGTTAAAAGAACAAAGTTTACCTGATCATGTTAAAGCAAAATTGTTGGATGCTCCATTACAACATGATACTTTGTTTGGTGTTAAGGCAGAAGAGGTGTTAAAGAAAATGAGGGATAAAGCAAAATCAATGCAGACAGTAAAGGATTTCTTACAGGTTCAGCCACCCAGATTTAGCAGGAACTGGCCGCCTAAAAATTGGTCCTTTCCAGTGTCAGACAGGCCACAAAGAGGCAGATACAGACGCCCAAGAGGCAGATCTCAGCCCCAAGGCTCATACAGACCGAAACAATGGGGTGCTTCAGCCCCCAAAGGCGGAGAAGACAAATCACAGCCTTATAGGAAACAGTCCCAATGACTTTCCTCTACCAATGCCAAGCACTTACCTTTTGACAGCACCCTTAGGGGGAAAACTAGCACTTTTTTTCACAAAATTGGCACGATCACCCAGGACAAATGGGTACTGAATATTGTTTCCCAGGGTTACAGGTTCCACTTTCACACCTTACCAAGGTCAAAAGGTATGCCAGACCTGCCACTCAGTCAGTGGGCAGAGGCACGAAAACAAATTTCTGCTCTCATGGACATGAGGGCTATCCAAAAAGTACCACAGCAAGAGCAGGGACAAGGATTTTACTCAAGACTTTTCTTGGTACCCAGAAAGGACAAAGCTTGGAGACCAATACTGGACCTGTCTACTCTAAATACCTTCCTGGACGTTCCAAAATTCAAAATGTTGACACTGCAGCAACTTCCACCCATGCTGGGCAAAAAAGCTTGGCTAGTTACCTTGGACCTCAAAGAGGCATACCTGCATGTCCCAATCGGACAATCTTGCAGAAGGTACCTCAGATGCGTAGCTGGCTCAATGCATTACCAATTCTCTGCACTGCCCTTTGGCTTATCTACTGCGCCCAGGGTCTTCACAAAATGCCTGGCACCAATAATTGCATTTTGCAGACAAAAAGGAATTCAAATATACCCCTACTTGGATGACTGCCTTATTCAAGCAGACAGCAAGGACATTCTACTAAAGCATCTGGCATTTGTAAAAATATTACTAATTTGCCTAGGGTACACAGTAAACGAAAATAAATCATAACTAATGCCCTCTCAAGAGATAATATTCCTGGGTGCAAGCTTAAATACAACTACCCAGATGGCTTATCTCACGCCAGACAAACAAAGGCAACTGACTCATTACTTTCAAATGATGGCAACAAAGACCCAGCTACCTGCAAGAAAAATTATGCAGGCTTTGAGCTTCATGGCATCCTGCATCCTGCTAATTCCATATGCAAGACTGCATATGAGGAAGCTACAATGGTATCTAAAAAGTGTTTGGACTCAACATTGCCACAGCCTGGAAACAATAATTAATATCATTCCCTGCCTTTAACAAGAGTTTCGATGGTGGTCTCTCTTCTGTCACCACAACAAGGGACAGCCTTTCACTTTACCCATAGCCAGGCAGACACTAACAACAGATGCATCGGAATATGCCTGGGGAGCACACATGGCAGGAAAATGAATACAGGGCAAGTGGCCCACAGACCAAATGCATCTTCATATCAATCAAAAAGAGATGCTTGCTGTCCAGAATGCCCTGACAGCCTTCAAGGATCTGCTACATTCAGGACAACTATTACTAAAGACAGATAATACGACAGTCATGTGGTACATAAACAAGCAAGGGGGCACACATTCCAACCCCCTCTGCAGGCAAGCCACGACTTTGTGGAACACAGCACTGGCCTATCAAGTACATCTGCAGGCACAATTCCTGCCAGGAAAGACAAATACTCTGGCAGACGAGCTAAGCAGAAACCTCATGGACCCTCACGATTGGAAACTAGATCCACAAGTCTTCAGCATGATGATAAAGAAATGGGGATGCCCAGACATAGATCTATTTGCCTCCCCTCACAACTGCCAGCTACAGAGATTCTGCACAAGGACTTATCACTCACAAGCATGGAAGGTGGATGCTCTATCGTTCAGCTGGAAAAGCCTAACAGTTTATGCCTACCCACCACTACCTTTACTCCCCAAGGTACTCCTAAAAGTCACACAAGACAAGCCAAAAATGATTCTGATTGCCCCAGACTGGCCACACCAGCACTGGTACCCAATCCTAAAGAGCTTGTCTCATGGGCCAGCCTGGACTTTACCCCAAATTCCTCATCTGCTGACCCAACAAAACAGTCAGATCCTGCACAGCCCACTCAGAACCTTACATCTGGCTGCATGGCGAATAATATAGCCACTCAGAACACACCTCTCTTTAAAGCAGTTATGGATGTCATTTTGGAAGCCAGGAGGCCCAACACCAGGAAATCTTATGCAGAAAAATGGAAGAGATTCTGTGCTTGGAACCAGTCACAAGGACTTGAACCGCTTGTTCCTAATATTCCTCATATTTTACAATACCTAACTGAGATGCTGGACAAAGGCCTATCCTTCTCATCAATTAAGATCCATGCCTCTGCCATTTCAGCTCATTGCAATACGGAACCTCCTATTTTCTCTTATCCACTACTAAGACAGTACCTCAGAGGGGCAAAAAACATAAGACCCCCAAAGAGAGTACCAATACCAACATGGGACCTCAACTTTGTCTTGGAAAAGCTCGCACTGCCTCCTTTTGAGCCAGCCAATACAGCTGAGATAAAATTCTTATCATGGAAAACTACTCTGCTCCTAGCAATAACTTCAGCAAGAAAAGTCTCAGAGATACAGGCATTAATGGCAGTGGAACCTTTTATAATTTTTCACCCGGACAGGGTTTCTCTAAGGACAAACCCAACATTTATACCAAAGGTAGTATCCAGTGTGGCTCTTAACCAAACCATTCATTTACCAACCTTTTATCCAAATGCACAGAATAAAGGGAAGAGACTTCTGCACTCTTTAGACATACACAGGCAGCTACGCCTCTACTTGGACAAAACAAAAGCTTTCAGAAAAACTGAGCAACTTTTTTGTGGCATACGCTGCAGGATCACAAGGAAAGGCTATTTCAAAGCAAACCATTTCAAAATGGATAGGACTCTGCATTCGTTTCTGCTATGCACAGCATGGCAAGTCAGTACCTAAGAATATTAGGTCACATTCTACCAGGGCAGCAGCCACATCAGCAGCCTTTCTCAGAGGAGTACCAACCAAGGAAATTTTGGAGGCTGCAACTTGGAGTTCAGTGCACACTTTTACCAAGCACTACCATTTACCTCTTTACTCTAAATCCAGAGCAGGCTTTGCCACTGCAGTTCTGCAGGGCCTCATAGCCACTCCTAATCCTATTTAGACCCAGCCACCCAACCCCCGCTTTGGGATTCAACCCAAGTGTAATGACTGCAACAGTGAAACACGATGAACATAGTACAGTTGTGTACCTACCATAAATGTAGATGTTCGAGTGTATTCACTGTTGCAGTCCAGGTTACCCTCCCACCATCCCCCTATCATTGCTGGGACTTATCTGTACTTCTCTATTCTATACAACCTATGTAGTGTATTTGCTTGTAGAGGAAGGTAATGTTTATGTTAGTGTATGCTTTTTTATTTGCATATTTTTACCCTACCCTTTTGGGGGCACCTGGCAAGAAAAACTGAAGAAAATGGCGTTGGCTGCATCTTTTATACCCCTGGTGCACTGACGTCAGGGAAGAGGCGACAGCAACCGACGCCGGACCAGGACTTTGGAATTCAGGCTGACTGCGGGTAGCCTGCCAGCAGGATAACCCAAGTGTAATGACTGCAACAGTGAATACACTAGAACATCTACATTTATGGTAGGTACACAACTGTACTTTCTTTTTAAATACTGCAAAACAAACTTTTGTTTACTCACATAAAAGAGTTTGTATGCATTTTTGTGCGTGTGAAAAGAAAAGTTTGTTTCTTACATTTAAACTTGATGTTTAAAAGATGCCCATAATCACATTTGTGTTTATCCATATTTTAGGCGGTTAAAGTATTCTGTGGTTGGATCACATTATCATTTCTCTGTATTACTGATTCAAGGGTGTTCAAAGAGTTTCTGGCTCCTGTGATAGCCTTCTGCAGATTGCAAGGTATTCACATTTTTCCTTATTTAGATGACTTGCTTTTCTTTTCAGAATTTTTTTTTCAAAGTGTTGTGACTCTGTCACCTGAATAAGGGATTTTCTACACAGGCTGGGCTCCATGAGTACTTATCTGACTCCTTACCACAAGATTGTTTTCCTAGAGTGTCTCTTGGGCACTTCAGTTAAAAGAACTTTTTTCTTTCACAGAGAAAAGTAAGTCTGTATGTAGATCTGTTCTTGAGTTCTTCCTACTCAGTCTACTGTCTCAGCAGTGGAATTCTTCAGGATTCTAGGTCTCATGGCATTTATGAGAAAAATCCACTGGTATCTGAAATCTGTATTATCCCAAACATCATCCTCCTCTGACATTTCAAGTTGTGAAAAGGGAGACTTTTTTTTTTTTGTATGGATACCAAATTTCTCAGGATCCAGACCCCCCCTTACAGCACATTCGGTTACAACAGACACATCAGACTTTGCTTGGAAGTAGAGCCGATGAAGATAGTGGTGCATGGTCTGTGAAACAGATAAACCAGACCAGAATGTTCATACATAAGAGATGGTTGCACTTAAATATGGTCTCAACTCTTTCAGTCTTCTTTGGTGTCCTGGACCTCTACAAGTGTTTACAGACAGCACCACAGTGATGTGATACATAAGCGAGGCGGAGCCTTATCTTATCATCTGCAGACTAGTCATGTTAGCCTGACGTGGCATTTTGGTACAGTGTCACTCTACAGGCATGTTGCATGCCATCAGAGCAGAATTGTGTGGTAGACAAGATGAGCAGTACCTGGACAGACATTACGAAAATAATCTGAATAAGAGATTTTTATAGGAAATGATCCAGCTATAGGGAACACCTCAAACTGATATTTTTGCTTCTACTCAACAGTCACTTGGTGAAGTACTGCTGCAGGACTCCACGCAAGATGGCCTGGTAGAAAGATGCTCCTTTCCCAAGGACAAGAATATTCCTGCATGATTTTTCCACTATTTCCACTGACATCCAGGGTTGTTTTGAAGATTCAGAAGGATTCCCGAAATATCATTGTGGTGACCACCCCTCCTGGCCTAAGCAACAGTGGATGTTCATTGTGTTACCCTGCTGCAGTCATCACAGTTGGGTTATCCTGTCGTCAGGCGGTCCCGCAGTCGGCCCGAATTCCAAAGTCTTGGTCCGGCGTCGGTTGCTGCCGCTTCTTCCCTGACGTCAGTGCGCCAGGGGTATATAAAAGGCATCCAACGCCATTTTCTTCAGTCTTTCTTGCCGTGCGGTGCCCGAAGCAGAAGCAGTTCGTAAGTGCCGGCTGGCCAACACCTGAGATTTTCGAATCGAATTTCAGTCCGAAGTCTTCAAAGCTAAGTACCCTGTTGGGGAACCTTTTCTTTCCTCAGTCCGATGTCAGAAAAAGTTAACAATTGCATTTGTTGTGGGAAGCAAATACCTCATAAGGACTTTCATTCTTATTGTATACCTTGCCTAGGCCCAGACCACAACGTCACTGGTTGTCGGTTTTGTGCTAGGTTCAATAAGCGAACTATAAAGCGACGCTTTGATCTCGTACGACACAACTTCAGTAAGAAATTTAATTACACTATGCCGTCGGAGCAACCAACTACTGGCGTGCATAAAAAATGCAAAGATAAGGACAGGCAGCCTAAATCCAAGCCAGACTCCGAGGCCTCTGCTGGGCCGGTCGCCGGTTCTCCGTTTTTCAGTGAGGTGCCTACGCAGCCCCTGACGACCGCAGAATTGGAACCCCAGACCGCTTTGGATTGTCAAGCAGAGAGTTCTAGGCCGACGCAGCCATTTTCTTTAGGCCCTACCGACAACATTGCAGAAGGGGAAGCCGGTGCGGTGGAAACACCTTCGGTTACAGAGGGTGTTTTCATACAGACTACTCTCACCATAAAATCTTATGCTAAGCTTAAGACTCCTCTAAAACCAAAAAAGACTGCACAACTGTCCCCAGTTCAAGGACCCATGCCTAAGAAACAGATGCTTAAAATGGCTGAAGATTTGATTTCTTTAATCAGGGGATGTTCATCGTGCATACAGCTGCAGTCATAACAAATGGGGTTCTCCTGCCGTCAGGCGGGTCCTTGGTCGGCCGAATTCCAAAGTCTAGGTCCGGCGTCGGTTGTCGTCACTTCTTCCCTGACGTCAGTGCGACAGGGGTATAAAAGAACCAGCCTATGCCATTTTCTTCAGTCTTTTTTGCCACGCGGTGCCCGAAGCAGAAGCAGTTCGCAAGTGCCGGTCGGCCAGCTCCTGAAATTATGAAAATTTGGAAACCAAAGTCTTCTTTAAAGCTAAGTACCCCGTTGGGGAAACTTTTCTTGCCTCAGACCGATGTCAGACAAAGTTAACAATTGTATTTCTTGTGGGAAGCAAATACCGCATAAGGATTTCCATTCCCTCTGTATACCTTGTTTAGGCCCAGACCACGACGTCTCGGGCTGTCGCTTTTGTGCTACTTTCAATAAACGCACTATTAAGCGTCGAGCGGAGTTCGCCCAGCACTTTTTTGGGAAAGCTTTTAATTATATAATGTCGTCGGAGACTCAGACTCCTGTTTTGTCCAAAAAACGCAAGGGCAAGGACCGACACGCGAGATCAGTGGCCTCCACAGACACCACGCCAAAACTGACTACACGTGGTCCGGTTCTCAGTGAGGCGCCTACGCAGCCCCTGACTACCGACGACGCTTCTCTGGCGGTGTCCTCTGTAACCGAGGCCGCAGGTTCCTCGGCCCACACCCTGACTACAGCTACCGAAGCTACTGTTAGTGTTGAGCCTCATAATGTGGACAGGTCTACCTCCACCCATGGTGTCTTCAGACCTTCCTCTTCCTTTTCCATCAAGGCTTTTACTAAGTCTAAATCAGCCATGCACTCAAAGAGACCTGTTGCACAGGGCCCATCTCCAGGCCCCATGCCTAAAAAGCAGATGCTTAAAATGGCTGAGGATTTAATTACTCTTATCAGGGGTTCCCAACCCCCACCAGACAAGAGACCCAGAGTGGATGAAGAATCACCCTCTTCTGATCAGGGCTCCATTATTTCAGAGCATTCTGATGAGGAGGAACATTCTTACTCCCCTTTTGAAGATTCCGATGCAGAGGAGTCCATTCCTTCTGTATCCCCCCCAGAGGATTTCTCATTCGGGGAAACCTTGCATACTTTGAGGGAACACTTCCACTGGAAAGGCCAAGATTATTCAGATTCCAAGAAAAGGCTTAGGGAATTTCTTTTGCTACCTCAGCACAGACCTCTGGCGATACCTCCTGTCTTGGACATACTTGATGATGTTTACTCGGAGGCCTGTCTTAATCCGGATTCCCTGCCTCCAGCCCCAGTCAAGCCTGATAGGTACTACAGAGTTCCTAACTCGCACCAATTTCTTTACAAAAGCCATACTGCTGACCCAGAAACCATTTCTCAGGGCCCCAAGGGAATGAAGGCCTCTACTGCTAAGAATCCATTACCTTCCGAGAGAGATTCTAGATCCTTAGAAAGGTGGGGAAAAAAGGTATATACCTCGGCTACCCTAGCCATGAGGGCCTTAAACTGTCAGTTCCATATGCTTAAATATCAACAGTTTCTGTTATCACAATTGAAAAATAAAATGTCACAACCTGAACAACCAGATTTGAAGGAGGTGCAGGATATGATGCATAGTGCGGAACAAGTAGGTAAGCACACCTTACAATGTGGTTATGATGCTCTAGAGGCCTCAAGTAGAGCTGCTGTTACAGGATCAGTCATACGTAGACATGCCTGGCTTAGGGAGCAAACCTTGCTTGATCATGTTAAAGCTAAATTACTAGATGCTCCTCTACAAAAGGATGTATTATTTGGTGCTAATGCTGAGGGGGTACTAAGGAAAATGGAAGAAAAAGCTAAATCTATGCAAACTGTTAAAGATTTTCTACAGGTACAATCACCACGTTTTAGTAGAAATTGGCCTTCAAAAAATTGGTCCTTTCCAGCCACGGACAGGCCCCTAAGAGGTAGATACAGGTGCCCGAGGGGCAGAGGACAATCTCAAGGATCGTATAGAGGCAGACAATGGCAAACTCCAACACCAAGAGGTGGCGAAGATAGTTCACAGCAATACAGGAAACAAAACCAATGACTTTCCCCTTTGCATGCCAAGCAAGGCTCAAATGGCAGCACCTTTAGGAGGAAAGCTGGCATTATTTCCAAAAAATTGGCATATTGTCACAAAAGACAAATGGATCCTGGACATTATAAACAGAGGCTACAGATTTCATTTTCACACCCTTCCAAAAATGAGAGGCATGCCGGACCTGCCACACAATCAAAGGGCAGAGGCTCAAATACAAATTTCAAAGCTCATGGGCATGAAAGCTATTCAAGAGGTACCTACTCACGAACAAGGTCAAGGCTTTTATTCCAGACTATTCCTGGTACCAAGGAAGGGAACAGATTGGAGACCCATTTTGGACTTATCCATCCTAAACACATTTCTACTGCACAAAATTCAAGATGCTCACTTTACAGCAGCTTCTTCCCATGCTGGGCAAGGAGTCTTGGCTGGTAACATTGGACCTCAAGGAGGCATACCTGCATGTCCCAATCAGATAAAGCTGCAGAAGATACCTCAGATTTCTTGCAGGTTCAATCCACTATCAATTCTCTGCATTGCCCTTTGGCTTATCTACTGCGCCCAGAGTATTCACGAAATGCCTGGCATCAGTAATTGCCTACTGCAGACTTCAAGGGATACAAATATACCCTTATTTGGACGACTGCCTGATCCAAGCGGACAGCAAACACATACTTCTGGAACATCTGGCTTATGTAACAAGGTTATTGAATTCTCTGGGATACACAGTCAACAAAGAGAAATCCAGGCTAACGCCATCTCAGAAAATAATTTTCCTGGGTGCCAACTTGGACACAAACACCCAGATGGCCTATCTTACGCCAGAAAAACAGGAGCAACTAACTCAATACTTCAAGACTCTAGCAAATTGTACCTGGCTAACTGCAAGGAAAATCCTGCAGGCTGTGGGATTCATGGCATCTTGCATTATACTAATCCCATGTGCAAAGTTGCATATGAGGAAACTTCAATGGTACCTAAAAAACCTATGGTCTCAACACAGCCACAGTTTGGAAACAATAATACCACTAATTCCATGTTTGCAAAAGGAATTTCTATGGTGGGCTCAAGCATGCCAAACAAACACAGGTCTACCATTCTGCAAGCCTCAAGCAAATCAAGTCATCACAACAGATGCCTCAGACTACGCCTGGGGGGCGCACATGACAGACCGGTGCATTCAGGGCAAATGGTCCCAAAAGGAAAAGCACCTTCACATCAATCAAAAGGAGATGCTAGCAGTGATAAATGCTATTATAGCTTTCAAAGACCTTCTGCATCCAGGTCAACTATTGATAAGAACAGACAGCACCACAGTAATGTGGTACATAAACAAACAAGGAGGAACACATTCATACCCCCTTTGCAGGCTGGCCATGTCACTTTGGAACATGGCTCTGGAGTTGCAAATCGAGCTTCAAGCACAGTACTTGCCAGGCATGGAAAACACACTGGCAGACAATCTAAGCAGAAATATGACAGATCCACACGAATGGAAGTTGCATCCTCAAGTTTTTACAGAGATAATCCAAGCGTGGCGAAGGCCAGACATAGATCTCTTTGCCTCCCACAAAAATCAACAATTAATAAAATTCTGCTCAAGGACATTTCATCCAAAGGCCTGGAGAGTGGACGCACTTTCTTTCAGTTGGACAGCACTGACAGTTTACGCCTTCCCACCTCTTCCTCTACTGCCCAAGGTGCTTTTGAAAGCAAGAGGAGACAGACCAAAGATGATACTGATTGCTCCAGACTGGCCAAGACAACACTGGTACCCACTCCTGAGGAGCCTGACGCATTCTCCTCCATGGACCCTACCTCTAATGCTTCTTCTTCTGACTCAGCACAGCTACAAAACTCTTCACAGTCAGCTGAAAACACTCAATCTGGCCGCATGGAAGATTCCTTAACATCACAACAGACCCTACTCTCCAAGGAGGTGCAGGATGTCATTTTGGAGGCCAGAAGGCCGTCTACTAGAAAAGCTTACTCCGCAAAATGGAAACGGTTTTGCGCTTGGAATGAGAAAAAGGGCCAGGATCCTGGAAAACTGAATTTGCCTCAAATATTACAATATCTAGCTGAGCTGCTAAGCAGTGGACTTTCATTCTCCTCCATCAAAATCCATGCCTCAGCCATTTCTGCAGAATACAACACTGATCCACCTTTATTCTCTCATCCACTCTTAAGACAGTTCCTCAGAGGGGCTAAGAATATAAGACCTCCAAGGAAACAACCAATCCCTGCTTGGGATCTTAACTACATTCTAGAAAAATTAACCTTGCCTCCTTTTGAGCCAGCTGCCTCAACAGATTTGCAATACTTATCCTGGAAAACAGCTTTCCTTCTGGCTATTACCTCAGCTCGTAGGGTCTCGGAACTACAGGCCCTCGTGGCTGTGCAGCCCTTTATCATCTTCCATCAGGACAGGGTTTCCCTACGAACCAACCCGTCATTTATGCCTAAGGTGTTATCCAGGGTAGCTTTAAATCAGGCCGTACACTTGCCTACCTTTTACCCTAACCCTCAAAACAAAGGGGAAAGGCTGCTACATTCCTTAGACATCCATAGACAGCTGCATTACTATTTGGACAGAACAAAGCCTTTCAGAAAATCAGAACAACTCTTTGTGTCCTATGCTGTAGGAGCTCAAGGGAAGCCAATTTCCAAGCAGACCATTTCAAAATGGATAGGCCACTGCATACGTTTTTGTTACTCTTTTCATGGTAAATCTGTACCTGCAGGCATCAGATCCCACTCCACAAGGGCCACAGCTACCTCTGCAGCCTTCCTCAGAGGAGTTCCTACCAAAGATATTTTGGAGGCAGCCACTTGGAGTTCTGTGCATACCTTCACTAAACACTACCACCTACCTCTATACTCCAAAACTAGAGCAGGCTTTGCCACTGCAGTGTTGCAGGGCATTCTGGCTCCTACCAGTTCCACCTAGTGCCTACCACCCTGTACGTAGCTTTGGGATTCTACCCATCTGTTATGACTGCAGCTGTATTAGCACTCGAACATCTACATTTATGGTAGGTACAAAACTGTACTTTCCCAACCCCCCCCCAGACAAAAGGCCTAGACAAGAGGAGGATTATGCCTCCTCTGATCAAGTGTCTATCTCCTCAGGCTCCTCTGAGGAACAGGATTACTCTTTTCCCCCTTGTGAAGATTCTGATGCTGAAGATTCCATTCCCTCAGCTTCTCCCCCTGTAGACTATTCCTTTGGGGAAACTTTACATACCATGAGGGAACACTTCCACTGGGAAGGTCAGGACTACTCCGATTCAAAGAAAAGGCTCCGAGAGTTCCTGTTACTCCCCCAGCACAGACCACTTGCTATCCCTCCAGTTTTAGACATTGTTGTTGATGTTTTCTTAGAATCTAGTCTAAATCCAGATTCTCTGCCTCCTGCTCCTGCCAAACCTGACAGATATTATAGAGTGCCTGACACACACAAATTCCTTTACAAAAGCCCTGCTGCTGACCCAGAGACAATCTCCTAGGGTCCCAAAGGGGCTAAGGCTTCTATGGCTAAAAATCCTGTACCCTCTGAAAGGGACTCCAGAGCACTAGATAGGTGGGGGAGGAAGGTTTACACCTCAGCTACTCTAGCTATGAGAGCACTAAATTGTCAATTTCACATGCTGAAATACCAGCAATTCCTCATGTCTCAGATAAAACAAAAGATGAGCACGCACCCTCAACAGTCTGAATTCAAGGATATGCAGAATCTGTTGCATGCAGCTGAACAGGTGGGCAAACGTACTTTACAATGTGGATTTGATTCCTTGGAAGCTTCCTGTAGAGCAGCTGTTACTGGGTCTGTTATATGTAGGCATGCTTGGTTAAAGGAACAAACTCTGACTGATGATGTTAAAGCAAAGTTACTAGATACACCCTTACAGCAGGATGTCTTATTTGGGGTTAAAGCAGAAGAGGTTTTAAAGAAAATGGAGGATAAGGCAAAATCCATGCAGACGGTCCAAGATTTCTTACAGGTACATCCCCCACGCTTCAGAAGAAATTGGCCAACAAAAAATTGGTCCTTTCCAGCTTCTGACAGACCACAGAGGGGTAAATACAGATGCCCAAGGGGCAGAGGTCAAGCTCAAATCCCTTACAAACCTCGCCAATGGGGCACTGCAACACAGAGGGGAGGGGAAGACAGGCCCCAAACTACTAGAAGTCAAACACAATGACTTAAAACTAAAACTGCCAAGTGAAGCTCTCTTGGCAGCTCCCTTGGGAGGAAAATTAGCACTTTTTGCAGACAACTGGCACATCATCACAAAGGACAAATTGGTCCTAAACATTATCTCTCAAGGATACAATTTCCACACCTTGCCAAGACTAAAAGGAATGCCAAACCTGCCACATAATCAATGGGCAGAGGCTCAAACACAAATTACAGCTCTCATGGACATGAGAGCCATTCAACTGGTACCTACACAGGAGCAAGGCCAAGGATTTTACTCAAGGCTCTTTCTAGTCCCCAGAAAGGACAATGCATGGAGACCCATTCTGGACCTTTCTATTCTAAACACCTACTTGTAAGTACCCAAATTCAAGATGCTAACACTACAGCAGCTTCTTCCCATGTTGGGCAAGAAGGCTTGGCTAGTGGCAAGAAGGCTTGGCTAGTAACGTTGGACCTCAAGGAGGCTTACCTGCATGTCCCTATCAGACAGAATTGCAGAAGATACCTCCGTTTCATTGCAGGTTCAACCCATTACCAATTCTCTGCACTGCCCTTTGGCTTATCTACTGCGCCCAGGGTCTTCCCAAAGTGCCTGGCACCAGTAATCGCATACTGCAGACAAAGAGGAATTCAAATATACCCATACCTGGACGACTGCCTCATCCAAGCAGAAAGCAAGGGCACTCTCTTACAACATCAACACCTTCTAAGTTGCCTAGGGTACACAGTAAATGAGAAGAAATCAAAACTAGTGCCCTCACAAAATATGACATTCCTGGGTGCCAGCTTGAATACAATGGCCCAGATGGCTTATCTGACGCCATACAAACAACTACAACTAACTCAATACTTCAAAATAATGGCAACAAAGACCCAACTCCCTGCAAGAAAAATTCTGCAGGCCTTGGGCTTCATGGCATCTTGCATACTACTAATACCATTTGCAAAACTGCATATGAGGAAATTACAATGGTACCTGAAAAGCGTATGGACTCAACACAGCCACAGCTTGGAAACAATGATACCTATCATTCCCTGCCTTCAACAGGAGTTTCTATGGTGGTCACAGGCATGTCACCTCAACAAGGGTCAGCCTTTCACCTTACCCCCAGCCAGGCAAACTATGACAACAGATGCATCTGACTACGCCTGGGGGGCACACATGGCAGGACAGTGCGTTCAAGGCATATGGACTGCGGATCAAAAAGAAATGCTAGCTGTACAGAAAGCACTGACAGCCTTCAAGGACCACTTACATCCAGGACAGCTTATAATAAGGACAGACAACACCACAGTAATGTGGTACATAAACAAGCAAGGGGGTATACACTCCTACCCTCTATGCAGGCAAGCACTGACCTTGTGGAACACAGCACTGACTTACCAAGTTCAATTACAAGCACAATTCATGTCAAGAAAAAAGAACACATTGGCAGACGACCTAAGCAGGAACATCATGGATCCCCATGAGTGGAAACTGGATCCACAAGTATTTGCAATGATCACTCAAAAATGGGGGCGGCCAGACATAGTTTTGGGGGTTGGCAAACAGGTCTATCAGCTATCAAAATTTTGCACAAGGACATTCCACCATCAAGCTTGGAAAGTGGGCGCCTTCTCATTCAGTTGGAAAATGTTGACAGTATATGCCTTTCCTCCATTGCCTCTTCTCACAAAGGTGCTGCTGAAAGTCAGGATGGAGAGACCCCGAATGATACTCATTGCCCCAGACTGGCCACGCCAGCACTGGTACCCACTACTAAGGAACATGGCTCACGGCCCACCATGGATTTTACCACAAATCCCTCATCTGCTCACACAGCAAGACAGCCAGATTCTACACAGCCAGCTCAAGACCTTAAATTTGGCTGCATGGCAAATCACCTAAGCAACCGGCCAGCTCCTCTTTCACAAGCTGTTATGGATGTCGTTCTGGAGGCCAGGAGGCCCAGCACCAGGAAAGCCTACTCAGACAAATGGAAAAGATTTTGCGCCTGGAACCAAGCTAAAGGCCAAAATACCCTTGAGCCGGACATACCTCAGATTCTACAATATTTAACTGAGATGTTACACAAAGGACTTTCTTTTTCATCTGTTAAAATCCACGCCTCAGCTATTTCAGCTCACTACAACACGGATCCTCCCTTATTTTCACACCCACTTCTAAGGCAGTACCTCAGAGGGGCCAAAAACATTAGGCCTCCCAGGAGAGCACCAACACCAACTTGGGACCTCAACTTTGTTCTGGAAAAACTTAAGCTGCCACCTTTTGAGCCAGCTTTCTCAGCTGATTTACAGTTTATATCATGGAAGACTGCCCTGCTGCTAGCAATTACTTCAGCCAGAAGAGTCTCAGAGCTACAGGCACTAATGGCAGTAGAGTATTTTCTCATTTTCCATCAAGACAGAGTTTCTGTACGAACTAACCCCTCCTTTATGCCAATGGTGGTATCCAGTGTGGCTTTAAATCAAACCATCCATTTACCCACCTTCTTCCCAAATCCACAGAACAAAGGAGAAAGACTCCTGCACTCCTTGGACATTCAAAGGCAACTACGTTACTGCTTGGATAAAACTAAGGTTTTCAGAAAATCTGACCAGCTTTTTGTATCCTATGCTACAGCATCACAGGGTAAGGCTATCTCAAAACAGACCATTTTCAAATGGATAGGACATTGCATACGATGTCCTTCATGGATGCATCTGCAGTAATAACAAATGGGTTGTCCTGTCGTCAGGCAGCCCTTCGGTCGGCCGGATTCCAAAGTCTGGGTCCGGCTTCGGCTGATGTCGCACTTCACCCGACGTCATCTCTGCTGGTCTTCGGGTATAAAGGCATCAGCCGACGCCATTTTCCTCAGTCTTTCTTGCCGCGTGGCGCCCGAAGCAGAAGCTGTTCGCAAGTGCCGGTCAGTCAGATCCAGAGATTACTACTACCGAATACTACTTCGAAGACTTCTAAAAAGCTAAGTACCCCGTTGGGGACTCTTTCTTGCCTCAGCCGATGTCAGAAAAAGTCAATAACTGTTTAACTTGTGGGAAACAAATACCTCATAAAGATTTCCACTCTTACTGTTTGCCTTACTTAGGCCCAGACCACGACGTAGCAGCCTGTTCGGCCTGTGCTTCCTTCAACCGACGAACGCTTAGGCGTCGGTCGGAGTTTGCTGAACAGTTTTTCGGCTCAGATTTTGCGTACATTATGCCGTCGGATCCTCCGACTACCCAAATTGTTAAAAAACGCAAAGAAAAAGACCGACACTCGCGGTCCGCGGTTTCGGCCGAAACCACAGTTAAGCAAGCCGCGAGTGTCTCGGTTTCGGCCGAAACCGAGAAAACTGGTCAATCTTCAGCCGAATCCATGACTACTACTGAGGCCTCGGCTACCTTACCTGAATCAGCCTCAGAAATTTTGCCTACAACTGTGGTTCCTAGTGATTTATCAGACACCATCCCTTTGGATGTCTCTACCCCAGCACGTGGTGCTGCTAGGCCTCCTGCAGCCATGTCTATTAAGGCCTTTGCCAGGGCTAAAGCAGCCAAATCTGCTAAATCAGTGCCTGTTAAACCCCCCTCACTCAGGCCCACTTCTAGTTCACAAATGCTTACTCTGGCAGAAGATTTAATATCCTTAATTAGGGGATCCCAATCTCACCCAGACAGGGCCTCTCAGCCCCCAGAAAAGAGACCTAGAGCAGAGCCCCCCGAGCCTGTGTCCTCTGATGATTCTGCGGATTACTCAGACATTACAGACCAGCCAGAGGCTCCTTTTTCCAATTATGAAGATTCCGATGCTGAAGAATCCATTCCAGCTGCCTCTCCACCAGAGGAATTCTCCTTTGGGGAAACCTTACATGCCATGAGAGAACAATTCCAATGGCAGGGACAAGATTTCTCAGATTCAAGAAAAAGGCTTAGAACTTTTCTGCATTTACCACAACATAGGCCTTTAGCTATACCTCCTGTTCTGCCTGTTGTGGACGATGCATTTAATGATGTCTGCTCTGCACCTGATTCTTTACCTCCAGCCCCTGCCAAACCAGATAGATTTTACAAGGTGCCAGACACTCATCACCACATATACAAGGCCCCACTTGCAGACCCCGAAACTATATCCCAGGGGCCTAAGGCAGTAGCCTCAACCACAGCAAAAAACCCTATTCCCTCTGAAAGGGAATCCAGGTCCTTAGAGAGATGGGGGAAAAAAGTCTACACCTCTGCTACTCTCTCAGCTACAGCTTTAAACTGTCAGTTTCACCTGATCCAATACCAAGAGTTTATGCTTGATCAGTTAATTAAAAAGCTGTCCTCTGATGAATCTTTAGATAAGAAATATGTATTAGAAATGGTGAATAACATCCAACAGGTTAGTAACCATTCCTTAAAATGTGGCTATGATGCACCGGAGGCTTCATTTAGATCAGCCATGACTGGCACAGTGATAAGAAGGCATGCATGGTTGAAAGAACAGGTCTTACCGGATCATGTTAAAGCAAAGCTATTAGATGCTCCTATGGATAAGGCCAGTCTATTTGGGGAACCTGCCCAGCAGGTAATGAAGAAAATGGAAGAAAAGGCAAAATCTGTACAAACAGTTAAAGATTTCTTACAGGTTCAGCAGGAACTGGCCTGCCAAAAACTGGTCCTTTCCTGACTCCACAAGATCCCAAAGGGGCAGGAATAGACGCTCTAGGGGCAGAAATCAATCCAGAGGAGGTGCCTACAGAGGACGACAGTGGCAAGGCAATAACCGAGGCACAGACACAACCACTGCCACTGCAACAGGACAATCACAGTGACTTGGCTCTGACTCAGTCTACCAGGGAGCAAATAGCAGCACCATTAGGCGGAAAGTTAGCCTTATTCTCGAAAAATTGGCACTATATCACAAAAGACAAGTGGATTTTGCAAACCATAGACCAAGGCTACCGGTTCCACTTCCACACCTTACCAGTAAAAAGAGGAATGCCAAACCTGCCTCCAAATCAAAAAACAGAAGCTCTGCAGCAGATAGCGGAATTAACAAAGATGAGAGCTGTGGAAAGAGTACCAATAACAGAACAGGGCATAGGATTCTACTCAAGACTCTTCCTAGTGCCAAGAAAAGAGAAAAACTGGAGACCTATTCTCGACCTGTCCACCTTAAACACATACATCATTGTCCCAAAATTCAAAATGCTGACCCTACAGCAACTTCTTCCCATGCTGGGCAAGGAGTGTTGGCTGGTAACTCTAGATCTCAAGGAGGCATACCTGCACGTCCCCATTCGACCAAATTGCAGAAGATACCTCAGATTTCTTGCAGGATCAGAGCATTATCAATTCTCAGCATTGCCCTTTGGCTTATCTACTGCCCAGAGTATTCACAAAATGCCTGGCATCAGTAATCGCTCACTGCAGAGTACAGGGAATCCAAATTTATCCATACCTGGACGACTGCCTGTTACAAGCGGACAACAAAAGCAAGCTGACAACAGATTTACAAAGGGTCATTTACTTGCTACAAGCCCTGGGATACACAGTCAATTTACAAAAGTCAAGGCTGATACCATCCTAAACAAGAACTTTCTTGGGCGGAATTGGACACAGTAAAACAAATGGCATTCCTAACTGCAGAAAAACAAAAGAGCTCCTCTTTACTTCTTGGTATTAACAAAGCAGAACAAACTAACAGCAAGAAAAGTTCTGCAGGCCTTGGGCTTCATGGCATCATGCATAATCTTGGTCCCACATGCCAGACTGCATATGAGAAAGTTACAGTGGTACCTAAAGAATTTATGGTCTCAGCACAGGCACAGCTTAGAAACAGAAATACCATTAATCCCATGCCTAAAACAGGAGTTCCTATGGTGGGCTCAAGCATGCCAGTCAAACCCAGGATTACCCTTCCACAACTTTCGAGCAAGCCAAACCATCACAACGGACGCCTCAGACCTAGGATGGGGGCACATGCTGGACAAATGCGTACAAGGACTGTGGACTCAGGACCAGCTGCACCTGCACATAAACCAAAAAGAAATGCTGGCAGTAAAACTGGCAATCCAAAAATTCAGACCATTCCTCAAAGAAGGCCATTTGATGATAAGGACAGACAACACCACAGTCATGTGGTACATCAACAAACAGGGAGGCACTCATTCGTACCCCCTATGCAGAATGACTTTGGACCTTTGAAATCTGACTCTCAGCTACAACATGCAGTTACAGGCAATATTTGTACGCGGAAAAGAGAACACCCTAGCAGACATCTTAAGCAGAACCACCTCGGATGCTCACGAATGGATGGTACACCCGACATCTTCAAGGCCATCACAAAGAAATGGGGAATGCCACAAATAGATCTATTCGCTTCCCCACTCAATCACCAGCTCAAAAAATTCTGCACAAGGACATTCCACCCACTTGCATGGAAGGTGGACTCTCTATCCTTCAGCTGGAAAGGCCTGACAGCATATGCATTTCCACCTCTTCCCTTGATGCACAAGGTACTACTGAAAATCAAAGAGGAACGTCCAAGGATAATTCTGATAGCTCCGAACTGGCCAAGACAACACTGGTACCCACTGCTGAGGAGCATGTCTCGGGAGAAAATGTGGTCAATACCTCTGATGCCTCTGATGTTAACTCAGAACAACTACATCATCATACATCCAAACCTAAAAACCTTGCAACTGACTGCCTGGAACATCACATAGCAGCAACTAACCCAGACCTTTCCCAAAGGGTTAAAGACATTATCCTTGAAGCCCGCAGACCTTCAACAAGAAGGAACTATGCAGGAAAATGGAAAAGGTTTGTCACTTGGAGTACTGAAAGAGGAAAAGATGTGTCGAACATAGATATTGCTAACATTCTGGAGTACTTGGCAGAGCTTCTACATACAGGCCTGTCCTATTCCTCCATCAAGATACATGCATCAGCTATTTCAGCAGAATACAGCTTTGATCCTCCTGTCTTTTCACATCCTCTACTCAGGCAGTTCCTCAGAGGGATCAAGAATGTAAAACCTCCTAGGAAACCACCATTACCAGCATGGGACTTGAACTTTGTACTAGAAAAGTTAACACTCCCTCCGTTTGAACCAGCAGCAACAGCAGATCTACAACACCTGTCATGGAAAACTGCTTTCCTACTGGCTATTACTTCAGCAAGGAGGGTTTCGAACTACAGGCCTTAATGGCAGTGCAACCCTTCCTAATCTTCCATCAAGATAGGGTGTCCATGAGAACTAATCCTACATTTATGCCTAAGGTGGTATCCAGAGTGTCTTTAAACCAGGCAATCCACCTACCTACCTTCTTTCCCAATCCACAAAACAGAGGTGAAAGAATGCTGCATACCTTGGATGTACATAGACAGTTACGCTACTACCTGGACAGAACCAAAAGTAACAGAAAAACTGACCAGCTTTTTGTAGCCTATGCAACAGGAAGGGAAGGAAAAGCAATTTCCAAACAGACAATCTCCAAATGGATAGGAAATTGTATAAGATTCTGTTACTCCTACCATGGAAAAACAATTCCACAGAACATAAGACCTCATTCTACAAGGGCTACAGCCACTACCACAGCTTTCTTACGAGGAGTGGCAACCAAGGACATTATTGAGGCGGCTACTTGGACCTCCGTGCATACATTTGCCAAGCATTATAATTTACCTCTATATTCTAGATCCCGAGCAGGGTTTGCCACTGCTGTACTGCAAGGGATCCTAACTACACCATAATTTTTATTCCTCCTCCCCTAGTTTGGCTATGGTATTCTACCCATTTGTTATGACTGCAGATGCATCCATGAAGGACATGGTACAGTTTTGTACCTACCATAAATGTAGATGTCCGAACTGGATAGCATCTGCAGTCAGGATTACCTCCCTCCTTCCCTCTGTGGTACTCCTAGGTATCTACCCATCTAATAGCTAGCTGGGGGAGTCTCTTATGGTGTATTTGTTTGTATATATGTACATACATGCTTATTTTTTGTGTTTGCCTTCTACTATTTTGGAAACATTGGCATTTATCCAAAATTTAGCTTTCCAAGAGGGCAATTGGCATCTGGGGCAAGAAACACTGAGGAAAATGGCGTCGGCTGATGCCTTTATACCCGAAGACCAGCAGAGATGACGTCGGGTGAAGTGCGACATCAGCCGAAGCCGGACCCAGACTTTGGAATCCGGCCGACCGAAGGGCTGCCTGACGACAGGACAACCCATTTGTTATGACTGCAGATGCTATCCAGTTTGGACATCTACATTTATGGTAGGTACAAAACTGTACTTTTTTTCTACACCCATCATGGAAAACCAGTTCCTGCAAGCATAAGGCCCCACTCCACCAGGGCAGCTGCTATATCTACTGCCTTCCTCAGGGGGGTACCAACCAAGGATATTCTGGAAGCTGCAACTTGGAGTTCAGTACACACCTTCACCAAACACTATCACTTACCACTTTACTCTAAGACTAGAGCTGGCTTTGCCACTGCAGTTTTGCAGGGCCTTCTAGCCTCCTCTAACCCTGTTTGACTCCACCTCCCATCCTTAGCTTTGGGATTCAATCCAAGTGTGATGACTGCAGCAGGGTAACACGATGAACATAGTACAGTTTTGTACCTACCATAAATGTAGATGTTCGAGTGTATACCCTGCTGCAGTCCAGGTTACCCTCCCTCCATCCCCTCTGAGCTAGCTGGACTTATCTATACCTTTCTATCCTATACAAACTCAGTGGTGTATTTGCTTGTGCCTGAAGGTATTGTTTTTTTTTTTTTATATAGCAATATATATATTGCCTACCTATTGGGGACACCTGACATCTGGGGCAAGAAAAACTGAAGAAAATGGCGTCGGATGCCCCTGGCGCACTGACGTCAGGGAAGAAGCGGCAGCAACTGACGCCGGACCAAGACTTTGGAATTCGGGCCGACTGCGGGGACCGCCTGATGACAGGATAACCCAAGTGTGATGACTGCAGCAGGGTATACACTCTAACATCTACATTTATGGTAGGTACAAAACTGTACTTTCTCCATTCTTTTGGAAATGGCCATGGACAATTACCACTAGCTTCCTCCCAAACTGGTTCTAACCAGGGATGTTTTAATATATCCCAACCACAAATTACAACTGACTGGTCAGATGATTAGAATCTTAATGCCTTTTAAACACCTTTTTTTTTCAGGATGTGCAGTAGGTATTAAAGGAGACCAAAAAAAAATGCTATGCGAAAATCGTGCATTAGTAAATCGAAAAAGTTTTCTACTTGGTGCCAAGAAAAGAACCATCTCTCATTCAGGGCTAGTTTTCTCTGGTTCTAAGTTATTCTTGTAAATTGCTATCCCCCGACTTGTCTTACTGTTCAGACGACGTTTATTTGTTGGCCATTTTAGCATGTCTAACCATGGGTCTCCCTCTTTTAAATGTAAACTTATGTAAGAAGGTTTCTGAAAGGGGTGTTACACACACAGCCTCCTACAAAACAGGTGGCTCCTCCTTGGAATTTTAATTTTATGTTAGAAAAACAACTTTTTCTCCATTTGAACCAGCTAATCAAAGTGACTTGGGGTTCTTAACATGGACAATAGTGTTACTAATTGCTCTGACTTTTTAAGAAGAGTAACTGAGCTCTTATGATCAGCTTTCTCATTTCCCACAAAGTTAGGATTTCCATAAGTAGTAGTTCTTCATTTATACCTAATATTGTATCCAAGTTTACCTTAGAGCCAGGCTATCCGTCTCCCTACTTTCACTCCATATCCTAAATATGAGGGAGAAAAGGATACTGCATACCTTGGATCCCCAAAGTCAACTCTGATACTATCTTGACAGAACAAAGTCTTTCAGAAACTCTACTCAGTTCATTTCTTGTGTGGTTAAAAAAAAAAAAAAAAGGTACAGCCTGTGTCATAGCAGATTATTTCCAGATGTTTTTCTTGTATTATTTCCTTTCCTTATTCCCACCACAACAATACAAAATTCCAGGCAGACTCAAGGCTCATTCTGCCAGGGCCTTGGTTTTTATTTGTAGCTTATTGAAAATGGTTGGATTTTAGAAATATTCTAGAAGCAGCAACTTGGCCTCTGTGCATAATTTTACAAAGCAATATAAACTAGATTCCTTCTCTAGGCGCATGACAGTCTTTGCTAGGATCATTCTCTGTGGGCTCCTGGGCCCTCATCCTTCCACCTAGTAATCTAAGCTATGGTAGTCTACCCATATAGCTAATGCTACTGCAGCACTGATCAAAAGATGAATATAGTACAGTTGTGCAAGTATACTTACCATAGCAGTAGCTGTTCAAATGATCCACTGCAACAGTTGCATGAAATCTGTAAAGGGCTTGGTGCCCATATCTGACTTTTTTGTCAGCACTGCTCAAGCTGACTAACTGGATGTGTTGAAGATAACCTGAAAGCCTTGGAAGCTGTCTGTATCCCATATAGCTAAGGCTGCTGCAGCAGTGATCATTCAAACATCTGCTGTTATAGTAAGTTTTACTTTTACAGCTGTACTTTCTTTAGTAGGTTATTTTTCAGAAAGATCATTTTTTTTTGGCAGTTTACAGTAAGTTGATGTCATGAGATACATGAAATGACTTAATATGTCGACATATGGTAGTAGAAATTCTTAATATGATGGCAGTAACTGTCTAGTAGTTTGGCCCTTATGGTTAACTAGCAAAATGTATTTTTAAAATTAGAAACCATATCGCCAGTATCTTGAATGGAAAAAATTATTCCACCCTCCCTGTGGTACACGACTCGCACAATCCTGTTGTACATCTCAAATGTCTTGGGAACCTGGGCCCTATCAGATTGACAAACAGTAAACAATATGTGCACCTGGTATGAAAAAAACACAAAGAAGAATTATAAAGACCTGGGATGACAAATGACAAAAAAGTATAGATTGTCTTAAGCAGTACAATTCCTAAGCTGGAAATCGGACACTACTGAGCAGTTTGTCAGGATGAGTGAGGTGCTTGTCTGGAAGAGTTGCATTTCATTTTTACTTCTGTTCCCTAGTTTTGGAGAGTTGGAGCATTTGAACATGTGTAATACTTCAGAAGCAACACTACAGCTTAAAAAATACTGTAATGTATGAGAAGTAACACCAGAACTTAAAGAAAAAAATAAGTTATACTTGTGGCACTGATTTAGATCATACTGGGAGATTTACATTAGGAATTCATTGTTTGCTGGTAAAAACTAAAACAGAACAAGTTGCCTATTAAATGTTTTCACAGAACTGAATCTCTTCTGAGTAAGACCATAGCACACGTATAATGCCAGCTATTACATGCATAAGCCGACACATGCATTTTTGTTAGTGTTCTTTGCTTGAAGGAACTAATGTGTCAATAAGAGCAGGTTTAAAGAGAGCATTGTACAGCAGTTTGTGAGAAAAGGATTTGAGGCTCACTGCAGGGGAGGAGGCTGTAGCAGTGGCTAGAGACTGGCTAGTTCAGGAGAATTCCAGCAGTAAGGAAACATTCTGCATGTAAAGCTAAAGCAGTGCTCTTAGGAGGAAACATTGCCATATTGAGTGTATCCTAAGGAGAGCTTTCTTTATAATGAGGCATTAGGGTGTCCAGGCTTTCAAGTTATCTCAGGAGTTATGGATCTGAGTGCTACCCAGAGTTTGTCTACCCTGGATTAAAAGATCAGGCTGATGTCCTATTCTCATGTTGCAGTATTCATACTGTGGGATTCTCCCCCTTCAGGTGACCCGAACGTCAGCTCCTATACAAAAGCATTCAGCCTGGTTGCTGTAGGAGTGTAAGACGTCACACACAGGGTCATAAACCAGGGGTCTTAAATGTGACGTCTGCACGCACAGACCTCAGAACTTTTCTGCCACAGTCGATTGTCAAATTGATCACATCAGTCCTCTTTATCAAGATGTCCAAAGCTTAGTACCCATTGGGGATTTCTTACTGATGTTGTTGCTTGAAGCTTGGTTAGCTGCCCTTTACTTTAGCCGATGTCAGGTAAGAAAGGTAAATGTCAATGTGGACGTCAAATTCTGCATAAAGACACCCACGACCGTTGTGTCTTCTGTCTAGGCCGGGAACACCACCATACTTCCTGCGCCATCTGTCAGTCATTCAGCCCTAAAACTCTTAGAAGCTGTTTGACTGCCCTTAACCTGTATTTAGAAAATCAAAGGCTTAAAAAAAACTAGCCCTTAGAATGGATCCAGAATTGGCAGAACCGATAGAAACTCCAAAGAAAAAGACCAAAGTTTCATGGCCTACCACCACTGCCTTTCTGTCGTCGTACGCCCCGCCAACCGCCGATGTAGGGGTTGAGGGATGCCCGCTAGAGCCGTCTGCTTCTATGGCCTCCCTTGAGGTAGCTGTACTTGAAGCGCCGGCCGGCATGTCTGCGGAGATGACTCAGACGTCGGTCATTCCTGATGTCAAGGTTGAACCAGGTTCTACCTGGCACCCTTCTGGATCTCAGGAGTTTGAGGTTCCTTCAGTTGTTAAGACCCTAGAGCCTAGGCCTACCCTGTCTACAAAATTTACTACTCCTAAAAGAAAGCAAAAAACTAAGCATTTATCTACCCTACCTGAAAGTCAACATGACTGGCAGTCCTTTCCTCAATCCCTGATGCATGCCACCATCCTCAGCTCAGTCCATGGCCTACTTCTGCTGCCTTAATCTTTCCTACCCCCCAGGAAGAAGAAGATGAGGCTCTTGCATCTTGCTCAGAGGAGTCTATCTCCTATGCTTCACAAATAGTCTCACCCGTGGAATGTTATTCTTCAGATGAGGATTCTCTTGAAGGAGATTCTTCTCCAGAGGACATTACATTTGGTGAAACCATCACTAAGATGAAAGAATACTTCAAATGGGATTCTTCTCAAATGTCAGAAACCCAAAAAAGGTACTTTGTATTGCTGCAGGTTGCATCACCCCACATCTGCCATTCCCCTGGTAATCCCTGCATACCTTGAGGCATTTGCTTCATGCTCAAAAAACCCTGACCCCCACCCACCTACTCCAAGGAGACCAGAACTTTTGTATAAAGTGCCTGTGGCCCATAAATTCCTGATAAAGCCCCTTTTGGCAGACCCTGCTGTCATAGCTGTGACCCCCGATAAGATAGTCCAGGTTGCTTCCTTCCTGTTCTCTGATGCATTCTGATAAAGACAGTAAATTTATAGATGGGCTGGGCAAGAAAACATATACTTCCTCTACCCTGGCCTTCAGAGCTGTTAACTATCAAACTCATATGGTTAAATTTGCCTTGGACTTGTTTCCCAAGCATGTACGCTTCTCCGCTCCCTGCCTGATTCCCCTAACAAAACTGAAGTAGCATCTAAGCTATCTGTGGCATCCCAGATGGCCAGGCACTCCATCAGATGCAGTTATGACGCAGTAGAAGCCTCTGCTAGGTCAGCTGCAACTGCATCAGTTATGCATAGTTGCTCCTGGCTTAGACTCCAACCTCTGCCCAAGGATTTTAAGTCAAAAATCCTAGATGCCCCTCTTGACAATAACCTCCTGTTTGGAAAGAAATCTGCAGTGCTTTTTAAAAATCTGCAGGAGAAAAGCAGAGTTGCAGGACATTAAACACCTGCTGGTCTCCCCCATACCTAAGTTCTACAGAAATTATCCTAAGACATCCTGTGTCAGAAGGGCTCATTCTGCGGCTCACCCTTCCTCTAGTAGGCATAGGAAAGGGACTAGGGGACCACCTTCTTTAAGGACTACCTCTTCTCAACCAGCCCAAAGACCGTCCTTTCCGGACAGAATAATGGCAACAATACGTGACTGCTTTGCCCTTCTTCCCCTGTCTTCCCCATCTCTCTTACGGTCTTCCCCTCTGGAAAGAAATCACCTCAGATAACTGGGTGCTGGCAGTGGTGGTAAACGGATATTGCCTATCCTGGCAGAAAAAAAAAAAACCAACCCTCAGGGCATTCCTTTCCAACCCAAAAATCAACTCCACCTAATTCCACACATTATCCAGAAACTATGGGCTCAAGGCACCATACAACCTGTCCCATTAGGGCAAGAAGGAAAAGGTTTCTACTCCAGACCTTTCCTAGTTCCATAAATAGATGGACCATAGGGACCAATCCTGGACTTATCCGTCTTAAATCTTTATCTAAAAGTCCCCTCTTTCAGAATGCTGTCTCTACAGACCCTGCTTCCACTACTGCCACCACAAGCTTTCATAGCCACTTTGGACTTGAAGGAGGCTTACCTCCACATCCCCATACACACAAACCACAGGAAATACTTACTGTTTGTTGGGCCCTGCTCTCCTTTTCAATTTACTGCCTTGCCCTTTGGTTTGTCCACTGCATGAAGGGTTTTCACCAAATGCCTAGCTCCCGCCATAGCATACTACAGGACCAAGGGCATACATATCTAGCCATATCTGGACAATATCTTCATTCTAGCAGAACAGGAAGAGATCCCCAGACAGAATTTCCAGTTCTCTGTCCCTGCTTCAGGGACTAGGTTTCACTCTGAACCTTCCCAAGTCATCCCTATCCCCAGAAAAGACAAGGTCTTCCTAGGGTGGAGGATCCGGACAGACCTAATAAAGGCATTTTTATCCCAAAAAAAGTAATCTGCCTGACCAATCATTTCGAGGACCTTCTCCACACAGACCAGTTGTCAGCAAGACAGATGATGTCCTTCAAGGATGCATCTGCAGTCATAACAAATGGGTTGTCCTGTCGTCAGGCAGCCCTTCGGTCGGCCGGATTCCAAAGTCTGGGTCCGGCTTCGGCTGATGTCACACTTCACCCGACGTCATCTCTGCTGGTCTTCGGGTATAAAGGCATCAGCCGACGCCATTTTCCTCAGTCTTTCTTGCCGCGTGGCGCCCGAAGCAGAAGCTGTTCGCAAGTGCCGGTCGGTCAGATCCAGAGATTACTACTACCGAATACTACTTCGAAGACTTCTAAAAGCTAAGTACCCCGTTGGGGACTCTTTCTTGCCTCAGCCGATGTCAGAAAAAGTCAATAACTGTTTAACTTGTGGGAAACAAATACCTCATAAAGATTTCCACTCTTACTGCCTGCCTTGCTTAGGCCCAGACCACGACGTAGCAGCCTGTTCAGCCTGTGCTTCCTTCAACCAACGAACGCTTGGGCGTCGGTCGGAGTTTGCTGAACAGTTTTTCGGCTCAGATTTTGCGTACATTATGCCGTCGGATCCTCCGACTACCCAAATTGTTAAAAAACGCAAAGAAAAAGACCGACACTCGCGGTCCGTGGTTTCGGCCGAAACCACGGTTAAGCAAGCCGCGAGTGTCTCTGTTTCGGCTGAAACCGAGAAAACCGGTCAACCTTCAGCTGAATCCATGACTACTACTGAGGCTCCTGCTACCTTAGTTGAATCGGCCTCTGAAGTTTTGCCTACTACTGTGGTTCCTAGTGATTTATCAGACACCATCCCTTTGGATGTCTCTACCCCAGCACGTGGTGCTGCTAGGCCTCCTGCAGCCATGTCTATTAAGGCCTTTGCCAGGGCTAAAGCAGCCAAAACTGTTAAATCAGTGCCTGTTAAGCCCCCCTCCCACAGGCCCTCTTCTAGTTCACAAATGCTTACTCTGGCAGAGGATTTAATATCCTTAATTAGAGGATCCCAATCTCACCCAGACAGGGCCTCTCAGCCTCCAGAAAAGAGACCTAGAGCAGAGCCCCCTGAGCCAGTGTCCTCTGATGATTCTTCGGATGACTCGGACATTACAGATCAGCCAGAGGCTCCTTTTTCTACTTATGAAGATTCCGATGCTGAAGAATCCATTCCATCTGCCTCTCCACCAGAGGAATTTTCCTTTGGAGAAACCTTACATGCCATGAGAGAACAATTCCAATGGCAGGGACAAGATTTCTCAGATTCAAGAAAAAGGCTTAGGACTTTTCTGCACTTACCACAGCATAGGCCCTTAGCTATACCTCCAGTACTGCCTGTTGTGGATGATGCATTTAATGATGTTTGCACTGCTCCTGATACTTTACCTCCAGCCCCTGCCAAACCAGATAGATTTTACAGGGTGCCAGACACTCATCACCACCTATACAAGGCCCCACTTGCAGATCCTGAGACTATATCCCAGGGGCCTAAGGCAGTGGCCTCGACTTCAGCAAAAAACCCTATTCCTTCTGAAAGGGAATCCAGGTCCTTAGAGAGATGGGGGAAAAAAGTTTACACCTCTGCTACTCTCTCAGCTAGAGCTCTAAACTGTCAGTTTCATATGATCCAATACCAAGAGTTTATGCTTGATCAGTTAACTAAGAAGCTGTCCTCTGATGACTCCTTAGATAAGAAATATGTTTTAGAAATGGTGAATAACATTCAGCAGGTTAGTAACCATTCTTTAAAATGTGGCTATGATGCACTGGAGGCTTCATTTAGATCAGCCATGACTGGCACAGTGATAAGAAGGCATGCATGGTTGAAAGAACAGGTCTTGCCGGATCATGTTAAAGCAAAGCTGTTAGATGCTCCTATGGATAAGGCCAGTTTATTTGGTACACCTGCTCAGCAAGTAATGAAGAAAATGGAAGAGAAGGCAAAATCTGTACAAACAGTTAAGGATTTCTTACAGGTTCAGCCCCCAAGGTTTAGCAGGAACTGGCCTGCCAAGAATTGGTCCTTTCCAGACTCCTCAAAATCTCAAAGAGGCAGGAATAGACGCTCTAGAGGCAGAAATCAATCCAGAGGAGGTGCCTACAGAGGACGACAGTGGCAAGGCAATAACCGAGGCACAGACACAACCACTGCCACTGCAACAGGACAAACACAGTGACTTGGCTCTGACACCGCCTACCAGGGAGCAAATAGCAGCACCTTTAGGCGGAAAGTTAGCCTTATTTTCCAAAAATTGGCACTATATCACAAAAGACAAGTAGATTTTGCAAACCATAGACCAAGGCTACAGGTTCCACTTCCACACCTTACCAGTAAAAAGAGGAATGCCAAACCTACCTCCAAATCAAAAAACAGAAGCTCTAAAGCAGATAGCTCAATTAACAAAGATGAGAGCTGTGGAAAGAGTACCAATAACAGAACAGGGCAAAGGATTCTACTCCAGACTCTTCCTAGTACCAAGAAAAGAGAAAAGTTGGAGACCTATTCTCGACCTGTCCGTCTTAAACACATACATCATTGTCCCAAAATTCAAAATGCTGACCCTACAGCAACTTCTTCCCATGCTGGGCAAGGAGTGTTGGCTGGTAACTCTAGATCTCAAGGAGGCATACCTGCACGTCCCCATACGACCAAATTGCAGAAGATACCTCAGATTTCTTGCAGGATCAGAGCATTATCAATTTTCAGCATTGCCCTTTGGCTTATCTACTGCGCCCAGAGTATTCACAAAATGCCTGGCATCAGTAATCGCTCACTGCAGGCTACAGGGAATCCAAATTTATCCATACCTGGACGACTGCCTGTTACAAGCGGTCAACAAAAGCAAGCTGACAACAGATTTACAAAGAGTCATTTGCTTACTACAAGCCCTGGGATACACAGTCAATTTAAAAAAGTCAAGACTGATACCATCCCAAACAAGAACATTCTTGGGTGCGGAATTGGACACAGTAAAACAAATGGCATTCCTAACTGCAGAAAAACAAGAACAACTCCCTCTTTACTTCTTGGCATTAACAAAACAGAACAAACTAACAGCAAGAAAAGTACTGCAGGCCTTGGGCTTCATGGCATCATGCATAATCCTGGTCCCACATGCTAGACTGCATATGAGAAAACTACAGTGGTACCTAAAGAATTTATGGTCTCAACACAGGCACAGCTTAGAAACCGATATCCCACTAATCCCATGCCTGAAACAGGAGTTCCTATGGTGGGCTCAAGCATGCCAGTCAAACCCAGGCTTGCCCTTCCACAACCTTCAAGCAAGCCAAACCATCACAACGGATGCCTCAGACCTAGGCTGGGGGGCGCACAGGTTGGACAAATGCATACAAGGATTGTGGACTCCAGATCAGCTGCACCTGCACATAAACCAAAAAGAAATGCTGGCAGTAAAACTAGCAATCCAGAAATTCAGACCATTCCTCAAAGAAGGCCATTTAATGATAAGGACAGACAACACCACAGTCATGTGGTACATCAACAAACAGGGAGGCACTCATTCATACCCCCTATGCAGAATGACTCTGGACCTTTGGAATATGGCTCTGAGCTACAACATCCAGTTACAGGCAATATTTGTGCCGGGAAAAGAAAACATCCTAGCAGACATGTTAAGCAGAACCACCTCGGATGCTCACGAATGGATGCTACACCCGGACATCTTCAAGGCCATCACAAAGAAATGGGGAATGCCACAAATAGACCTATTCGCATCCCCACTCAATCACCAGCTCAAAAAATTCTGCACAAGGACATACCACCCACTTGCATGGAAGGTGCACTCTCTAGCCTTCAGTTGGAAAGGCCTGACAGCATATGCATTTCCACCTCTTCCTTTGATGCACAAGGTACTACTGAAAATCAGAGAGGAACGTCCAAGGATAATCCTGATAGCTCCGAATTGGCCAAGACAACACTGGTATCCATTGCTGAGGAGCATGTCTCGGGGGAGAATGTGGTCAATACCCCTGATGCCTTTGATGTTAACTCAGAACAACTACAACATCATGCACCCAAACCTAAAACCTTGCAACTGACTGCCTGGAACATCACATAGCAGCAACTAACCCAGACCTATCCCAAAGGGTTAAAGACATTATCCTTGAAGCCCGCAGACCTTCAACAAGAAGGAACTATGCAGGAAAATGGAAAAGGTTTGTCATTTGGAGCACTGAAAGAGGAAAAGATGTGTCGAACATAGACATTGCTAACATCCTGGAGTACTTGGCAGAGCTTCTACATACAGGCCTGTCCTATTCCTCCATCAAGATACATGCATCAGCTATTTCAGCAGAATACAGCTTCGATCCACCTGTCTTTTCGCATCCTCTACTCAGGCAGTTCCTCAGAGGGATCAAGAATGTAAAACCTCCTAGGAAACCACCATTACCAGCATGGGACTTGAACTTTGTGCTAGAAAAATTGACACTCCCTCCATTTGAACCAGCAGCAACAGCAGATCTTCAACATCTATCATGGAAAACTGCTTTCCTACTGGCAATTACTTCAGCAAGGAGGGTTTCGGAACTATAGGCCTTAATGGCAGTACAACCCTTCCTAATCTTCCATCAAGATAGGGTGTCCATGAGAACTAATCCTACATTTATGCCTAAGGTGGTATCCAGAGTGTCCTTAAACCAGGCAATCCACCTACCTACCTTCTTTCCCAATCCACAGAACAGGGGGGAAAGACTGCTGCATACCTTGGATGTACATAGACAGTTACGCTACTACCTGGACAGAACCAAAGATAATAGAAAAACTGACCAGCTTTTAGTAGCCTATGCAACAGGAAGGGAAGGAAAAGCAATTTCCAAACAGACAATCTCCAAATGGATAGGAAATTGCATAAGATTCTGTTACTCTTACCATGGAAAACCAATTCCACAGAACATAAGACCTCATTCTACAAGGGCTACAGCCACTACCACAGCTTTCTTACGAGGAGTGGCAACCAAGGACATTATTGAGGCGGCTACTTGGACCTCCGTGCATACATTTGCCAAGCATTACAATTTACCTCTATACTCTAGATCCCGAGCAGGGTTTGCCACTGCTGTACTGCAAGGGATCCTAACTACACCATAATTCTTCTTCCTCCTCCCCTAGTTTGGCTATGGTATTCTACCCATTTGTTATGACTGCAGATGCATCCTTGAAGGACATAGTACAGATGTCCTTCATGGATGCATCTGCAGTCATAACAAGTGGGTTGTCCTGTCGTCAGGCAGCCCTTCAGTCTGCCGGATTCCAAAGTCCGGGTCCGGCTTCGGCTGATGTCGCACTCCACCCGACGTCATCTCTGTTGGTCTTCGGGTATAAAGGCATCAGCCGACGCCATTTTCCTCAGTCTTTCTTGCCGCGTGGCGCCCGAAGCAGAAGCTGTTCGCAAGTGCCGGTCGGTCGGATCCAGGGATTACTTCTACCGAATACTACTCAAGACTTCTAAAGCTAAGTACCCGTGGGGACTCTTTCTTGCCTCAGCCGATGTCAGAAAAAGTTAACAATTGTTTAAACTGTGGGAAACAAATACCTCATAAAGATTTCCACTCTTACTGTCTGCCTTGTTTAGGCCCAGCCCACGACGTAGCAGCCTGTTCGCCTGTGCTTCCTTCAACCGACGAACGCTTAGGCGTCGGTCGGAGTTCGCAGAACAGTTTTCGGTTCTGATTTTGCGTACATTATGCCGTCGGATCCCCGACTACCCAATCTGGCAAAACGAAAGATAAAGACCGACACTCATGATCCGCGGTTTCGCCGAAACCTTGGTCAAGCAAACATGCCCAGTGTCTCGGTTTCGCCGAAACCGAAAACTGAACAAAGTACAGCTGAACCTATTCCTACAACTGAGGCCCCTGCTACAACTCTTGAAACGACTTCAGAAATTTTACCCACTACGGTGGTTGACTTATCAGACACCATCCCCTTGGATGTTTCTACCCCAGCACGTGGTGCTGCTAGGCCTCCAGCAGCCATGTCCATTAAGGCCTTCGCCAGGGCTAAAGCTGCCAAGACTACTAAAACAGTGCCTGTTAAACCACCCCCATCCAGGCCCTCTTCTAGTTCTCAAATGCTTACCTTGGCAGAAGATTTAATTTCTTTAATTAGAGGATCTCAATCTCACCCAGACAGGGCCTCTCAGCCCCCAGAGAAGAGACCTAGGGCAGAGCCCCCCGAGCCAGTGTCCTCTGATGATTCTGCTGATGAATCAGACATAACTGAACAGCCAGAGGCTCCCTTCTCCAATTTTGAATATTCTGATGCTGAAGAATCCATCCCAGCTGCTTCCCCACCAGAAGAATTTTCCTTTGGGGAAACTTTGCATGCCATGCGAGAACAGTTCCAATGGCAGCAACAGGATTTTTCAGACTCCAGAAAAAGACTTAGGACCTTTCTGCACCTCCCTCAGCACAGGCCCTTGGCTATACCCCTGTTCTCTCTGTGGTGGATGATGCTTTCAATGATGTTTGCTCCGCTCCAGATTCTTTACCCCCAGCCCCTGCCAAACCAGACAGATTTTACAGGGTGCCAGATACTCATCACCACCTTTACAAGGCTCCACTTGCAGACCCAGAAACTATATCCCAGGGCCCCAAGGCAGTAGCCGCGACCATAGCTAAAAACCCTATTCCTTCTGAAAGGGAAGCAAGGTCATTAGACAGATGGGGTAAAAGGTCTACACTTCAGCTACTCTCTCAGCTAGAGCTTTAAACTGTCAGTTTCACATGATACAATACCAAGAGTTTATGCTGGATCAGTTAACTAGAAAACTAACCACTGATGAATCTCTTGATAAGAAATATGTATTAGATATGGTAAATAACATACAACAGGTTAGCAACCATTCCTTAAAATGTGGCTATGATGCACTGGTGGCTTCATTTAGATCAGCCATGACAGGCACAGTGATAAGAAGGCATGCATGGCTAAAGGAACAAGCTTTACCGGATCATGTTAAAGCTAAGTTGCTAGATGCTCCTATGGACAAGACAAGTTTGTTTGGTACATCTGCCCAGCAGGTTATGAAGAAAATGGAAGAAAAGGCAAAATCTGTTCAAACTGTTAAAGATTTCTTGCAGGTTCAAGCCCCAAGGTTTAGCAGGAACTGGCCTGCCAAAATTGGTCCTTTCCTGACTCCACAAAATTTCAAAGGGGCAGGAATAGACGTTCCAGAGGCAGAAACCAATCCAGAGGAGGTGCCTACAGAGGAAGGCAGTGGCAAGGTAACAACAGAGGCACAGACACGCCACTGCCACTACATCAACACAACCACAGTGACTTAACCCTAAACCCGCCTACCAGGGAACAAATAGCAGCTCCTCTAGGCGGAAAGTTAACCTTATTTTCAAAGAACTGGCACTACATAACAAAGGACAAGTGGATTTTACAAACCATAGATCAAGGTTACGGCTTTCACTTCCACACTATTCCAGTCAAAAGAGGAATGCCAAATCTACCTCCAAATCAAAAAACAGAGGCTCTACGCCAGATAATGGAGTTAGCAAACATGAGAGCTGTGGAAAGAGTGCCAGCAGCAGAGCAAGGAAAGGGTTCTACTCCAGACTATTCCTAGTTCCAAGAAAGGAAAAAAAGTTGGAGACCAATTCTCGACCTGTCCACCTTAAATACATACATCATTGTCCCAAAATTCAAAATGCTGACCCTACAGCAACTTCTTCCCATGCTGGGCAAGGAGTCTTGGCTGGTAACTCTAGATCTCAAGGAGGCATACCTGCACGTCCCCATTCGACCAATCTGCAGAAGATACCTCAGATTTCTTGCAGGATCAGAGCACTATCAATTCTCAGCATTGCCTTTTGGCTTATCTACCCAGCCCAGAGTATTCACAAAATGCCTCGCATCAGTAATCGTCCTTGCAGACTTCAGGGAATTCAAATTTACCCATACCTGGACGACTGCCTGCTACAAGGGGACAACAAAAGCAAGCTGACAACAGATTTACAAAGGGTCATTTACTTGCTACAAGCACTGGGATACACAGTCAATTTACAAAAGTCAAGACTAATACGATCCCAAACAAGGACTTTCTTGGGCGCGGAATTGGACACAGTAAAACAAATGGCATTCCTGACTACAGAAAAACAAAAAGAACTCCCTCTATACTTCTTGGCACTAACAAAACTGAACAAGTTAACAGCAAGAAAAGTACTGCAGGCCTTGGGCTTCATGGCATCATGCATAATCTTGGTTCCATTTGCCAGACTACATATGAGAAAACTACAGTGGTACCTAAAGAATTTATGGTCCCAACACAGACACAGTCTAGAAACAGAAATCCCACTAATCCCATGCTTAAAACAGGAGTTCCTATGGTGGGCTCAGGCATGCCAGTCAAACCCAGGCCTACCCTTTCGCAGATGTCAAGCAAGCCAGACCATCACAACAGACGCTTCAGACCTAGGATGGGGGCACACATGCTGGACAAATGCGTGCAAGGATTGTGGACACAGGATCAACTTCAACTGCACATCAACCTAAAAGAAATGCTGGCAGTAAAACTGGCAATCCAAAAGTTCAAACCATTTCTCAAAGAGGGCCAGTTGATGATAAGGACAGACAACACCACAGTCATGTGGAACCACAACAAACAGGGAGGCACTGATTCATACCCCCTAAGCAGAATGACCTTGGAGCTGTGGACCCAGGCACTCAGCTACAACATCCAGTTACAGGCAATATTTGTACCAGGAAAGACAATACCCTAGCAGACATCTTAAGCAGAACCACTGGATGCCCACGAATGGAAGCTTCATCCGGACATCTTCAAGACCATCTCAAAGAAATGGGGAATGCCACAGATAGACCTATTCGCATCACCTCTCAATCACCAGCTCAAAAATTCTGCACAAGGACATTCCACCCATTAGCATGGAAAGTGGATTCGCTCTCTTTCAACTGGAAAGGCCTAACAGCATATGCATTCCGCCTCTTCCTTTGATACACAAGGTACTACTGAAAATCAAGGAAGAACGTCCAAGGATAATCCTGATAGCTCCAAACTGGCCAAGACAACACTGGTACCCACTACTGAGGAGCATGTCTCGAACAATATGTGGACAATTCCCTGATGCCTTTGATGTTAACGCAGAACAACTACAGCATCATACATCCAAACCCAAAACCTTACAACTGACTGCATGGAACATCACATAACAGCAGCTATTCCAGAACTTTCCCAAAGAGTTAAAGACATTATTCTGGAAGCACGCAGACCTTCAACAAGAAGGAACTATGCTGGAAAATGGAAAAGGTTTGTCATCTGGAGTACGGAAAGAGGAAAAGATGTGTCAAACATAGATATGCCTAACATTCTGGAGTATCTGGCGAACTTCTTCATTCAGGCCTGTCCTACTCCTCCATCAAGATACATGCATCAGCTATTTCAGCAGAATACAGCTTTGATACACCTGTTTTTCGCACCCTTTGCTCAGACAATTCCTCAGAGGAATCAAGAATGTAAAACCTCCAAGGAAACCACCATTACCAGCTTGGGATTTAAACTTTGTGCTAGAAAAGTTGACACTAGCACCCTTTGAACCAGCAGCAACAGCAGACCTACAACACCTGTCATGGAAAACTGCTTTCCTACTGGCAATTACTTCAGCAAGGAGGGTTTCAGAACTACAGGCCTTAATGGCAGTGCAACCCTTCCTAATCTTCCACCAAGATAGAGTGTCCATGAGGACTAATCCTACATTTATGCCTAAGGTGGTATCCAGAGTGTCTTTAAACCAGACAATCCACCTACCTACCTTCTTTCCCAACCCACAAAACAGAGGGAAAGAATACTGCATACCTTGGATGTACATAGACAGCTACGCTACTACTTGCACACAACAAAAAATAGCAGAAAGACTGCCCAACTTTTGTAGCCTATGCAACAGGAAGGGAAGGAAAAGCTATTTCCAAACAGACAATCTCCAAATGGATAGGAAATTGCATACGATTCTGTTACTCCTTCCATGGAAAACCAATTCCACAGAACATAAGACCTCATTCTACAAGAGCAACAGCCACTACCACAGCCTTCTTACGAGGAGTGGCAACCAAAGACATTATTGAGGCGGCTACTTGGACCTCCGTGCATACATTTGCCAAGCATTACAATTTGCCTCTATATTCCAGATCCCGAGCAGGGTTTGCCACTGCTGTACTGCAAGGGATCCTAAACACACCATAATCTACTTTTATCCTCCTCCCCTAGTTGGCTATGGTATTCTACCCACTTGTTATGACTGCAGATGCATCCATGAAGGACATAGTACAGTTTTGTACCTACCATAAATGTAGATGTCCGAACTGGATAGCATCTGCAGTCAGGATTACCCTCCCACCATCCCTCTGTGGTACTCCTAGGGTGTTTACCCTTCTAATAGCTAGCTGTTGGGGGGGGGTCTTATGGTGTATTTGTTTGTGTATATGTACATACATGCTTATTGTTGTGTTTACCTCTATCTATTTGGAAACATTGGCATCTATCCAAATTTTAGCCTGCAAGAGGGCTACTGGCATCTGGGGCAAGAAACACTGAGGAAAATGGCGTCGGCTGATGCCTTTATACCCGAAGACCAACAGAGATGACGTCGGGTGGAGTGCGACATCAGCCGAAGCCAGACCCGGACTTTGGAATCCGGCCGACTGAAGGGCTGCCTGACGACAGGACAACCCACTTGTTATGACTGCAGATGCTATCCAGTTCGGACATCTACATTTATGGTAGGTACAAAACTGTACTTTTTGTACCTACCATAAATGTAGATGTCCGAACAGGATAGCATCTGCAGTCAGGATTACCCACCCTCCTTCCCCTCTGTGGTACCCCTAGGGTATTTACCCTCCTAATAGCTAGCTGGGGGGGAGTCTCTTATGGTGTATTTGTTTGTATATATGTACATACATGCTTATTTTTTGTGTTTGCCTTCTACTATTTTGGAAACATTGGCATTTATCCAAAATTTAGCTTTCCAAGAGGGCAATTGGCATCTGGGGCAAGAAACACTGAGGAAAATGGCGTCGGCTGATGCCTTTATACCCGAAGACCAGCAGAGATGACGTCGGGTGAAGTGCGACATCAGCCGAAGCCGGACCCAGACTTTGGAATCCGGCCGACCGAAGGGCTGCCTGACGACAGGACAACCCATTTGTTATGACTGCAGATGCTATCCTGTTCGGACATCTACATTTATGGTAGGTACAAAACTGTACTTTCTTCATGTTTCACTGTTGCAGTCATTACATTTGGATTATCTGCTTACAGTAGCCCTCAGTCGGCCTGATTAACAAAGTCTTGGGTCCTATGTCAGTTGCTGTCCCTTCTTCCATGATGTCAGGTCGTCAGGGGTATGAAACATGCAGCCGATGCCATTACATCAGTCTTTCTTGTCGTGCGGTGCCCAAAGCAGAAGCAGTTCGCAAGTGGCGGTCGTCCGACTCCTGAAATTTTTGTTTTCGAGTTTCAGAACTGAAGTCTTCAACTAAAGCTAGGTACCCCATTGGGGAAACTTTTTCTTGCTCCTTTCCTATGTCAGTAAAAGTTAATAATTGCATTACTTGTGGAAAGCAAATACCTCACAAAGATTTTCATTCATACTGTATTCCTTGCCTAGGCCCTGACCATGATATACCTTTGTCGGTTTTGTGCTTTATTTAATCAGCGCACTATCCGTCATCTGTATATTTTCGCTTCTAAATATTTCGGTTCTTGGTTTAATTAGCCAGAAATGTCGTTGGTTAGCCATCCGACTACCGGGATTCCGAAAAAACGCAAAGATAAAGACAGAGACAGGCTACCGAGGTCCAAAGCTGCTGACGACGCTTCTCCTAAGCCAGTCACCAGTTCGCCTGTACTCAGTGAGGTGCTTTCGCAGCCCCTGATACCCACTACTTCTGACTCGCAGGCCTCTACCGAGACCATTCGGAGTCCGGTATGCTGCGAGATGATTCAACTGTGGAACCTGCGGATGTCTCTACCTTGGATGTGTCTGGAGCCGCTGTGCAGGCACTGGCTTCTGGGGGCGTATTCAGGCCTATGGACTTGCATATTAAACTGACGCCTCCTTTTTCATTTAGGCCAAAATCTCGAACCATGCCTAAGAAACCGACGCCCAGGCCTCTATGCCTAAAAAACAAATGATAAGAATGGCTGAAGATCTTATAACTCTAATCAGGGGAAGGCAACCTCCCCCTTCTAAGACACCTAGGACTGAAGTTGTTTATGAATCTTC
Source organism: Protopterus annectens (assembly GCF_019279795.1). Taxonomy (NCBI): domain Eukaryota; kingdom Metazoa; phylum Chordata; order Ceratodontiformes; family Protopteridae; genus Protopterus; species Protopterus annectens. Next base: position 273,708,204 of record NC_056734.1, read on the forward strand.
TGAACAGGATTCTGATTTTTCTGATTCTTCCGATGATCTGGATTTGCCCTTATCTACTTATGAGGATTCTGATGCAGAGGACTCTATTCCCTCTGCTTCCCCTCCAGAGGATTTTTCTTTTGGTGAGACCTTACATACTCTAAGGGAGCATTTCCACTGGGAAAGCCAGGATTTTTCTGATTCAAAAAAGAGGCTTAGGGATTTCTTACTCCTGCCTCAGCATAGGCCTTTAGCTATACCTCCTGTATTAGACATTGTTGATGATGCCTTTTCAGAATCTAGGTTGGCCCCTGATTCTTTGCCTCCTGCTCCCAGAAAACCTGACAGATATTACAGGGTTCCTGATTCTCACAAGTTCCTTTTTAAAAATCATATTGAGGATCCAGAGACTATTTCACAGGGACCCAAGGGCATTAAGCCTTCTACTGCTGAAAATCCTACCCCCTCTGATAGAGGCTCCAGGGCGCTGGATAGATGAGGTAAGAAAGATTACACTTCTGCAACCTTGGCCAGTAGGGCTTTAAACTGCCCAGTTTCATATGTTAAAGTATCAACAGCATGTCATTGGATTGCTTAAACAGAAAATGATGTTACTTCCTGACTGTGCTGAAAATAAAGAATTACAGGATTTAATGCATTCTGCTGAACAGGTTGGAAAACATACTTTGCAATGTGGATTTGATTAATTAGAGGCCTCTTGCAGGGCTGCTGTTATTGGGTCTGAGCTCAAGGCATGCTTGGCTTTAAGGAGCAAGGTTTGCCTGATCATGTTAAAGCTAAATTGCTGGGTGCTCCCTTAAATCAGCACCGTCTGTTTGGCAACAAGGCTGAGGAAGTTCTTAAAAAGATGGAAGATAAAGCTAAATATATGCAAACTGTTAAAGATTTCTTACAAGTTCAGCCTCCTAGATTTAGTAGGCACTGGCCCTCTAAAAATTGGTCCTTTCCAGCCCCTTCCAGGTCTTCTCAAGCCAAACGCAGATACAGCAGAAACCCTAGGTTTCAGTCCCAAGGGACACACAAGACTAGGCAGTGGGGGGTTTCCGCACCCAAACCTGGGAGTAGTAAGACTCCCCCCTATGGAAAACTGTCTCAATGACTTGCTTTTAAAACTTCCAAGCACTTCCCATCTGAATGCTCCTTTAGGCGGAAAGATTGGTCTGCAGGCCAAAAACTGGAAACTCATTACCCAGGACAAATGGGTTTTAAATATAGTGTCCCAAGGATACATATTTAATTTCCACACATTACCAACACCAAGCTGGTGCCAGATCTACCCCAAATCAGTGTGTAGAGATCCAAAATAAATTACTCTGTCTCTTAAACATGGGGGCTATTCAGTCAGTACCAGAAGAGGAAGAGAGACAAGGTTTCTATTTGTGACTTTTTCTGGTACCCAGAAAAGGCAATGTATGGCGCCCTATCCTGGACCTTTCTATTCTAAACATCTTTCTGGTGATTCCAAAATTCATAATGCTGACTTTTCACCAGCTGCTTCCTATGCTAGGCAAGGATGCATGGTTGGCAACACTAGACTTAAAAGAAGCATACCTGCTCATCCCTATCAGGGAGTCTTGCAGAAGATACCTACGCTTCAAAGCAGGCTACATGCACTATCAGTTCTCTGCACTGCCCTTTGGCTTATCTGCTGCACCCAGGGTATTCACAAAGTGCCCATCTCCAGTCATTACATTTTGCAGGCAAAGAAATATTCAAATGTACCCATACCTGGACGACTGTCTAATTCAGGCAGAAAGCAAGGACATTCTTTTGAATCATCTGGACTTTGTTCAAAGGGTACTGACTTGTCTGGGGTTCACCATAAACGAAAAGAAGTCCCACCTGGTACCCTGTCAACAAATTATGTTCCTGGGAGCAAGCTTGAATACAACTACCCAGATGGCTTTCCTCATACCAGAGAAACGGATTCATTTGACAACTTACTTCAAACAAGTGGCCACAAAAACCCAGCTTATCTTAAAGGCAAATACTGCAAGCCTTGGGGTTTTTGGCCTCTTGCATTCTTCTAATTCCATATGCAAGGCTGCATTTGAGGAAACTACAATGGTATCTCAAAAGCCTATCGTGTCAACATTCACAGGATCTAGAAACAAGGATTCCTATCATACCTTGCCTATGTCTATAGTTACTTTGATCGGTAGAGGCCTGCCACCAAAACAGGGGACTACTGTTCACATTACCCCCTGCCACCCAAATCTTAACAACAGCTGCATCAGACTGTGCATGGGGGGCTCATCTGGCAGGGAAGTGCATTCAGGGCAAATGGAACCCAAATCAAATGCACCTTCACATAAATCAGAAGGAAATGTTAGCTGTACAGAATGCTCTGACAGCCTTCAAGGACCACATTCTTCCAGGACAACTAATGGTAAAGACGTACAACACCACTGTCATGTGGTACATAAGCAGGGGGTCGGACACCACCACTGTCATGTGGTACATATGCAGGAGTACACATTCTTGCCCCCTCTGCAGACTAGCCATGGCATTGTTGAACACAGCCTTGAGCTATCAAGTGAATCTACAGTCTCAATTCCTGCCAGGAAAAAGAAATACACTGGCAGACAGACTAAGCAGAAACCTCATGGACCCACACGAGTGGAAACTGGAACCAAAGATTTTCAACATGTTGATAAGCAAATGGGGGAGCCCAGATATAAACCGGTTTCCCTCCCCCCAGAACCATCAACTAGACAAATGTTGAACAAGGATTCCCCAGAAGCTAGCTTGGAAAGTGGATGTTCTGTCTTTTGGCTGGAAAAACCTATCAGTTTATGCCTTTCCTCCTCTGCCTCTGCTCTCCAAGGTACTACTAAAGATCAAACAGGTGAAGCCAAGGACAATTTTAATTGCACCAGACTGGCCTCGCCATCACTGGTACCCACTCTTGCGCAGTGTGTCACGCTTGGCTCCATGGCACCTACCTCAGACTCCTTCCCTGTTGTCTCAGCAGGAGAACCAGATTCTGCACCCTCAGCTGCAATCCCTGAACCTAGCAGCCTGGCTAATTACCTAATCTTGCCTTTACCATCCCACAGTAAGTCAGTGATGGATATCATTGTAGAGGCAAGGAGGCCTAGTACTAGAAAATCTTATGCTGCAGAATGGAAAAGATTCTGTGCCTGGAACCAATCTCAATGAATGAACGCAGCAGTGCCCAATGTACCTCAGATTCTACAATACTTGACTGAGATGCTTCATAGATGCTTCATAAGGGCCTGTCTTTTTCTTCCATGAAAATTCATGCCTCAGCCATTTCAGCTCATTACAGCACAGAGCCTCCACTCTTCTCTCACCCACTGCTCAAGCAGTTCCTCAGAGGGGTCAAAAATTTAAGGCCGCCCAGGAGAGCTCCAACTCCAGCCTGGGATCTTTACTTTGTCTTGGAGAAACTCACTCTTCCTTCTTTCGAGCCAGCTGCTACTGCACATTTAAAATTTCTTTCCTGGAAAACCGCTTTCCTTTTAGCAATCATTTATGCAAGAAGGGTATCTGAATTACAGGCCCTTATGGCAGTGGAACCTTTCATCAGCTTTCATGCAAGACAGGGTGTCCCTCAGAACCAATTTGTCCTACATGCCCAAGGTGGTATCCAGTGTGGCTCTTTATCAGGCCATTCATTTGCCTACCTTCTTTCCTAACCCACAGAACAAAGGGGAATGAATACTGCACTCTTTAGATGTGCACAGACAGCTTAGATTCTACTTTGACAGGACTAAACTTCAAAGGAAATCTGAACAACTGCTGGTGGCATTTGCTGCAGGGACAGAGGGGAAATCTATTTCAAAACAAGCCATTTCAAAATGGATAGGCCATTGCATTCATTTCTGCTGTAAGCACCATGGGAAACCTATCCCACAGGGTATCGGACTCCATTCAACCAGGGCTGCAGCTACCTCTACAGCCTTTTTCAGGGGCGTCCCTACTAGGGACATCCTAGAAGCTGCTACCTGGAGGTTCTGTACATACTTTCACCAAGCATTATCATTTACCAGTTTTCTCTAAATCCAGAGCTGGTTTTGCCACTGCAGCCTTGCAGGGTCGTATAGCTGGTCTTAATTCTATTTAAATTCCTCCTCCCAACCTTAGCTTTGGGAATCTACCCAAATGTAATGATTGCAACAGTGAAACACGAAGAACATAGTACAGTTGTGTACACTTACCATAAATGTAGATGTTCAAGTGTATTCATTGTTGCAGTCCTGGTTACCCTCCCTCCAGCCCCCTACTTCTTTTGGCTATACCTCTACTCTCACTTACTATGCTCTAAAAGCTTTTTGGTGTATTTGCTTTTTTGTTGGAGGTATATCCTTGTATTTATAGATTTGATTGCTTCCCATTAGGGGGGCACCTGACATCTGGGGCAAGAAAAACTGATGTAATGGCATCGGCTGCATGTTTTATACCCCTGGCAACCTGACGTCATGGAAGAAGGGACAACAACCGATGCAGGACCCAAGACTTTCTTAATCAGGCCGACTGAGGGCTACTGCAAGTAGATAACCCAAATGTAATGAATGCAACAGTGAATACACTTGAACATCTACATTTATGGTAAGTGTACACAACTGTACTTTCTTGCGTCTCCTGGGTCTTATGGCAGCCACCATCTCCATGCTTCCCCTAGCCGGGATGTACATGAGGAAGCTTCAGTGATATTTAAAGAACGTATGGTCCCAGCACAGCCATCCATTAGACTTTCAGATACGTTTCCTTACTTGTGTACAAACAGAACTAAGGTGGTGGATACAATAAATTCAAAGGAATCCAAGGCTTCCTGTCCTCACACCCACACCAGCTCAACACATGCACACAGATGCATCGGATCTGGGCTGGGGGGTTGCAATGACAGCCGTTCTGTTATCCCCGTAGGTCTTTCTCCCTGTCCTTCAGCCGGACCCTCTGCTAATCTTTGCAGACACCACTGGCATGTGGTACATCAGCAAACAGGGTGGGACCAAGTCCTACCTCTTATACAGGGTGGCAATGCAAATTTCGGAATTGGCCTCACAGAACAGCTTATCCCTACAGGCAACATACATCCCTTCCCAGGATAACCAGCAGGCAGATCTTTCTGGCTACATCACGAGTGGAGGTTACACAGGGAAGTTTTCTTAGACATTGTCTACCAGTATGGTACCCCTCAAGTAGACCTTTTTGTCTCCCCCGGAACAGACATCTGACAAAATTCTGTACCAAACACCACTCTCCACTAGCTTGGAGAGTGGACGCCTTCAATATCTCATGGAAGGGACAGTTTCTGTATGCCTTTCCACCCTTCCCTGTCATTCAGAAAGTCCTCCTGAAGGTCAGGAGAGACATGCCAAAAATCTTGCTGGTGACTCCCTGCTGTCCAAAGCAGCATTGGTTCCCGCTTCTATAGTCACTTGCTAAGGGCAATCGCCACAAGTTACCTCACAAGGTGAACCTACTCACAACAGAAGTGAACTCTCATCCATCCGCACCTAGAGTTGCTGAACTCAACTCTGTTTGATAAACTTTTAGTACCCTTCAGACACCACTACACAGAGGATGTGCTATCTATCTTGCAGGAGGCCAGGAAACCTAATACAAGGAGATCCTACATTTCTAAATGGCAGAGATTCTACATATGGTGTCTTCAAAGACATAAGGACCTCCTTTAGCAGATGTCCCCTTTAGTCCTAGTTTGTGTGTGTGAGAGTTGATTAAAGCAGACCTTTCATACTCTTCTGTGAAAGTACACCTCTCTGCTATCTCTGCCTTTCTACCCCTGGAACCTTCTTTACTGTCCAGGTTGGAAGTAAAATTGTTCTTAAAAGGGATCTTACACACAAAACGACCTAGAAAGCTTACTTCACCACCCTGGGACCTGAATTATATCCCGGAGAAACTTGCGCTACCTCCATTTGAATCAGCCACTTCTGCATCACTGCAGATGTGCACATGGAAAACAGTCTTGCTGGTAGCCCTCACTTCTGCCAGAGGGGTGTCAGAGCTTCAGGAACTCATGGCATGCCCTCTTCCTTACACTGTCTTCTATAAAGACAGGGTGACCCTGCGCACCAATCCCTCTTTCATGCCCAGAGTGGTCAACGAACTTTCACTAAACCAATCCATTAACTTACCAACCTTTTTCCCCTCTCCTCAGAATGACACTGAGAGAGTACTACGCTCCCTGGATGTTCACAGACAATTAAAATTTTATCTGGACAAAGCCAAGGCCATCATAAAATCAAACCAGCTCTTGTTACCTTCCACCCCAGAGCCGTTGTCAAGGCAGTCTCCATACAGACTATTTCCTATTTCCTGTTGGATCAAAAATACCATTTATTTCTGCTACTGATACCACGGAAAGGCCCTGAATCAGAGGATCAGGGCTCATTTCACTGGAGCAGTAGCTTCTTCCAAAGCCTTCTTCAAAGGGTTGGACACAGCAACCATTCTTGAACCTGCCACCTGGTCCACTGTGCTTACTTTCACCAAACATTACAAACTGGACCATATCTCCAGAGGCAGTCCTGCAAGGATTTCTGGAATCCGCTGTTTCTTCCTCCACCCCTCCTCTTTCCTGAGCTGTGGTACTCTCCCACAGTATGAATACTGCAACATGAGAATAGAAGGACATGAATACTGCAACATGAAAATAGAAGGACGTAGAATAGTTGTGTAAAATCTTACCATAACCATAGATGTCCTTCTCTTCCATGTTGCAGTATTCCTTCTCTCCCTCCTGACCCCCTTCTTAAATAGTTGCAGGACTAAGAGACTCCACTGAGCCTTTACCAGCACTAGGTCCATTCTGGGTCAGTCTGTGGCATTTCACCTATCTGAAAGACATCTTTTGGCATCTCCTAGGCTACTGTCCAACTGGGCAGTTAGTTCTGAGGTCTGTTTGTCCAGACGCCATATTTATGGCCTTGGTTTATGACCCTATGTTGACATCCCACGCACCTACAGCAACCAGGCTGAAAGCTTTTGTATAGGAGCCGACATTTGAGTCACCTGAGGCGGAGAATCCCACAGTATGAGTACTGCAACATGGAAGAGAAGGGTATGTCTGGTTATGGTAACATTTTACACAACTATTCTTTATGTACTCTGGTGGCATCCTTTAATAATGTTGGCCGCAGAATTATCCTGGAGCCAAAGGTTCGGTGCTGGATCTAGTGGAACGGGTTCAACTCAAAGGATTTTAGAACCACCCCTTCCACTTAGACCCTCAATACTGGACAGCTCAATGCAGGCATCAGCTTTGGATGCGAGCTGGGTAGAGTTTAGGAGTTTGCCTGTGTTCCTACTCTTCAGATCTCCAGATCTCTCAGAGCATCAGCATTCAATGCTGTTGGGAGAGCATTGTCCTGATTTGGAGGTACGGGCTACTCTCCCCAGCTTGGCTCCATCAATTCCCCATAGAACACCCAAGGGTCTTGATCCCTGTCATTCGGTGTACATGGAAGGCCCTAATGAGCCTGGAGTCTGTTCCATTAGGGAACTTGCTAGTCTATTCAAAGTCTTCTCTTAAACACCCCACTGCAGAATCTCCTTAGAAGCATGTGTAAAAGAAGGCACATGAACCCCCCCCCCCCCCAACAGTAGTCTCTCAAAGAGGTCAGGAGAGGTCACCCAGTCCCCCTTGAGGATGTCCCATTCCAAGAAATTCTCAAACTTCTCTGACAAAAGTGTGGCTGGTCCTCCGAAGCACCCTCCCAAGACGAGTCATTGTTCCTCAAGACGTACAGCTCCTTCTCCGCTGCATCTTGAATGGTTCCACCTGCAGATGAGATGGTGGATGTTATCTCTAAATGGACTTAGGAGCCAGAGGTGACTGAGCCAATTCCCCATAAGTTCGATAAGTACCCAGTCTCCCCAAGAGATCAGCATTGGAGCATGGGGCCTGCAGCAGCCATCAAGAAAGAGCTTGCAGAGGAAAGCTATTCTGTCCATCCCTCTAACAGGGAATCTGGGGCACTGTACAGGTTCAAGAAGTGGACATAATACTTTGAGGGCACTGAACTACTTGGTACAAGTCACTAGATTACAGAGGGATATAATTGAGGAAATCCCCAAGTTCCTCTCTGGGTCTACATCTGTAAAAGATTAGAAAACCTTGGACTCTGTTAGCCACCCTACAGTCGATTGTCAAATGTCTCAACGTGTCTCATCTCTAACTCGGTTGAAGATACTTTGAGAACAGCAGGCATGGATATTACTGTTAAGACATATGCCTAGATTGCACTTTTATGACTTTGCAGAGCAGTTCAAGACGTCCTTTGTTAATATTACATTTGCTAGGTCAGCACTCTTTGGGCCGAAACTTAGATGCAGTAACCAGGAGGGAGCAAGATGGAAAGTCCTTATTTGCAGTTGGAGTATAATTTTCAATCCCTCAGAGGTCCTTCTGTAGTAACCAGAAAGGGCGAAAGAAACTATGGATGTTCTTCTTGTTTCACTGTTGCAGTCATCACAGTTGGGTTATCTGCCTGCAGGTAGCCCTCAGTCGGCCTGAATACCAGAGTCTTGGGATTTCTGCATTGGATGCTGTCACTTCTTCCATGACGTCAGGTCATTAGGGGTATAAAACATGCAGCCGACGCCATTACATCAGCTTTTCTTGTTGTGCAGTGTCTGAAGCAGAAGCAGTTCGCAAGTGCCAGTCGGCCCCTCCTGAAATTTTCATTTTTCGAGTTTCAGACCTAAAGTCTTCTAAAAGATAAGTATCCCATTAGGGATCCTTTTTTCTTGCTCTAACTGATGTCAGAAAAAGTTAATAATTGTCTTGCCTGTGGAAAGCAAATACCTCACAGAGATTTTCAGTCTTACTGCGTCACCTGTTTAGGCCCAGACCACGATGTTCCTCACTGTTGGTTTTGTGCCTTGTTCAACTCCTGAACTTTTCATTGTTGGGCTATTTTTGCCGCTAAAGACTTTCACGCTCGTCTCCGTATTCCGAAATGGCTTCGATAAGCCATCCAACTACTGATCTTCCAGAAAAACATAAGGATAAAGACAGAGACAGACTGCATAGGTCCAAAACTGCCGACGAGGCTTCTGTTAAGCTAGTCGCCAGTCCGCCGGTACTCAGTGAGGCGCTTTCGCACCCCCTGATACCCACTTCTATAGATTCGCAGGCCTCTACTGAGACCCATTCGGAGTCCGGTATGCCGCGAGATGTTTCTCTGACTATGGAACCTGCGGATGTCTCTACCTTGGATGGGTCCGGAGCTGCTCTGCAGGCACCGGCTTCTGAGGGTGTATTCAGGCCTTCCGATTTTCATATTAAACCGACGACTTCGTTTCAAACCAAAAATACCGAATTTCTTAGGCCCAGAGTTCGCACTACGCCTAGGAAACTGACGACCAAAGCACATTTTCATGCCCACATGCATCAGAAACAAATGCTTAGAATGGCTGAAGATCTTACAACTTTAATTAGGGGAAGTCAGCCTTCCCTCTCAAAAAGACCAAGAACTGATTTTCCTTCTGATTCTTCAGATCATGAGTCTGTTGACTCTGATCCTTCTGATACCAGGACATACCCTTATCTACCTATGAGGATTCTGATGCAGAGGATTCTATTTCCTTTGCTTCCCCACCAGAAGATTTTTCTTTTGGTGAAACCCTTCATACCCTTAGAGAGCATTTCCGCTGGGAGTACCAGGACTACCCACAGTCCAAAAAGAGACTCAGGGAATTTTTAAATTTGCCTCAACACAGGCCTCTAGCTATCCCTCTTGATGTTCTTCGTGTTTCAATGTTGCAGTCATCACATTTGGGTTATATGCTTGCAGTAGCCCTCATTCGGCCTGATTATCAAAGTCTTGGGTCCTGCGTCGGATGCTGTCTCATCTTCCATGACGTCAGGTCGTCAGGGGTATAAAGCATGCAGCTGATGCCATTACATTAGTCTTTTTTGCCGTGCGGTGCCCGAAGCAGAAGCAGTTCGCAACTGCTGGTTGGCCGACTCCTGACATTTTTGTTTTTGAGTTTCAGAACCAAAGTCTTCAACTAAGCTAAATACCCCATTGGGGAACCTTTTTCTTGCACTAAACCGTTGTCAGTAAAAGTTAACAATTGTATTTCTTGTGGAAAGCAAATACTTCCTAAAGATTTTCATTTGTACTGCATTCCTTGCTTAGGCCCTAACGACGACGTACTTCGCTATCGGTTTTATGGCTTATTTAAACCTTGAACTATTCATTGTCTGTTTATTTACGCTTCTAAATATTTTGGTACTCTCTTCAGTTATTCAGAAATGGCTTCAGTAACCCACCCGACTACCGACTTTCCAAAAAAACACAAAGATAAAGACAGAGTCAGACCGCATAGGTCCAAAGCTGCCGACGACGCTTCTCCTAAGCTAGTCGCCAGTTCGCCGGTACTCAGTGAGGCGCTTTCGCAGCCCCTGATACCCGCTACTTCAGATTTGCAGGCCTCTTCTGAGACCCATTCGGAGTCCGGTGTGCCGCGAGATGCTTCTTCGACTGTGGAACCTGCGGATGTCTCTACCTTGGATCGGTCCGGAGTCACTGTGCAGGCACTGGCTTCTGAGGGTGTATTCAGGCCTACTGACTTGGATATTAAACCAACGCCATCTTCTTCTTCAAGGCCTAAAACTCTATCCATGCCTGAAAAACCGACGCCCAGACTGCATGGTCAGGCCCCTTATGCCTAAAAAACAAATGATAAGAATGGCTGAAGACCTTATTACTCTAATCAGGGGAAGCCACACTTCCCCCTCTGAGACCTAGGACTGATTTTCCTTCTGATCAGGACTCTGAAATTTCTGTTTCCTTTGATGACCAGGATTTACCCTTATCTACCTATGAGGATTCTGATGCAGAGGACTCCATTCCCTCTGCTTCCCCTCCAGAGGATTTCTCTTTTGGTGAAACCTTGCATACTCTTAGGGAGCATTTTTGCTGGGAGAGCCAGGATTACTCTGACTCCAAAAAGAGGCTTAGAGATTTCTTACTCCTGCTCCAACACAGGCCTTTGGCCAACCCTCCTGTATTGGACATTGTTGATGATACCTTCTCTGAATCTAGCCTGACCCCTGACTTTTTACCTGCTGCTCCCAGAAAACCTGATAGGTATTACAGGGTTCCTGAGTCTCACAAGTTCCGCTGGATAGATGGGGTAAGAAGGTATACACTTCTGCAACCTTGGCCTTTAGGACCTTACACTTCCAGTTTCATATGGGAGGGTGGCTTAATGGCTAAGGTGTTTGCCTTACAAACACAAGGTGCAGGGTTTGAGTCTCACAAGGGATAATTGGCTAGGCTTAAAATGACTCGCAAGGGCAGTTAGCTTAGTACTAAACTATGAACATGTATGTTAAAGTATCAGCAGCATATTATTGGACTGCTTAAACAGAAAATGATGTTGATTCCTGGCTGTGCTGAAAATAAAGATTTACTGCATTTAATGCATTCTGCTGAACAAGTTGGAAAACATACTTTGCAATGTGGTTTTGATTCATTAGAGGCATCTTGCAGGGCTGCTGTCACTGGGACTGTACTTAGAAGGCATGCTTGGCTTAAGGAGCAATCTTTGCCAGATCATGTTAAAGCTACATTGCTGGATGCTCCTTTAAACCAAGACCACCTGTTTGGCAACAAAGCAGTAGTAGTACTTAAAAAGATGGAGGAAAAAGCTAAATCTATGCAAACTGTTAAAGATTTCCTGCAAGTACAGCCTCATAGATTTAGTAGGCATTGGCCCTCTAAGAATTGGTCCTTTCCTGCCTCTTCCAGGCCTTCTCAGTCCAAACCCAGAACCGCAGAACAACCCAGGCTTCAGTCCCAAGGTCCTCACAGGACTAAGCAGTGGCAGGGCTCCCACTACCAAAGCAGAGAGTAGTAAGACTCCCCCCTATGGTAAACTTTCTCAATGACTTAACTTTAAACCTTCCAAGCCCTGCACAACTGACTGTTCCTTTAGGGGAAAGATTGCCCTGCAGGCAAAAAACTGGGAATTCATTACCCAGGACAAATGGGTTTTAAATATAGTTTCCCAAGGATACAGATTCCACTTCCATTCCTTACCAACCCCAAACGGTTGACCAGATCTACCCCCAAATCAGTGGGCAGAGGCTCAAAAGCAAGATCTCTCTCTTTTAAGCATCAGGCCTATTCAACCTGTCCCAGAAGAAGAATGGGGGCGAGGATTCTACTCAAGACTTTTTCTGGTACCCAGGAAAGGCAATTTCTGGTGTCATATCTTGGACCTGTCTATCCTAAACACATTTTTGGTAATCCCAAAATTCAAGATGCTAACTCTTCATTAGCTCTAGGCAGAGATGCCTGGTTGGCAACACTGGATTTAAAGGAAGCCTACCTGCACATCCCAATAAGGGAATCTTGCAGAATATACCTACCCTTCAATGCAGGCTACATACACTGTCAGTTCTCTGCACTGTCCTTTGGCTCATCTACTGGGTATTCACAAAATGCCTAGCACCAGTCATTGCATTTTGCAGGCAAAGAAATATTCAAATATACCCATACCTGGACGATTGTCTAATTCAGGCAGAAAGCCTGGGCATACTATTAAATCATCTGGCATTTGTAAGGAAATTGTAACTTCTCTGGGGTACACCATAAACAAAAAGAAATTACATCTTGTACCCTGTCAACAAATTGTATTCCTGGGAGCAAGCTTGAATACAACTTTCCAGATGGCCTACCTTACGCCAGAGAAACAAGTTCATTTGACAGCCTACTTCAAACTACTGGCCCCAAAGACCCAGCTGTCTGCAAGGAAAATACTGCAAGCCCTGGGGTTCATGGCCTTCTGCATTTTACTAATTCCGTATGCAAGATTGCATATGAGGAAACTTCAATGGTGTCAACATTCTCAGGATCTTGAATCAATGATTCCTATCATACCTTGTCTACAAATAGAGGTCCTTTGGTGGGCAGAGGCCTGCCACCAAAACAAGGGACTGCCATTCACTCTACCCCCTGCCGCCCAAACCCTAACAATAGACTCATCAGACTATGCATGGGGAGACTCACTTGGCAGGGAAGTGCATTCAGGGCAAATGGAGCCCAAGTCAAATGCACCTGCATATCAATAAAAAAAAATGTTAACTGTACAGAATGCTCTGACGGCCGTCAAGGACCACATTCTTCCAAGACAATTATTGGTAAAGACGGACAACACCACTGTTACGTGGTACATAAGCAGGGAGGAACTCGCTCGTATTCTCTCTGCAGACTAGCCATGGCTCTGTGGAACACACCCTTGAGCTTCCAAGTGCACCTATAGCCTCAATTCCTGCCAGAAAAGCTAAATACACTGGCAGACGACCTAAGCAGAAATTTCATGGACCCACACAAGTGGAAACTGGAACCAAAGATATTCAACATGTTGAAAAAGAAATGGGGGAGCCCAGAGATAGACCTGTTTGCTTCCCCCCAGAACTACCAATTGGAGAAATTCTGCACAAGGACTCCCCACAAACAAGTTTGGAAAGTGGATGCCCTGTCCTTCACCTGGAAAAACCTATAATTTTATGCCTTTCCCCATCTGCCTCTCCTCTCCAAGGTACTACTAAAGATCAAACAGGACTTACCAAGGACAATACTGATTGCATCAGACTGGCCATGCCAACACTGGTACCGCCTCTTGCGCAGTGTGTAACTGCTGGCACCATACCACCTGCCTCAGACACCTGCCCTGCTGTCCCAGCAGGAGGGCCAGATTCTGCACCCACAGTTTCAAACCCTGAACCTGGCAGCCTGGCTAATTACCTGATCTCTATGTTACCGTCCCTCAGTAAGCAAGTGATGGATGTCTTTCTGGAGGCAAGGAGGCCTAGTACTGGAAAATCCTTTGCTGAAAAATGGAAAAGATTCTGTTCCTGGAGCCAAACTCAGGGGATGGGCCCAGCAGCGTCCAATTTACCTCAGATTCTTCAATACTTAACTGAGATGCTTCACAAGGGCCTTTTCTTTTCCTCCATCAAAATTCATGCCTCAGCCATTTCAGCTAATTGCAATACAGAACCACCCCTCTTCTCTCATCCACTGCTGAAGCAGTTCCTCAGAGCGGCCAAAAACTTAAGGCCACCTGTCAGAGCCCCTACTCCAGGATTTTCATTTGTACTGTATTCTTTGCCTAGGCCCTGACTACGACATACCTTGCTGTCGGTTTTGTGCTTTATTTAATCAGCGCACTATCCGTCGTCGGTATATTTTTGCTTCTAAATATTTTGGTTCTCGGTTTTATTATCCAGAAATGACATCGGTTGGCCAGCCAACTACCTGAATACCGGAAAAACGCAAAGAAAAAGACCGAGACAGGCCGGTGAGGTCCAAAACTGCGACAGCGCTTCTCCTAAGCCAGTTTGCCAGTTCGTCGGTGCTCAGTGAAGCGCTATCGCAGCCCCTGATACCCGCTACTTCAGATTCGCAGGCCTCTACTGAGACCCATTCGGAGTCGGGATGCCGCGAGATGTTTCACCTATGGAACCCACGGATGTCTGTACCTTGGATGGGTCTGGAGCCGCTGTGCAGGCACCGGCTTCTGAGGGTGTATTCAGGCCTCCAGACTTGCATATTAAACCGACTCCACCTTTAATACTAAGGCCTAAATCTCAATCTATGTCTAAAAAAACGATGTCCAGGCCACATGTTCAGGCCCCTATGCCGAAAAAAACAAATGATCAAAATGACTGAAGATCTAATTACTCTAATCAGGGGTAGTCAACCCCCCCCCCCCCTTCTAAGAGGCCTAGGGCTGAACTTGACTATGAATCTTCTGAACAGGACTCTGTTTCTTCTGCCTCTTCTAATGAACGGGATTTGTCCATACCTACTTATGAGGACTCTGATGCAGAAGGTTCCATTCCCTCTGCTTCTCCCCCGAGGATTTTTCTTTTTGGGAAACTTTACATACCTTAAGGGAGCATTTCCACTGGGAAAGTCAGGATTTTTCTGAATCCAAAAAGAGGCTTAGGGATTTCCTCCTTCTTCCTCAGCATAGGCCTTTGGCTATACCTCCTGTACTAGACATTGTTGATGTGTTTTTGGAATCCAGTATGGCCCCTGATTCCCTGCCTCCAGCCCCTTGTAAACCAGACAGATACTACAGGGTTCCTGAGTCCCACAAATTCCTTTTCAAAAATCCTGTTGCGGGCCCTGAAACCATTTTTCAGGGGGCCAAGGACATTAAGGCTTCTACTGCTAAAAATCCTACCCCTTCTGATAGAGCCTCCGGGGCGCTGGATAGATGGGGTAAAAGGGTTTATACTTCTGCAACCTTGGCAATCAGGGATTTAAACTGTCAATTGCATATGCTCAAATATCAACAGCATATCATGGGACTGCTTAAACAGAAGATGATGTTGATTTCTGACTGTGTGGAAAATAAGGATTTACAGGATTTATTGCATTCAGCTGAACAAGTGGGAAAACATACTTTGCAATGTGGTTTTGATTCTTTGGAGGCCTCTTGCAGGGCTGCTGTTAATGGGTCTGTGCTTAGAAGGCATGTTTGACTTAAGGAGCAATCTCTGCCTCATCATGTTAAAGCAAAACTGTTGGATGTTCCTTTGCAGCAGGACAGTCTGTTTGGCAATAAGGCTGAAGAAGTTCTAAAAAAGATGGAAGATGAAGCTAAATCTATGCAAACTGTGAAAGATTTCTTACAAGTACAACCTCCAAGATTTAGTAGGCACTGGCCTACTAAGAACTGGCCCTTTCCAGTTCCTTCCAGAGCCACTCAAGCCAAACCCAGACATTCCAAAAGCATCAGGTTTCAGTCCCAAGGGACTTTCAGAACTAAGCAATGGGGTGCCTCTGCTTCCAAATCTGGAAATAACAAGGCACCACCCTATGGTAAACAGTCTCAATGACTTTCCTTTAAAATTTCCAAGCATTTACCTCTTAGCCACCCCTTTGGGGGGGGGGGGGGCTGGCTCTTCATGCAAAAAACTGTCAACTTTTAACCCAGGACAAATGGGTTTTAAATATAGTGTCTCAGGGATACAGATTTCATTTCCACACGTTGCCAACTCCAAACGGGTGGCCTGACCTGCCCCCAAATCAGTGGGCAGAGGCTCAGAAAGAAGTACTTTCCCTCCTAAACATGGGAGCTATTCGGCTAGTACCAGAAGAGGAAAAGGGGCAAGGTTTCTATTCCAGACTTTTCCTGGTACCCAGAAAAGACAAATCATGCCGTCCAGTTCTGGACCTGTATATTCTAAACACCTATCTAGACTTTCCAAAATTCAAGATGCTGACTCTTCACCAGTTACTTCCTATGCTAGGCAAGGATGCCTGGTTGGCAATTCTAGATTTAAAAGAGGCTTACCTGCATATCCCAATCAGGGAATCTTGCAGAAGATACCTGTGCTTCAAAGCAGGCTACTTGCATTATCAGTTCTCTGCACTGCCCTTTGGCTTGTCTACTGCGCCCAGGGTATTTACAAAGTGCCTGGCTCCAGTAATTGCATTTTGTAGGCAAAGAAATATTCAAATATATCCATAACTGGACGATTGCCTAATTCAGGCAGAAAACCAGGCCATTCTTCTAAAACATCTGGCGTTTGTAAAATGGAAACTAACTTGTCTAGGGTACACCATAAACAAAAAAAATCACAACTGGTACCCTCTCAAAAATTACATTCCTGGGTGCAAGTTTGAATACAACTGCCCAGATGACTTTCCTTATGCCAGAAAAGCAAATTCATTGGTAACTTACTTCAAACAGGTGGCCACAAAAACCCCGCAATCTGCAAGACAAATACTGCAAGCCTTGGGGTTCATGGCCTCCTGCATTCTTCTAATTCCATATGCAAGATTGCATATGAGGAAACTTCAGTGGTACTTAAAAAGTTTATGGAGTCGTCATTGTCACAGCCTGGAAACAATGATTCCTATCATACCTTGCCTGTGCCTAGAGTTCCTATGGTGGGTAGAGGCCTGCCACCAAAACAAGGGACTGCCATTCACACCACCCCTTGCCACCCAAACCCTAACTACAAATGCATCAGACTATGCATGGGCGGCTCATCTGGCAGGGAAGTGCATTCAGGGCAAATGGAGCCCAAATTAAATGCACCTTCATATCAATCAAAAAGAAATGGTAGTTGTACAGAATGCACTGACAACCTTCAAGGACTACCTTCATCCAGGACAACTAATGGTAAAGACGGACAACACCACGGTTATGTGGTACATAAACAAGCAGGGGGGGTACACATTCCTACCCCCTCTGCTGACTAGCCATGGCATTGTGGGACACTGCCTTGAGCTACCAAGTTCTACTACAAGCTCAATTCCTGCCAGGAAAGCTGAATATTCTGGCAGACGAACTAAGCAGAAATCTTATGGACCCACACGAATGGAAACTGGAACCACGGATTTTCAACATGTTGACATGCAAATGGGGGAGCCCAGACTTAGATCTTTTTGCCTCAACCCAGAACTACCAGTTGGACAAATTTTGCACAAGAACTCCTCACAAAAAAGCCTGGAAAGTGGATGCTCTGTCCTTCACCTGGAAAAACCAACTACCAGTTGGACAAATTTTGCACAAGAACTCCTCACAAAAAAGCCTGGAAAGTGGATGCTCTGTCCTTCACCTGGAAAAACCTATCAGTCTATGCCTTTCCCCCTCTGCCTCTGCTCTCCAAAGTTCTACTAAAAGTCAAACAGGACAAACCAAAAATGATTTTGATTGCTCCAGACTGGCCTCGCCAACACTGGTACCCACTCCTGCACAGTCTGTCGCAAATTTCTCCATGGTACCTGCCTCAGACATCTTCCTTACTGTCTCAGCAGGAGAACCAAATTCTGCACCCTCAGCTCCAAACATTGAATCTTACAGCTTGGCTAATCATTTAAATTCCCCCTTAGCATCCCTCAGCAAACCTGTGAGGGATGTCATTTTGGAGGCAAGAAGACCTAGTACTAGAAAATCTTATGCTGACAAATGGAAAAGATTCTGTGCCTGGAATCAGTTTCAAGGGATGAGCACAGCAGTGCCCAGTTTACCTCAGATTTTGCAATACTTAACTGAGATGCTTCACAAGGGCCTGTCTTTTTCTTCCATAAAAATCCATGCCTCAGTCATTTCAGCACATTACAACATAGAACCCCCCCTCTTCTCCCATCCTCTGCTAAAGCAGTATCTCAGAGGGGCCAAAAACTTGAGACCACCCAGGAGAGCTCCAACCCCTGCCTGGGACCTTAACTTTGTATTGGAGAAACTCACTCTACCTCCTTTCGAGCCAGCTGCTACTGCCGACTTAAAATTTCTTTCCCGGAAAACAGCCTTCCTTTTAGCAATCACTTCAGCTAGAAGGATTTCTGAATTACAGGACCATATGGCAGTGGAGCCTTTCATCATCTTTCATGCGGACAGGGTGTCACTCAGGACCAATCCATCCTTCATGCCCAAGGTTGTATCCAGTGTGGCTCTTAATCAGTCCATTCATTTGTCAACTTTCTTTCCCAATCCACAGAACAAGGGGGAGCAGATTCTGCATTCATTGGATGTACACAGACAACTTAGATTTTACTTGGACAGGACTAAATCTCGAAGAAAATCTGAACAACTGCTGGTAGCATTTACTGCAGGGGCAGAGGGGAAGGCTATTTCAAAGCAAACTATTTCTAAATGGTTAAGCCATTGTATTCATTTCTGCTATAAGCACCATGGAAAACCCATCCCCCAGGGGATCAGATCTCATTCCACCAGGGCTACATCTACTTCTACAGCCTTTCTCAGAGGTGTTCCTACCAGGGATATTCTAGAACTTGCTACCTGGAGTTCAGTTCATACTTTCATCAAGCATTAACACTTAACAATTTTCTCTAAATCCAGAGCTGGCTTTGCCACTGCTGTTTTGCTGGGCCTTATAGCCGTTCCTAATGCTGTATAAATCCATCCTCCCAACCATAACTTTGGGAATCTGCCCAAATGTAATTACTGCAACAGTGAAACATGAAGAACACAGCACAGTTGTATACACTTACCATAAATGTAGATGTTCGAGTGTATTCACTGTTCCAGCACCCTGTTTTTCTTTTACTATACCTCTACTTTCTTTTACTATACTTAAAAGCCTTTTTGGTGTATTTGTTTTTGTTTGGAGGTATATTTTTCTGTTTTTTAATTACTTATATATTTTGCTCCCCATTTGGGGGGGGGGGGGGGGGGCACCTGACATCTGGTGGAAGAAAAACTGATGTAATGGCATCGGCTGCATGTTTTATACCCCTTGCGTCATGGAACAAGGGACAGCAATCGATTCAGGACCCAAGACTTAGTTAATCAGGCCGACTGAGGGCAACCTGCCAGCAGATTACCCAAATGTAATGACTACAACAGTGAATACACTCGAACATGTACATTTATGGTAAGTGTACGCAACTGTACTTTCTGCTGGTGGCTCAAATCACCTATGGTATATTACAAGGTCGTCCATTTCTTTCCCCACCCCAAGCCACTGTGACCATGGATGCTTCCCTGTTGGAGGTGAGGGGGCCACTACAGGGGCAAGACTGTCCAAGGTACATAGTCCCCTTACCAGGCTCATTTTCATATCAACATTCTAAAGATAAGCGCAGGTCCTCTTACCATTGCTGGTCTTTCTGGACCCCCCTCAAGGACTTGAATCTGTCCAGTCAGACTTTCAGTATTCTGGTACATCAGTGAGCAAGGGAAAACCCATTCTTATCTGTTATGTTGAGAATCCATGAGGGTTTGGCAGTGGGCAATATCTTGCAGTCACTTTCTTCTAGCACAGCACACTCTGCGGAAGTCCAGTGTTCTAGCGTACAGCTTCCTCCTGCCTCATAAGTGGTCCCTCAATCAAAAAGTGGCTTAGCCGATTTTTCACTGCTGCGGCCAACTTTACTGTGATTTTTCTGCTTCTCCCCAAAACACCAAATGCAGTAGATTCTTTGCCTTGACCCCCCCCCCTGACACAGTGTCACCCAGGAACTCTGTGCTCCACATTTGGTTCCCCAGTGTCCTCTATGCCTTTCCTCAGACACCTCTCCATTCCAAAATTTCCTCAGAAGGCACTGGTGTAAAGTTCATGGTAGCCTTTATTCTGATCTCTGTAAGTTGCTTCCTTTACCTTTGTCTCATCTGAAAAATCTCAGTGGGTGCTGGATCCCAGTCCAGATTTCATTTCTCACCCATCCAGCCTGCCAATTCCAGACGTTCAAGCCGTCATGTTTGATTTCTCCACTTCCAATGATGGCTAGTCAGTCCAGGCTTTCTTCCAAAGTTATCCATATTCCTACCAGAGGCAGTCTACTAGGAAGATTTACAAAAGTAAATGGAAATGGTTCTCTGGGCTATGAAAAGAATTCTAGTCCCTTTTTCAGCACCACTTCCAGCAGTCTTAGAGTTTCTAGCCTGTCTTTTTCAGAGTGAAGCAAGTTATCAAGTTATTTCCAGTTGCCACATTGGAGAAAACTAGTCCCCCATTGTTTCTTTAAAATTGTCTAAGGCCATTCTGAGAGGTGCATTACTTCTCATTCCCCCCCCCCTCCCCCCCCGCCCAGGATCAAACTCCTCCTTGGGACATTAACTATTTTTCAAGCACTAACGTGAGTACCATTTGAACCCACAGCCAAGCTGGAATTTTGGTTTCTTGTATAGAAAACTTTGTTTTTGGTGGCAGCTACGTTTTCAAAGAGGGTATCAGACTCCAGACCTTTTCGTGTAAGTCTCCATACATTATTTTTCATAAGGACAGATTTTCTCTTCGAACCAATGTCTCCTTTTTACCAAAGGTAGTGACCGAAGCAAACTTAAATGAAAACATTTGTCTGCCAGTTTTCTTTCCAAAATTTCCAAACAAAGGAGAATGCATGCTACATTTATTGGATGTTCATAGTCAGCTTTAATTTTGCATGCACCTCACAAAATCATTTGGAAAGTTTGATCAACTGTTTGTATCCTTTTCAGCAAGTAAATTGGGTCAAGGAGATTCCAAAGTCACCTTGTCCAGATGGTTGTCTGCCTGCATAACTCATGTATGCAAAGGAGGAGGTCTGTCTTTAAAAAAAGATTGTCAAAGCTCACTCTGCTTGGTCTGTGACAAGCTGTACAGGCTTCTTTTCCAGGGCATCTGTTGATGACAGTTGTGCTGCAGCCACTTGGTCTTAACATTCTCGCTTTGATAGTTCCATTATTAATTGCATTTACTGTCTAGAAGCAGAGCAGCATTTGGTTCAGCCGTCCACTGGAATATCCTTCCAGGAATTCACCCAAGGTTTACATTGGCTGGGGACGCTGTCTCTTCATTTGAGGAACGGACAGAAGAGACGCCATCAGATACAAAATTATGTACTTAGCATAACAATAGATGTGTGCTTCATACTTCCTCAATGGCTTTCCCACCAATCCCCCTGCCTTATTATGGAATTTGTTGCTTTTTTATCCTGGTTGACTGGACTGGTCTATTCTAAGACTTTTCAAATATACTTTTTTAGCTCCAGAGCATTTTATGAGCATTAATAATCTGTTGGATAATTTTTTGTAGCATTATTATTCTTGTTTATTACAAGATGCTACAACTTTTTCTGTTGACTCAGTCTGAGGTAAAGGGAGGAGCATAAGCTTGAGATCCAAAGTCAGACCAGAAGACCCATCTGTTGAGGAAGGATGGAAGCAGACAGCACAGATCTGTAATTTTTGTCAGTACATAGCTTTCATTTTTAGAAATAGCGCAAGGTCTTTCCCATTATCTGACATTGAAGAAATCAGAATGGAGAATCGTCAGCCTGTCTTGATCATGCTCTTTTGGCAACATGCGTTGTGGGCAGGATCATTGAGCCACAGACATTGTTTAATGACACTGAATCTACCTGTGGAGGAGAACCATTTTTGTTCAGATTTCTACAGGCTTTATTCCTGACAGTGTAAAGTGAAGACAGCATAATGGCGTTTGAGTTTATTCATTTGAATGACCCCAGATAGCTACATCTACCTAGTGACTAAAGAAAAGGGAACCATTTGAAATGTCAGGAATTGCTTGGCTAAGTTCTGAAATATGGAGCCTGAAAGACTGTAAAAACAGACTTGCATATACCAAATCCAAGATGGCCTTTTTTCGGAGTATTCCCTTTTCTTCAAGGCATGGCAATCACTGGTTGGTGTAAGTACATGTTTAGGGGGGAGGAGCACCCCCCCCCCCCCCAAAAAAAAAAAAAAAAAAAAAAAACTCGCTGGCAAAATAGAAGAAAAATTAGTTTAAAAAAAGTAGCTTAAAGGGGAAGGACTATGTTTAATGTTTGCTCTTCTGCTGTGTTTTCTGACTTTTGTGTCAGGACTTGGCAGTCCAAGTCCTGGCATTTTAATAGGGTGGTTGTTGTTGTGTCTTTTGTCTTTTCCCGGTTAGGGCTCGCCACAGCAGAACTCTGGTCCGCTAATGATTGGCAGTAGATTTTTACTTGCCGAGTTGCCAGCCCTGACGCACAATCTTCAACGAAGGTATGCCCATTCACGCATGTCTCCACACAGAAGACGCTCTAGCTGAGGATCGAACAGGACGTCTTACTGTGAGGCGAAAATGCTACTGCAGCACCACCACCGCAGTGGCATTTTAATAGGGTGCCTAGATGAAATTAAAATCAAATTAATCTTTCTCCACCAAAGTAGACTGTAATGAGAAGGGAACATTTTTTTCATGCTTGGGTTCATAATTTGACAACAGAATATATTAATCAATGACTTGCAGAATTGTGTAAGAATGGTTGGTAATGATGAGAGTAAAAAGATGTTTTTCTAGACCAGTGTTTTAATGGTGATCCCTTCTGCTGTCGCAGGTTGAATATCAGGGTTGTGGTTTACACATCTGGTTAATGGTTCAAAGGATTTACTGAAAAAGAAGGGAGACACAGCAAAAAAAAAAAAACTAATTTAGCCAAAGCAGTCTTGTCTTGTACCTATCACTGAGGGAGAAAAATGTAATACTGTGTTGTTAACTTTCACTCAGGCTAATTGAGGAAAGTATGTACATCAGAGATGGTCCGGGCAGTCTTCTTCATACCATTAGGACTTTGGACTACATGTCTTATCTCAACAAAAGAAACTTTTCTAGGCTCAAACTTGTTTCCTTTAGTCAATGCCTCTCGTGTTTCAGTAACTGTCCATATCTATCTTGCTGTAAAGCAAAAAAGAAATGGCCTTCGGCTGTTTGCATGTTTTGTTCTCAAATCTTGTTAACATTTCTACTGTTGGTGCTTTTGGTCATTTTGCTAAATTTTTGTCTCGATTCAACCTGCATGCCTGCACTTTGCATTTAGCAGATTCCTTTATTCAACAAGTTACCCCCCCCCCAAAAAAAACCTTTCAAAATAGTAAGATAGACTATGTATACTTAAATTAAAAAATCAAAATAGTACAAATTCTACGTTACATTTGTTTTTTCTTAGAACACCTATTTAGAGTTGTTACAGCCATTTTTTTCATTATTATAATGTATAGTAATATTTGTCTTCATTTCTGTTGTACCACTTTATTATTTTCTTTATATGTTCACCTGTTGGCTGGAGACTTTTTGATCGTTTCATAATTCTGTCTTATCACTTGCATTCAGTTTGTATTGCAACCATGGAACCCACTTAATTTGTATAAGCCCTTCTTTAATTTGGATCTTAAACTATTGTGTTTTCTTTCTACTACTTCACCTATTTTCTATGATTTCCTACATCTTTGTTGTAGTCTTGATTTCTATTTTCTTGTCACTGATGTTTGTGACAGGTAAAAGCAAACCCCAGTAATGATTTTTAATATCTTGAATCATCTGACTCCCACTCTTAGCTTAACATGAACATACTGACCACCTAGTTTATCATCATTTGACAAGTACTTTTAAAGTCTGCTAATTCTGAAATTATTTTCAGCATGAGTTGTTAACCTGGGAAAACATTTTTGTAATCTCTTTGATGTGCAAAAATAATGTTGTAAACAATGTCAAGCAAGAAGTTTAAACCTTTTGTATATTGTAGCATATTTTAAAGCTAGACGTATTTAGTCTGTCTTCATTTTTTTTTAACAGATTTCTTTCTTCTTTAATAGAATTTTCTGTGTTGATCTTATACATTAACCTCTCCTCCTCCTTTTCTAGGTGCTTATGAAAACAAAAAAAAGCCAGACTTCGAGGGTATCGTTGATCGATCAATTTCTCTCTCACTACCATAAAACTATCTTTTTGTCTGGCTTTTGTAGTTTTTCACATCCCCTTGCAGAATCCCAGATTTTTCCTGGTTATTTTTTTTTTCGTTTACCAAAACTATTCCCAGTATCTTGGCACTCTATTTCTCACTCTCCACTTTGTTCCCCTTTCCCCTTCTTTCTTTCAGCCCTATATCTATTGATGTTCATTGTGTTTCACCGTTGTAGTCCTGACTTGAGGGATTTCCTGCTGTGGCACCCTTTGACTGTCCTGACTACCGGAGACCCCCCCCCCCCTCCAGGAGCCGGCAGATGCCCTATCCAACATCACTACAGTTGAGTATAAAGGGAGTCAGCCGGAGCTATGATCTGAGTTTTTTCTTGCCATCAGAGCCTGAAGCAGAGTGCCAGTCAGTGCGTTGATCAGTCCACACCAGAAAAAGAAGACTCCTAAACGCTAAGTACCCTGTTGGGGAACCTTCAGTGAATTTGTTTGACTAATGTCAGAGAAAATTAATAATTGTCGCTGCAGTGGTAAGCAGATACCACCTGGATTTTCACTTGTTTTGTGTGACTTGTTTCGGGTCTTGTATGAAATTTCGAATATTCCTTTTTTATCTTAATATCGAATCCTATATTGGCCCTTCTATCTATCTTGACTGTTGGATTTACCGTTTTGGCAGATCTGAATGGGTATCTTTTACACACACAAACTTCTTGAGCTCCCACCTTCTCCCATGATGAGGTGCATTCCCCATTTCTTCAGATATTGTATGCCAACATCTGCACCAGACACAATCCTACAACATTCAACCCTCAATAACATAAGTAAAAATATCCTCTCTTTATTAAAAAGACCTTTGTTGCTTTTATCCATCCCAAAATTTAGAAGCTTCTCAACTTGTTTCTCATGCCTTATTAATTTATTTACTTCTCTCCTCTTGACTTTGTAGAGATATACCCAAGCCTTTAGTTATTGTTAAAATTTTTCCTCATGGAAAACTCGTAATTTATAGATGTAATGCGATCCTATCTCACCTACATTCATAACTGATGGGCTCGAAGCCGAGAATCGGCTCCGACTCGGCCGATACACTAGCATGAAGTCTCTTATTGGCTGGGCCAACCCCCTTATCCCAAGATGCATCACGCCCAAACCCCCAGATCTCGTTTGCCGCTCCTAGAGTAACGACGTGGTCTCGACTTGGCTGTGGCTAAGTACCCTTCCTTTTTGGTCGCTTTTTTGACAGTTAGCTTAGAATTTATACTCAAACAGCTATTTTAATAGCTATTCTGGTTGTTAAGTCATTTGTGGTTGATTGTTGTTGTACCTTTGAATTGTTGTGGTAATCCCTTCTGTTTGGCGGGCTAGGCCCATTTGAGTTAGAGGGCCTTTGCCCTATCTCTTAGAGCGTTTAAGTTAGAGCTCCCCCCCCCTTCCTTCCTTGTGTGTTTTGAGTGTGTCGACAGTAGTTATGTCTGGCAAAGAAAAGGAGCATAAGCCATCGGGCTTTAAAAAATGTTCGAAATGTAGTTATAAGATGTCGTTGACAGATGGCCACGCCATCTGTGTTTATTGTTTAGGGGCTAAACACTTGCAAGAGTCTTGCAGTGTTTGCCATGCTTTCTCCTCTTGTGTCCTTCACGAGAGGAAAAATAAGCTCATCCTGAAGGGTCTTATCAAACCTGCCTTCGAGGAAGCTTTGGCTTCTTCTCCCTCATCGAAATCGAGGCTAAAGAAGTCTTCAGCTCCGACAAGTCCGTCGGAGCCACCTGCTAAAAGGTCTAAATCTGTGTCCCCTTCCTCGGCTCCACTGGCCTCGGAGCCGAAGCATAGAGGATCTAAAGCTGGGTCTCTCTCCTCGGCTCCATTGTTTTTGGAGTCTCGGGACGAGAGATTAGGTACTCTGTCCCCTTCCTCGGCTCCTCTGATTTCGGAGCCGCAGGATAGAGGGTCTAAATCGAGGTCTCCTTCGTCGGCTCCATTGGTCTCAGAGCCGCTGGAGAGTGTTTCTGCTCTGGGGTCAATTTCGTTGTCTCCTGAACCGTCGGCGCCGAAAGGAGTCTCGGTTCTGGTAGAGTCTGCTTCGGCCCTGATACTTTTGGAGCCGATTCGGAGCCGGCCTCCTAGCCTGGTTTCGGAGCCGATAGGAAAAGTCTCTTGGCCCCCTTCTGTTTCCTCCAAGTCCTCCAGGCTTTCAGACTCAGATGTAGATAGGGTGGTCCAGAGGCTCCTCCAGTCACCTGTCTTATCCAAATTATTTTCGGCTCCGGCCCAGTCGGCTCTGGAGCCAGCCCCTTCAATACCGTTTCTTCCTCCTCCGACAACCTTGATGTCGTCGGAGTCGGAGTTCGTAGAGTCGGGTGAAGTCCTTGAGGCGGTCCCGAGACCCACTGCTAGTCTGTCGGCACCATCTTCTGCTCCAACCCTTTCTGTGCCTTCCAGAGGTTTCGGTTCTCGGGTGTCCTCAGCCGGGCCCGAGGGGGACCCGGGGCTTCTGGTTTTGGCCCAGAGTCTCACTCTTGGCGCCTCGACTAGGGGAACCCCGACACCGGTCATGGTCTCGGGGACGGGCCCCATCTTCAGATTCTGGTGGGCCCACCTTCAAGGCTATGAGGACCGCGCTGGCCAAGTCTCTAGTGAGTTCACCCGAATCTGCGACTCCTTCCCTAGACATGGCGGCTAGAGCTTCTGGTGCCCCCCTGTCTTCGGACAGCGCGGCTCCTAGGCCTGAGGATTCCTCCTTGTGTGGTCCCCTTTTTTCCGAGGAGCCTTCAGAGTTCGTGCCTGAGGAGCCCCCCAGGAAAAAATCATGCAAGAGGAAGCACATAGACTCCCCAGATGAGTCTGTCACCTCGTACACTGACCTCGATGATGCGGAGGGGTCCCCCAAGTCGTCCTCTGATGATGTCTCGTTCTCCGATATCCTGGAGATCTTGAGACAGAGGGGCGACTGGCCATCCAAAACCCCTTCCGCGGAGGAATCTGTCTTCCTCAAGGCCTTTGGAACTCAACCCTCCGCCTCCTGGGTGTCTCCACCCTTCGATGAGTTACTGGACCTTATTTGTCGAAGGGTGTGGGAACACCCTGATTCTGTGGAGCCAGTTCCTTCTCGCCCCAACAAGTTTTTATCCGCACCCCCTTGCAAGGAGTTTCTAACCAAGGGAGTTCCGGTTGATGTTATGGTGGTGGCGTCTGCCATCCATCAAGATGTGGCAGAGGCATCTACTTCTATCCATCCTCCTAACAAGGAGTCCAGGAGCATGGATAGGTATGGGAAGCGTACCCTGACGTCAGCGGCCTTTACCCTGCGGTCGCTGAATTATTTGTCATTTTACGAGGCTCCAAAGGGATCTCATAAAGGAGTTGGGAGATTCCCTGTTGGGTAACATGCCTGAGGCGTTGACACAGTCTGTCAACGCCCAGCTTTCTACCCTTTCGTCCATTGTTAACTCGTCCACGAGGCTCATATCGTATGCAGCCGAAGGGGCGGGTAGGGCAGCGAGTTCGGGCATAGCCCTTAGGAAGTAGAACAAAAAACAACTATAAAATCCCAAAAGGAGAGTCCAACTGTAGAAAGCCCAACGCACTGTCCAAAACACAAAGTGTTGAAATAGTACACCAGCAGCAGCCAAGCAGTAAACCACAAGAATTTATATAAATCCAAACCACGTTTAATATTAATATATATAGCCCTTAGGAGGCAAGCCTGGATGCGCTTGTGTCACTTTGCGGAGGGGTTCAAGTCTTCCTTCACCGACGCTCCATTCGATGGGTCCTCTCTCTTTGGACCCAAGGTGAAAGACACACTCACTAGATGCGAGCAGGAGGGTAAGACTTTGTCTGCCGTTGGGGCCCGTTTTTCGCTTCCCTCGAGACCTTACCCCAAGGCTGAGAGGGGAGGGAAGATGTGGTTCAGAAAGTCCCAAAAGTCTTTCCCTGCCCATCAGAGTGACCCCCCCCCCCAGAGGCAGAGGGGGGGGAATTATTCTGGAAGACATCGCTCCAGAGGCGGCAGAGGCCCCCCGCAACTCAGGAGACCGCGAATTCTTTCGTGGTTCCTCCGTCCAGCGTCCCTGAGGGACTGCCCGACTGTGTGTCTCCGGAGCCAGTCGGGGGTCGATTCTCGACGCTTCCAAGGGCCTGGGGTTCCATCACTCAGGATCAGTGGGTGCTTCGCATTATCGCCGGAGGTTACACCATTCCCTTTATCTGTCCCCCTCCACCGTCAAGGAAAATCCCGGACGTGCCACCCAGTCAACGGGATCAAGCAGCCATAGAGGTCATAAAGCTGCTTGGAAAGGGAGTCATCCAGCCAGTCCCCGCAGACCAGACTGGGTTAGAAACTTACTCAAAGTTATTTTTGGTGCCGAAAAGAACAGGGAACTTGAGACCCATTCTGGACTTCAGCCACCTAAACCGCTTCGTAAAGAAGTCCAAGTTTCGGATGGTCACGTTGCAATCCATTTTCCCATTGCTGGAAAAAGGAGTATGGATGTGCTCCATCGATCTCAAGGACGCCTATTTATCACATCAAGATAAACAGGGCGTCCAGGATACATTTACGCTTCCGCCTAGGAGCCAGTCACTTCCAGTTCCGAGCCCTGACCTTTGGTCTCACCACAGCCCCCAGGGTGTTTACCAAATGTCTGGCAGTGGTGACGGCTCACCTGAGACGTCTGGGATTCCAGGTGTTTCCATATCTAGATGACTGGCTCCTCACCGCCCCCACCAGGCATCTTCTTATTCAAGCCGTGAGTGCTACCATCGAGTTGGGACATCTATTAGGAATTACATTCAACTGGGAAAAGTCTGTATTGCTGCCATCACAGCGTGTTGCCTTTATAGGCGCAGAGCTAGACTCTGTCGAGATGCTAGCATTCCTTCCAACAGAGAGGATAAAGATACTACAGGACCAAGTCCTAGCCTTACTACCCCAAAGCAAAGCCCCAGCCAGGATGGTCCTTCAGCTTTTGGGGTCGATGGCGGCCGCCATTCTTCTGGTCCCTCTGGCAAGATTGCACATGCGAATTCTCCAATGGCTCATGTCGACCCAGTAGTCGTACCAAGATCTGCCCTTGTCCTACCCTATTCTCATCACGGAAACCTGCCGGCGAGATCTTCGTTGGTGGCTCCTCTCCTCCAACCTGAACCAGGGGCGACTCTTCTGCCCCCCCTCCCCCATTGCCACAGTGACCACGGACGCCTCCCAAATAGGGTGGGGGGGGCATTATCTGGACAGGACGGTTCAAGGCACGTGGCAGGATCACGAAACCCACTTGCATATCAATGTCCTGGAAATGAGGGCAGTGCTTCTAGCGTTGGAGGCACTTCACAGCTCTCTTCCCAAGGGTACCATCGCAATCTTCTTTGACAATATGGCGGTAGTATGGTACCTGAACAAGCTGAGAGGAACCAGGTCTTATCCTCTTTGCAGAGAAGCCATGAGAGTTTGGAACTGGGCGATCGTTTCCCAGAGATTTCTAGTGGCAACGCACATTCCGGGGAAGTCCAATGTGATAGCAGACAGGCTGAGCAGAGTTATTCTGATGCCTCACGAGTGGTCCCTGAACGACCGAGTAGCGGCTCGGATCTTCTCCAAGTGGGGGTTTCCCTGTTGCGACCTTTTTGCCATCCCCTGGAACGCGAAGTGCAGCAATTTCTTCTCCCTGATTCCCCCCCAGGGGGAGTCACCCAGGGACGCTCTAGTCCACAATTGGCCCTCCGGTCTGCTCTACGCCTTCCCTCCGGTCCCACTACTGCCAAAGGTGATTCAGAAGGCGATCTGCTTGGGAAGCACCGTGATTTTGATCGCACCACACTGGCCCCACCAAGCTTGGTTTCCTTTCCTTCGGAAGTATGCAGTGAAGGATCCTTGGATTCTGCACCCAGTTCCAGACCTCCTGACTCTTCAGTCAGGTCAGGCCCATCCATCACTGCAAACTCTCAAGCTAACGGCTTGGCTGCTCCACTTCCAACCTTAGTCAGACAGCATATCCTTTCGCCCGAGGTGGTCAGGATTCTGTCTTCTTCTCACAGAGCTTCCACTAAGTAGATGTATTCTAATAAATGGAAAAGGTTTGCCATTTGGGCCCAGCAGCACAACCTTGACCCTCTGACAGCCCTGGTGTCCGCAGTATTAGATTTTTTGGCAACTCTTTTTAGACAGGGTTCCGCTGTCTCCACGCTTAAAGTCCAATTGGCAGCGATTTCTAACTATCATGTTGCCTTTGAGCCTTCACACACGAGTCATAAGTTGTGCAAGGCCTTTCTTATGGGAGCTTTGTTGCTTCGCCCCCTGGTGTCGCAACCTGTTTTGCCATGGGATTTGAATGTAGTTTTAGGAGCCTTGACGTCTTATCTCTTCGAGCCGGCGGCCACTTGTGAGCAAAAGTTCTTATCTTGGAAGACTGCCTTCTTGGTGGCTATTACTTCAGCCAGAAGAGTTTCGGAGCTTCAAGCCCTCTCTGTTAAGCCCCCTTATCTGATCTTTCACAAGGATAGAGTATCTCTAAGACTAAACCTGTCATTTCTTCCGAAGGTTTCTTCTGCTCTTTGTCTGCAGCAATCTATAGAGCTACCAGTTTTCTTTCCAAAATTTTCCGACAAGGCAGAATACAGACTTCATCAGTTGGATGTGCATAGACAACTGAGGTTTTACTTGGGTAGGACACAGCAGCAGAGGAAATCAGACCAGTTGTTTGTGGCCTTTGCAGATAACAGGATTGGCAAAGCAGTAATTAAGACCACTATTGCTAGGTGGATTACGGATTGTGTTTCATTTATTTATGCATCAGCAGGAAGGGACCTTCCATTTCCAGTTAGAGCGCATTCTACTAGGGCTATGGCAACTTCAGTGGCCTTCCACGCCAGACTGTCGGTGGATGAGATATGTGCAGTGGCCACTTTGGCTTCTCCACATACTTTTATTTCTCATTACAAACTGGACGTGGCCTCTAGAGGTCGGGCGTCCTTTGATTCCACAGTGCTCAGGAGTGTTTTCCAGTGAGCCTCCCAGGATCTAGGTGCTAGGGACGCTGTCCCATCAGTTATGAATGTAGGCGAGATAGGATCGCATTACATCTTTTAGTTATGTACTTACCATAACGATAGATGTATGTGATCCATCTCACCTACATTCTTATGTACCCGCCCTCCTTCTCCTACCTGTTTGATCTGGAGGAAACACTATTGTACAGTCGGAGTGGCACATGTGAGTGAGCTGTTGTGGGGCAAACAAGATCTGGGAGTTTGGGTGTGGTGCATCCTGGGATAATGGGGTTTGCCCAGCCAATAAGAGACTTTGTGCTAGTGTATTGGCCGAGTCGGAGCCGATTCTCAGCTCCGAGCCCATCAGTTATGAATGTAGGTGAGATGGATCACATACATTTATCGTTATGGTAAGTACATAACTAAAAGTTCTGTGTTTCTCTGTCATGTCTTGGGTTTCTTCCATTTTCCTTTTCTTTACAGTTATTACAAACCTTGTTGTTTTACTTGTGAGTGGTAAAAGTTTTGAGATTCCAAATGTGTAACACATGCAGACAGAAAATATCGCCTACGACATGCAAGAGCAAGGTGTTGTGTGCATAGAACCAGAACACCTTCAAGCACAATGTGATTGCTGCATATCCTTTGGAATCCAGGTCCTTATAGGCGAAAGGGATAAGTTGGCATTGAAAGGCCTTCTCTCAGCAACAGTGGGAGAGGATGCTTATGATTTCTCATCTCAACTAGACAGATTTCCTTAGAAGGATCAGTAGAAAAGCTATAGCATAGTAAAAGAAAAATCAAAAGGAAAGGATATGGTTAAAGAGAGAGAAGAGAAAGAGACACTTGGATTGTTTCCCTCCATCTTCTCTGGCACCCTAGATTGCCAGACTCTCTCAGGTGTACCTTCGCTTGGCTCTAGGCTGTTTGGGTATGACAACTTTAGGACCTTGTGTTTTGGATGTTGACACTTGAGAACCACCCTAATTCTTGTTAGGTCTCCAAGGAAGGACACTTTTGGGAGCAGCTAGTCCTCAGTGAGGGAGCTTTCTGGATTTCTGAGCTCCAAACCCAACCTCATTTTCCTCTTAGATATACCAGATCTGCCAGGAGCACAACTGATATATATGGATCAGTTGATAAGGGCATTTATAAAGGCTCATATAAGAGTTTGGTATCAACCCGTCCCACTTGAGCATCTTGGTCAGATAGGGTAAGCTTGCTAATTCATGCCTATTATTCTTTCTTGAGCACCAGTCTTGGTGTCAATGGTTTTGGAGCTGAAACCAAGTCTGGATCTCCCTGTAGCAGTGTTGATGGCTTTGCAGTTATTGACACTGCCCAGGCATCAGGCACACACTGTTCAACAGACTGTCCTTGTGACAAACAGTCAAATTGTTGATGCCTTCTAGTGCCATTTTTTTTTCAGGTCAGTTTACAATTTCTGGTTCCTCTGTCCTCTGCTTGTCAGCTCTGATGTTCATCGTGCATACAGCTGCAGTCATAACAGATGGGTTCTCCTGCCGTCAGGCGGGTCCTCGGTCGGCCGAATTCCAAAGTCTAGGTCCGGCGTCGGTTGTCGTCGCTTTCTTTCCTGACGTCAGCGCGACAGGTGTACATAAGACACAGCCGACGCCATTTTCTTCAGTCATTTTTTGCCGCTCGGTGCCCGAAGCAGAAGCAGTACGCAAGTGCCGGTCGGCCAGCTCCTGAAATTACGAAAATTTGGAAACCGAAGTCTTCTTTAAAGCTAAGTACCCCGTTGGGGAAACTTTTCTTGCCTCAGACCGATGTCAGACAAAGTTAACAATTGTATTTCTTGTGGGAAGCAAATACCGCATAAGGATTTCCATTCCCTCTGTATACCTTGTTTAGGCCCAGACCACGACGTCTCGGGCTGTCGCTTTTGTGCTACTTTCAATAAACGCACTATTAAGCGTCGGGCGGAGTTCGCCCAGCACTTTTTTGGTAAAGCTTTTAATTATAAAATGTCGTTGGAGACTCCGACTACTGTTTTGTCCAAAAAACGCAAGGACAAAGACCGACACACGAGGTCCGCGGTCTCCACCGACACCACGCCAACACCGGCTACACGTGGTCCGGTTCTCAGCGAGGCGCCTACGCAACCCCTGACTACCGACGACACTTTTCTGGCGGTGTCTTCTGTAACCGAGACCGCAGGTTCCTCGGCCCATACCCTGACTACAGCTACCGAAGCCACTGTGAGTGTTGAGCCTCTTAATGTGGACAGGTCCACTTCCACCCATGGTGTCTTCAGACCTTCATCTTCCTTTTCCATAAAGGCCTTTACTAATTCTAAATCAGCCATGCATTCCAAGAGGCCTGTTGCACAGGGCCCATCTCCAGGTCCCATGCCTAAAAAGCAGATGCTCAAAATGGCTGAGGATTTAATTACTCTTGAAGACCAACAGCAATGCAAAGCACAAGTTGTTAAACAAACCAAGCAAAACAGGAATGCAGGATAAAATTTATTCCGGTACCTCGGCCCCAACAGCCTTCAAAGGAATAACATGTAAACTTCCAAATGCAGTATATATACTAATACTGCCAATTAGACATAATTACATATCATTGAAAATGATTAATTAAGGCAACATCCAGTTTTAAAGGGACAATACACAATTCATACTGTTCCTATAAACTCTATGACAATAAAATGCCTATCAAAATAGCTTAGAATAATAATTAAACATTTAAATTAACTTCTAAGTTAAGCCCTCGAGGTTTTAATGTTCCATATTTTAAAATAAATCTGCTTTCTAAATTCAGTAGACTTTTTAAGTAATTACCTCCAAAGGAAGCATTAGGTTTAGCTAAAGCACTAAAAAATAATGAATCTGCAGACCCTTTATGTGTATTTTGAAAATGTTCAAATATAGGACTGCTCATTCTTGCATTACGTACATCTCCTATATGTTCTAATATACGATTTTTAAGTTGTCGCTTAGTTTGACCTATATAATATTTTGGTACTAAGCAGTCACAACCAATGATGTAAACCACACCACAAGAGCAACAGTTAAATTTGTGTTCAGCAAAATATTTAACCCCATTTATAGCACTGCCTGAAAGGTTCTTTACCCTCCTACATATCTTACATTTGCCACATTGAAACATGCCAACTTGTTGTTCCAAATATGACATATTTTTATCATTACCAAACTGTCTAAATTTCAAAATTTCTTTTAAATTACAATATCTGCCATATGAAAAAGAAACATGATTTGGAAAAAGATGTCCAATATCTTCATTATTACAAACTAGAGGCCACAAAAAATTAACAATGTCAGATAAAATATCAGAAAATAAAGAAAATTTGGTGACAAAAAATATCCTATTTTCCTTATTTTTATCCCTCTCTGTACTATTAATATTAGATGTCTTAATAATATGATGTTTTTGATCATACTCAAACTTTGCTCGAGTTCTCTTTAGCAAAGCTTCCAAATAGCCTCTATTTAATAGCCTTTCACAGACTAAATCAAATTCCAAGCTCAAAAATTTTGATTCAGAGGTATGTTCATACATTCTTTTAAATTCCCCATAGGGGAGTGCTTCAATTAAGTGCCTAGGATGTGCACTTGATGCATGAAGAAAATTATTAGCAGCTACCTCTTTTCTAAACGGTTTAAATTGGACAAGTCCCTGTTTGTCCACATAAAGCAGAATATCTAAAACTGAACATTCTGTTTGTTAGTAATGTAGGTAAATTCTAAACCAAATTCATTTTTATGCAAATCTAACATAAACTTATCAAACTCCAAGACATCCCCTCTACAAATAAAAATGAGGTCGTCTATAAATCTAAAATAAGAAATGACATTATTTTTAAAGAATGTCAAGGAGTACAAAAAATTGTTTTCAAATATTGACATGAACAAAATAGCGTACGATGGAGCAAAACTTGCTCCCATTGCAGTGCCATCTACCTGAAGAAAAAACTTATTATCAAATGTGAAGTAATTATGATTGAGAGCAAATTCTAGAAGACAAATTATAAATGATGTGCGTGGACCTTCACCTAAAATTTTCATTATGGCCTCCAAACCCAATTTATTACTAATATTAGTGTATAAAGATTTGACGTCAACTGTGGCCCAATAAAAATCAGAATTCCATGCGAAATTTCTGATTATTTCACAATATTGGTTTGTATTCACAATATGGGACACAACATATTTTAAATATTCCTTTAACACACTATCCAAAAAGATCCCCACAAATTCTAAATAACCACCACAACTAGACACAATAGGTCGGCCTGGTGGATCCGACACATTCTTGTGTATTTTAGGTATGGTGTAAAAATTAGGATCTCTAGGATTGGCCACAAAAAGACGTTTCACATCATTACTATTCAAGAATCCAAGTCTCTCACCTCTCTCTAAAATCTCAAGCAACAAAGCATTATACTCAATGATGGGATTGCTAGGCAGTTCAACATATACTTCATCATTGCATAGTAAATCATAACTCATTTTAAGGTAATGGCATTTATTCAAAATTACCCATTTGCCCCCTTTGTCTGCAATGCAAAAAGCATATTTTTTGGCAGCCTCTTTCATTTCCTTTAAAGCATTCCATTCTAATTTATTTAAATTGAATGAAAAATATTTCTTCATGAAATTGGCATACTCCATTTCCACCTTTTTGCATAGGACATGCTCAAATGTCCTCAAAACCGCTGAGTTTTTAGGTGGATAAAAATTGCTACGACTAGGAAGCTCAGGTAAAGTAAATTTACCATATCCTGTAAAGAATCTCCCTGAGTTAATGACCACTGAACCCGCCCCATCATCTCTTTCCAATAGACTAGTATCTCTATGACTGGGATTATTCAAGATATTTTCTCCCATAACCTCATGTACAGAAATATCCAACAGTGGATCAAAGAGAATAGACAAATCTTCCCAATCATCTTCATCACTTGAACAAATAGAAGGATTACTAGCTATATTATCAATAAATGCTAAAGAATGATTTTCAGCAGTTCTTACATCATAAACATCATTTGAAATGCTTTTTTTCTCAAAAAACACTTTTAAATGCAATTTCCTGCAAAAACGTTTAATATCTAAAAGAATGTCACAAAGAGCAGGAACTTTCGTTGGAACAAACTTGCTGCCCAAATTTAACACTGTAATCATTTCAGGCTTGAGGACAAAATCACTTAAATTCAAAATACTGGACCCATCTTTAGTATTTTCATAAGTCAAAATACTATTCGTAGAGTTGGCTGATAAATAATGAGTGTTATCAAACAAAATGCTCTCTCCATGTAAAGTAGAAGCACCACTAACAGTTACATTCGCCAGACAATCAGCAGTGCGCCCAATACCAGAACAAACAGCATGTGTTAAAGCATTCGCTTGAACATTAGACCCAGTACTGTCCGTAGAAGTGGCTGATAAATGATGAGTGTTATCAAACATAATGCTCTCTCCATGTAGACTAGAAATGCCACTAGCAGTTACATTCACCAAACAATCAGCAGTGCGCCCAATACCAGTACCAGTTAACGAACAGACAACACGTGTTAAAGCATTCGCTTGAACATTAGACTCAGTACCTTTTGTTTCGACCCTTATGTCGAAATTTACTTTTAAGCCCCGAAAGTTCCATCTTCCTTGTTCTTCCTCTGCTGCTACCAAGCCATTTCCATTCACCAAATCCACTCGTTCAAAAGAGACGCTCTTCTTGCTTCCACCTGCCGTATCTGATGACGATACAGAGGAGTCACGTCCACTACGTGAACCTCCCTCTGACAATCTGCCTCGGGACATACCATTAGCACTTTTTTTACGGTGGCGCTGGCGTTGCCAAGAATAGATGCTATTATTCTTGAAATCAGTGATGTCTCTGTTCAGCTTCTTCTTTTTCCTAGCTATTACCTCACCCTCGGCCTTTGTAACAGCTAGGTTGACATCTTTCATAGCCAAAACAAAAGAGGAAGACGATGCATATGTTTCTGAAGCTGATAATATAGCTTCACTCTCAGCTATCTTAGTTTGGAGCAGTCCAAGGCTCCTACGGTTACGCTTAATCAAAATCTGTAACCAAGTTAAAGTACATTGGTGAGATGCTGCTTGCCACTCAGTTAAAAATTCAGCCTCATCTTCAGCAAATTTGTACGCAGGTAATTTGTCTATCCTTAAACCTCTAGGTGTGATAGACAGTTCTACATATTTTTCTAGCAAACAAATGTCATAGAATAATGATGTCTCCCTTATTCTCAGTCTTTTTAAATCTTCAAATTTCTTATCATGACCATAATTACCAGATGTTGTCCAAGGGTCGAATTGTGCCAGCTTGATATCCCTCTCTCTAGCCAGGCTGGCAAATAAAACTCCCTCATTTTCATTTTCAATATTCGCCATCACAAGTCCAAACGCAAATTCCAGCTTTACCAAATAAAATGATGAAGACCAACAGCAATGCAAAGCACAAGTTGTTAAACAAACCAAGCAAAACAGGAAGTTAATTTAAATGTTTAATTATTATTCTAAGCTATTTTGATAGGCATTTTATTGTCATAGAGTTTATAGGAACAGTATGAATTGTGTATTGTCCCTTTAAAACTGGATGTTGCCTTAATTAATCATTTTCAATGATATGTAATTATGTCTAATTGGCAGTATTAGTATATATACTGCATTTGGAAGATGTTCTTCATCTTCCATTGCTGCAGTCCTGACTATTGGGTATAGTCCGCGTCCAGTCGGCCCGAATACCAGAGTATAAGGCTGACGTCGGTCAGGGCGCATTAGACTGACGTCAGTACGTCAGGGTACTAATGCGCATGACCGACGTCATATCCTCAGTCTTTTTTGCCGCATGGTCCGATGCAGAAGCAGTTTTGCGAGTGCAGGTTGGCGTACTGAAATATTTCCGAAACCGGAGTTTCAGACCGAAACAGAGTTGGCTAAGTACCCCGTTGGGGAACATTTTGTTTTTCTTGCCTCAGTATTTTACCGGATGTCAGAAAAAGTGAATAACTGTATTTCTTGTGGGAAACAGATACCTCATAGGGATTATCATACCTTGTGTATACCTTGTTTAGGGCCTGCGCACGACGTTGTTGGTTGCCGCTCTTGTGCTAGGTTTAACAAACGCACTATTAAGAGGAGGTTAGACTGTGCCAGGTTAGTGTTTGGGAAGCGTTGCAATTATAACATGCCGTCGGATGCTCCGACGCCCGCTTCCTGGAAGAAGCGCAAGGATAAAACAGTGAAGCCTAGGGTTGAGGAACCGGCAGTCCCGGACGTCGGTTCTTTAGAAGGCTCAGTGGAGCCGGAGGTTTTGCCAGGAGTTTCCATGGAGTCCCAGGCAGAAACTATACTCTTACAGGATGTGCCTTCTCAGGAGGTAGGCCAGGCTGAGGGGCTTCTCAGGTGACTGTTCTTCCCTCTCTTCCCAAGGTAGTTAGGGCCTCTCCTTCTGTTGCCAAAACTTCTTTGAGAGGTAGGCCTACTTCAGCTTCAGTGGGGGCTTCTCCTAGCATTTCGGGTTCTGTACCTAAGAAACATATGCTTAAAATGGCAGAAGATTTGATTACTATGATTAGGGGTTCTATGCCCCCGCCTGATAAGAGGCCTAGGGTGGAACCGGAGTTTGATAGTTTTGAACAGTGTTCAGAGGCTTCAGAATCTTCTGTGGAAGATATGCAGGAGTATCCTACTTATTCTGATTCTGATGTGGATGATTCCACTCCTACAGCTTCTCCACCTGAGGATTTCTCATTTTCAGAGACTTTGCATTCCATGAGGGAGCACTTTAAATGGGAAGGCCAGGATTACTCTGACTCCAGGAAAAGGCTTAGGGAGTTCTTGTTTTTACCCCAGCATAGGCCTTTAGCTATTCCTCCTGTGTTGAATGTGGTGGAAGATGTTTTTGCAGAGGCTTCCTGAACCCTGACTCTTTGCCTCCTGCTCCTGTTAAGCCTGATAGGTATTATAGGGTGCCCGAAGCTCATAAATATTTGTTTAAGAGTCCTAGGGGACCCAGAAACTATTTCTCAAGGGCCTAAGGGTGTAAAGGCTTCTGTGGTTA
Organism: Protopterus annectens; assembly: GCF_019279795.1. NCBI lineage: Eukaryota > Metazoa > Chordata > Ceratodontiformes > Protopteridae > Protopterus > Protopterus annectens. The sequence continues at coordinate 273,747,415 of NC_056734.1, forward strand.
AAAATCCTGTTCCCACTGATAAAGAGGCAAGGGCTTTGGATAGGTGGGGAAAGAAAGTGTATACTTCTTCCACTCTAGCCATGAGAGCTTTGAATTATCAGTTTCACATGCTAAAATATCAGAATTATCTCCTTTCACAATTGAAATCTAAGGTGGATGCTTTGGCGGAAGGTATTGAGTGTAAAGAGTTGCTGGATTTGGTTCATGTGTCTGAACAAGTGGGTAAGCATTCTTTGCAATGTGGTTTTGATGCTGTACAGGCCTCCTCGAGGGTGGCTGCTACCAGTTCTGTTCTTCGCAGGCATGCCTGGTTGAAGGATCAGAATTTAGCTGAGCATGTTAAGACAAGGATTTTGGATGCTCCTTTACAGTCTGATGTGTTGTTTGGTTCGCCTGTGGAAGCAGTTTTAAAGAAAATGGAGGACAAAGCTAAATCTATGCAAACTGTTAAAGATTTTTTGCAGGTGCAGCCACCGAAGTTTAGTAGAAATTGGCCTGCTAAGGGGTGGACATATCCTGCTTATGATTCTCAGTCTAGGGGTAGGTCTAGACGTGGTAGGGGCAGGGCTCAAGGTTCTTTAGGCCTAGAACAGGGAGTTCACCTGCTCAGACTTCTGGTGAGGGCAGGGGTCAGTCCTTTCGTAAACAGACCCAATGACCTGTCTTTTCAGCTGCCAGCAAATTCACGTTTGGCAGCTCCTTTGGGAGGAAGACTGTCTCTTTTCAAAGAAAATTGGGATTTAATTACTCAAGACAAATGGGTGTTGGATATCATTCACCACGGTTACAGATTTTATTTCCATACAATGCCCCCTTTCAAAGGCATGCCAGACGTTCCTCCTCAACAAAGAAAAGAGGCTCTCAAGCAAGTTTTGCAGTTACTTCACATAGGGGCCATTCAGCCAGTCCCTGTATCAGAAAGGGGCCTAGGATTTTATTCTCGCCTGTTCCTTGTACCAAAGAAGGGAAACACGTGGAGACCAATTTTGGATTTATCTATCCTCAACACTTATCTGGACATTCCCAAGTTCAAGATGTTGACGTTACAACAGCTTTTACCTCTGCTGGGCAAAAATCACTGGATGGTAACTTTAGATCTCAAAGAAGCTTACCTTCATGTGCCTATAAGGCTAAGTTGCAGGAAATATCTGCGGTTTCGAACTGGAAATTCTCATTATCAGTTCTCTGCATTGCCCTTTGGCTTATCTACTGCCCAGAGTGTTCACAAAGGTTCTGGCTCCAGTGATAGCTTACTTCAGGCTTCAAGGAATTCAAATCTATCCTTACTTGGACGACTGCCTGATTCTGGCTCAAGAAAGGGAAGTTCTTTTACAGCACCTGGAATATGTTATCGCAGTGCTAAGATGCCTAGGGTATTCTGTGAACGAAATAAAGTCCAGTCTAGTACCCTCTCAAGACATGTGCTTTCTGGGTGTGAGACTGAATACAGCAGCCCAGATGGCCTTTTTAACCCCGGACACACAAAAGAGTCTGTCACTTTACTTCCATCAACTATCTCATCAGTCCGTGCTGACTGCAAGGACAGTCCTTCAAGCATTAGGGTTCATGGCATCTTGTATTCTGGTGCTTCCCAATGCCAAACTGCATATGAGGAAGTTACAATGGTATCTCAAAATCGTATGGACACAGCACTGCCAGGATTTGGACACTGTCATTCAAATAATACCTTGCCTTCAAAAGAATTCTTGTGGTGGGCTCAGGAATGTCACCTAAACAAGGGACTCTCTGTGACCCGGCCAGAGGCAAGTCAGATCTTAACGACAGATGCCTCGGACATTGCTTGGGGAGCTCATCTAAATGGAAAGTGGATACAAGACAAGTGGCCTGCCAGACTACAGCATCTACATATCAACATGAAAGAGATGTTAGCAGTCCAGTTTGCATTAATGGCTTTCAAGGAGTTACTTCTTCCAGGGCAGGTGTTGATTCTAACAGACAACACAACTGTCATGTGGTACATCAACAAGCAAGGGGGAACACATTCTTATCCTCTATGCAGGCAAGCAATGATTTTATGGGAGACTGCGCTAAGCCTGCAACTAACTCTTCAGGCAAGGTTTCTGCCAGGAGCACAGAACTCCTTAGCAGATGTGTTAAGCAGACAAATCATGGATCCCCACGAGTGGAAACTGGATCTTCATGTATTTCAGAAACTGACAGTGTCATGGGGAACTCCAGACATAGATCTGTTCGCTTCTCCACTAAACCACCAGCTGCCAAAGTATTGCACAAAGGGGTTTCATCACACGGCTTGGAAAGTGGATGCTCTGTCTTTCAGTTGGAAAAACCTTCATGTGTATGCCTTTCCACCTCTACCTCTTCTTCCAAAGGTACTGTTAAAGGTCAGACAAGACAGGCCAAGGATGATTTTGATAGCTCCAGATTGGCCTCGGCAACACTGGTACCCTCTACTACGGAGTCTGGTAAAGAAGCCTCCATGGCCTTTACCTCTGATTCCTCATCTGTTATCTCAGAAGGACGGTCATCTGCTCCATGTCAAGCTACACTCTCTTCATCTAACAGCTTGGCATATTCTGTGTTGAAACACAGCAGATCTCAACTTCCTCAACAAGTTTTAAATGTGATTATGGAAGCTAGAAGACCTAGTACAAGGAAAGTGTATGCAGAAAAATGGAAGAGATTTTTATTTTGGAGTACAGCAAAGAATTTGGAGATTTCTGAGCCCAATTTGAGTGTGGCTCTTCAATATCTTACTGAATTATTGGACAAAGGTTTGTCCTTCTCTTCCATAAAGATTCATGCTGCAGCAATTTCAGCTCACTATGATTGTGACCCACCTTTGTTTTCATCCTTTGTTCAAGCAGTTTCTTAGAGGGGCAAAGAATATAAGACCCCACGAGAGCTCCTACTCCTGCTTGGGATCTCAATTTTGTGTTGGAAAAACTTACTCTACAACCTTTTGAGCCTGCAGCTACTGCTGAATTGAAATATTTGTCATGGAAGACTGCTTTTCTGTTGGCTATTACTTCTGCAAGAAGGGTGTCTGAGTTGCAGGCCCTTATGGCAGTAGAGCCCTTTTGATTTTCCATAAGGATAGGGTATCATTACGCACTAATCCTTCTTTTATGCCTAAGGTGGTTTCTAGTGTGGCTTTAAACCAAACTATTCATTTGCCTACATTTTTTGCAGATCCTCAAAATAAAGGGGAAAAGATTTTGCACACTTTAGATGTACACAGGCAATTGCGTTATTATTTAAGCAGGACTAAGGATTTTAGGCAGTCTCAGCAGTTGTTTGTTTCTTTTGCTTTGAGTTCTCAGGGCAAGCCTGTGTCAAAACAAACTATTTCTAGGTGGATTGGCTTTTGCATTACATTTTGTTATTCCCATCATGGCAAGGAGATTCCAGCTGGGATTAGGCCTCATTCCACTAGGGCTACTGCCACTTCAACAGCATTTCTAAGGGGGGTGGCAACTAAGGATATTTTGGAAGCAGCTACTTGGAGTTCAGTGCATACTTTCTCTAGGCATTATCACCTTCCTATCTACTCTAAGTCTAGGGCTGCTTTTGCCACAGCTGTTTTACAAGGCATGTTGTCAGCTCCTACTTCTTTATAATTTGCCAGCCTCCCTTACCTCTGCTTTGGGATTCTACCCAATAGTCAGGACTGCAGCAATGGAAGACGAAGAACATAGTACAGTTTTGTACCTACCATAAATGTAGATGTTCGAGGATTCCATTGCTGCAGTCCAATTTACCCTCCCTCCTTCGCCTCTGTATTTAGGGGTGGTTGTGTAGGTGAGTTTACATGCTTATATTTTTGTATATATTGTTGTATATATTGTACATGTTTTTGGTGCAGGTTTTTTGGGACTTGTCTTTTTAGGGTCTTCTGACATCTGGGGCAAGAAAAGACTGAGGATATGACGTCGGTCATGCGCATTAGTACCCTGACGTACTGACGTCAGTCTAATGCGCCCTGACCGACGTCAGCCTTATACTCTGGTATTCGGGCCGACTGGACGCGGACTATACCCAATAGTCAGGACTGCAGCAATGGAATCCTCGAACATCTACATTTATGGTAGGTACAAAACTGTACTTTTACATGTTATTCCTTTGAAGGCTGTTGGGGCCGAGGTACCGGAATAAATTTTATCCTGCATTCCTGTTTTGCTTGGTTTGTTTAACAACGATTTAATTACTCTTATCAGGGGTTCCCAACCCCCTCCGGACAAGAGACTCAGAGTGGAGGAAGATTCTCCCTCTTCTGACCAGGGCTCCATTATTTCAGAAAATTCTGATGAAGAGGAACACTCGTACTCCCCTTTTGAAGATTCTGATGCAGAGCAGTCCATTCCTTCTGATGTCCTTCATGGATGCATCTGCAGTCATAACAAGTGGGGTTGTCCTGTCGTCAGGCAGCCCTGCAGTCGGCCGGATTCCAAAGTCCGGGTCCGGCTTCGGCTGATGTCGCACTCCACCCGACGTCATCTCTGTTGGTCTTCGGGTATAAAAGCATCAGCCGACGCCATTTTCCCCAGTCTTTCTTGCGCGTGGCCCAAGCAGAAGCTGTTCGCAAGTGCCGGTCGGTCGGATCCAGAGATTACTTCTACCGAATACTACTTCGAAGACTTCTAAAGCTAAGTACCCCGTTGGGGACTCTTTCTTGCCTCAGCCGATGTCAGAAAAAGTTAACAATTGTTTAACCTGTGGGAAACAAATACCTCATAAAGATTTCCACTCTTACTGTCTGCCTTGTTTAGGCCCAGCCCACGACGTAGCAGCCTGTTCGGCCTGTGCCTCTTTCAACCGACGAACGCTTAGGCGTCGGTCGGAGTTTGCAGAACAGTTTTTCGGTACTGATTTTGCGTACATTATGCCGCCAGATCCTCCGACTACCCAATCTTCCAAAACGCAAAGATAAAGACCGACACTTCGCGGTCCGGTTTCGCCGAAACCACGGCAAAGCAAACATGAGTGTCTCGGTTTCGGCGAAACCGAGAAAACTGCTCAAAGTACAGCTGAACCTATTCTTACAACTGAGGCCCTGCTACAATTCTTGAATCGACCTCAGAAATTTTACCCACTACGGTGGTTGACTTATCAGACACCATCCCTTGGATGTCTCTACCCCAGCACGTGGTGCTGCTAGGCCTCCAGCAGCCATGTCCATTAAGGCCTTCGCCAGGGCTAAAGCAGCCAAGACTACTAAATCAGTGCCTGTTAAACCCCCTCATCCAGGCCCTCTTCTAGTTCTCAAATGCTTTCTTTGGCAGAAGATTTAATTTCTTTAATTAGAGGATCTCAATCTCACCCAGACAGGGCCTCTCAGCCCCCAGAGAAGAGACCTAGGGCAGAGCCCCTGAGCCAGTGTCTTCTGATGATTCTGCTGATGAATCAGACATAACTGACCAGCCTGAGGCTCCCTTCTCCAATTTTGAAGATTCTGATGCTGAAGAATCCATTCCAGCTGCTTCCCCACCAGAAGAATTCTCCTTTGGGGAAACCTTGCATGCCATGCGAGAACAGTTCCAATGGCAGCAACAGGATTTTTCAGACTCCAGAAAAAGACTTAGGACCTTTCTGCACCTCCCACAGCACAGGCCCTTAGCTATACCTCCTGTTCTCTCTGTGGTGGATGATGCTTTCAATGATGTTTGCTCCGCTCCAGATTCTTTACCCCAGCCCTGCCAAACCAGACAGATTTTACAGGGTGCCAGATACTCATCACCACCTTTACAAGGCCCCACTTGCAGACCCAGAAACTATATCCCAGGGTCCCAAGGCAGTAGCCGACCACAGCTAAAACCCTATTCCTTCTGAAAGGGAAGCAAGGTCACTAGACAGATGGGGTAAAAGGTCTACACTTCAGCTACTCTCTCAGCTAGAGCTTTAAACTGTCAGTTTCACATGATACAATACCAAGAGTTTATGCTTGATCAGTTAACTAAAAAACTAACTACTGATGAATCTCTTGATAAGAAATATGTATTAGAGATGGTAAATAACATACAACAGGTTAGCAACCATTCCTTAAAATGTGGCTATGATGCACTGGAGGCTTCATTTAGATCAGCCATGACAGGCACAGTGATAAGAAGGCATGCATGGCTAAAGGAACAAGCTTTACCGGATCATGTTAAAGCTAAGTTGCTAGATGCTCCTATGGACAAGACAAGTTTGTTTGGTACACCTGCCCAGCAGGTTATGAAGAAAATGGAAGAAAAGGCAAAATCTGTTCAAACTGTTAAAGATTTCTTGCAGGTTCAACCCCCAAGGTTTAGCAGGAACTGGCCTGCCAAAAATTGGTCCTTTCCTGACTCCACAAAATTTCAAAGGGGCAGGAATAGACGCTCCAGAGGCAGAAACCAATCCAGAGGAGGTGCCTACAGAGGACGACAGTGGCAAGGTAACAACAGAGGCACAGACACAGCCACTGCCACTACATCAGCACAACCACAGTGACTTAATCCTAAATCCGCCTACCAGGGAACAAATAGCAGCTCCTCTAGGCGGAAAGTTAACCTTATTTTCAAAGAACTGGCACTACATAACAAAAGACAAGTGGATTTTACAAACCATAGATCAAGGTTAACGGTTTCACTTCCACACTTTACCAGTCAAAAGAGGAATGCCAAATCTACCTCCAAATCAAAAAACAGAGGCTCTACGCCAGATAATGGAGTTAGCAAACATGAGAGCTGTGGAAAGAGTGCCAACAGCAGAACAAGGAAAGGGGTTCTACTCCAGACTATTCCTAGTTCCAAGAAAGGAAAAAGTTGGAGACCAATTCTCGACCTGTCCACCTTAAATACATACATCATTGTCCCAAAATTCAAAATGCTGACCCTACAGCAACTTCTTCCCATGCTGGGCAAGGAGTCTTGGCTGGTAACTCTAGATCTCAAGGAGGCATACCTGCACGTCCCCATTCGACCAATCTGCAGAAGATACCTCAGATTTCTTGCAGGATCAGAGCACTATCAATTCTCAGCATTGCCCTTTGGCTTATCTACTGCGCCCAGAGTATTCACAAAATGCCTGGCATCAGTAATCGCCCATTGCAGACTACAGGAATTCAAATTTACCCATACCTGGACGACTGCCTGCTACAAGGGACAACAAAAGCAAGCTGACAACAGATTTACAAAGGGTCATTTACTTGCTACAAGGACTGGGATACACAGTCAATTTACAAAAGTCAAGGCTGATACCATCCCAAACAAGGACATTCTTGGGCGGAATTGGACACAGTACAACAAATGGCATTCCTGACTACAGAAAAACAAAAGAACTTCCTCTTTACTTCTTGGCACTAACAAAACTGAACAAGTTAACAGCAAGAAAATTTCTACAGGCCTTGGGCTTCATGGCATCATGCATAATCTTGGTCCCATTTGCCAGACTACATATGAGGAAACTACAGTGGTACCTAAAGAATTTATGGTCCCAACACAGACACAGTCTAGAAACAGAAATCCCACTAATTCCATGCTTAAAACAGGAGTTCCTATGGTGGGCTCAGGCATGCCAGTCAAACCCAGGCCTGCCCTTCCGCAGATGTCAACCAAGCCAGACCATCACAACAGACGCTTCAGACCTAGGATGGGGGCCCACATGCTAGACAAATGCGTGCAAGGATTGTGGACACAGGATCAACTTCACCTGCACATCAATCTAAAAGAAATGCTGGCAGTAAAACTGGCAATCCAAAAGTTCAAACCATTCCTCAAAGAGGGCCAGTTGATGATAAGGACAGACAACACCACAGTCATGTGGTACATCAACAAACAGGGAGGCACTCATTCATACCCCTATGCAGAATGACCTTGGAGCTGTGGACCCTGGCACTCAGCTACAACATTCAGTTACAGGCAATATTTGTACTGGGAAAGACAATACTCTAGCAGACATACTAAGCAGAACCACTTCGGATGCCCACGAATGGAAGCTGCACCGGACATCTTCAAGACCATCTCAAAGAAATGGGGAATGCCACAGATAGACCTATTCGCATCACCTCTCAATCACCAGCTCAAATTCTGCACAAGGACATTCCACCCACTAGCATGGAAAGTGGACTCACTCTCCTTCAGCTGGAAAGGCCTAACAGCATATGCATTCCCACCTCTTCCTTTGATACACAAGGTACTACTAAAAATCAAGGAAGAACGTCCAAGGATAATCCTGATAGCCCCAAACTGGCCAAGACAACACTGGTACCCACTACTGAAGAGCATGTCTCGGAACAACATGTGGCCAATACCCCTGATGCCTTTGATGTTAACTCAGAACAACTACAGCACCATACATCCAAACCTAAAAACGCTGCAACTGACTGCATGGAACATCACTTAGCAGCAGCTAATCCAGAACTTTCCCAAAGAGTTAAAGACATTATTCTTGAAGCACGCAGACCTTCAACAAGAAAGAACTATGCTGGAAAATGGAAAAGGTTTGTCATTTGGAGTACCGAAAGAGGAAAAGATGTGTCAAACATAGATATGCCTAACATTCTGGAGTATCTGGCCGAACTTCTTCATTCAGGCCTGTCCTACTCCTCCATCAAGATACATGCATTAGCTATTTCAGCAGAATACAGCTTTGATCCACCTGTTTTTTCGCACCCTTTGCTCAGGCAGTTCCTCAGAGGAATCAAGAATGTAAAACCTCCAAGGAAACCACCATTACCAGCTTGGGACTTAAACTTTGTGCTAGAAAAGTTGACACTAGCACCCTTTGAACCAGCAGCAACAGCAGACCTACAACACCTGTCATGGAAAACTGCTTTCCTACTGGCAATTACTTCAGCAAGGAGGGTTTCAGAACTACAGGCCTTAATGACAGTGCAACCCTTCCTAATCTTCCACCAAGATAGAGTGTCCTTGAGGACTAATCCTACATTTATGCCTAAGGTGGTATCCAGAGTATCTTTAAACCAGGCAATCCACCTACCTACCTTCTTTCCCAACCCACAAAACAGAGGGGAAAGAATACTGCATACCTTGGATGTACATAGACAGCTACGCTACTACTTGGACAGAACAAAAAATAGCAGAAAGACTGACCAACTTTTTGTAGCCTATGCAACAGGAAGGGAAGGAAACGCTATTTCCAAACAGACAATCTCCAAATGGATAGGAAATTGCATACGATACTGTTACTCCTTCCATGGAAAACCAATTCCACAGAACATAAGACCTCATTCTACAAGGGCAACAGCCACTACCACAGCCTTCTTACGAGGAGTGGCAACCAAAGACATTATTGAGGCGGCTACTTGGACCTCCGTGCATACATTTGCCAAGCATTATAATTTGCCTCTTTATTCCAGATCCCGAGCAGGGTTTGCCACTGCTGTACTGCAAGGGATCCTAAACACACCATAATCTACCTTTATCCTCCTGCCCTAGTTGGCTATGGTATTCTACCCACTTGTTATGACTGCAGATGCATCCATGAAGGACATAGTACAGTTTTGTACCTACCATAAATGCAGATGTCCGAACTGGATAGCATCTGCAGTCAGGATTACCCTCCCTCCTTCCCCTCTGTGGTACTCCTAGGGTGTTTACCCTCCTAATAGCTAGCTGTCGGGGGGGAGTCTTTTATGGTGTATTTGTTTGTATATATGTACATATATGCTTATTGTTGTGTTTACCTCTATCTGTTTGGAAACATTGGCATCTATCCAAATTTTACCCTGCAAGAGGGCTACTGGCATCTGGGGCAAGAAACACTGAGGAAAATGGCGTCGGCTGATGCTTTTATACCCGAAGACCAACAGAGATGACGTCGGGTGGAGTGCGACATCAGCCGAAGCCGGACCCGGACTTTGGAATCCGGCCGACTGCAGGGCTGCCTGACGACAGGACAACCCCACTTGTTATGACTGCAGATGCTATCCAGTTCGGACATCTACATTTATGGTAGGTACAAAACTGTACTTTTCCCCTCCAGAGGATTTTTCTTTCAGGGAAACCTTGCATACCTTGAGGGAACACTTCCATTGGGAAGGCCAAGATTTTTCAGATTCCAAGAAAAGGCTTAGGGAATTTTTTTTGCTACCTCAGCACAGACCTCTGGCGATACCTCCTGTCTTGGACATACTTGATGATGTTTACTCGGAGGCTTGCCTTAATCCGGATTCCCTGCCTCCTGCCCCAGTCAAGCCTGATAGGTACTACAGAGTTCCTAACTCACACCAATTTCTTTACAAAAGCCATAATGCTGACCCTGAAACTATTTCTCAAGGCCCCAAGGGAATGAAGGCCTCTACTGCTAAGAATCCATTACCTTCCGAGAGAGAGTCTAGATCCTTAGAAAGGTGGGGAAAAAAGGTATATACCTCGGCCACCCTAGCCATGAGGGCCTTAAATTGTCAGTTCCATATGCTTAAATATCAGCAGTTTCTATTATCACAATTAAGGAATAAAATGTCACAACCTGAACTACCAGATTTGAAGGAGTTGCAGGATATGATGCATAGTGCAGAACAAGTGGGTAAACACACCTTACAATGTGGCTATGATGCTCTAGAGGCCTCAAGTAGAGTTGCTGTTACAGGATCAGTCATTCGTAGACATGCCTGGCTTAGGGAACAAACCTTGCCTGATCATGTTAAAGCTAAACTACTAGATGCTCCTTTACAAAAGGATGTATTATTTGGTACTAATGCTGAGGAGATACTACGGAAAATGGAAGAAAAAGCTAAATCTATGCAAACTGTCAAAGCTTTTCTACAGGTACAACCACCACGTTTTAGCAGAAATTGGCCTTCAAAAAACTGGTCCTTTCCAGCCACGGACAAGCCCCAAAGAGGTAGATACAGGCGCATAAGGGGCAGAGGACAATCTCAAGGATCATATAGAGGCAGACAATGGCAATCTCCAGCACCAAGAGGTGGCGAAGACAGTGCACAACAATACAGGAAACAAACCCAGTGACTTTCCCCTTTGCATGCCAAGCAAGGCTCAGGTGGCAGCACCCTTGGGAGGAAAGCTGGCATTATTTTCAAAAAATTGGCATATTGTCACAAAAAACAAATGGATCCTGGACATTATAAACAGAGGCTACAGATTTCATTTTCACACTCTTCCAAAAATGAGAGGCATGCCGAACCTGCCACACAATCAAAGGGCAGAGGCTCAAATACAAATTTCAAAGCTCATGGACATGAGAGCTATTCAAGAGGTACCTACTCACGAACAAGGTCAAGGTTTTTATTCCAGACTATTCCTGGTACCAAGGAAGGTAACCGATTTGAGACCCATTTTGGACTTATCCATCCTAAACACATTTTTACTCGTACCAAAATTCAAGAGGCTCACTTTACAGCAGCTTCTTCCCATGCTGGGCAAGGAGTCTTGGCTGGTAACATTGGACCTCAAGGAGGCATACCTGCATGTCCCAATCAGACAAAGCTGCAGAAGATACCTCAGATTTCTTGCAGGTTCAATCCACTATCAATTCTCTGCATTGCCCTTTGGCTTATCTACTGCGCCCAGAGTATTCACAAAATGCCTGGCATCAGTAATTGCCTACTGCAGACTTCAAGGGATACAAATTTACCCTTGTTTGGACGATTGCCTGATCCAAGCGGACAACAAACACATACTTCTGGAACATCTGGCTTATGTAACACGGTTATTGAATTCTCTGGGATACACAGTCAACAAAGAGAAATCCAGGCTAACACCATCTCAGAAAATAATTTTCCTGGGTGCCAACTTGGACACAAACACCCAGATGGCCTATCTTACACCAGAAAAACAGGGGCAACTAACTCAGTACTTCAAGATGCTAGCAAATTGTACCAGGCTAACTGCAAGGAAAATCCTGCAGGCTCTGGGCTTCATGGCATCTTGCATTCTTCTAATCCCATGTGCAAAGTTGCATATGAGGAAACTTCAATGGTACCTAAAAAACCTATGGTCTCAACACAGCCACAGTTTGGAAACAATAATACCACTAATTCCATGTTTGCAAAAGGAATTTCTATGGTGGGCCCAAGCATGCCAAACAAACACAGGTCTACCATTCTGCAAGCCTCAAGCAAATCAAGTCATCACAACAGACGCCTCAGACTACGCCTGGGGGGTACACATGACAGACAGGTGCATTCAGGGCAAATGGTCCCAAAAGGAAAAGCACCTTCACATCAATCAAAAGGAAATGCTAGCAGTGATAAATGCAATTACAGCTTTCAAGGACCTCCTGCATCCAGGGCAATTATTGATAAGAACAGACAACACCACAGTAATGTGGTACATAAACAAACAAGGAGGAACACATTCATACCCCCTGTGCAGGCTGGCCATGTCACTTTGGCACATGGCTCTGGAATGGCAAATAGAGCTTCAAGCACAGTACCTGCCAGGTTTGGAAAACACGCTGGCAGACAATCTAAGCAGAAATATGACAGACCCGCACGAATGGAAGTTGCATCCTGAAGTGTTTACAAAGATAATCCAAGCGTGGGGAAGGCCAGACATAGATCTCTTTGCCTCCCACAGGAATCATCAATTGACAAAATTCTGCTCAAGGACATTTCATCCAAAGGCCTGGAGAGTGGGCCTTTCTTTCAGTTGGGCAGCACGGACAGTTTACGCCTTCCCACCTTTGCCTCTAGTGCCCAAGGTGCTCTTGAAAGCAAGAGCAGACAGACCAAAGATGATACTGATTGCTCCAGACTGGCCAAGGCAACACTGGTACCCACTCCTGAGGAGCCTAACACATTCTCCTCCCTGGATCCTACCTCTAATGCCTCTTCTCCTGACTCCGCACAGCTACAAAACTCTTCACAGTCAGCTGAAAACACTCAATCTGGCTGCATGGAAAATTCCTTAACACCACAACAGACCCTACTCTCCAAGGAGGTGCAGGATGTCATTTTGGAGGCCAGAAGGCCATCTACTAGAAAAGCTTACTCCGCAAAATGGAAACGGTTTTGCGCTTGGAATGAGAAAAAGGGCCAGGATCCTAGAAAACTGAATTTGCCTCAGATATTACAGTATTTAGCTGAGCTGTTGAACAGTGGACTTTCATTTTCCTCCATCAAAATCCATGCCTCAGCCATTTCTGCAGAATACAACACTGATCCACCCTTATTCTCTCACCCACTCTTAGGCAGTTCCTCAGAGGGGCTAAGAATATAAGACCTCCAAGGAAACAACCAATACCAGCCTGGGATCTTAATTACATTCTAGAAAAATTAACATTGCCTCCCTTTGAACCAGCGGCCTCAACAGATTTGCAATATTTGTCCTGGAAAACAGCTTTCCTTCTGGCTATTACCTCAGCTCGTAGGGTCTCGGAACTACAAGCCCTCATGGCTGTGCAGCCCTTTCTCATCTTCCATCAGGACAGGGTTTCCCTACGAACCAACCCGTCATTTATGCCTAAGGTAGTATCCAGGGTAGCTTTAAATCAGGCCATACACTTACCTACCTTTTACCCCAGTCCTCAAAACAAAGGGGAAAGGCTGCTACATTCCTTAGACATCCATAGACAGTTTCGTTACTATTTGGACAGAACAAAGCCTTTCAGGAAATCAGAACAACTCTTTGTGTCCTATGCTGTAGGAGCTCAAGGGAAACCAATTTCCAAACAGACAATTTCAAAATGGATAGGCCACTGCATACGGTTTTGTTACTCCTTTCATGGTAAATCTGTACCTGCAGGCATCAGATCCCACTCCACAAGGGCCACAGCTACCTCTGCAGCCTTCCTCAGAGGAGTCCCTACCAAAGATATTTTGGAGGCAGCCACTTGGAGTTCTGTGCATACCTTCCCTAAACACTACCACCTACCTCTATACTCCAAAACTAGAGCAGGCTTTGCCACTGCTGTGTTGCAGGGCATTCTGGCTCCTCCCAGTTCCACCTAGTGCCTACCACCCTGTGCGTAGCTTTGGGATTCTACCCATCTGTTATGACTGCAGCTGTATGCACGATGAACATAATACAGTTTTGTACCTACCATAAATGTAGATGTTCGAGTGCTAATACAGCTGCAGTCCAGGTTTCCCTCCCTCCTTCCCCTCTGGGTACAGACCTAGTGGCTAACTCCTCATCTTACAACCTGATTGGGTTATCCCTCTATGGTGTATTTGCTTGCAACTACTGATTTGTGATTATATTGCATTACATGATTATATACTATATATATATATATATATATATATATATATATATATATATATATATATATATATATATATATATTGCCTTCCTTCTGGGGGCACCTGACATCTGGGGCAAGAAAGACTGAAGAAAATGGCGTTGGCTGTGTCTTATGTACCCCTGTCGCACTGACGTCAGGAAAGAAAGCAACAACAACCAACGCCGGACCTAGACTTTGGAATTCGGCTGACCGAGGACCCGCCTGACGGAAGGAGAACCCATCTGTTATGACTGCAGCTGTATTAGCACTCGAACATCTACATTTATGGTAGGTACAAAACTGTACTATCTCTGTCTTTGATCCCAACCAGTCCTTCAGCATGGGGGGGGGGGGGTGCACAACTTATTTCCTTCTGCATCTTCACAGAAAAGCTTCTTCTTCTGACATCTCCCTTCCTTCAGTTTACAGGAAGTAACAATGAAAAAGGAGGAGGAACATTGATTCCCCATGGAATCACCTACACCAGACACTGGCTTTGATCAAGAAGGCACCCAGTGAAGACTCCACCTTTGGAGAGATTGTGGAATGATGTGTGAGAAGGGAAACTTTACTCACTGAACCCTCCTTCCTCAGATAAAGAAGTGTTGTTTTAGGCCTTCTGAGCTAATCCTTCTACTTCTTGGGTATTGACTTGGTGCCATAGAGGGAAAGGTGGAACCTGATGTGGTAGAACTGACCCCCCTGCAAACTTGACAAGATCCTGGGACCTCCCAAGGGCCACCCTTATTGGAACAAGGGCCTGCTGATTTGATTCTTTTATATAGCAGCAGCCACTAAAAGGGAATTGTTATTAGAAAACTCTATGGTGTGTCTGTCTGGCAAGCCGTCCAGGACAGTGAATTGTTTTGGAAAGTGGGCTTACACTTCAGGAACAATTTTTTTGAGGTTGTTAAATTGTATTACAAGTATGGTTGGGTTCCAGATGTGTCGGGTAGAACAGACCATAGATTTCCTCCAGAGACAACCCCCCTTCAAACACTAGATACCAGAAAACAGATTGAAGCTCAACAGTCTGCCATGTTGTCTTATTACAAACCTGATCAAAAGGCTGCTGTTTAATGCAGCAGATTGGGGTGGCTAGGACAACAGATATTGGCCCTGTTGTGCACTGTCATAGCTGGATGGATTTATGTGATTTATTTGCAGACAGCTTCAAAGCATTTACTCATAAATGTCTTGTACACTGAGTCATCTGTGTTCTGTCCTAAAGTTAAAGAAACCTTGATGAAGAGCAAACGAGGGAGAAGCATAGTCTGCCAACTGGCACCTCACCTGTGTGCCCTGTTCAGTCACAGCCTCACCTCAGGCTTTGGCTCTACCGAATGCTGTGCTGATCTAGTCATCCCTCTCAACAAAGGAGGAGTGACTACAGACCCTGGGAACTATCGCCCCATTAGCCTGACAAGTCTGATATGCAAAGCTATGGAACGCATCATCATGGACCTAATAAGCAAGGATATAGGGAATCTCCAAACTCTGGATCCCACACAGTTTGGTTTTGTGAAGGGTAGATCATGCCTGCTCAACTTGGTCGACTTCTTTGAGTCAGTCACCAGAGCTGTGGATGAAGGCAAGGTGGTTCATGCAGCCTACCTTGATCTGGCTAAGGCCTTTAATATCATTCCCCACTCAGGAATCTTAGAAAAACTCACTAAGCTAGGCATCTACCCGTATATCACTAGGTGGGTTGCAAACTGGCTCACAGATAGAACCCACAGTGTGAAAGTAGCTGATTCCAAGTCAGACTGCCGACCAGTCATGAGTGGAGTCCAACAGGGATCGGTCCGGGTCCTCTCCTATTTGGTATCTACTTCTCAGAAGTCCAGTCCAACATGAAGGGACTCTGGCTGACAAAGTTAGCAGATGATTGCAAGTTGGGAGCCATTATTAACTCCCCAAGTGATGTTGACTTCCTACAGAAAGGCCTCACCGAGACCAACGACTGGTGTCAGAACCATGGCCTTAAGCTCAATGTCAAAAAATGTGTCGTCATCCCCTTTGGGAAAAATCTAGTTCCCATGAACTACTACATTGATGGTAGTCCACAGAATACAGAAGGCATTATAAGAGATCTGGGAACACAGGTTGACAGCAACCTCTCTTTTGACCACCACACTGCCACTGTGGTCAGAAAGTCCTTCTAGGTGGTACATCTCATTACTAGGTGTTTTGCATCCAGGAAGAGAGAGGCCATTGTCTCCCTCTACTCTTCACTCAGGGCAATCATAGAGTGCATTGCCCCATTTGGCATGTGCCTCACTAGAGACCTCCAACAACTGGAGAGGCCGCAAAAATACCTCACAAAGAAGATCCTAGGCCTTAAACACTTGTCCTATTTGGGACAGACTCAAAAAATACCAACTATTCTCTGTCTCATATTGCCTACTTAAAGGCGATCTCTGCTTGACTTACAAAACCATGTCTGACCCAGCTCTGTTAGAAATGCTACCTCTTAAAGACATTCCAATCCCTCCACACCACATGCTCCAGAGACCTCAGCCTCATTACCACAATCAACAGAACATGCTGGAGGGGCAGGTTCATAACACAGAGACTGCCCCTGCTATGGAATAAGACTTCACATACATGTCAAACAGAGCACCTCACTGGCTGTCTTCAAGAGAAATCTTTGAGTGGATGAGAAGTAGAAAATTCACCCTGGGGATCACTGCAGTGGCTCTACTCGACAGCGGCACTGGAAACTAAGGTCAGATGGCACGATGCCAGGGTAATCTTATGGGCTAGGCTTGTAAAGGCTCCAGGGCCATTAGCCTAGTACACACCTATGAACCTTTGAAATCCCTCAGTGGTCCTATTCTGGGAGCCAGAAGGGTAGCAAAGGGCTGTTGTTCAAAAAGTCCCAACGTTAATTTTTTTGACTCCTGTTCAGACATCCCTCCTCAAAGTAGTGGGAGGTCCTTCATTGGATGCCACCCCAGGGGCACCCACAGAACCAGGGGTTGAGAGATCCCTTTTCACAGAATCATTATCAGTGTTCCTGAACAGTCATCTGACTGCTTCCCCACTGGAGGGAGTCTGGTGACATTTTTCTCTTCATCTGGAAGCTTGGTTGGCAAGTCCCAACAGACTAGAAAGGGTTGAGAAGTCTATTCTTTTTAGCACCAAAAAAGAGCAAAGACCTTAAGTCCATTCTATATCTTGGACGGTTTCTCTCCAGATAAAGAAGAAAAAGCTCCAGTTGGTCTCTGTACACACTGTCCTTCTGCTCATATGCAGTAGGGAACTAGATGTCCTCAGGAGATCTTCAGGATGCTTGCTTACATCCCAAGATCACAAGGCAGTCCAGAAGCTAGTCCACTTTCAGATAGGAGCCAACCATTACCAGTTCCAGTCACTGCCTTTTGGTATCACTGCAGCCTCTTATTTGTTCTCCAAGTGCATATATGTAATTGCAGTGCACCTCAATCTGAAAGGATAGTGAGCGTTCCCATATCACAACTATTGGTTCCTGGTTGCAAGTGCAAAAGAATCCCTAGCAAGATGCTTCTTATTCCTTTTGTATAAGTCCTTGAGCATCTCATTAAAGTTTGAAAAACCCAAGCTGAACCTTCTCAGTCTTTTATTTTTGTAGGTTCTCTTCTAGAGAGTACAGCAAGAGTTGGAAGACTCCCAGAATAAAAACTGATATCCCTCAGGCTACAAGTCATTGATCTTCTCCAGTATGATTCTTCTCCTCCATCCATAGCATTGTGTAGTCAGGGCATGATGGTAGTTCCTCATGCCAGATATCATGTGAGAGGTTTTACAGTGGATTTGTTGTAAAATGGTCCCAGTCCACTGACTGACTGCAGTCTCTAATCAGGATATTCACAGTTTGCAGGAACTGTCTAAAATGGTGGATTCAGTCTCCCCCTGTAAAGGAGGACTGTCCATTTGCTCTTACCCTCCTTTCGGTTGGTTAACACGGATGCTTCCTGTTTGGGATGAGGTGGGGGCATTATAACTGGAGCACAGTCCATGGTATATGGTCAAAATAAGATGCTCGCTTTCACATCAGTGTTCTGTGATGAGGGTGGTCCTCCTAGAGTTGCAGCCACTTCACTTCAGGAATTCCTTACCCATTGTACATCATCTTTCTACACAGACAGTACTTTGCAAGTGTGCTACGTCAAATAAGAAGAAACCTGATCATATCCATTGTGCAGAGAGGCCATGAAAGTGTAGCAGTGGATGATGCCTTTGTAGTACTTAAAGCAACAGACATTTCAGGTAGGACCAGTTGTCTTGCAGAGAGGCTCAGCTGTTGTATCCTGATGCCTAACGAGTGGTCCATCAGTTCAGTAGTATTAGCCAAAATCTTCAGCTACAAGGTCCAGCCTTGCTGCAACCTGTTTGCCTTACCCAACCCATCAATGTAAAATGGAAAAGCTACTTTGCCCTTAACCCTCCAGTTGGACAGGCACCCAGACATACTCTTGTTTGTGCTTGGCCACCTGATCTTTGCCTCCCCCTTAGAATAATCTTATTTGTACAGAAAGCATCTCTGTGCAAGGTGAAAGCAATCCTCAGTCTCCTTTCGGCCCAGGCAAATACTGTTCCCACTGCTTTGGTCTCATATGACACAACATCCATGGTTTAGTTCCCCAACTGGATCTTCTGTTTCATCATCTGTACAACCTTATCTGGACATAAACTCCCTCAGACTAACTGCATGATTTATATTAATTCCAGTTATGGACAATAATCCCACATTGCTTTTGAGAGTATTTCATATTCTATCTGCTTCGCAAAAGCTGCTTTCCAGAAAACTATACAAGAATAAATAGAGTTGATATTCTTTTTTGGGCAGCAAAAGAAGTATTGGATCCATACTCGACCCAATACCATGTGTATTGTAGCTCCTAGCTGTCCTGTTTGACACAAATTCCAGTTATTCAACTGTAAGGTTGAGTTCGCAGCTGTTTCATATTTTCATCTAGAATTCAACTCTGATTCTCTAGCCTCTAAAAAGATATCCAGAGCTTTTCTGAAAGGCACCTTGCTGCTTAGACTACCCATCAGAGACTCCCATCTCACCACGAGATCTTAAGTTTCACTTCAGGCTCTTACCAGACAACTTTTTGAACCTGCCCCTGATTGCTCTTTCTAATACCTTTTCTGGAAAATTGTATTACTGGTGGTAGTTATGTCAGCAAGACAACTATCTGAGCTGCATATTTTGTCCATCAAACCATCGTATCTGTTTTCCATAAAGATAGAGGTTGCCTTGTACCAAACCCTACCTTCATTGCTTAAGTAGCCTTATAGACAGCCTTAAACAAAACCATCCATTTACTACTCTTCTTCCCAAACTATTCTGATGAGGGAACATATCTTGGACCTCCATGCATGTTCTTAGTGTTTCACTATTGCAGTCATTACATTCGGGTAATCTGCTGGCAGGTTGCCCTCAGTCGGCCTGATTAACAAAGTCTTGGGTCCTGTGTCGGTTGCTGCCCCTTCTTCCATGATGTCAGGTCGTCAGGGGTATAAAACATGCAGCCGACGCCATTACATCCGTCTTTCTTGCCGCGCGGTGCCTGAAGCAGAAGCAGTTCTCAAGTGCCAGTCAACCGACCCCTGAAATTTTCGTTTTCGAGTTTCAGAACCGAAGCCTTCAACTAAAAGCTAAGTACCCCGTTGGAGAAACTTTTTCTTGCTCCTTACCGATGTCAGTAAAAGTTAATAATTGCATTACTTGTGGGAAGCAAATGCCTCATAAGGATTTTCATGTGTACTGTGTTCCTTGTCTAGGCCCTGATCAATAACGTACCTTATCAGTTTTGTGTTAGATTTAATCACCGCACTATTAAACGTCGGTACATTTTTGCTTCTAAATATTTTGGCTCACGATTTAACTATCCAGAAATTACGTCGGTTAGCAATCCGACTACGGGAATACCTAAAAAACGCAAAGAAAAAAACAGAGACAGACCATCGAGGTCCAAAACTAATGACAGCGCTTCTCCTAAGTCAGTCGCTAGTTCGCCGGTACTCAGTGAGGCGCTTTCGCAGCCCCTGATGCCCGTTACTTTTGATTCGCAGGCCTCTACTGAGACCCATTTGGAGTCTGATATGCCGTGAGATGCTTTAAGTATTGAACCCGTGGATGTCTCTACCTTAGATGTGCAGTCACCGGCATCTGAGGGTGTTTTCAGGCCTAAAGATTTGTATGTTAAACCGACGCCATCTTCAAAACTAAGGCCAAAATCTACTTCTATGTCTAAAAAAACGATGCTTGGGCCACGTGTGCAGGCTCCTATGCCTAAAAAACAAATGATCAAAATGGCTGAAGATTTAATTACCTTGATCAGGGGTAGCCAACCCCCTCCTGCTAAGAGGCCTAGGCAAGACATTGATTATGAATCGTCTGATAAGGATTCTATTTCTTCTGATTCTTCTATTGAACAAGATTTATCCATACCTACTTATAAGGACTCTGACGCAGAAGATTCCATACCTTCTGCTTCTCCCCCTGAGGATTTCTCTTTTGGAGAAACTTTACATACCTTAAGGGAATATTTCCACTGGGAAAGTCAGGATTTCTGTGAATCTAAAAAGAGACTTAGGGATTTTCTTCTTCTCCCTCAGCATAGGCCTTTGGCTATACCTCCTGTTCTAGACATTGTTGATGATGTTTTTTCAGAATCTAGTATGACTCCTGATTCTCTGCCTCTGGCTCGTAGTAAGCCAGACAGATACTACAGGGTTCCTGACTCCCACAAATTCCTTTTCAAAAATCCTACTGCAGATCCTGAAACCTTTTCTCAGGGTTCCAAGGGAATTAAGGCCTCTGCTGCTAAAAATCCTACCCCTTCTGATAGAGATTCCAGGGCGCTGGATAGATGGGGTAAGAAGGTTTACATGTCTGCAACCTTGGCAATCAGGGCTTTAAACTGTCAATTTCATATGCTTAAATATCAACAGCGTATCATGGGACTACTTAAACAGAAAATGATGTTAATCTCTGACTGTGTGGAAAATAAAGATTTGCAGGATTTATTACAGTCAGCTGAACAAGTTGGAAAGCATACTTTGCAATGTGGTTTTGATTCCTTGGAGGCCTCTTGCAGGGCTGCTGTAAGTGGATCTGTACTAAGAAGGCATGCTTGGCTCAAAGTGCAAACTCTGCCTGACCATGTTAAAGCAAAATTGTTGGATGCTCCTTTACAACAGGACCGTCTCTTTGGTAATAATGCTGAAGAAGTGTTAAAAAAGATGGAAGATAAAGCTAAATCTATGCAAACTGTGAAAGATTTCTTACAAGTGCAACCTCCAAGATTTAGTAGGCACTGGCCTACTAAGAACTGGTCCTTTCCAGTCCCTTCGAGAGCCGCTCAAGTCAAATCCAGACATTCCAAAGGCTCCAGGTTTCAGTCACAAGGAAAACAATGGGGTGCCTCCACCTCCAAATCTGGAAGCAACAAGACACCTCGCTATGGTAAACAGTCTCAATGACTTCCCTCTACAGTCACCAAGCACTTACCTTTTAGCCACCCCTTTGGGGGAAAAATTGGCACTTCATGCACGAAACTGGCAACTTATTACCCGGGAAAAATGGGTTTTAAATATAGTATCCCAGGGATATAGATTTCATTTCCACACGTTGCCAATCCCAAACGGATGGCCAGATCTGCCCCCAAATCAGTGGGCAGAGGCCCAGAAACAAGTTCTATCCCTCATGAACATGGGGACTGTTCAACCAGTACCAGAAGAGGAAAAGGGACAAGGTTTCTATTCAAGACTTTTCCTGCTACCCAGAAAAGACAAATCATGGCGTCCAATTCTGGACTTATCCACTCTAAACACATTTCTGGACATTCCAAAATTCAAGATGCTGACTCTTCAACAGTTACTACCTATGCTAGGCAAAGATGCCTGGTTGGTAACTCTAGACTTAAAAGAGGCTTACCTGCATATCCCAATCGGGGAATCTTGCAGAAGATACCTCTGCTTCAAAGCAGGCTACTTGCATTACCAGTTCTCTGCACTGCCCTTTGGCTTATCTACTGTGCCCAGGATCTTCACAAAGTGCCTGGCACCAGTAATTGCATTATGTAGGCAAAGAAATATTCAAATATATCCATACCTGGACTATTGTCTAATTCAGGCAGAAAACAAGGACATTCTTCTAAAGCATCTGGCGTTTGTAAAAAGGGTTCTAACTTGTCTAGGGTACACCATAAACGAAAAGAAATCACAACTGGTACCCTCTCAAAAAAATTACATTCCTGGGTGCAAGCTTGAATACAACTGCCCAGATGACTTACCTTATGCCAGAAAAGCAAATTCAATTGCTGACTTACTTCAAACAGGTGGCCACAAAAACCCTGCTGTCTGCAAGACAAATTCTGCAAGCCTTGGGGTTCATGGCCTCCTGCATTCTTTTAATTCCATACGCAAGACTGCATATGAGGAAACTTCAGTGGTACTTAAAAAGTTTATGGAGTCAACATTGTCACAGCCTGGAAACAATGATTGTATTATTATACCTTGCCTGCAACTAGAGTTCCTATGGTGGGCAGAGACCTGCCACCAAAACAAGGGACTGCCCTTCATTCCACCCCCTGCCACCCAAGCCCTAACTAAAGACGCATCAGACTATGCTTGGGGGGCTCATCTGGCAGGAAAGTGCATTCAGGCAAATGGAGCCCAAATCAAATTCACCTACATATCAAGTCAGAAAGAGACGCTAGCTGTACAGAATGCACTGACAGCCTTCAAGGACTACCTTCATCCAGGACAACTAATGATAAAGACAGACAACACCACAGTTATGTGGTACATAAACAAGCAGGGGGGTACACATTCCTACCCCCTTTGCAGACTAGCCATGGCATTGTGGAACACAGCCTTGACATATCAAATACAACTACAAGCTCAATTCCTGCCAGGAAAGCTAAATTCTCTGGCAGACAGACTAAGCAGAAATCTTATGGACCGACATGAATGGAAACTGGAACCACAAGTTTTCAACATGTTGACACGCAAATGAGGGAGCCCAGACATAGTGGATGCTCTATCAGTCTATGCTTTTCCCCCTCTACCTCTGCTCTCCAAAGTTCTACTAAACGTCAGACAAGACAAACCAAAAATGATTGCTCCAGACTGGCCTCGCCAACACCAATACCCACTCTTCCGCAATGTGTCACCTTCCTCCGTGGCACTTGCCTCAAACACCTTACCTACTGTCTCAGCAGAACTACCAAATTCTGCACACTCTGCTCCAAAATTTGAATCTTGCAGCGTGGCTACTCAAATAATTTCGCCCTTGCCATCCCTCAGCAGACCTGTGATGGATATCGTTTTGGAGGCTAGAAGGCCTAGTACTAGAAAATCTTATGCTGACAAATGGAAAAGATTCTGTGCCTGGAACCAATCACAAGGAATAAGCACAGCAATGCCCAATATTCCTCAAATTCTGCAATACTTAACTGAGAAACTTCACAAGGCCCTATCTTTTTCTTCCATAAAAATCCGTGCCTCTGACATTTTAGCTCATTACAACACAGAACCCCCCCCCCCCTTCTCTCATCCTCTGCTAAAGCAGTATCTCAGAGGGGCCAAAGAATTTAAGACCTTCCAGGAGAGCACCAACTCCTGCATGGGACCTCAATTTTGTTTTGGTAAAACTTACTCTTCCTCCTTTTGAGCCAGCTGCTACTGCAGACCTAAAATTTCTCTCCTGGAAAACAGCTTTTCTTTTAGCAGTCACTTCAGCTAGAAGGATTTCAGAATTACAGGCTTTTATGGCAGTGGAGCCTTTCATTATTTTTCATCCGGACAGGGTGGCTCTCAGGACCAATCCATCTTTCATGCCTAAGGTGGTATCCAGTGTGGCTCTTAATCAGACCATTCATCTGCCAACTTTCTTTCCCAATCCACAGAACAAGGGTGAGCGGATTCTGCATTCATTGGATGTACACAGACAACTTAGATTCTACTTAAACAGGACAAAATCTCTAAGAAAATCCGAATAACTATTTGGTGGCATTTGCTGCAGGGGCAGTGGGAAAGGCTATTTCAAAGCAGACTATTTCCAGATGGATAAGCCATTGTATTTGTTTCTGCTATATGCAGCATAGTAAACCTGTCCATAAAGGGATCAGCTCTCATTCCACCAGGGCTGCATCTACCTCTGCAGCCTTCCTCAGAGGGGTTCCTACCAGAGACATTCTAGAAGCTGCTACCTGGAGCTCAGTTCATACCATACGTTCACCAAACATTACCATTTACCTCTCTTCTCTAAATCTAGAGCTGGCTTTGCCACTGCTGTCCTGCAGGACCTTATAGCTGCTCCTAATGCTGTATAAATCCATCCTCCCAACCATAGCTTTGGGAATCTACCCAAATGTAATGACTGCAACAGTGAATCACGAAGAGCATAGTACAGTTGTGTACACTTACCATAAATGTAGATGTTCAAGTGTATTCACTGTTGCTAGTCCTGGTTACCCACCCTCCAGCCCCCTGTTTTTCTCTTACTGTACCTCTCCTTTCTTTTACTATGCTTAAAAGCCTTTTTGGTGTATTTGCTTTTGTTTGGAGGTATATTTTTTGTGTTTTAAATTATATATATGTATATGTATGTATATATATATATATATATATATATATATATATATGTATAGATATATATATATATATATATATACGTATATATATTTGCTCCCCATTTGGGGATGTCCTTCATGGATGCATCTGCAGTCATAACAAGTGGGTTGTCCTGTCGTCAGGCAGCCCTGCAGTCGGCCGGATTCCAAAGTCCGGGTCCGGCTTCGGCTGATGTCGCACTCCACCCGACGTCATCTCTGTTGGTCTTCGGGTATAAAAGCATCAGCCGACGCCATTTTCCTCAGTCTTTCTTGCCGCGTGGCGCCCGAAGCAGAAGCTGTTCGCAAGTGCCGGTCGGTCGGATCCAGAGATTACTTCTACCGAATACTACTTCGAAGACTTCTAAAGCTAAGTACCCCGTTGGGGACTCTTTCTTGCCTCAGCCGATGTCAGAAAAAGTTAACAATTGTTTAACCTGTGGGAAACAAATACCTCATAAAGATTTCCACTCTTACTGTCTGCCTTGTTTAGGCCCAGCCCACGACGTAGCAGCCTGTTCGCCTGTGCCTCTTTCAACCGAGAACGCTTAGGCGCCGGTCGGAGTTTGCAGAACAGTTTTTCGGTACTGATTTTGCGTACATTATGCCGTCGGATCCTCCGACTACCCAATCTTCCAAAAAACGCAAAGATAAAGACAGACTCTCGCGGTCCGCGGTTTCGGCCGAAACCACGGCAAAGCAAACCGCGAGTGTCTCGGTTTCGCGAAACCGAAAACTGCTCAAAGTACAGCTGAACCTATTCTTACAACTGAGGCCCCTGCTACAATTCTTGAATCGACCTCAGAAATTTTACCCACTACGGTGGTTGATTTATCAGACACCATCCCCTTGGATGTCTCTACCCCAGCACGTGGTGCTGCTAGGCCTCCAGCAGCCATGTCCATTAAGGCCTTTGCCAGGGCTAAAGCAGCCAAGACTACTAAATCAGTGCCTGTTAAAAGCGCTCAACCAGGCCCTCTTCTAGTTCTCAAATGCTTTCTTTGGCAGAAGATTTAATTTCTTTAATTAGAGGATCTCAATCTCACCCAGACAGGGCCTCTCAGCCCCCAGAGAAGAGACCTAGGGCAGAGCCCCCTGAGCCAGTGTCTTCTGATGATTCTGCTGATGAATCAGACATAACTGACCAGCCTGAGGCTCCCTTCTCCAATTTTGAAGATTCTGATGCTGAAGAATCCATTCCAGCTGCTTCCCACCAGAAGAATTCTCCTTTGGGGAAACCTTGCATGCCATGCGAGAACAGTTCAATGGCAGCAACAGGATTTTTCAGACTCCAGAAAAGACTTAGGACCTTTCTGCACCTCCCACAGCACAGGCCCTTAGCTATACCTCCTGTTCTCTCTGTGGTGGATGATGCTTTCAATGATGTTTGCTCCGCTCCAGACTCTTTACCCCCAGCCCCTGCCAAACCAGACAGATTTTACAGGGTGCCAGATACTCATCACCACCTTTACAAGGCCCCACTTGCAGACCCAGAAACTATATCCCAGGGTCCCAAGGCAGTAGCTGCGACCACAGCTAAAAACCCTATTCCTTCTGAAAGGGAAGCAAGGTCACTAGACAGATGGGGTAAAAAGGTCTACACTTCAGCTACTCTCTCAGCTAGAGCTTTAAACTGTCAGTTTCACATGATACAATACCAAGAGTTTATGCTTGATCAATTAACTAAAAAGCTAACTACTGATGAATCTCTTGATAAGAAATATGTATTAGAGATGGTAAATAACATACAACAGGTTAGCAACCATTCCTTAAAATGTGGCTATGATGCACTGGAGGCTTCATTTAGATCAGCCATGACAGGCACAGTGATAAGAAGGCATGCATGGCTAAAGGAACAAGCTTTACCGGATCATGTTAAAGCTAAGTTGCTAGATGCTCCTATGGACAAGACAAGTTTGTTTGGTACACCTGCCCAGCAGGTTATGAAGAAAATGGAAGAAAAGGCAAAATCTGTTCAAACTGTTAAAGATTTCTTGCAGGTTCAACCCCAAGGTTTAGCAGGAACTGGCCTGCCAAAATTGGTCCTTTCCTGACTCCACAAAATTTCAAAGGGGCAGAAATAGACGTTCCAGAGGCAGAAACCAATCCAGAGGAGGTGCCTACAGAGGACGACAGTGGCAAGGTAGCAGCAGAGGCACAGACACAGCCACTGCCACTACATCAGCACAACCACAGTGACTTAATCCTAAATCCGCCTACCAGGGAACAAATAGCAGCCCCTCTAGGCGGAAAGTTAACCTTATTTTCAAGACACTCGCACTATATAAGAAAAGACAAGTGGATTTTACAAACCATAGATCAAGGTTACCGGTTTCACTTCCACACTTTACCAGTCAAAAGAGGAATGCCAAATCTACCTCCAAATCAAAAAACAGAGGCTCTACGCCAGATAATGGAGTTAGCAAACATGAGAGCTGTGGAAAGAGTGCCAACAGCAGAACAAGGAAAGGGGTTCTACTCCAGACTATTCCTAGTTCCAAGAAAGGAAAAAAGTTGGAGACCAATTCTCGATCTGTCCACCTTAAATACATACATCATTGTCCCAAAATTCAAAATGCTGACCCTACAGCAACTTCTTCCCATGCTGGGCAAGGAGTCTTGGCTGGTAACTCTAGATCTCAAGGAGGCATACCTGCACGTCCCCATTCGACCAATCTGCAGAAGATACCTCAGATTTCTTGCAGGATCAGAGCACTATCAATTCTCAGCATTGCCCTTTGGCTTATCTACTGCCCAGAGTATTCACAAAATGCCTGGCATCAGTAATCGCCCATTGCAGACTACAGGGAATACAAATTTACCCATACCTGGACGACTGCCTGCTACAAGGGGACAACAAAAGCAAGCTGACAACAGATTTACAAAGGGTCATTTACTTGCTACAAGGACTGGGATACACAGTCAATTTACAAAAGTCAAGGCTGATACCATCCCAAACAAGGACATTCTTGGGCTGAATTGGACACAGTACAACAAATGGCATTCCTGACTACAGAAAAACTAAAAGAACTTCCTCTTTACTTCTTGGCACTAACAAAACTGAACAAGTTAACAGCAAGAAAATTTCTACAGGCCTTGGGCTTCATGGCATCATGCATAATCTTGGTTCCATTTGCCAGACTACATATGAGGAAACTACAGTGGTACCTAAAGAATTTATGGTCCCAACACAGACACAGTCTAGAAACAGAAATCCCACTAATTCCATGCTTAAAACAGGAGTTCCTATGGTGGGCTCAGGCATGCCAGTCAAACCCAGGCCTGCCCTTCCGCAGATGTCAACCAAGCCAGACCATCACAACAGACGCTTCAGACCTAGGATGGGGGGCCCACATGCTGGACAAATGCGTGCAAGGATTGTGGACACAGGATCAACTTCACCTGCACATCAATCTAAAAGAAATGCTGGCAGTAAAACTGGCAATCCAAAAGTTCAAACCATTCCTCAAAGAGGGCCAGTTGATGATAAGGACAGACAACACCACAGTCATGTGGTACATCAACAAACAGGAGGCACTCAATCATACCCCCTATGCAGAATGACCTTGGAACTGTGGACCCTGGCTCTCAGCTACAACATTCAGTTACAGGCAATATTTGTACCGGGGAAAGACAATACTCTAGCAGACATACTAAGCAGAACCACTTCGGATGCCCACGAATGGAAGCTGCACCCGGACATCTTCAAGACCATCTCAAAGAAATGGGGAATGCCACAGATAGACCTATTCGCATCACCTCTCAATCACCAGCTCGAAAAATTCTGCACAAGGACATTCCACCCACTAGCATGGAAAGTGGACTCACTCTCCTTCAACTGGAAAGGCCTAACAGCATATGCATTCCCACCTCTTCCCTTGATACACAAGGTACTACTAAAAATCAAGGAAGAACGTCCAAGGATAATCCTGATAGCCCCAAACTGGCCAAGACAACACTGGTACCCACTACTGAAGAGCATGTCTCGGAACAACATGTGGCCAATACCCCTGATGCCTTTGATGTTAACTCAGAACAACTTCAGCATCATACATCCAAACCTAAAAACGCTGCAACTGACTGCATGGAACATCACATAGCAGCAGCTAATCCAGAACTTTCCCAAAGAGTTAAAGACATTATTCTTGAAGCCCGCAGACCTTCAACAAGAAAGAACTATGCTGGAAAATGGAAAAGGTTTGTCATTTGGAGTACCGAAAGAGGAAAAGATGTGTCAAACATAGATATGCCTAACATTCTGGAGTATCTGGCCGAACTTCTTCATTCAGGCCTGTCCTACTCCTCCATCAAGATACATGCATCAGCTATTTCAGCAGAATACAGCTTTGATCCACCTGTTTTTCACCCTTTGCTCAGGCAGTTCCTCAGAGGAATCAAGAATGTAAAACCTCCAAGGAAACCACCATTACCAGCTTGGGACTTAAACTTTGTGCTAGAAAAGTTGACACTAGCACCCTTGAACCAGCAGCAACAGCAGACCTACAACACCTGTCATGGAAAACTGCTTTCCTACTGGCAATTACTTCAGCAAGGAGGGTTTCAGAACTACAGGCCTTAATGGCAGTGCAACCCTTCCTAATCTTCCACCAAGATAGAGTGTCCTTGAGGACTAATCCTACATTTATGCCTAAGGTGGTATCCAGAGTATCTTTAAACCAGGCAATCCACCTACCTACCTTCTTTCCCAACCCACAAAACAGAGGGAAAGAATACTGCATACCTTGGATGTACATAGACAGCTACGCTACTACTTGGACAGAACAAAAATAGCAGAAAGGCTGACCAACTTTTGTAGCCTATGCAACAGGAAGGGAAGGAAAAGCTATTTCCAAACAGACAATCTCCAAATGGATAGGAAATTGCATACGATACTGTTACTCCTTCCATGGAAAACCAGTTCCACAGAACATAAGACCTCACTCTACAAGGGCAACAGCCACTACCACAGCCTTCTTACGAGGAGTGGCAACCAAAGACATTATTGAGGCGGCTACTTGGACCTCCGTGCATACATTTGCCAAGCATTATAATTTGCCTCTTTATTCCAGATCCCGAGCAGGGTTTGCCACTGCTGTACTGCAAGGGATCCTAAACACACCATAATCTACCTTTATCCTCCTCCCCTAGTTGGCTATGGTATTCTACCCACTTGTTATGACTGCAGATGCATCCATGAAGGACATAGTACAGTTTTGTACCTACCATAAATGTAGATGTCCGAACTGGATAGCATCTGCAGTCAGGATTACCCTCCTCCTTCCCCTCTGTGGTACTCCTAGGGTGTTTACCCTCCTAATAGCTAGCTCTTGGGGGGGAGTCTTTTATGGTGTATTTGTTTGTATATATGTACATATATGCTTATTGTTGTGTTTACCTCTATCTATTTGGAAACATTGGCATCTATCCAAATTTTACCCTGCAAGAGGGCTACTGGCATCTGGGGCAAGAAACACTGAGGAAAATGGCGTCGGCTGATGCTTTTATACCCGAAGACCAACAGAGATGACGTCGGGTGGAGTGCGACATCAGCCGAAGCCGGACCCGGACTTTGGAATCCGGCCGACTGCAGGGCTGCCTGACGACAGGACAACCCACTTGTTATGACTGCAGATGCTATCCAGTTCGGACATCTACATTTATGGTAGGTACAAAACTGTACTTTGCCTAACATCATCTGGGGCAAGAAAACCTGATGTAATGGCGTCGGCTTCATGTTTTATACCCCTGACGACCTGATGACATGGAAGAAGGGACAGGAACCGACGCAGGACCCAAGACTTTGTTAATCAGGCCGACTGAGGGCAACCTGCCAGCAGATTTACCCAAATGTAATGACTACAACAGTGAATACACTCGAACATATAAATTTTATGGTAAGTGTACACAACTGTACTTTCTCTCTTAATTACTATGTACATAACTAAATGAACCCTGAAGACCCAAAGCACATTCTACAAGATCTGACTCAATTTCCATGACTTTTTTCAAATTATTTTCTATAGGTATGTGCTGTAGCAACCTGGCCAGCAATGTGTGCCTTCTTCAAATGCTGTAAATTCAATCTGATATGAAGGTCCAGACATTTCTTTCATTCTACTGTTCTCAGGGGTATATCTAGTCATGCTGCCACCAGGGAAGAAGGTAGCTGGGGATTTTGACCCAGTTTTGAGACACCATTATTAAATTATTACTGAAGACGTAGGTGCACATGCATTAATACATAATAAAACATGACATATTAACAGTTTTTATTTACTTATTTTATATGTTACGCATTTTTTTTTTTAATTTTTAGCATTTGTAATTCACTCTTTAACATTACATGAATTGCTGAACTCCTCTCTTCCTTTAAACTTCACTCATTCTCCTGATCATTATTCTGCATGTATTGTTCTTACAAATTCCATTTATTTTTGTGGAAGATGCACTTTCCCTTTTCCTCCATTTTTTTTAATTTCCTTTACAATATTCATTCCTTCAGTTAAAGCTGCTTTATATTTTGATTCCCATTAATTTAAGGCTGTACTATATCTAAGTAACTCAGATCCTGTATCCCAATAATTTCTAAAGTTGCAACCATTTTCTCCCCCAACATTTCAGTGCGAGTACTCTGTAGGCCATTTTTAAAATCTGCCAATTTGTTATATTTCCAAAAAAAATATGTTCTCAGTTTTCTTTTTCCTGTTACACCTCCAGCATCTGCCATTTACCTGAGGAAAAATTCTCTGAAGTCTTCTTGGGGTATAAAAATGCCTTTGAAGCAACAGTCCTAAACCTTCTTAACTTTGCATACTTTGGAGCCATGCAGATGTCCTTCCTTTATTACTTTGTAAATTACTTTGTCAGTCAGTCTTAGTCTTTTGTAACATCCTTTGTTTCTTATAGATTTCAAAAGTCCTGTGCAGTCACTGGGGCATCAGAACTGATGCCTTTGACGCCCTGTAGTGATGGCAGCAAACTCCAGAGGCTCAAGGTTCTCATTGCCCATAATCCCTGCGGCTGTATTTACTAGATCATGTTGTTGCCATTTAGACAACTATGTCTCAGAACAGCTCAAATGTTATAAAAAGATTTTTTGAATTTTTATTGAAAAGCTAAGTAGTCCTTTTCTTCACTGTTTCTTTTGCGGGTAGATATTTTACTTGCTGACTAGCTTCCTTAGCACTTTGCTTTTTCTTTTGTTTTCAGTTTTTCCTGCCTAATCGTCTTTTCCCCTCCTCCATCTCTACCAAGTCGTACTTTAGGCCAGGGCTGTCCAACCTTAGGTAATCCGAGGGCCGCATTTAAAAAAAAAAAAGATATATCGGAGGGCCGCATGCACAATAATAAATACAGTACATATATTGAAATTACCTGGGGGAGTCCTACCGTTAGGTTTAGCAAGCACTTTGACAAGTTCATAAGAAGTCATGGTGCATATAAAACTTTTTATTGAAACAGTAGACAAGATGCAGTAATTTTTAAAGAACCAATATCTTTCCATTAAGGGCCAGTTTTCTAGCTGTAGTAAATAAAACCTGCTGGCATTTAACCGTCATAACTCAGCAGTGTCAGTGTCTGCATTTGCATGCTAACTCTTCTTGGCAGCCTCTGTGCAGCCTTAAGTCAATTCTTCGCAAGTCTGAACCGCTGGAAATTGGTAGATAGCAACGCACAAAAATTAGTTCTTTTTAGAAACAATGTCTGTTCTGGAGTGCTTATCACACCTCTGTTTAAAGTTATGACCAAATCCTGTTTCCATTTGTGGCCAGCATACCTCTCAACATCTTCATTTTAATGAGAGCTCTGTGGTAGTTCAGCTTCGTTTACTAAAGTAACTGTGTCAATATCGATACTTGTAGTTGCCAATCACAGTAAATTTGCAAGAGAATTATCTGTCACTGAATATCTGTGCTTTGATTTAATGAATTTCATAGTTGAGAAAGTGCTTTCACAAAGATATGTGCTCCTGAGCATTGAGCACATCTTGAGTCCAAAGTTTCTCAATTTTTGGCATCTCTCTGTTGGTAGTAATTTAAAAAAATCTTCTCCTTTTTCACTTCAGTTGGTATAAAAAGGATCTGACTGTAAATCGCACAATTTCAGTTGAAAGTCAGATCTTACATTTTCAATGGTGACAGTCAAGAGCTGACTAAACATTGAAATATCTCCTTCAAGTTCTTTAAATTCAAATTGATTCTCAAAATCCTCAATAATCATATCAATATTGCTGTACACGAGCTGAAAATGTATTTCCTCAAAATTCTTCATTTCTTCAAAATGTTCTTTGCCATTTGGGAAAAAGGTAAAACTATTATTAGCCAATGTCGATTTAAAAAGCTTCAATTTATTTTTAAAACTATTCAAATGACCATATAAGTTGGAAATATTCTGTTGTTTGCCCTACAGTTTTAAGTTCAACTCATTCAAATGGTTGGTCATATCTGTTATAAATGCAAGATCTGATAAAAATATGGGATCTTGCATTTGATTTGCAAGTTCTGTTGTGTCAGACTTCACATCGTTTTTAAGAAATATGGGTATTTCTTTCCAAATGGTAAAAAAGCGTTCCAGACATTTTCTAGCACTCAACCAGCGAATATCGGAATGAAGGAGCAAATCCCCATATGCAGCATCCATTTCACTCAAGAAATCGCAAAACTTAGACTCCGAGATCTATTACCTCCTCGTATAGTATTAGTTATTTTTACAGCTACTTTCATGGCATTGGCTTGATGTAGAAATTTTCCACAAAGTGCTTCTTGGTGAATTATGCAATGAATTGATGGGCAGGTATCATTTTGTTTCAATAGCCCACAAAAGCCACTTCCAGTCCCCGTCA
Source organism: Protopterus annectens (assembly GCF_019279795.1). Lineage (NCBI taxonomy): Eukaryota > Metazoa > Chordata > Ceratodontiformes > Protopteridae > Protopterus > Protopterus annectens. Next base: position 273,781,018 of record NC_056734.1, read on the forward strand.
TAGCTTTGGCCCCATCTGTTACAATGCAGGAACATTTATCAAATCCTCCATAGTTCAAAACAGACTTTTGAACTGCTTCAAAAATGTCAGTACCTTTAGTAGTCCCATGTAAAGATACAAGACTAAGGAGTTCTTCATTAATATTAAAGTCCTCTTGAATAGTTCGAACAAAAATTAACAGTTGACTTACATCTGCTTGATCAGTGCTATCATCCAGACACAATAAAAAGTACTCACATTTTGCTATTAAATCACATAGCTTTTTTGCAACAGATTGATCCATGTGTTGTACACGTCTTGCGATGGTCTGTTGGGATGATGCCACTGTTTCAAACTTCTCAGCTAATTTCGGCTCATTAAATTGTTTTGCCATTTCAGTTGTACATTTCTTCACTGTCACACCATCACTAAAAGGCTTTTTTGCTTTCGCTAACTCCAGTGATATTTTGTATGAAGCAGCAAGGCTAGAACTTTGTTCAGTGCTAGGTTTTGCAAAAAAACTGGTTTGCTGCATCAATTTCCTCTTATATTCTGCAGTAATGGTGCGTCTTGATTCTCCACTATACATATCAAATGTTTTACTATGTAATGCACTGTAGTGTCGTTTCACATTATACTCTTTAGGGACTGACAAAACTTGCATGCAAACAAGACATTGAATTTTATTCTTGTTGTTTGTAATCAAATAGTCTGATTCCCATCGGCTTTGATACACACGCTTTTCATTTTCAATTTTTCTTTTGTTGTTAGGCATTTTTCTTTGAGGATAAGTAGCAGTAAACACAACCTCAGTATGCTGGACAAGCCAACAACACTAATTGCACAGAAATGTGACCACAAGATTCTCCCTGGAGGCCTGGAACAAAACAGTGTACAAAACTTCTTAGCAAAAACTTTTTATGCACTGGACATCTTTCTTCAGTCTCTAATGTAACTCTAATACAGTGAGTATGGAAAGTAGTGCTGTCTTAAATTCAACAATGTTCAGATACTGACACTGACAAAATAATTAATAATAAGGCAAACTCTAAGTACAAAAGGTTCAACTTTAAGAAGAAGCATAATCGTATCTTCCTGCCTTAATGCACAACCCCTTATAGCAGAGCTAGGTCATATAAGTTGTTAGGATAGTAACACACAGTAAAATACGCCAAACTTTCCTGAAGAGGAAAGTAATAGGACATCAGTAAATGCTAAAAATCATGGAGCTGTCCTTCTCAACTTTAAGTAAACTTCCTACCTTTTAATTTAGTTTTTTATCCGTCTTCCCTTGCGTAACATATGGGAGAATTATCTACCACCATACTTCTCTCTACAGCCATTATTATTCCTTTGTTGGCATATATATACATTGAACAGTCATTGACTGGCCTTGAAGCTTTTTAATTATCAAGTATCTCCGCAATCCTTCTCCCTGAACCAGTGCATTCTACCACAGCAAAATGTATGCATATCAGGCAAGCACTCAAACAAGTTGGTGTACAAAATTACTGCTTCAATGTCAACTTTATTCTCTAACAGCCCTCCTAGTCACAAATTGTCCCTATTTGCCCAGTTGTAAAAAGTCTGTGCCTGAGTTGGTGAATGCCTTCTCCTTTCTTCATGTGCCCAGCAAGCTCAAACACAGCACTTGTTATCACCATTCTATCAGCTCATCACTGAGTAACATCATATCTTTGCTGCTCCAGCCAAGGCTTTCCTTCTTGCTGTCCTACTGTGCCACATTTAGTTGTGCCTCACTGTCCATTTTATTCGTTTTCATTTCAGATTTTCTTAGTCATAGCAGACATCCTTGGAACTTTTAAGTTTGCATGTGATTCTGGGCTACCCCCCCCCCCCTTCCCAGTGCAATCACTTGGGAATCTATCCTCACTGAAGGAAAGATGGTGAATTATACTTAATAAATAATGACCATAATTAGGACTTATAGACTTCTTTTCCTTCAGGAAATGTATATTAATTCACACACTGTTATTCTGTTAATGTCTTTAGTAAATATAGAATTATAAGTGTTATTTTAAAAAAGTGTCCCTGAATGTCCCTATCTTTTTCTGGATTTCTCCATGATTCTGCTTACATTTGTCCCTGACTGGTTGAGAGGTATGCCAACAGAGCGAACGATTGCATAGCAACAAGTATGCACATGGTTTTCTTTTAGACTCCGCAACAGGCACAACATCAGTACTCAAATAACACTGCCAAATACATTTTGGAGTTGGATTGGATTTGACACTTATACACAGTGCTTTACAAATTTACATACAGTACTGTTAAATTAAGCATGCCATTCTGAAATACATTACCCTTTTCTGTACAACTTATCAGTGGACAGGAATTAGCCGACAAAAGTACTTGATGCAGTACTTGACCTACATAGAGAGAACTGCAATAGCTTTGTAAGCAGGGATGCAATGGATCTATTTCTGACCATAGTACTGACAACATACATACACTTTATATTGTGCAGCTGTAAATATGCAAGCTGCAGTACTGCTAAAGCTTGTGTGCTTCCTACTTCATAGTAAAGTTTACAGTGGGCTGCAAGGACTGTAGTCAGAAATAGACAAACATAAAGTCCCATCTTATATTCTACTCTACTTGGCATGCAATAACATTGACCCCTTCAATCAGGTTTGTCCATGTATGCACAAGCTCCAGAAATTAAACATTTCCCCTAACAACCCTCTCAGCAGTCTGTCCATGTAGGCACAAGCACCAAAAGTGAAACATTTTCCTTAACAACCCTCTTATAAGTCTGTCCGTGTATTCATAAGCGCTAGCAAATGACATCAAAATTAATCATTTCCCCCAAGGTTCCCTTAATTACTTTTCCATGTATGCACAAGCACAAAAATAAAGCATTTTCCCCAATGACTTTTTCAGTATAAGTAAAAACAAATTGACATCAAAATGGATACTTCCCCCAAGGATCCCTTACGTACTTTGTCCATGTATAGTCTGCACAAACTCAAAAGTTAAACATTTCCCCAATGATCCCTTCAGTACTTTTCTATGTATGCACAAGCACTGAAATGAAAAAGTTTCCTTTCCCCAATGACCTCTTCACACTGGCTGCCTTAGAGTCAGACCCAAAACCCTCACCCAGTGCCTTTCCCACCAGTTACCAAAGTCCAAAAAAAAAAAGGCTAAAATTGATAAATAAAATATTGGCTGCAACTGCTGCAGTAAGACAAAGACATTACATTAGTACATTTAATTAACATACCAACACCAGGGCACTGACAGCAATGGAGTTGGACTTCAATTCACAAACTCTTGACTTTAAAGTTAAATTATTAAACAACCAAACAAAGTTCAGTTCACTCACTTTAGTCTTGACTGATTTAGGAGGGAAGGAGGTCTGGATTATATATCAGTAGAAAAGGTGCGGGAGCCCAGCAACGGCCTTTAAATGGCTTTTTTTTTTTTTTTTTTTTATACAAATGACTTTCTACTGAACCTGGCCTGACTAAACTGAACTATTAAGTTAGTCAGGCAGGGGGGAGGCAGAGCAATTGTACCTATTTACCATTTCCTTCACTGTACTGCGACGTGTAATCTCATCTTGATGTATATAATTTCACCGTGGACTTCCTGTTTCAGCCTGGGATGGGATTGCTGTCTGGTTAGTGATTTACTTGTCTTTGTGTGTTGTGCTTGCTTGATGGTTTTCTTAGTCTTATGCACTTAGGCAAATAAGATTAGGAAAATCATTAGGCAAGCACAATGCATATGATGATGGGAAGGCGGTCTCAGAGTGAGTCACCGGAGATTGTAAAATGCAAGATTCCCACTCCCAGTCCCCGAGTCCCGGAATTTGAAGTTGAGTGGAACTCCAGCCCCCACACAAGTGTCAGTCAAGGAAGCCAGCAGGCTGGCAGCAGCAGAGGCAGAGTGCAACATTTTCTCCCTCCTTTTTTTTTTTTTTTTTGTGTGTGTGTGTGTTTATATGAACCACCGAGAGGAATTCCACCAACTTTAAAAACAAATAACACAAAACCAAAGTGAAATGGAGAAGCTCATGACCATACAAGTCGACCACTTTATTAACGTAACAATGATAAGTTAATAAAGTGGCCAACTTGTATGGTCGTGAGCTTTTGCGTTTCACTTTGGTTTTGTGTAATTATTGTTTGTGTTTAACTGCCAACTAGGGAGGAGCACTGATCCCCGACACCGACTGATACGGGCTTCTGTCCGGTTAATCCAGCTGCTTTTTAGAAGATGAGGGAACATAAAATATTTTGGTTCGCGGGCCATGTTTTGGATAGCCCTGCTTTATGCCATTGAGCTTTTGCTTTGATCTTGTGTCTTTAACTTTATCTGTCTTTGACAGAATTTTTATAATTGTCATGGGCTAACAAGACTGTTTTTCAGGGTAGAATATGGATAAGGACAGAAAGCAAGGTTTAAAAAAAATGAAAGGTGTGGGCATAACATCCAACCACAGAATCTCCACAAATTGTGTTTAATTTGTTTAGGGCAAGCCCATCTTTCCAGTGACTGCAGTATATGCAAAAATTTTAGTAGGAGAACACTTGCAGACCATAGAAATTAGTTAGTTCATAGCATTCTCCCTCCAGACTGCACCAAATGGGACCTCCATTCTGACGCAGTGGAAGGTTAACCCTTCTTTATAAGACTCTGACCCTCAAAGACTCCATAAACTTCACTTCCTATCTCTCAGAAGAGACATCCACTGCTACGATGCCTTACAAGAGTCCTCCGGCACAGTGGAGGAATTGTCTGCCGAGAGGATGTTAGGGTAGTTTTTCAGCAGATAAGGAACTTTCCAAGCTGTTTCACTCAAGACCACTTGCAGTGTTCTCTTCATTCTTGCAGGTCTCTCAGAAGCCCTACACAGGTGGACTGGGAGCAGATGGTAACAGTCTGCATCAAGGCCCAACTTTGGTATGATGTCATATTGGCTTCAGCAAGTTTCCCCTACAGGCCAGGAAGTCCCACTGATGACCCAACATGTATTTTCCTCCTTCAGGCCAGGTCTCTGCGTCAGCAGCAATATAATTTGTACCATTACAGCGAGGTCCTTGGCACAGGTAGAACTTCTGTCCTGTAACAACAAAATTGATATCTTTGATATTAATGCCAATTACTTTGCTGAGTGTTACAAAGCTGCAGGCATTAGGGTCTGTGTCTTAGCCACCGATAACTGGTGCCATTCTCTGTGTCAAACCAATTGGTGTTAGCTTTGGTATTAAAGGTTCCCATCTTGGCCGTGGTACTGGATTCTTCTGCATCAAAGGTCAGGGCAGGTTCCTTGGTGTTGGTGTGAGCCTTTACCTTCTCTGCCCTTGGCTTTGACCCCAGGCACTTCGGTGGGCTCCTGACATAGAAGAAAGCTGTACAATGCTCCTTTGTGCCCCCTTTGTCAGCAGTGCTGGTTCTACCCCAAGATACTGCAGAAGCTGAACCCTTGAGTCTATCCATCATGCAAGCTCCTTGAGGATTAGAGGGTTACTATGCCTAATCTGATAAGAGCCAGAGAACCCTTTTCCCCGGAAGGTTCAGACAAAGACTTTTACCAGCCCCCCAAGGAAGAGAAAGTGTAAGTGGAGGTACGTTGAGTCTCCCTCTCTGACTACAGATATGGACAAAGGGGAGGGTTTCACCAAATCTCCAGGGATGTTTCCTTCTGCAAGATATTGGAGATAAGGCACAGGGGATAATAGCCAGTAGACCCTACCCTCTTCAGTGGAACAGAACTTGAAGGAGACCTAAAATTCCCCTCCACTGGCAGTGTGGGTAGTGCTGTGCCAGACAAATTGGTAGACTTGGTTTGCATCAAAGTGTGGAAGGAACCGGACATAGCAGAGCCCATTCCCAGAAAGCCTGATTGTCTATTGTACCCCCAAAGACAGGTTGCACTGGAGCGGGGGCCTTTTGTTGATTTCGTAGTGGTTGTTGTATTCGCCAGGACGGGTGTCCTAGAGAATGCTAAAGCTATCATCCTCCAAATAAATATTCCAGGAATATAGATAGGTTATGTAAGCAGTTCTATACATCCATTACTTTAGATCTCAGAGAGAAATAGCTAACAAAGCATCAGAAAATCTGAAACCGTTGTCAGACAGAGAACTGCATTCTTATTTGGAAACTTGGGTGTCTATGATGAGTACCATTTCCTCTATGATTGTCGGTGTCGTACATAGGCATCAATAATAGTGGGATCAGGGTTGACGAGGAGAAGACAGGCTTGGATGGGCCTTATAGATTTCCAGGACTGCTTCAAGGTGGCTTTCACCAATTCCCTCTTTGACAGTGAAAATGCTGACTGTTTTAGGAGTTAAGTTTACTGCCTCGCAAAGGGCCTTCCATTGTAAAAAGGGGCAGGAAACTTAGACAACAACTGGATTCTATTATTAAGTGCTCAACTTCTGTCCTTTTTCTCCCTGTTCATTGTCCCTGCTATGAATAAATAACACAGCATTTAAAATAATTTAAATTGACTGTTTCCCTTCACTAGAATAGTACCTTACTGTACTGTGGTGGTTTCATTTTCAAAAAACTTTTATCCCGCCCTTGTTGCAGTGTCCAATTCATTGATGTCAAGGCCACTGAATACAGGTAGTTTTCTGGCCAGTTGCCTCCCCAAACTGACATCACCATGGTTGTCCTAGAAACCCACCCATGCTTTGATGTCACAGCTCCCTGGTCCTTCCTCTACCCATACAGAAAGTAAAGGCTAGAACAAGGAAACAGTACATGTGTCAAGTCTCCTGCTGTTAGTGGTCAGTCACAGCAGGTAACAGCTCAAATTACCCTTACCACTTTTGACAGCTAAGAAAGTTCGGTGTGAAGGGGGATGGGAAATGAGCCAAGTAGTACAGTTCAGGCTTCACAAAAAAAACGCAGTTTAGCTATTCTAAAAAAAAGTCAGTTTTATGCATGTAAAATCAGTGCAGTGCCAGGAGCTTTAGGAAGAAAGAGGTCTGTGTGACGTAACTTTTTACAAATGAGCACTGTATTTTGGGATACCTAGAGGCAGACTAAACAATTAGAATTACTTCAAGATGCCAGACACCATGTGGTCATATACAGAAATTACGTTTAAAATATTTAAAAACCTGTAAATAGTCTCAGAGTGGTGTTAAAATGTAGGAAACACCGAATCATGACAACATGACAAACATGTTTTTTGAGTCTGTGAGTGCGGTTCTCCTTTAAGGTTTTGGAAATCTTAGTAGCCCCAGCATAGAAAGTAGCAAGCCAAAGATATCGGGAGCAGAGAGGACTTTCAGTCTGGATACTGCTTTAACAGTAGAGGTGGTCCCGTCAACCAAGGGGAAGAAAATGCTTTTAAGGATTTTGCTCCTACAGTCCCTGAAAGCTTGGACTCACCCCTCTGGAGGCAGTTGAGGGATTCTCTCCTTACACATTCCTGCATGGCTGGCCATCACAAGGAATACTTGAGTAAGGAGAATAATTTCCAGATGCTGCTTATTTGCTTTTTTCAAAAGGCCGTCAACTCAGACTTTCTAACACCTACCAATGCCATCCAGACAGAGGGAAGCAGCCTTAAAGGAGGTCCAGAGCTTTCTCAACAAGTGGGCCAACCAAGAGGTTCCACCAGACCAGAGAGGATCTGATTGTACTCCAGATACTCTTTAGTGCCCAGAAAGACAAAGGACATCAGGTCAGTGCTCATTCTCAGTCTAACTGCTTTTTAAAGAAGGAATCTTTCTGGATGGCCATGGTACAGTCCATAATGCTGTACATAGATCTTTGATATGCTTGCCTACACAAAAGGCAAACAGAAGATGTTATGTAGTCCAATCTCGCCTACATTCTTACCCGTGGGTTCTGAGCCGAATATCGGCTCCGACTCGGCCAAACTTTTCTAGCTCGAAGTCTTTCTATTGGCTGGGCTAAGATGGTATCCCATGCTGCATTGCTCTATATCCCCAGATCTCGTTTGCTGCTCGTGTAGCTCGGACATGGTTTTGCTCTTGGCTGTGGCTAAGTACCTTTTTTCTTCTTCTTGAGAGAATTTATTACAAACAAAAAGCTATTTTAATAGCTATTCCTAGTTTGGTGTTATTTGTGAAAAATTTTTCTGTGTGTGTTTTTTTTCTGTGGTATCCCACTAGCTGTTCCAATGGGCTAGGCCCGTTTCAGGCAGAGGACCTAGTCTGTCCCCTTGCTTCTCTGTTTTCTAACTTCTGGTCTAAAACCGTTTAAATTAGAGGTTTTAGTCTTAGTCTTTGTGTGTGTACTACCTGCTGTCTAAAACCGTTTAAATTAGAGGTTTTAGTCTTAATCCCCTTTGTGTGTGTGTGTATCAGAGGATTGTTTTGTTAAAGTTGGTTAGTGGTAGTTTTTTTCCCCGCGCTCAGTGTGGTGGAGATTGACTGTTTTTCTCCAGTCGGTTCAGTACCTGTGATCTTTTGTCTTGGTGATTGTTGGTAAATTTCTTAACATGTCTAAAGATTCTAAGGAGCACAAGCCCTCGGGCTTCAAGAAATGAACAAAGTGTGGCTATAAAATGTCCATTGCCGATGGACATTCGGTATGTGTTTATTGTCTGGGAGCAATCCATCTGCAGGAGTCTTGCAGCTTCTGTCATGCTTTTAGTCCTAGGATACTTCAGGAAAGATAGAATAAATTAATTCTGAAGGGACTTTTGAAACCCTCGTTCGAAGAGGGTCTGGAATCTGCTTCCAGCTCTAAACCTAGATCCACTAAATCAAAAAAGAGGTCTCCGGCTCCTTCAGTCTCCTCGAAGCCACTGGAGAAAGTAATTAAATTAGCTTCGACATCCTTGGCTCCACTGTCCTCGGGGCCGCAGGAAGTGTCTCTGATGATGGAACCGGCGTCGGCTCCAATTATATATATATATTATATATATATATTCGGAGCCGATCACTTAGTATTAGGCAAGTATCACCTGAGAGGAGATCTCGATCTCCCTCCCTGTCCTCCAAATCCTCTAGGACACTATCGGATGTGGATGTTGATAGGGTGGTGCAGAGACTCCTTCAGTCACCGGTTTTGGCTAAATTGTTCTCTGCTCCGTACCAGTTGGCTCCAGAGCCCATCCTGCAACCTACTTCGATTCTTCCTTCTCCGAGCACATCCCAGCCTTCGTAGCCGGAGTGCTTGGCTCCGTGTGATGTTTCCAGGTCGGTTCCGATGGTCCCTCCTGGCTTATCGGTGCCGTCGGCGCCGTCCACAAGATTCAGGACTCTGCATTCTTCAGTTGGGCCTGAGGGAGAGGCCTTGGGACATCTCTCGGTTCCTAGTATCCCTCTCGGTGCTAAGGCTCGGGGAACCCCGACTCCTGTCGTGGCCTCGGAGGCTGGTCGCTCTTCGGATTCAGGGGGGACAACCTTTGAGGCCATCCGGAGTGCGCTGGCCAGATCATCAGTGACATCATGCGGGTCGGTCATTCTGTCCCCTACCACTCCGGTGCGGGTCTCTGATCACCACCTATCTTTAGACAGCGGAGCCCCAAGGCCTCAGGGTACCCCCATGAGTGGTCCCCAAGTTTCTGAGAGCCCCTCAGAGTGTTTGCCTGAGGAGCCCCCTAGAAAGAAAACGTGCAAGAGGAAGTACATAGACTCCCAGGATGAGTCTCTCATCTCTAAGATACTGACCTTGAGGAATCGGAGGGGTCCCCCAAGTCATCCTCTGAGGATGTTTCTTTCTCTGACATCCTAGAGATATTGAAACAAAGAGGTGACTGGCCGTCCAAAGCCCCCTCTGAGGAGGAGTCTGTCTTCCTGAAGGCCTTCGGTGCTCAGCCCTCTGCCTCCTGGGTGTCCCCACCCTTCGAGCTCCTGGATTTGATTTGTCGGAGGGTGTGGGAGAACCCTGATTCTGTGGAACCTGTCCACAGGAGACCCAGTAGATTTCTGTCTGCTCCCCAGGTAAGGAATTTTTTGTCCAAGGGAGTCCCTGTGGATGCCATGGTGGTGGCAGCGGCCACCCAGAAGGAATTAGCCGAGACTTCTTTCTCTGTCCATTCTCCTAACAAGGAGTCCAGGACCATGGACCGGTACGGGAAGCGTACCCTCTCTTCAGCGACCTTTACCTTATAGTCGCTGAACTACTTATTTCACTTTACACGGCTCTAGAGAGATCTCCTCAAGGAGCTTAGAGATACTCTCACGGGTAACGTTTCTGAGGCGGTGGCCCAGACTGTTAATGCCCAGATGTCTACCCTCAATTCCATCGTTAACTCCTCCATGAGGCTGATTTCATATGCAGCAGAGGGAGCGAGTAGGGCAGCAAGCTCAGGAGTCGCCCTTATGAGGCAGGCCTGGATGCGGCTTTGTCATTTTGCGGAGGCCTTCAAGTCTTCATTCACCGACGCCCCCTTTGATGGTTCCTCTTTGTTCGGAACCAAAGTGAAAGACACCCTCACCAGGTGCGAGCAGGAGGGAAAAACTCTGTCTGCTGTAGGGGTCCATTTTTCCCTTCCCTCTAGGCCTTATCCCAAGGCCCAGAGGGGTGGAAAAATGTGGTTCAAAAAATCAGAGGTTTTTTCCCGGTGCACAAGGTGAGCCCCCCATCCAGAGGCAGAGGAGCAGGAGGTTATTCAGGAAGATGCCGCCCTAGAGGCAGGAGGTCCCCGCAACTCGGGAGACCGCGATTCCTTTTGCGGTTCTCCCTACCGTCGCTCCTGATGGGAGGCCCGACTGTGTGTTTCCGGAGCCAGTCGGGGGTCGAATATTGTTATACCTGGAGGCCTGGCAAAACATCTCCTAGGACCAGTGGGTTTTACGAATAATTTCCGGGAGGTTATGTCATCCCCTTTTCGTCAGATCCCCCTCCAGTCAGGAAAATCCCAGACGTTCCACCCAGTCAAAGGGATTATACGGCTTCAGAGGTTTCAAAGCTGCTAGAAAAAGGAGCCATCCAACATGTCCCCTCAGACCAGATCGGATTAGGGACTTACTCAAGATTCTTCTTGGTGCCAAAAGAACAGGGGACCTGAGACCCATATTGGATCTCAGCCGATTGAACAACCATGTGCAAAAGTCCAAGTTCCGTATGGTCATATTGCATTCAATTCTCCCATTGTTGGTAAAAGAAGTATGGATGTGCTCCATTGACCTCAGGGATGCTTACTACCATATCAAAATGGACAGGGCATCCAGGAGTCACCTACGCTTCTGGCTGGGAGCCAGTCATTTTCAGTTTCGAGCCCTGCCCTTTGGTCTCACCACAGCCCCCAGGGTGTTCACCAAATGTATGGCGGTGGTGACGGCTCACCTGAGACGTCAAGGATTCCAAGTGTTTCCTTATCTGGACGACTGACTCCTCACTGCCACCACCAGGCATCTATTAATTCAGACCAGGGATGCCACCATCACTCTCTGTCAACAATTGGGCATAACATTGAACTGGGAAAAATCTGCCTTGTTGCCCTCACAGCGTGTCATTTTTATAGGTGCAGAACTAGACACCGTTCAAATGCAGGCGTTTCTACCACAGGAAAGAATCAGAGCCTTACAGCAACAAGTTAACGCCCTGCTCCCTCTGAGAAGAGCGAAGGCAAGATGGGTTCTCCAACTCCTGGGGACTATGGCTGCGACAATTATGTTAGTTCCTCTAGCAAGATTACATAAGAGGCTCCTTCAATGGCTCTTCTTTGCTCAGTGGTCTCTCCAAAGGCTTCCACTTTCTCACCCTATTCTACTCACGGACGGGTGCAAACAGAATCTCAGTTGGTGGCTTTGCACCAACAATCTGGTCACGGGGAAACCCTTCGCTCCACCGACCCGATAGCCACGGTGACCACGGATGCCTCCCAGATGGGAGGCATTATCTAGGCAGGACAGTCCAAGGCACGTGGCAAGAGCACAAGATACATTTGCATATCAACGTCCTGGAGATGAGAGCTGTGCTACTTGCGTTGCAGGCACTTCAGAGCTTTCTCCCTCTCGGGACTATTGCAATCCACTCGGACAATATGTCAGTGGTGTGGTATCTGAACAAGCAGGGAGGACCCTAGTCATATCCCCTGTGCAGAGAGGCCATGCGAGTGTGGCAGTGGGCAGGGTCTTCCCAACGCTTTCTGGTGGCAACGCACATTCCAGTGAAGTCCAACGTGATCGCAGACAGGCTAAGCAGAGCTATTCTGATGCCTTACGAGTGGTCCCTGAACAGTCTAGTTGCGGAACGGATCTTCTGCAGATGGGGTCAGCCTTGCTGCGACCTTTTTGCCACCCCTCTCAATGCTAAATGCAGCAGCTACTTCACGTTGATCCCACCTCAGGGGGAGTCACCCAGGGACGCTCTAGTCCACGATTGGCCTTCCGGTCTGCTATATGCCTTTCCTCCGATTCTCTTGCTGTCAAAAGTGATTCAGAAAGCGCAATCCGTGGGAAGCAGAATGATTCTGATTGCCCCACACTGGCCTCTTCAGGTTTGGTTCCCCTTTGCCCATCCCTACATCGTAGATGCACCTTGGATTCTGGACCCACAACCAGATTTACTGACATACATGTCAGGGCAGCTCCATCCCTCTCTGCGGAACCTCCGGTTGACAGTCTAGCTACTCCACATCCGTCATTGTTAGGCTTCATATTTTATCTTCCTCTCATAAGCCCTCTACTAGGAAGATTTATTCCAGCAAATGGAAGAGATTTTCAATCTGGGCTTATACCCAAAGGATTGACCCTTACACAGCTACAATTGCTTCTGTTTTGGAGTTATTGTCTATGCTTTTTCGTCAGGGCTCAGTGTCTGCCACCATAAAAGTCCAGTTGGCGGCAATTTCTAACTTTCATGTTGCTAATGAGCTCCAAAGTCTTGGTCCGGCGTCTGTTGCTGTTGCCTTTTCCCTGACGTCAGTGCGCTAGGGGTATAAAAGTTGCAACAGACGCCATTTTCTTCTGTCTTTCTTGCCGCGCAGTGCCCAAAGCATAAGCAGTTCGCAAGTGCCGGTCAGCCGACTCCTGAGTTTTTTAAAATTGAATTTCAGAACCGAAGTCTTCAGTAAAGCTAAGTACCCCGTTGAGGAAAACTTTTTCTTGCTCCAGACCGATGTCAGTAAAAGTTAATAATTGTATTTCTTGTGGGAAGCAAATACCTCATAAGGACTTTCACTCTTAATGCATTCCTTGCCTAGGCCCTGACCATGACGTCACTAGTTGTCGGTTTTGTGCTAGATTTAATAAACGCACTATTAAACGTCGGTTTGATTTTGCTTTACATTATTTTGGACAAAGATTTAATTACATAATGCCGTCGGAGCAACCAACGACTGGAATGTACAAAAAATGCAAAGACAAAGAGAAAGACAGGCATCCGAGGTCCAAAACCGACGAAGCCTCTTCTAGGCCAGTCGGCAGTTCGCCGGTTCTCAGTGAGGCGCTTTCGCAGCCCCTGACACCCGCTACCTCAGAGCCACAGGCCGCAACCGACAGCCACATGGAGACAACGAGGCCTGTGGAAACTCAAGGTATTGGGCCTACGGAAAATATACCCTCAGATGGGTCCGGAGCCGTTGAGCAGGCACCGGCTTCTGAGGGTGTTTTCAGACCTTCACAGCTTATAATTAAAGCTCCTACAGCAGCTAAGGCAAAGTCAAAAACACCATTAAAGACAAAGAAACAAGTGCAGCATTCTCCAGAACAGTCATCCATGCCTAAGAAACAAATGCTTAAAATGGCCCTAAGACCTTATTACTTTAATCAGGGGCTCCAATCCCCCTCCTGACAAAAGGCCTAGGCAAGACACTGATTATGATTCCTCTGATCAGGTTTCCATTTCTTCTGATTCTTCTTCTGACCGGGGCTGTTCTCTCCCTCCCTATGAGGACTCTGATGCTGAAGAGTCCATTCTTTCAGCCTCACCGCCTGAGGATTACTCTTTAGGGGAAACCCTGCACACCATGAGGGAGCATTTCCATTGGGAGAGCCAGGATTACTCAGAATCCAAGAAAAGGCTCAGAGATTTCCTTCTATTGCCTCAGCACAGGCCCTTGGCTATCCCCCCTGTGCTTGATATTGTTGATGATGTTTTTTTCTGAATCCAGTCTGTCTCCAGATTCTTTACCCCCTGCTGCAGTAAAGCCAGACAGGTACTACCGGGTCCCTGACTCTCGTACATTTCTTTACAAAAACCCCACTGCGGACCCAGAAACTATTTCTCAGGGTCCAAAAGGGGGTTAAAGCTTCCACTGCCAAAAATCCTGTCCCCTCAGATAGGGATTCCAGAGCTCTGGACAGATCGGGGAAAAAAGTTTACACTTCTGCTATTTTAGCTGTAAGAGCTTTAAATTGTCAGTTTCACATGCTTAAATATCAGCAGTATCTCATGTCATTATTAAAGCAGAAAATGGTAACAAATATAGAGGGTCCTGACAGTAAAGAAATGCAGGATTTATAGCATGCAGTTGAACAAGTGGGAAAGCATACTCTGCAATGTGGTTTTGATTCATTAGAGGCTTCTTGTAGAGCCGCAGTTACAGGCTCAGTTATTCGAAGACATGCTTGGTTGAAAGAAGAAAGTTTACCTGACCATATTAAAATGAAATTATTGGATGCTCCACTACAGCATGATACTTTGTTTGGTGTTAAGGCAGAAGAGGTGTTAAAGAAAATGGAGGATAAAGCAAAGTTAATGCAAACTGTGAAAGATTTCAGCCACCTAGATTTAGCAGAAACTGGCCTTCAAAAAATTGGTCCTTTCCAATGTCAGACATGCCACAAAGAGGCAGTTACAGATGCCCAAGAGGCAGATCTCATCCCCAAGGCTGCTACAGACCTAAACAATGGGGTGCTTCAGTCCCCAAAGGAGGAGAAGACAAATCACAACCTTATAGGAAACAGTCACAATTGACTTCCCTCTACAAATGTCAAGCTCTTACCAGTTGACAGCACCTCTAGGGGGAAAGCTAGCACTTTTCTCAAAAAATTGGCACATGATCATCCAAGACCAATGGGTGTTGAATATAGTTTCTCAAGGGTACAGGTTCCACTTCCACATGCTTCCAAAACCAAAAGGTATGCCACACTTGCCACAAAACCAATGGGCAGAGGCACAAAAACAGATTGCAGCTCTTATGGATATGGGAGCTATTCAAAATGTTCCACTAGAAGAACAGGGCCAAGGATTTTACTCACGACTTTTCCTAGTACCCAGAAAGGGCAAAGCATGGAGACCAATACTGGACCTATCGATCCTAAATACTTTCCTGGATGTTCCAAAATTCAAAATGTTAACACTACAACAACTCTTGCCCATGCTGGACAAAGAGGCTTGGCTAGTTACTTTGGATCTCAAGGAGGCATACCTGCATGTCCCAATCAGACAATCGTGCAGAAGATACCTCAGATTTATAGCAGGCTCAATGCATTATCAATTATCTGCACTGCCCTTTTGCTTATCTACTGCGCCCAGGGTCTTCACAAAATGCCTGGCACCAGTAATTGCATTTTGCAGACAAAAAGGAATTCAAATATATTCCTAATTGGACGACTGCCTTATTCAAGCAGAGAGCAAGGGCATTCTTCTAAAGCACCTGGCATTTGTTAAACGATTACTAATTTGCCTAGGGTACACAGTAAAAAAAAAGAAATCAAAACTAGTGCCCACTCAGGAGATAATATTCCTGGGTGCAAGCTTAAATACAACTACACAGATGGCTTATCTCACGCCAGACAAACAAAGGCAACTGACTCATTACTTTCAAATGATGGCAACAAAAACCCAGCTCCTTGCAAGAAAAATTCTGCAGGCCCTGGGTTTCATGGCATCTTGTATTCTACTAATTCCATATGCCAAACTGCATATGAGGAAACTACAATGGTGCCTAAAAAGTGTTTGGACTCAGCATTGTCACAGCCTAGAGACGATCATAACCTTGATTCCCTGCCTACAACAGGAGTTTCGATGGTGGTCCCAGGCCTGTCACCACAACAAAGGACAGCCTTTCACCTTACCTACAGCCAGGCAGACCATAACAACGGATGCATCGGATTACGCCTGGGGAGCACATATGGCAGGAAAATGTATTCAGGGCACGTGGCCCAAGGAACAAATGCATCTTCACATCAATCAAAAAGAGATGCTAGCTGTACAGAATGCCCTGACAGCCTTCAAGGACCTAATACATCCAGGACAATTATTAATAAAGATGGACAATACCACAGTTACGTGGTACATAAACAAGCAAGGGGGCACACATTCCTACCCGCTATGCAGGCAAGCCATGACTTTGTGGAACACAGCACTGACCTACCAGGTACATCTGCAAGCGCAATTCTTGCCAGGAACAAAAAATACACTGGCAGACAAACTAAACAGAAATCTCATGGATCCTCACGAATGGAAGCTAAATCCACAAGTGTTCAACATGATAAGGGAATGGGGACACCCAGACGTAGATCTTTTTGCCTCCCCTCACAATTGCCAATTACAGAAATTTTGCACAAGGACTTATCACTCTCAAGCATGGAAAGTGGATGCTCTATCTTTCAACTGGAAAAACCTGACAGTCTGTGCCTTCCCTCCAATGCCTCTTCTCACCAAGGTGCTTCTAAAAGTCAGACAAGAGAGGCCAAAAATGATCCTGATTGCACCAGACTGGCCACGCCAGCACTGGTACCCAATCCTAAAGATTTTTTCCTAAGACCCGTCTTGGCCTCTACCTCAAATCCTTCATCTTCTGACACAGCAAAACAATCAGATTCTGCACAGTCAACTTAGAACCTTAAACCTGGCAGCATGGCAGATAATGTAGCCACTCAGACTGCACCACTCTATAAAGCTGTCATGGATGTAATTTTGGAAGCCAGGAGACCCAGCACTAGGAAATCTTATGCTGAAAAATGGAAGAGATTCTGTGCTTGGAACCAGGCACAAGGGCTCATCCCACTGGTCCCTAATATGCCTCAGATTTTACAATACCTGACTGAGATGTTGGACAAAGGCCTATCTTTTTCTTCTATTAAAATCCATGCCTCTGCCATTTCAGCTCATTACAATACGGATCCTCCTATCTTTTCACATCCTCTACTATGACAGTACCTCAGAGGGGCAAAGAATATAAGACCCCCTAGGGGAGCACCAGTACCTACTTGGGACCTCAATTTTGTTTTAGAAACACTAACACTGCCTCCTTTTGAACCAGCCAGCACAGCTGATCTAAAATTCTTGTCATGGAAAACTTCTCTGCTCCTAGCAATACCTTCAGCAAGAAGAGTTTCAGAGTTACAGGCATTGATGGCTGTGGAACCTTTCCTCATTTTTCACCAGGACAGGGTCTCTCGGACGAATCCAACATTCATGCCAAAAGTGGTCTCCAATGTGGCCTTAAACCAAACTATTCATTTGCCTACTTTCTACCCAAATCCCCAGAATAAAGGGGAAAGACGTCTTCACTCTTTGGATTTACACAGGCAGCTACGATTTTACTTTGACAAAACAAAAGCTTTTAGAAAAACTGAGCAACTGTTTGTAGCATATGCTGCAGGATCACAAGGAAAACCTATTACAAAGCAGACAATCTCCAAATGGATAGGACACTGCATCCGCTTCTCTTCTGCACAACATGGCAAATCTGTGCCTAAGGGCATTAGGCCTCATTCTACCAGAGCAGCAGCTTTCCTCAGAGGGGTACCAACCAAAGACATATTAGAAGCTGCAACCTGGAGCTCAGTGCACACTTTTACCAAGCACTACCACCTACCTCTCTACTCCAAATCCAGAGCAGGCTTTGCCACTGCAGTTCTGCAGGGCTTGTTAGCCTCGCCAAATCCAATTTAGACCCAGCCACCCTACCTCAGCTTTGGGATTCTACACAAGTGTAATGACTGCAACAGTGAAACACGATGAACATAGTACAGATGTTCATCGTGCATACAGCTGCAGTAATCACAGATGGGTTTTCAGCCGTCAGGCGGTCCCTCGGTCGGCCGAATTCCAAAGTCTTGGTCCGGCGTCGGTTGTCGTCGCTTACTCTTCTGACGTCAGTAAGGCCAGAGTATATAAGACACAGCCGATGCCATGTCCCCCAGTCTTTTTTGCCGCGCGGTGCCCGAAGCAGAAGCAGTTCGCAAGTGCCGGTCGGCCAGCTCCTGAATTACGAAAAAATTGGAACCGAAGTCTTCATTAAAGCTAAGTACCCCGTTGGGGAATCTTTTCTTGCCTCAGACTGATGTCAGAAAAAGTTAATAATTGTATTTCTTGTGGAAAGCAAATACCGCATAAGGATTTCCATTCCCTTTGCATACCTTGTTTGGGCCCAGATCACGACGTCTCGGGCTGTCGCTTTTGCGCTACCTTCAATAAACGCACTATCAAGCGTCGGGCGGAGTTCGCCCAACACTACTTTGGTAAAGCTTTTGATTATAAAATGTCGTCGGACACTCCGACTACCGTTTTGTCCAAAAAACGCAAGGAAAAGGACCGACACGCGAGGCCCGCGGTCCCCGTCGACACCATGCCAAAACAGGCTACACGTGGTCCGGTTCTCAGCGAGACGCCTTTGCAGTCCCTGACTACCGACGACACTCCTTTGGCGGTGTCCTCTGTACCCGAGACCGCTGGGTCCTCGGCCCTTTCCCAGACTACAACCGAAGCCCCTGCTAATGTCGAGCCTACTAATGTGGACAGGTCCACCTCCACCCATGGTGTATTTAGGCCCTCATCTTCCTTTTCAATTAAGGCCTTTACTAAATCCAAAGCAGCCAGGCATTCCACGAGGCCTGTTGCACAGGGCCCATCTCCTGGACCCATGCCTAAGAAGCAGATGCTTAAAATGGCTGAAGATTTAATTACTCTTATCAGAGGTTCTCAGCCCCCTCCTGATAAGAGACCCAGAGTGGAGGAAGAATCTCCCTCTTCTGATCAGGGATCCATTTTATCAGAACATTCTGATGCAGAGGAACACTCTTACTCCCCTTTTGAGGATTCGGATGCAGAACAGTCCATTCCTTCTGTATCCCCTCCTGAGGATTTTTCTTTTGGGGAAACCTTGCACACCTTGAGGGAACACTTCCATTGGGAAGGCCAAGACTTTTCAGATTCCAAGAAAAGACTTAGGGAATTTCTTTGGTTACCTCAGCACAGACCTCTGGCTATACCCCCTGATGTTCTTCATCTCACATTGCTGCAGTCCTTACTTATGGGTAGTCCGCTGTCCTCGGTCGGCCCGAATACCAAAGTATTAGGCTGACGTCTGTCATGGGCGCCTAGATCTGACATCAGAACGTCAGGGTATAAAGGCGCATGACCGACGTCATATCCTCAGTCTTTTTTGCCGCATGGTCCGATGCAGAAGCAGCGTTGCAAGTGCCGTTCTGCGTTCTGAAATTTTTCGTTTTCGGAGTTTCAGACCGATACCAAGTTGGGCTAAGTACCCCGTCGGGGAATATTTTTGTTTTTTCTTGCCTCAGTTACTTACCGGATGTCAGAAAAAGTGAATAATTGTATTTCTTGTGGGAAACAGATACCGCATAGGGATTACCACTGCTTTGTATTCCTTGTTTGGGACCGAGCACGGCGTAGTCGGGTGTCGGTTTTGTGCTAGGTTTAATAAGCGCACTATAAAACGGAGGTTAGATTGCGCTAGGTTAGTCTTTGGCAAGAGGTGTAATTATAATATGCCGTCGGATGTTCCGGCCTGCTTCTACTAAAGCGCAAAGACAAATCTTTAAAGCCTAGGCAGGATGATTCGTCCGTTTGGACGCCGGACCTTTAGAAGCTACAGCTGAACAGGTGGATCCGCTGAAGTTTCTGTTGAGTCCCAGGGGAAACTTTGATTTTACAAGATGTGGCCTCTCAGGAGGCAGGTCAGGCTGAAGGGGCCTCTCAGGTTACTATTCTCCCTTCTATGCCTAAGGTGGTTAGGCCTTCTGCTACTGTTTCTAAGGCTCCTTCTAAGGGCAGGTCTGTTTTGCCTTCCTCTGGTGTCAGTTCTGGTTCTTCAGGGTCTGTGCCTAAAAGCACATGCTTAAAATGGCAGAGGATTTGATTACTTTAATTAGAGGTTCTATGCCCACTCCTGATAAGAGGCCCAGGATGGAGCCAGAGTTGGAAAGTTTGGAGCAGGCCTCAGATGATTCAGAGTCTTCTGCTGAAGACATTCAAGATTTCCTCCTTATTCTGATTCTGATGCAGAGGATTCCACTCCTTCTGCTTCTCCTCCAGAGGATTTTTCATTTTCAGAAACTCTGCATTCCATGAGGGAGCATTTTAAGTGGGAGGGACAGGATTACTCTGATTCACGGAAGAGGCTTAGGGAGTTCTTGTTTTACCACAGCATAGACCCTTAGCTATACCTCCGGTTTTGGATGTTGTTTCAGATGTTTTCTCGAAGCTTCCCTTAATCCAGATTCTGTGCCTCCTGCCCCAGTTAAACCGGACAGGTATTACAGGGTGCCTGAGGCTCATAAATATCTGTATAAGAGTCCTAGGGCGACCCAGAAACTATTAGTCAGGGGCCTAAGGGTGTTAGAGCCTCTGTTGTTAAGAATCCGGTTCCTCTGGATAAGGAAGCTAGAGCTTTGGATAGATGGGGTAAGAAGGTGTATACCTCTTCTACTTTAGCAATGAGAGCTTTGAACTGCCAGTTTCATATGTTGAAGCATCAGAATTTCCTCCTTTCTCAGCTAAGATCTAAAGTGGATGCTTTGGCAGAGGGCATAGAGTGTAAAGAATTGCAGGATTTAGTGCATGTTTCTGAACAGGTGGGTAAGCACTCTTTGCAATGTGGGTTTGATGCTTTACAGGCTTCTTCTAGGGTGGCTGCCACTGGTTCAGTTATTCGTAGGCACGCCTGGCTTAAGGATCAGAATTTGTCTGAGCATGTTAAGTCTAGAATTCTGGATGCCCCTTTACAGTCTGAAGTTTTGTTTGGTCCTCCTGTGGAGTCAGTCATAAAGAAAATGGAAGACAAGGCTAAGTCTATGCAGACTGTTAAAGATTTTTTGCAGGTACAACCTCCAAAGTTTAGTAGAAATTGGCCTACTAAGGGGTGGACGTACCCTTCTTCTGATTCTCAGTCTAGGGGTAGATCTAGGCGTGGTAGGGGCAGAGCTCAGAGTACCTTCAGGCCGAGACAATGGAGTTCGCCTGCTCAATCTGCTGGTGAGGGCAGGGGCCAGTCCTTTCGTAAACAGGCCCAATGACCTGCATTTTCAGCTGCCAGATTCTTCTTGCCTGGCAGCTCCTTTGGGAGGAAAGTTGGCTCTTTTCAAGCAAAATTGGCATTTAGTCACCCAGGACAAATGGGTATTGGACATTATAAACCGAGGTTACAAGTTCTATTTCCACACCATGCCTCCTTTCAAAGGCATGCCAGACGTCCCTCCTCGGGAAAGGATAGAGGCTCACAGACAAATTTCTTTACTTCTTCAAATAGGAGCTATACAGTCAGTTCCTCTGTCAGAAGTGGGCCTAGGATTTTATTCTCACCTGTTTCTAGTTCCAAAGAAAGGGAACACGTGGAGACCAATTTTGGATTTATCTATCCTCAACACTTACCTGGACATTCCAAAGTTCAAGATGCTGACTTTACAACAACTTTTACCTCTGTTGGGAAAAGATCACTGGATGGTTACTCTGGATCTCAAAGAGGCTTACCTTCATGTTCCTATCAGGCCCAGTTGCAGGAGGTACCTGCGTTTTCGGGCTGGAAATTTACATTATCAGTTCTCTCCATTGCCCTTTGGCTTATCTACTGCGCCCAGAGTGTTCACAAAGGTTCTGGCTCCAGTGATAGCATTTTTCAGACTAAGAGGAATACAGATTTATCCTTATTTGGACGACTGCCTGATTGTTGCACAAGAAAAGGACGAACTTCTTCATCATCTACAGTATGTGATGGCAGTGTTAAGATGCCTAGGGTATTCTGTGAACGAAACAAAGTCCAGTCTAGTACCCTCTCAGGACATGTGCTTTCTGGGTGTGAGACTGAATACAGCTTCCCAGATGCCTTTTTTGACCCCGGACAAACAAAGAAGCCTTTCTCTTTATTTCCAGCAAATGTCTCTACGGTCCAGGCTGACTGCAAGGACAGTCCTTCAAGCCTTGGGGTTCATGGCATCTTGTATTCTGGTGCTTCCCAATGCCAAATTGCATATGAGGAAGCTTCAATGATATCTCAAAAATGTGTGGACACAGCACTGCCAAGATCTAGACACTGTCATTCAGATAATACCTTGCATTCAGAAGGAGTTTTTGTGGTGGGCTCAGGAATGTCACCTAAACAAGGGACTCTCTGTGACCCGCCAGAGGCGAGTCAGATTCTAACGACAGATGCCTCGGACAAGGCTTGGGAGCACACCTCAATGGAAAATGGGTGCAAAACGTGGCCTGTCAAACTCCAACATTTGCATATCAACTTGAAGGAAATGTTAGCAGTCCAGTTTGTATTGATGGCTTTCAAAGATTTACTTCACCCAGGGCAGGTGTTGATTCAAACAGACAACACTACTGTCATGTGGTACATCAACAAGCAGGGGGGAACCCATTCTTACCGTCTTTGCAGGCAAGCGATGATTCTGTGGGAAACTGCTCTCAATCTACACCTCAATCTTCAGGCAAGGTTTCTACCAGGAGCACAGAACTCCTTAGCAGATGTATTGAGCAGACAAATAGTGGATCCTCACGAGTGGAAATTGGATCCTCGTGTATTTCAACAGTTGACAGTGTTATGGGGAACTCCAGACATAGATCTGTTCGCTTCTCCACTAAATTACCAGTTGCCAAAGTTTTGCACAAAAATGTTTCATCACACAGCTTGGAAGGTGGACGCTCTATCATTCAGTTGGAACAATCTGCATGTATATGCCTTTCCACCTCTGCCTCTTCTTCCCAAGGTACTTTTGAAGGCCAGACAAGACAAGCCAACCATGATTTTGATAGCACCGGATTGGCCTCGACAACACTGGTACCCACTACTGAGGAGTTTAGTACGAGAACCTCCATGGCCTCTGCCTTTGATTCCGCACCTTTTGTCACAAGAGGACAGTCACTTCCTCAATGTCAAGATTCAGTCTCTGCATCTAACAGCCTGGCATATTCTGTTTTAGACTCTGGAGGGTCTCAGCTTCCACAACAAGTTTTGAATGTTATTTTGGAGGCCAGGAGGCCTAGTACCAGGAAAGTTTACGCTGATAAATGGAGGAGATTTTTTTTTATTTGGAGCAAAGGAAAGGACCTTGATGTCTCCAAACCTGATTTAAGTGTTGCTCTTCAATATCTTACTGAGCTATTGGACAAGGGTTTGTCTTTCTCCTCAATAAAGGTTCATGCTGCAGCCATTTCTGCTCACTATGATTGTGACCCTCCTTTATTCTGTCATCCTTGGTTTAAGCAATTTCTTAGAGGGGCAAAGAATATAAGACCCCCATGAGCTCCTACTCCTGCTTGGGATCTCAATTTTGTGTTGGAAAAACTTACTCTACAACCTTTTGAGCCTGCAGCTACTGCCGAGTTAAAGTATTTATCATGGAAAACTGCTTTTTTGTTGGCCATTACCTCTGCAAGAAGGGTTTCTGAATTACAGGCCCTCATGGCAGTGGAGCCTTTCCTGATTTTTCATAAGGATAGGGTATCTTTGCGTACTAATCCTTCCTTTATGCCTAAAGTGGTTTCTAGTGTGGCCTTAAATCAAACTATTCATTTGCCTACTTTTTATGCAAACCCCAAAATAAAGGGAGAAAATTTTGCATACTTTGGATATTCACAGGCAGTTGCGTTATTATTTGAGCAGAACCAAGGAGTTCAGACAGTCTCAGCAATTGTTTGTTTCTTTTGCTTTGGGTTCACAGGGTAAACCTGTTTCAAAACAAACTATTTCTAAATGGATTGGGTTTTGTATTTCTTTCTGTTATTCCCATCATGGTAAGGAGATTCCTGCTGGAATCAGGCCTCATTCCACTAGGGCTACTGCTACTTCTACGGCCTTTCTAAGGGGTAGCTACAAAAGACATTTTGGAGGCAGCTACTTGGAGTTCAGTGCATGCCTTTTCTAAACATTACCACCTTCCTCTTTATTCTAAGTCTAGGGCTGGATTTGCCACTGCAATTTTACAGGGCATTTTAGCGGCCCCTAATGCTTTATGATTTTTACCATCCTCCCTTTCCCGTTGCTTTGGGATTCTACCCATAAGTAAGGACTGCAGCAATGTGAGATGAAGAACATAGTACAGTTTTGTACCTACCATAAATGTAGATGTTCAAGATCCACATTGCTGCAGTCCAATACCCTCCCTCCTTCCCCACTGTAGTTTGACTTGGTGCTATGCTTTAGGTGATGGTTGTTGTTGGGCATGTTTTTGGGAGGTATTCTGTTTTTGGCTGTGGTCTTTCTGGTTTGGCCTTCTGACATCTGGGGCAAGAAAAGACTGAGGATATGACGTCGGTCATGCGCCTTTATACCCTGACGCTCTGATGTCAGATCTAGGCGCCCATGACCGACGTCAGCCTAATACTTTGGTATTCGGGCCGACCGAGGACAGCGGACTACCCATAAGTAAGGACTGCAGCAATGTGGATCTTCGAACATCTACATTTATGGTAGGTACAAAACTGTACTTTTTGGATGTACTGGATGATGTCTATTCGGAGACTTGCCTTAACCCTGATTCTCTGCCTCCTGCACCAGTAAAACCTGATAGGTATTACAGAGTACCCAGCTCTCACCAATTTCTCTACAAAGGCCATAATGCTGACCCTGAAACCATTTCACAAGGCCCCAAGGGATTAAAGGCCTCCACTGCCAAGAATCCACTTCCTGCAGAAAGGGAATCCAGATCTCTAGAAAGGTGGGGTAAAAAGATATATACCTCAGCCACCATAGCCATGAGGGCCTTAAACTGTCAGTTTCATATGATTAAATATCAACAGTACCTGTTATCACAATTAAGGAACAAAATGTCTCAACCTGAACAACCAGATTTAAAAGAGTTACAGGATATGATGCATAGTGCGGAGCAAGTGGGTAAACACACCTTACAATGTGGTTATGATGCCCTAGAGGCTTCCAGTAGAGCGGCTGCTACAGGATCAGTCATTCGCAGACATGCCTGGCTTAGGGAACAAAATTTGCCTGATCATGTGAAAGCTAAACTTCTTGATGCTCCTTTACAAAAGGATGGACTATTTGGTACTAATGCTGAGGAGATATTACGGAAAATGGAAGAAAAAGCCAAATCTATGCAAACTGTCAAAGCTTTCTTACAGGTCCAACCACCACGTTTTAGCAGAAATTGGCCTTCAAAAAACTGGTCCTTTCCAGCCACTGACAAGCCCCAAAGAGGTAGATACAGACGCACAAGGGGCAGAGGGCAATCACAAGGATCTTATAGAGGCAGACAATGGCAATCTCCAGCACCAAGAGGTGGTGAAGACAGTGCACAACAATACAGGAAGCAAACCCAATGACTCACTCATTTCCATGCCAAGCAAGATGTTCTTCATCCCACATTGCTGCAGTCCTAACACTTGGGTAGTCCGCTGTCCCAGTCGGCCCGAATACCAAAGTATATGGCTGACGTCGGTCAAGGCGCATTAGTCTGACGTCAGGACATCAGGGTACAAATGCGCATGACCGACATCATATCCTCAGTCTTTTTTGCTGCATGGTCCGATGCAGAAGCAGTTTTGCGAGTGCAGGTTGGCGTTCTGAAATTTTCTGAAGTCGGAGTTTCAGACCGAATCAAAGTTGGCTAAGTACCCCGTTGGGGAATATTTTGGTTTTTTCTTGCCTCAGTATTTAACCGGATGTCAGAAAAAGTGAATAACTGTATTTCTTGTGGGAAACAGATACCTCATAGGGATTACCATACCTTGTGTATACCTTGCTTAGGGCCTGAGCACGACGTTGTTGGGTGTCGCTCTTGTGCTAGATTTAACAAACGCACTATAAAGGGGAGATTAGACTGTGCCAGGTTAGTTTTTGGGAAGCGTTGTAATTATAAAATGCCGTCGGATGCTCCGACGCCCGCTTCGTCCAAAAAGCGCAAGGACAAAGCAGCGAAGCCTAGGTTGGAAGAACTGTCAGTCCCGGACGTCGGTTCTTTAGAAGGCTCGGTGGAGCCGGTGGTTCTGCCAGAAGTTAATTTGGAGTCTCAGGGGGAGACTTTACTGTTACAAGATGTGTCCTCTCAGGAGGTAGGCCAGGCTGAAGGGGCTTCTCAGGTGGCTGTTCTCCCCTCCCTTCCTAAGGTGGTTAGGCCCTCCCCTTCTGTTTCCAAGGCTTCTTTGAGAGGCAGGCCGTGTTTAACTTCAGTGGGTGCCTCTCCTAGTTCTTCAGGATCTTTGCCTAAGAAACATATGCTTAAAATGGCAGAAGATTTGATTACTATGATTAGAGGTTCTATGCCCCCTCCTGATAAGAGGCCTAGGGTGGAACCTGAGCTTGAGAGTTTTGAGCAGTGTTCAGAGGCTTCTGAGTCTTCGGCTGAAGACTTGCAGGAGTTTCCTCCTTATTCTGATTCTGATGTGGATGATTCTACTCCTTCAGCTTCTCCTCCTGAGGATTTTTCATTTTCAGAGACTCTTCATTCCATGAGGGAGCATTTTAAATGGGAAGGTCAGGATTTCTCTGATTCCAGGAAGAGGCTTAGGAATTTTGTTTTTACCCCAGCATAGGCCTTTAGCTATACCTCCTGTTCTGGATGTGGTGGAAGATGTTTTTGCAGAGGCTTCCCTGAACCCTGATTCTTTGCCTCCTGCCCCAGTTAAACCGGATAGGTATTATAGGGTGCCTGAAGCTCATAAGTATCTTTTTAAGAGTCCTAGGGCAGACCCAGAAACTGTTTCTCAGGGGCCTAAGGGTGTTAAGGCTTCTGTTGTTAAAAATCCTGTTCCTCCTGATAAAGAGGCAAGGGCTTTGGATAGATGGGGAAAGAAGGTGTATACTTCTTCCACTTTAGCCATGAGGGCTTTGAATTGCCAGTTCCACATGTTAAAATATCAAAATTATCTCCTTTCACAATTGAAGTCTAAGGTAGATGCTCTGGCGGAAGGTATTGAGTGTAAAGAGTTGCAGGATTTAGTTCATGTGTCTGAACAGGTGGGTAAGCATTCCTTGCAATGTGGTTTTGATGCTGTGCAGGCCTCTTCGAGGGTGGCTGCCACTGGTTCTGTTCTTCGCAGGCACGCCTGGCTGAGGGATCAGAATTTAGCTGAGCATGTTAAGACAAGGATTTTGGATGCTCCGTTACAGTCTGATGTGTTGTTTGGTTCGCCTGTTGAAGCAGTTTTAAAGAAAATGGAGGACAAAGCTAAGTCTATGCAGACTGTTAAAGATTTTTTGCAGGTTCAGCCTCCGAAGTTTAGTAGAAATTGGCCTACTAAGGGATGGACATATCCTGCTTATGATTCCCAGTCTAGGGGTAGGTCTAGACGTGGTAGGGGCAGAGCTCAAGGTTCTTTTAGGCCTAGAACAGGGAGTTCACCTGCTCAGTCTTCTGGTGAGGGTAGGGGTCAGCCCTTTCGTAAACAGACCCAATGACCTGCCTTTTCAGCTGCCAGTGCTTTCTCGTCTGGCAGCACCTTTGGGAGGAAGGTTGGCACTTTTCAAAGAAAATTGGAGTTTAATTACCCAAGACAGATGGGTATTGGATATCATTCACCACGGTTACAGGTTTTATTTCCATACCTTGCCGCCTTTCAAAGGCATGCCAGACATTCCTCCTCTACAAAGAAAAGAGGCTCACAAGCAAATTTCTCTGTTACTCCAAATAGGGGCCATTCAGCCGGTTCCTGTGCCAGAAAGGGGCCTAGGATTTTATTCTCGCCTGTTCCTAGTACCAAAAAGGGGAACACGTGGAGACCAATTTTGGATTTATCTATCCTCAACACTTATCTGGACATTCCCAAGTTCAAAATGTTGACGTTACAACAGCTTTTACCTCTGCTGGGAAAAGATCACTGGATGGTAACTTTAGATCTCAAGGAGGCTTACCTTCATGTGCCTATCAGACTAAGTTGCAGGAAGTATCTGCGGTTTCGAGCTGGGAATTCCCATTATCAGTTCTCTGCATTGCCCTTTGGCTTATCTACTGCCCAGAGTATTCACAAAAGTTCTGGCTCCAGTGATAGCTTACTTCAGGCTAAAAGGAATACAAATCTATCCTTACTTGGACGACTGCCTGATTCTGGCTCAAGAAAAAGAAGACCTTTTACAGCATTTGGAATATGTGATAGCAGTGCTAAGATGCCTGGGGTATTCTGTGAACGAAATAAAGTCCAGTCTAGTACCCTCTCAAGACATGTGCTTTCTGGGTGTGAGACTGAATACAGCAACCCAGATGGCCTTTTAACCCCGGACAAACAAAAGAATCTTTCCCTTTACTTCCATCAACTATCTCTTCAGTCCGGGCTGACTGCAAGGACAGTCCTTCAAGCCTTAGGGTTCATGGCATCTTGTATTCTGGTGCTTCCCAATGCCAAACTGCATATGAGGAAGCTGCAATGGTATCTCAAAAATGTATGGACACAGCACTGCCAGGATTTGGACACTGTCATTCAAATAATACCTTGCATTCAAAAGGAATTTTTGTGGTGGGCTCAGGAATGTCACCTAAACAAGGGACTCTCTGTGACCCGGCCAGAGGCGAGTCAGATTCTAACGACAGATGCCTCAGACATAGCTTGGGGAGCTCATCTGAATGGAAAGTGGATACAAGACAAGTGGCCTGACAGACTACAGCATCTACATATCAACATGAAGGAGATGTTAGCAGTCCAGTTTGCATTAATGGCTTTCAAGGAGTTACTTCTTCCAGGGCAGGTGTTGATTCTAACAGACAACACAACTGTCATGTGGTACATCAACAAACAAGGGGGAACACATTCTTATCCTCTATGCAGGCAAGCAATGATTTTGTGGGAGACTGCGCTCAGCTTGCAACTAACTCTTCAGGCAAGGTTTCTGCCGGGAGCACAGAACTCCTTAGCAGATGTGTTAAGCAGGCAAATCATGGATCCCCACAGTGGAAACTGGATCTTCATGTATTTGACATTGACAGTGTCATGGGGAACTCCAGACATAGATCTGTTCGCTTCTCCACTAAACCACCAGCTGCCAAAGTTTTGCACGAAAAGGTTTCATCACACAGCTTGGAAAGTGGATGCTCTTTCTTTCAGTTGGAAAAATCTTCATGTGTATGCCTTTCCACCTCTGCCTCTTCTCCCAAAGGTACTCCTAAAGGTCAGACAAGACAAGCCAAGGATGATTTTAATAGCTCGGATTGGCCTCGGCAACACTGGTACCCATTACTGAGGAGTCTGGTAAGGAAGCCTCCATGGCCTTTACCTTTGATTCCACACCTTTTGTCTCAGAGGGACGGTCATCTACTCAATGTCAAGCTTCACTCTCTTCATCTAACAGCCTGGCATATTCTGTTTTGAAACATAGCAGGTCTCAACTTCCTCAACAAGTTTTGAATGTGATTATGGAAGCCAGAAGACCTAGTACAAGGAAAGTGTACGCAGAAAAATGGAAGAGATTTTTATTTTGGAGTGCAGCAAAGGATTTAGAGGTTTCTGAGCCTAATTTGAGTGTGGCTCTTCAATACCTTACTGAGTTGTTGGACAAAGGTTTGTCTTTCTCTTCCATTAAGATTCATGCTGCAGCAATTTCAGCTCACTATGATTGTGACCCACCATTGTTTTCTCATCCTTTGTTCAAGCAATTTCTTAGAGGGGCAAAGAATATAAGACCCCCACGTAGAGCTCCTACTCCTGCTTGGGATCTCAATTTTGTGTTGGAGAAACTTACTCTACAACCTTTTGAGCCTCTTGCTACTGCTGAATTGAAATACTTGTCATGGAAGACTGCTTTTTGTTGGCCATTACTTCTGCAAGAAGGGTTTCTGAATTGCAGGCCCTTATGGCGGTTGAGCCTTTTTTGATTTTCCATAAGGATAGGGTATCATTACGTACTAATCCTTCCTTTATGCCTAAGGTGGTTTCTAGTGTGGCTTTAAACCAAACTATTCATTTGCCTACTTTTTATGCAGATCCCCAAAATAAGGGGAAAAGATTTTGCACACTTTAGATGTACACAGGCAGTTGCGTTATTATTTAAGCAGGACTAAGGATTTTAGGCAGTCTCAGCAGTTGTTTGTTTCTTTTGCTTTGAGTTCTCAGGGCAAGCCTGTGTCAAAACAAACTATTTCTAAGTGGATTGGGTTTTGCATTGCATTTTGTTATTCCCATCATGGCAAGGAGATTCCAGCTGGGATTAGGCCTCATTCCACTAGGGCTACTGCCACTTCAACAGCATTTCTAAGGGGGGTGGCAACTAAGGATATTTTAGAGGCAGCTACTTGGAGTTCAGTGCATACTTTCTCTAAGCATTACCACCTTCCTCTCTACTCTAAATCTAGGGCTGGTTTTGCGGCTATTTTGCAGGGCATGTTGACAGCTCCAGCTTCTTTATGATTTGCCAGCCTCCCTTACCTCTGCTTTGGGATTCTACCCAAGTGTTAGGACTGCAGCAATGTGGGATGAAGAACATAGTACAGTTTTGTACCTACCATAAATGTAGATGTTGAAGATCCACATTGCTGCAGTCAATTACCCTCCCTCCTTCCCTCTGTGTTTAGGGGTGGTTGTGTGGGTGGGGTTGTACTTTTGTAAATTTGTATATATTGTTCATATATTTGGTACAGGAGTGTTTGGTGTTTTTTGGTTTTGGCCTTATCTTTTTAGGGTCTTCTGACATCTGGGGCAAGAAAAGACTGAGGATATGACGTCGGTCATGCGCATTTGTACCCTGACGTCCTGACGTCAGACTAATGCGCCTTGACCGACGTCAGCCATATACTTTGGTATTCGGGCCGACTGGGACAGCGGACTACCCAAGTGTTAGGACTGCAGCAATGTGGATCTTCGAACATCTACATTTATGGTAGGTACAAAACTGTACTTTTCAGCTGGCAGCACCTTTGGGAGGGAAACTAGCATTATTTGCAAGCAATTGGCATATTGTCACAACAGACAAATGGATACTGGACATCATAAACAGAGGCTACAAATTTCAGTTTCACACTCTTCGAAAAATGAGAGGCATGCCAAACCTGCCACAAAATCAAAGGGCAGAGGCACAACTGCAAATTTCAAAGCTCCTAAACATGAGAGCTATACAAAAGGTACCTACGCACCAACAAGGTCAAGGATTTTATTCAAGACTCTTTCTGGTACCAAGGAAAGGAACCGACTGGAGACCCATTCTGGACTTATCCATCCTAAACACATTTCTACTCGTACCAAAATTCAAGATGGTCACATTACAGCAACTTCTTCCTATGCTGGGCAAGGAGTTTTGGCTGGTAACATTGGACCTCAAGGAGGCATACCTGCATGTCCCAATCAGACAAAGCTGCAGAAGATACCTCAGATTTCTTGCAGGTTCAATCCACTATCAATTCTCTGCATTGCCCTTTGGCTTATCCACTGCGCCCAGAGTATTCACAAAGTGCCTGGCATCAGTGATTGCATACTGCAGACTTCAAGGGATACAAATTTACCCTTATCTGGACGACTGCCTGATCGAAGCGGACAGCAAACACATACTACTGGAACATCTGGCATATGTGACACGGTTACTGCTTTCTCTGGGATATACCATCAACAAGGAGAAATCAAGGCTAACACCATCTCAGAAAATAACCTTCCTGGGTGCCACCTTGGACACCCAGATGGCATACCTTACGCCAGAAAAACAAGGGCAACTATCTCAGTACTTCAAAACACTAGCAAAAAGTACCAGGCTTACTGCAAGGAAAATCCTGCAGGCTCTGGGTTTAATGGCATCTTGCATTCTTCTAATCCCATGTGCAAAGCTGCATATGAGGAAACTTCAATGGTACCTAAAAAATCTATGGTCTCAACACAGTCACAGTTTGGAAGGTATTATACCAATAATTCCATGTTTGCAAAAGGAATTTCTATGGTGGGCCCAAGCATGTTAAGTAAACACAGGCCTTCCATTCTGCAAGCCTCAAGCAAAGCAAGTCATAACCACAGATGCCTCGGATTACGCCTGGGGGGCGCACATGAAGGACAGGTGCATTCAGGGCAGATGGTCCCAAAAGGAAAAGCACCTTCACATCAATCAAAAAGAAATGCTAGCAGTAATAAATGCAATTGCAGCTTTCAAGGACTTCCTACATCCAGGACAATTACTGATAAGAACAGACAACACCACAGTAATGTGGTACATAAACAAACAAGGAGGAACACATTCATACCCCTTGTGCAGACTAGCCATGACTCTTTGGAACTCGGCTCTGGAAAGACAAATCGAACTTCAAGCACAGTACTTGCCAGGACTGGAAAACACACTGGCAGACACTCTAAGCAGAAATATGACAGATCCACACGAATGGAAGTTACATCCTCAGGTGTTTACAGAGATAATCCAAGCATGGGGGAGGCCAGACATAGTTCTTTTTGCATCCCACAGGAACCATCAATTGAAAAAGTTTTGTTCAAGGACCTTTCATCCAAAGGCCTGGAAAGTGGACACCCTTTCATTCAGTTGGGCAACATGGACAGTTTATGCATTCCCACCTCTGCCTCTTCTGCCCAAGGTGCTTTTGAAAGCAAGAACAGACAAACCGAGGATGATACTGATTGCTCCAGATTGGCCAAGGCAACACTGGTATCCACTCCTGAGGAGCCTAACACATACTCCTCCCTGTTCCCTGCCTCTAATGCCTCTTCTGCTGACACAGAACAGCTACAAAACTCTTCACAGTCAGCTGAAAACACTCAACCTCGCTGCATGGAAAATTCCTTAACACCACAACAGACCCTACTCTCCAAGGAGGTGCAGGATGTTATTTTGGAGGCCAGAAGACCATCTACTAGAAAGGCTTACTCCGCAAAATGGAAGCGGTTTTGCTGTTGGAATGAGAAAAGAGGCCAGGACCCTAGAAACTTGAACTTACCTCAGGTGTTACAGTACCTAGCTGAACTGCTGAACAGTGGACTTTCATTTTCTTCCATAAAAATACATGCCTCAGCCATTTCTGCGGAATTCAACACGGATCCTCCTTTATTCTCTCACCCACTCTTACGACAGTTCCTCAGAGGGGCTAAGAATATAAGACCTCCATGGAAGCAACCAATACCAGCCTGGGACCTTAATTACATACTAGAAAAATTAACATTGCCTCCTTTTGAACCTGCTGCCTCAACAGATTTGCAATATTTGTCCTGGAAAACAGCTTTCCTTCTGGCCATCACTTCAGCTCGTAGGGTTTCTGAACTACAGGCCCTCATGGCGGTGCAGCCCTTCCTCATCTTCCATCAGGACAGGGTTTCCCTTCGTACCAACCCATCTTTTATGCCAAAAGTGGTATCCAGGGTAGCCTTAAATCAAGCCATACACCTACCTACCTTTTATCCTAACCCTCAAAACAAAGGGGAAAGCCTGTTACACTCTTTAGACATCCATAGGCAGCTACGTTATTATTTGTACAGAACAAAGTCCTTCAGGAAATCAGAACAACTTTTTGTGTCCTATGCCGTAGGGGCTCAAGGGAAACCAGTTACAGAACAGACCATTTCCAAGTGGATTGGCCACTGCATACGGTTTTGTTATTCCTATCATGGGAAATCTGTCCCTACTGGTATCAGATCTCACTCCACTAGGGCCACAGCCACCTCTACAGCCTTCCTCAGAGGTGTTCCTACTAAGGATATTTTGGAGGCAGCCACTTGGAGTTCTGTACATACCTTCACAAAACACTACCACCTGCCCTTATATTCCAGAACAAGAGCAGGCTTTGCCACTGCTGTTTTGCTGGGCATTCTGGCTCAACCCAGTTCCTCATAGTACCTACCACCCTATGCATAGCTTTGGGACTCTACCCATCTGTGATTACTGCAGCTGTATGCATGATGAACATAGTACAGTTTTGTACCTACCATAAATGTAGATGTTCGAGTGCTAATACAGCTGCAGTACAGGTTTCCCTCCCTCCTTCCCCACTTGGTAAAGGCATGGGGCCTAACAACCTTTTCATACCACCTGACTGGGTTATCCTGCTATGTTTTATTTGCTTGCTTACACTGATTTTGCATTACATTGCATTGCTTGCATATGTTGATAAGCTTTATTTATGTATTGCCTTCCTTTTGAGGGCACCTGACATCTGGGGCAAGAAAGACTGAAGAACATGGCGTCGGCTGTGTCTTATATACTCTGGCCTTACTGACGTCAGAAGAGTAAGCGACGACAACCGACGCCGGACCAAGACTTTGGAATTCGGCCGACCGAGGGACCGCCTGAAGGCTGAAAACCCGTCTGTGATTACTGCAGCTGTATTAGCACTCAAACATCTACATTTATGGTAGGTACAAAACTGTACTTTGTGTACCTACCATAAATGTAGATGTTCGAGTGTATTCACTGTTGCAGTCCGGGTTACCCACCCACCATCCCCCTCTTTGCTGGGACTATTCTGTACTTCTCAACTCTATACAACCTATGTGGTTTATTTGCTTTTAGAAGAAGAAAATGTTTTTTAGTGATATATGCATGGTTGTTTGGCATATTTTTATCTTTACAGCCTTCATGTCTGGGGCAAGAAAACTGAAGAAAATGGAGTCTGTTGCAACTTTAATACCCCTGGCGCACTGACTTCAGGGAAGAGGCAACAGCAACCGACGCTGGACCAAGACTTTGGAACTCGGGCTGACTACGAGTCGCCTGCCAGCAGGATAACCCAAGTGTAATGACTGCAACAGTGAATAGACTCGAACATCTACATTTATGGTAGGTACACAACTGTACTTTTCAAGCCCTTCCATTTGGACTCTCACAACAGCCTTACAGGTATTCACCAAATGCATATCCCCCATTGCCGCTCACATGCTGCTTCTAGGGATGTGGCTTTTCCCATACTTAGTTGAATTGCTCCTGTTACCCCCATTTATGGATCAACTTGTATTAAGGCAGTAATTGTTTCAAGCTTGCTTTTGGGAATCATTGTAAATGTGACTCAGTCTCAACTGGAACCCTCCCTGGGTTTGATCTTTATAGTTTGATGGCTGGATATACAGAGGCACTTAGAGAACTTAACACAGGATAGGATTTCCTCAATGATTTCTGTAGTCTCATATCTGTGTATGCAGGACCAGCCACCAGTGGCCCTAGTCCTCAAGGTAAAAAGACAAATGGCTAATTCAATACAGATGGTACTCCATGCCAGACTTAACATGAGAATCTTACAGTGGACACTGGGATCAGTCCTGTTAACCAGTGCATCTCAGGATTAAGTTATCTTGTATTTCCAGACATAGCTTAAACTGTTGGACTGATCCCTGAAGTCTGTCGAGGAGTACCCTTCACCAAACCACTCCCCATTGCCACAGTAACCATGGACAAGTCAGCTGTCAGTTAGGAAGCACTTCTGGAAAATGACTGTAGAAAGTTATTGGATCATGGAAGAGGCCCGTTTTCATATAAACGTACTCCAGATGAAAGCAGTCATCCTAAAGTTGCAGGCATTCCAGGGTGTGCTTCCTCAAGGTACCAGTTCCTTACAATCATACAGCATGGTATATAACCAAGTAAGGAGGGACCCAATCTTACCAGTTATGCAGAAAAGCAATAAGAGTATAGAATAGATGGAAGCATCATGGTGCTTTCTAATAGTGACACACAGCAGGATCTTCCATTGTAAAATTGAGGACAAACTGGGCAAGCAAATACTGCTGCCCCACAAATGGTCTCTCAACAGCAGAGTAGCATGCAGCATATACAGGAAGTGGGAGAGACCTTGCTGTGATCTTTTTGTTTCACCATTCAACACCAAATGCCCTGACTTTAGCATAGTTCAAGACTTGCCCAGAGACACATTTTCCCACTATTTGTCCTCAGGTCTCTCTTATGCCCGCCCTCTTTTTCCTCTGTTAGCAAGATTTACAGAAAGCCAAGGTTTGCAAACTGCAGCTCATTTTCATTGCACCCGCTCCACTTTGTTCCCTTTGTTGTGGCCTCAACTGCAGAAGAAACCCCTTTCACAGAGCCCTACTGTTCTGAGTCACCCATCCATTCATCCTTACCCAGACATTCGATCCATTTGTGTAAGTGCTTGGTTTCTCCAATTCCAGTAATACCCCGGAAGCCTCAGTTCCTTCCACGTTTCATTAAACTGATTTCAACTTCTTGGAAACCTTCAACCAGGAAAATCCATAAGTGAAAATGAAAAGAATTTCCTGTGTGGGCATGAGAGAAATACCTTCAGTCTTGGCACATTTAGTCCGAGTGTTAGCCTTCTTAGCAGAACTGTATATGAAGGAGCAAGATACTCATCAAAGTGCAACTAGCAGCAATTCTTATGAAGTAGGACTTTCTATGCATTCTTTGGCCTCATACAAATCCACCTGTCTTCTAGGTGGGTGGATATGTAAAACCCCTTTCTAGAACAGTTCACTTGAGGTAAGGCAGAAAGGGAGATCCATGGGCAGACGAGTAAAGGTAGCAGAGGGATGTGTCATGATATAAGATAAGAAAGGCCAGAAGATATCCCTTTCAACTTTCTGGCTTAAAAACGCGTATGTTTGTGCATTGTTTGCATCGTGCAGTACCGCGGGGCTACGGTTAAACTATTCCAGGTGCCAGAAAGTCTGCTCTTCAAATTTTCCCTTAGAACTAGCTGGTTTCTCAGTAGTAGCACTAAACTCGGAACCCCTGTGACTAGCACTTGCTCTAGAACCTGCTGGAAATCACTAGGAAGCCTTAAACTGATACAAGCACTCAACTCTCCTTGTCAATAAGGAGAAATTAATTGTAGGCACTAAACAGCCTATAATTGCAAAGTACCTTGCAAAGGTAAGGGAAAACAGCTCTTGTACTTTAAAAAAAAAAACACCTAAACAGGCATGTCCAAGGGCCAGCTTCCGTCGATTTCTCCTGTCCACCTGGTGAATCTGGGCATACTGGGACAATACAGCAACTGCCTCATATACACAGACAACCCTCTCCTCCTACCACCCAACACTACAACCTGTGAGAGATGCACTTATGTAACCAAACTGGAAGCAAAGCTCTCTCCAGCCAAGATTGTGCTAGACAGTCAAGAGGAGAAGGTTAACACCTGCACTGCACCTCAAGCAACACATATCCCTTCAACACCCACACCATCAATACCCACACATAGCAACACTAAAACCACATAATCGGAGGCCCTTAACATTAACCTGCCCAAGCAACAAGGACCTCCGAAGCTGAAACACAGACAAACACCAGTCACAACCAAAGTGACACACAGCCCACAACACCAGTGTGCCACCCAACAACAGCCCCTAAGGCAAGACAATGTATCCAATACTTTAGGCATAGGTGACTCTATAGTCAGGCACACTGATGTCCCACTCACCAGGCCGAACAGGGAGAAAGTTAGTCAGCTGCCTGTCGGGTGCCAGGATCCGCCACATAACGCATGCACAATAGTCACTCCACAACAAGTACAAATACGACTCGGTCATTGTCCATGTTGGAGTGAATGATTTGAGACGTACCTCCCTGGACTACATGAAAATAGACATGGAAGAGCTCTCGGATTATGTGGCCCAGGCAGGTATGACCCTAGCCCTGAGTAGCATCCTGCATTCGCCCAGAATAATACCACAGTATAAGGACAAAAAGATTGACTTCAACAATTGGCTAAGCTTCTGGTGTCATTCAAAGGGGATCCAGTATCTCTCTGCCTGGGAAGACATGATCGACAAACCATGATGCTTTGCCAGAGATGGTCTGCACCTGTCACCCCTGGGATTCAGGTAACTGGCTAAAGCTCTTGCCCACCACTATAGTGCCTTTTTTAGGTAAGGTTCAAAGAACAAAACCACCACCGTAACCGATACAAGCATGCAAAATCTGAAGGTAATGCTAGAAGTCTAAACCTCAAAATTCACTCTCTCAAGGCACTCCTAAAAATGGAGAACATTGATATCTGTGCAGTAACTGAGACCTGGTTAAAGGCTCCAGAGAGTACCACTGCAATACCAGGCTACAACTCTTACTACACTTTTTGGCCACCAAACCATGTCTGAAGCACTAAAGGTGGAGGAATGTCCGTATTCACCAAGGATATTCACACCTCAAGGCTAGTTGCCCAACACAATGCATCTGAAATTCTCCAGGTGCAACTAACACTAGGAAAACTGCAATCCAAATTGTAGCTTGCTACAGATCCCCCCACCATGCCCCAAGATTCTCACTACACCTTTCTAAACATACTGGAAAATATTAAGATACAGCAAAATACCCTAATACTGGGTGATTTCAACTACCCTGCCAATTAACTGGGAAAACTACTTAGGGTACTAACAACTTTTCCCACCAGTTCTTGGAATTCATAAATTCCAACGCCATGGATTTAACTAATCCATTGTCCCACCAGGGGCTCCATTATCCTAGACCTGGTCATTACCAACATGGGAGATAGATGCTGCACACCAGCGGTCACCCCCTCATTGGTCAGGGCTAACCATAAGCAAATCACCCTTGACATCCACATTCCACCCCCCACCCCCCAGTAAGGAAACCTCCGTAAAAACCTTCTCCAAAGCCAACTTCATGCTACTCAAGTCAGAAGTGACAAACTTCATGACACCCATGCAGACGGAATCTGAAAGGTCGACTGTTGAATCCTACACTAAGGCACTGTACGAGCACATCCACTCATGCATGAATCGTACCATCCCCAATAGAACAAAGACTCTCTCCTCCAAACAAAGTAAGCCAATCTGGTGGTCCCCTGCCATAAACAAATTATACAACAGAAGGAAGAAACTGTTGCAGAAAAGAGGAAAATCCCAGGATGCAAAAAAACTCCCTCACCAGCCTCAGTAAGAAGTTGAGATCCCTCATGAAATCCTCCAAAGCTAGTTATGAAAGTAAAATTGCCAAAGATTCCAAAGACAACCACAAGTCATTCTATAGTTATGTCAAAAATCTAAATGGCAATGCTCAGATCTGCTCTGAGCTACAACAGAATGGCATTAAATATACTGATCCCAAGGATACTGCCAATATCCTGGCAGATAGATTTAGTGCCAACTTCACCCCCCTCTCACCCCCTAAAGGTCCCATCTCAATACCAAAACATTGCCAAATTCCGGTAATCACGGCCACACAGGTAAAAAACGCACTCTCCAGAGCGAAGAATATAGCAACCATGGGACCAGATGACATCGTGGGCTGTGTACTACATGAACTACAAAATGAACTGGCACCTCACCTAAGTGTCATGTTTAGTCATAGCCTCACCTCATTTCTCGTGTCCACTGAGTGGTGCACAGCTACATTGATCCCATTCCACAATGGGGGAATCCACCTTGGATCCCGGGAGCTACCATTCCATCAGTCTGACGAGCCTGATCTGCAAGGGCATGGAACGCATTATCATGGAACTTATAAACAAAGACATTGGCAAACTTCAAACACTGGGCCCACCAAGTTTGGGTTCGTGAAGGGCTGATCTTGTCTCCTGAACCTGATTGACTTCTTCGAATCAGTCTTCAGAGCTGTGGACGAGGGTAAGGCGGTCCACACCGCTTGTCTGGACCTCGCCAAGGCCTTCTACACCATCCCCCACTCTGGAATCCTAGATAAACTTACTAAGCTGGGCATAAATCCCTCTGTCTCTCGATGGGTTGCCAACTGGCTTACTGGCAGAACCCAGACTGTAAAAGTAGCAGACTCCAAATCCAGCTCCAGACAAGTGGAGGACCTCAGGGTTCAGTCATTGGACCGCTCTTGTTTGGCATCTATTTCTCTGAAGTACTGGCCAACACTAAGGGACTCTGGCTAACAAAGTTGGGAGCCATTATTGAATCCCCAAATTATGTGGATATTCTACAAAAGGGCCTTACAGAAACAGATGCTTGGTGCCAGAGCCATGGGCTCAACCTTAATGCCAAGAAATGTATAGTTATCCCCTTTGGGAAAAACCATGTACCCATGAATTGCCACATGGGTGGCAGTACACTAAACAGCAAAAGTGTGATGAGAGACTTAGGGACACATGTGGACAGTGGTCTCACCTTCGATAACCAGATCGCAGTCAGGAAATCCTTCTATGTGGCACACCTCATCACTAAGGGCTTTTCATCCAGGAAAAAGGTAATTGTCCCACTGTGTACTCATCCCTCATTAGACCCATTATAGAGTACAACACCCCGTTTGGTATGTACCTCACAAGACATCTGCAACAACTGGAAAGGCCGCAGAAATACCTCACTAAAAGAATCACAGGCCTAAAGCAGATGCTCTATGCTGACAGTCTAAAAAAACTCCAGCTATACTCTGTGGCATATCTTCTACACAGAGGTGATCTCTGCTTGACATACAAGGCGATGTCAAACCCTGAGTTGTTGGACATGCTCCACTTAAAGAAATCCCAATCCCCTCAGATCCACACGCTCCAGGGATCTAAACCTTGTTGTCACAATGAACAAAACATGCTGGAGGGATAGGTTTCTGACCCAGAGACTCCCCATACTCTGGAATAGACTGCCTATACAAGTCAAGCAGAGCACCTCCTTGGCCCTCTTTAAAAGGTACCTTGACGATTTCATGGGAGATAGGAAATTCACCCCGGAGATCATGTCAGTCACCCTGCTAGACAGGGGTCCAAGGAAGTAAATATTGTGAGAAGAA
Organism: Protopterus annectens; assembly: GCF_019279795.1. NCBI lineage: Eukaryota > Metazoa > Chordata > Ceratodontiformes > Protopteridae > Protopterus > Protopterus annectens. The sequence goes on from NC_056734.1 coordinate 273,821,633, forward strand.
ATATCCAGGGAATTGATGGCTAGGCTTGTATAAGCCCCAAGGCCGATAGCCTTGTACCAACCTATGAAGATAGCAAGTCACACAAATATTGTAGAGCCAGAGGTGTTTGGGCCTGAAAATGGTCCTGGTTCTTACTATGCTATCAATGAGAAAATCTTTTCCACTTAGCCAGATGTGATTTTCTACTAGCAGGTAGGACTAAAAATGGCAACAAATCATTTCCTCCTTTCTTCACACTCCAGTTGGAGTTCGCAGGAACTGTCTCCTTGGACACCTGCTATTCAACACTTTTATCAACAGTCTGCCAAGACATATCAATAATACCCATATGATACAATATGCCAATGGTTTTACTATCATCTACAATGCTCCATCATATGTTCTTCGTGTTTCACTGTTGCAGTCATTACATTTGGGTAATCTGCTGGCAGGTTGCCCTCAGTCGGCCTGAATTCCAAAGTCTTGGGTCCTGCGTCGGTTGCAGTCTCCTCTTCCATGATGTCAGGTCGTCAGGGGTATAAAACATGCAGCCAACGCCATTTTCTTTAGTCTTTCTTGCCACGCGGTGCCCGAAGCAGAAGCATTTCGCAAGTGCCGGTCGGCCGACTACTGAAATATTCGAGTTTGAGTTTCAGAACCAAAGTCTTCACTAAAGCTAAGTACCCCGTTGGGGAAACTTTTTTCTTGCTTTTTACTGATGTCAGAAAAAGTTAATAATTGTATTACTTGTTCATAGATTAGCACTAGGCTAACTGCCCTTGCGAGCTATTTTAAGCCTAGCCAATTATCACTTGTGAGACTCAAACCCTGTACCTTGTGTTTGTAAGGCAAACAACTTAACCATTAGGCCACCCTCCCAACCCTACTTGTGGGAAGCAAATACCTCACAAGGACTCCATTTATACTGTATTCCTTGCCTAGGCCCTGATCACAATGTGCCTGGCTGTCGGTTTTGTGCTAGATTTAACCAACGCACTATTAAGTGTCAGTATATTTTTGCATCAAAGTATTTTGGAAACAGATTTAACTACTCAGAAATGTCTGATAGCAGTCCGGTACCCATGTGGAGTCCGACATGCCGCAAGATACTCAAGGTATTGGAATGACGGCTGTATCTCCCTCGGATGGGTCCAGAGCCGCTGAGCAGGCACCGGCTTCTGAGGATGTATTCAGACCTTAACATTGGTATATCAAACCGACGACAGCTGCAAAACCAAAGACAAAAGCAATTTCTAAAACTAAAAAAACGACGCATGAGCCACGTGCACAGGCCTCTATGCCTAAAAAACAGATGATCAAAATGGCTGAAGACCTTGTTACCTTGATCAGTGGTACCCATCCCCCGCCAGATAAGAGGCCTAGGCAAGACACTGATTATGAATCTTCAGATCAGGTTTCTGTTTCTTCTGATCAGGAATTATCTATGCCTCCCTATGAGGATTCTGATGCTGAGTAGTCTATTCCATCTGCATCTCCTCCTGAGGATTATTCATTTGGAGAAACCTTGCATACTTTGAGGGAGCATTTTCACTGGGAGAGTCAATATTTCTCAGAATCAAAAAAGAGGCTCCGGGATTTCCTCCTTCTCCCTCAGCACAAGCCTTTAGCCATTCCCCCTGTTTTAGACATTGTGGATGATGTGTTTTCGGAGTCAAGCTTGACCCCCCTGACTCCTTACCTCCAGCTCCCAGTAAGCCTGACAGATATTACAGGGTCCCTGACTCACATCAGTTTTTATTTAGAAACCCTGCTGCTGATCCTGAAACCATTTCACAGGGCCCAAGGGGAGTTAAGGCCTCGAGCAAAAAATCCTACCCCCTCTGACAGAGATTCAATGGCACTGGACAGATGGGGGAAAAAAGGTTTATACATCTGCAACCTTGGCAATCAGGGCCTTAAACTGTAAATTTCATATGCTTAAGTACCAACAACATGTCATGGGATTGCTGAAACAGAAAATGTTGATTTCAGAATGTGCAGAAAATAAAGAATTGCAGGAATTATTGCATGCAGCGGAACAAGTTGGAAAGCATACTTTGCAATGTGGTTTTGATTTTTTAGAGGCCTCCTGCAGGGCTGGAGAACACGTGGGTTCTAAACATCATATCACAGGGATATAGATTCCATTTCCACACTCTGCCAATGGCAAATGGTTGGCCAGATCTGCCAAAAAATCAATGGGCAGAGGTACAGAAACAGGTTAGGTACGTCACTCATGAATATGAGGGCCATTCAGACAGTACCAGAACAGGAAAAAGGACAAGGTTTTTACTCGACTGTTCTTGGTACCCAGAAAGGACAAGGCCTGGTGGCCAGTACTGGATTTATCAGTTTTGAACACATACCTGGACTTTCCAAAATTCAAAATACTGACTTTGCAGCAGCTTCTGCCCATGCTGGGCAAGAATGCTTGGCTGGTGACTTTAGACCTAAAAGAGGCATACCTGCATGTCCCAATAAGGCAGTCGTGCAGAAGATACCTCAGATTCAAGGCTGGCTTAATGCATTACCAATTCTCTGCACTGCCATTTGGCTCATCTACTGCGCCCAGGGTTTTAAAAAGTGCCTGGCACCACTAATTGCATTTTGCAGATGAAGTATTCAAATACATCCTTCCTTGGACGACTGTCTCATTCAAGCAGAAAACAAGGACACTCTTCTTTGACACCTGGTGTTTGTGAAAAGGCTTCTAACATGCCTAGGGTACTCAATAAATGAAAAGAAATCACAACTGGTACCCTCTCAAAAGATAACATTCCTGGGTGCAAGCTTGAATACAACTGCCCAGATGGCTTACCTCACGCCAGACAAACAAAGGCAACTGACTATTTACTTCAAACTGATGGCAACAAAAGCGCAGTCTTTAAGACAAATTCTGCAGGCTCTGGGCTTCATGGCATCCTGCATGCTACTAATTCCATATGGAAGACTGCATATGAGGAAACTTCAATGGTACGTAAAAAAATGTATGGAGTCAACATTCAAACAGTCTGGAAACCATGATTCCTCTCATTTCCTGCCTGCAGCAGGAGTTTCTATGGTAGGCAAAGGCCTGTCATCAAAATGTGGGACGGCCCTTCACTCTACCCCCTGTCAACCAAACCTTAACAACAGATGCATCAGATTATGCCCTGGGTGCCCACATGGCAGGAAGATGCATTCAGGGCATATGGGCACCAAAACAAATGCATCTACATATCAACCAGAAAGAGATGCTAGCTGTTCAACATGCCCTAACAGCCTTCAAGGACTTACTTCATCCAGGACAACTACTGATAAAGACGGAGAACACTACAGTTATGTGGTATATAAACAAGCAAGGGGGCACACACTCATAACCCCTTTGCAGATTAGCCATGGCACTGTGGGGCACAGCTTTGACCTACCAGATACATCTTCAAGCTCAATTCCTGCCAGGAAAACAAAGCACTCTGGCAGACGATTTAAGCTGAAACCTTATGGATCCTCACAAGTGGAAACTAAATCCACAAGTCTTCAGCATGATATTTGCCTCTCCTCAAAATTAACAGTTGAAAAGATTCTGCACAAGGACTTATTGCAGACAAGCATGGAAAGTGGACGCCCTATCCTTCAGTTGGAAAAACCCATCAGTTTATGCCTTTTCTCCTCTGCCTCTTCTACCCAAGGTCCTCCTAAAAGTCAGACAAGAGAAGCCAAAGATGATATTAATTGCTCGCACTGGCCCCACCAATACTGGTACCCAATCCTAAGGAACTTGTCTCAATACCCAGCTTGGACCTTGCCTCAAAGACCACAACTATTGTCCCAGCAAAACAATCATATCCTGCACAATCAACTACAGACTCTGAACCTGGCAACATGGCTAATCATGTAATCATACAAACGACACCTCTCAGTAAAGCTGTGATGGATGTCATTTTGGAAGCCAGAAGGCCTAGTACTAGAAAATCTTATGCTGATAAATTGAAGAGATTCTGTGCTTGGAATCGAGGACAAAGGAACTGGTACAGCAGAACCACATATTCCTCAGATATTACAATACTTAACCGAGATGCTTGACAAAGGCCTATCTTTCAATCAAAATGCATGACTCTGCCATTTCGGCTCATTACAATACAGAGCCACCAATCTCTTCTCATCCTTTAATAAAGCAGTATCTTAGAGGAGCCAAAAATCTAAGGCCTCCTAGAAGATCACCATTACCTGCATGAGACCTCAATTATCTGTTGGAAAAGCTCACCCTGCTTCCATTTGAACCAGCTGCTACCGCTGATATAAAGTTCTTATCATGGAAGACCGCTCTTCTACTTGCAATTACTTCAGCAAGAAGAGTTTCAGAGCTACAGGCCCTCATGTCTGTAGAGCCTTTTATCATATTTTACCCAGACAGGGTGTCTTTGAGGACAAATCCTACTTTTATGCCTAAGGTGGTTTCTAGTGTGGCTCTTAACCAAACAATTCATCTGCCAACTTTTTATTCAAATCCACAGAACAACAGGGAGAGAATTCTGCATTCTACTTGAGCAGGACAAAAGCTTTAAGAAAAAACTGAGCAGTTACTAGTGTCATATGCTGCAGGATCAGAAGGAAAGGCTATTTCAAAGCAGACAATTTCAAAGTGGATACGCCACTGCATCCGTTTCTGCTACTTACACCATGGTAAACCTGTGCCCAAGGGCATTGGGTCTCATTCCACCAGAGCTGCAGCTACTTCAGCAGACGTTCTCAGAGGGGTACCAACCAAAGACATTCTAGAGGCTGCTACTTGGAGTTCTGTTCACACCTTTACAAAGCATTACCATTTGCCTCTTCACTCTAAGTCCAGGGCAGGCTTTGCCACTGCAGTGCTGCAGGGCCTTAAAGCCGCACCTAATGCTGTTTAGCTCCAGCCTCCCAACCATAGCTTTGGGATTCTACCCAAATGTAATGACTGCAACAGTGAAACGTGAAGTACCTAGTACAGTTGTGTACACTTCCATAAATGTAGATGTTCGAGTGTATTCACTGTTGCTGTCCAGGTTATCCTCCCGCCATCCCCCTGTCATTCTAAAGTTTGTCTTTCCTTCTCTAGCTTCTACAACCTATATGGTGTATTTGCTTGTAGATGAAGGTAAAGTTCATATTGATGTATGTATATATATATATATATATATATATATATATATATATATATATATACATATATATATATACATATATAATAACCTTCTTGGGGGCAAGAAAAACTAAAGAAAATGGCGTCGGCTGCATGGTTTATACCCCTGATGTCATGGAAGAGGAGACTGCAACTGACGCAGGACCCAAGACTTTGGAATTCAGGCCAGCAGATTACCCAAATGTAATGACTGCAACAGTGAATACACTCGAACATATACATTTATGGTAAGTGTACACAACTGTACTTTCCTGAACTACCAACCCACATACAGGAACCTTTCAGATGCATGGAAACTCCGTTTAAAAATCTAATCTGGTGTTTAATGCCAAAAAATAAAAAAAGCTAACTTCTCCTTACTCATATTAAATGCATAAAATTGATATTGTCCCCGTATCAAATTAAGATTGATTGTTTAACTAAAATTTATCATTCATAAGTAATTAAAAAGATGCACCAAACTCTGGGTGCTAGAAACTTTTTCACCAACAGTACCGGAAAATACACAGCTTCATCCTTCCTAATCCCTTCTGTCCGACGCTGCATCCGGTCTCACCAATTTGCAATCATTACACCTTTTTAAAGTAGAGCAGTCATACAGTACAATAACTAAATGTACTACTGACTGCTCTGCCAGCACTCTCCATTGTGTTGCAGTTAAAATCTCTTCAGAGGCTAGATTTTCCCATGATGTTCATCGTGTTTCACTGCTGCAGTCATTACACTTGGGTTATCCTGCCGTCAGGCGGTCCTGCAGTCGGCCAGAGTTCCAAAGTCTTGGTCCGGCGTCAGTTGCTGTCACTTCTTCCCTGACTTCAGTGCGCCAGGGGTATATAAGATGCAGCCAACGCCATTTTCTTCAGTCTTTCTTGCCGCGTGGTGCCCGAAGCAAAAGAAGTTCGTAAGTGCCGGTTGGCCGACTCCTGAGATTTTCAGTTCGAATTTCAGAACCGAAGTCTTCTATAAATTCAAGTACCCCACTGGGGAAACTTTTTCTTGCCTCAGACCGATGTCAGTAAAAGTTAATTGTATTTCTTGTGGGAAGCAAATACCTCATAAGGATTTTCATTCTTATTGTATCCCATGCTTAGGCCCAGACCACGGCGTCACTGGTTGTCGGTTTTGTGCTAGGTTTAACAAGTGCCCTATTAAATGTCGGTTTGATTTTGCCCGACATTATTTTGGCAGAAAATTCAATTATACCATGCCGTCGGAACAACCGACGACCGGGATACACAAAAAGCGCAAAGACAAGGGCAGGCATCCAAGTCCCAAAACTGATGATGAAGCCTCTTCAGGGCCAGTCGCCGGTTCTCCGGTTTTTAGCGAGGCGCCTTCGCAGCCCCTGACGACCGCTTCTTTAGAACCACAGGCTGCCTCCGACTCCCACGTGGAGATGGCTGGGCCTCTGGACACTCAAGATTTAGGCCCTACCGAAACTAACCCTTCAGAGGGATCCGGAGCAGCTGAACAGCTCTCAGCTTCAGAGGGTGTATTCAGACCTACTCAACTAACCATCAAATCTTCTGCCAAGTCTAAAACACCTTTAAAAACAAAGAAGCAAGTTCAGCATTCACCAGGACAGGCCTCCATGCCTAAGAAACAGATGCTAAAAATGGCCGAAGACTTAATTACTCTGATCAGGGTTTCCCATCCCCCTCCTGATAAAAGGCCTAGACAGGATGCAGACTATGACTCATCTGACCAGGTGTCCATTTCTTCGGATTCCTCCTCAGATCAGGGATACTCTTTACCCCCATATGAGGATTCTGATGCTGAAGAATCAATTCGTTCAGCCTCTCCTCCAGAGGACTACTCTTTTTGGGAAACACTACATACCTTGAGGGAGCATTTCCATTGGGGGAGGGCCAGGATTACTCAGAATTCAAGAAAGGCTCAGAGATGTTCTTTTATTGCCACAACACAGACCCCTTGCTATGCCGCCAGTGTTAGACATTGTGGATGATGTGTACTCTGAATCCAGTTTAAATCCTGATTCTTTGCCTCCTGCTCCAATCAAACCAGACAGATACTACAGAGTCCCTGACTCTCACAAATTTCTTTACAAAAGCCCTGTTGCTGACCCTGAAACTGTTTCCCAGGGTCCCAAAGGGGTAAAGGCCTCTACAGCAAAAAATCCAGTTCCCTCTGACAGTGATTCCAGAGCATTAGACAGATGGGGGAAGAAAGTATACACATCTGCAACTTTAGCATTGAGGGCCTTAAATTTCACATGCTTAAATACCAGCAATATTTAATGTCTCAATTAAAACAAAAAATGCTTCCAAATTCAGATTTTCCTGACTATAAGGAAATGCAGGATTTATTGCATGCAGCTGAACAAGTGGGTAAACATACATTGCAATGTGGTTTTGATTCATTAGAGGCCTCTTGTAGAGCAGCAGTTACAGGGTCTGTCATTCGAAGGCATGCTTGGTTATAAGAGCAGATGTTAAGTTGTCTATCTCGCCTTCATTCTTGCTGGATGGGTTCGGAGCCGACCTCGGCTCCGACTCGGCCACTCTAAAAGCTCGAGAGTTGGTTCCACCGGCTCGAGGCTCCCCTTATATCCCACAATGCTAGGCATGAGTTACCTCAGATCTCGTTTGCCGCTACAGCGATCGAGGTGTTGGTTTTCTACCGGCTTCTTGGTAAGTAAACTTTCAGTCAAGTAAGGATACTTAAACCCCTTTATTTCTAATTTTAACTACTTTTTCCCTTACTTTAGTGGAATTCTACCCTTTTTTTCATAAAATCCCGTTTCTTTCCCACAAGAACTTAAAAGTTCTCCCTCGGGCCTTCAGGCCTTTCCCCCATTCCCTAGTGGTGTGTGTGTGTTGTTTTCTCTTAATTAAAACCTTTGATAGTTGTTTTATTTTTGAGTTGTAAAAAATAAGATAAAGTGTGATCAGTGTGTCTGACTGAGTGTGTGTGGTTACATTTTTCTTGTTCTAGGATGTCTAAAGACACAAAGGTCTCAGGCTTCAAGAAGTGTGATGCGTGCTGTCAGAAAATGTCTCTGACAGACGGTCACACTTCTTGTGTCTACTGCCTGGGGCCTTTGCACCTGCAGGACTCCTGTGCTGTATGCCACGGCTTCAGCCCCAGGGTCCTGCAGGAAAGAAAGAACAAGTTGATCCTAAGGGGTCTACTTAAGCCTGAGGATTCCCTTTCTGTCTCTGGGAAGCCCTCCAAGGCTTCTAGGTCCTCGGCTCCAGCTACTGAGCCGAGACCTAAAGCTACTAAACCTATGTCTGCATCGGCTCGGCTGGAGCCGATGAGTCTACAGCTTCTGTGGTTCCTCGGCTCCGGCTGGAGCCGAGTAGAATTCCTTGTCGGCTCCGACCAGACCTTGAGCCGACATCTAGGAAGAGATCTAGGTCACCATCCCTTGGCTCCGTTCATTCGGCTCCAGCATCTCCTCTGCTGTCTGAACGGAGCCATAAATCTCACTCCTCTAGGTCATCGAGGCTGTCGGATCATGACCTTCAGAGGGTAGTGAGTCGACTTCTTAAGTCCGAGGCACTGGCCCAAATGCTTCAGAGCCCGACTCATCAGTCGATGCCTGCCCCTGTCCATCAATTTGTTCCTCCTCCGACTCCGTTGAGCTCGGGCAGGCGTGAACCGAGACTGTGGTAGCGTCGGACCCGATACAGATGTCTTCGGCTCCGTCGTCGGCTCCGATTTCTTCTTTCGAGGAATCTCGGCGCCGGACTTCCCTCGTCGGCTCCGAGGGGGTGAGTGGCATCGGACCCTTGTCCGACCCCGCTCTTCCTCTCGGAGCTTGGCTGGTGAGTTCGGCTCCGACATCGGCCTCGGAGCCATCACTGTCGGTGCCGAGGGAGGTTCTCAGCTTCTCGGAGCGGGGACCTCTGGCTCTGCCTGACAGGGGTGCGTTCGAGGTCATGCGGAGTGTGTTAGAGCCTGGCTCTACTCCACAGTCGGCTCCGTCCGCCCCTCCCTCTATGGTGCCTCAGGTCAAGTCGACTCACTCCCTCATCCCGGACCGCAGATAGACAGCTCCTCAGGAACCCCCTGTGGGGATCTCGTCCTCTTCCGAGGCCTCTCCTGATTTTGCAGAAGAGCCCCCTCGAAAGAGGAAGTGTAAGAGGAAACACATTGACTCACCTGAGTCCATCACATCTGACACAGATTTAGAGGATTCCGAGGGTTCCCCCCGTTCCCATTCTGAAGATGTCTCTTTTGCAGACATTCTCGAAATCCTCAAACAGAGGGGAAATTGGCCAGCCCTCAACCCTTCGGAGGATGAATCTGTGTACCTTGAGGCGTTTGGCTCTCGTCCTTCCACCTCCTGGGTGTCTTCCCCCCTTTGACCCCCTCATGCAGGTGGTAGCTAAAAAGGCATGGACGGCTCCTGATTCAGTGGACCCCACTCCCAGGAGACCCTCAAAATTCATAACGGCACCAACAGACAAACAGTTCTTGACAAAAGGAGTTTCTGTGGATGCTATGGTGGTTGCTGCTGCCACTAAGAAGGAACTAGCTGATCCTTCAGTACCTGTCCATCCACCTAACAAGGAATCTAGGTCCATGGACAGGTACGGGAAGCGGATGTTCTCGTCAGCGACGTTTGCTATGCGTTCGCTGAACTACCTGTGCCATTTTACTCGTCTTCAAAGGGACTTGATCAAAGAAGCGAGTGACATGTTGAAGGACCCTACAGCTGCGGGTTTTCAAGATAAGATGAACACTCAGCTGGCTACCCTGAACTCCATAGCCAACTCCTCCATGCCTCCTTTCTTATGCGGCTGATGGAGCGAGCAGGGCCGCAGGGACAGGTGTGGCCTTACGTAGGTATGCCTGGATGCGGCTGTGCAATTTTGCGGACCCCTTCAAAACGTCTTTCACTAATTCCCCGTTCGATGGATCATCTCTCTTTGGTCCTCAAGTGAAAGAAACCTTGACTAGGTGCGAGACTGATGACAAGACTCTTTCTGCCGTCGGAGTCCGTTTTTCTACTCCTTCTAGGCCTTACCCCAAAGGCCAGAAAAGTGGGAAAATGTGGTTCCGTAAACAATCTCAAGGGACTTCGCCTGACGCACAAAGTCGTTTCCCCGCCAGAGGCAGATGTGGGAATAACAATGGTAGACGTCGCCCTCGAGGCAGGGGGGCTCCGCAGAACCAGGGCAATCGAGAAGCCTTCTCTGATAAGCCCTTTCAGCATCCCTGAGGTGTTGCCCGACTGCCCACCTTCGGAGGCAGTCGGGGGAAGATTGTCACTGTACCCAGAAGCCTGGCTATCCCTGACTCAAGACAAATGGGTACAGTCCGTCATTTCCAAAGGCTATTCTATCCCCTTTCTTCGCGTTCCAAACCAATCAAAAAAATCCCTTCCAGATGTTCCACCCGCTCAAAGGGATCTAGCGGTTTTGGAAATTTCAAAGCTGCTTGCGAAAAGAGCAATTCAGCCAGTTCCAGCAGACCAGCAAGGATCCGGAATCTACTCAAGGTTCTTTTTAGTTCCAAAGAAAACAGGGGACTGGAGACCAATTTTGGATCTCAGTATCTTGAACAAATCAGTCAAGAAAACAAGATTTTGGATGGTCACGCTGCAGTCCATCCTTCCCCTTTTGGGAAAAGGAAACTGGATGTGCTCTATAGACCTTCAGGATGCGTACTATCACATAAAAATGAACAGACGCTCCAGAAGATTCCTCCGCTTCAGGCTGGGAACCAGTCATTTTCAATTCAGGGCCCTGCCCTTTGGTCTCACCACTGCCCCCCGGGTGTTTACCAAATGCATGGCAGTGGTAGCTTCTCACCTGAGACGACAAAGATTCCAGGTGTTTCCTTATTTGGACGACTGGCTCCTCACAGCTCCCACCAAGCATCTCCTTCTGATGGCCAGGGATTACACTTTTCGCATTTGTCAAAAGTTAGGCATTTCAATAAATTGCGAAAAGTCTGTTTTGTCACCTTGTCGTACTATTACCTTCATAGGCGCAAATCTAGACACAGTAGACATGTCTGCGAGACTAACAGATCAGAGAGTAACAGACATACACAAACTGGTCTCACTCCTTTTCAACAACAACAGAATCAAAGCCAGGTTAGTTCTGAAAGTGTTGGGAATTATGGCGGCGGCCATACCTCTGCTTCCATTAGCCAGATTCCACATGCAAATCCTTCAATGGATGCTCTTTACACAATGGTCATACCAGCAACTTCCAATGTCCCACACCATTATGATCACGCAGGCATGCAGAAATTCATGTGGTGGATGTCTTCCCCTCAGCTCTTGTTGGGAAGACCCTTTGTTCCACCCCTTCCGGTTGCTACTCTGACAACGGACGCCTCCCTGATCGGGTGGGGGGGGCATTATCAGGGCAGGACGGTCCAGGGCACATGGCAACCAGACGAATGCCACTTGCACATAAATGTTCTGGAGATGAGAGCAGTGCTTTTAGCGTTGCAAGCCCTTCAAGACTCTCTTCCCTTGGGAACGATTGCAATCCAGACAGACAATATGTCTGTAGTGTGGTACATCAACAAACAAGGCGGAACCAGGTCCTACCCCCTGTGTCGAGAAGCACTCAGATTGTGGCAATGGGCTATTTCTTCTCAGCGGTTTCTGATAGCAACGCACATCCCCGGGAAGTCCAATCAAATCGCGGACAAGTTGAGCAGAGCTATTCTCATGCCTCACGAGTGGTCTCTGAAAGACTCTGTTGTGAGAGAAATTTTCCTCAAGTGGGGTCAGCCTTGCTGCGATCTTTTTGCTACTCCCCAAAACAGCAAGTGCAGAGATTATTTCACTCTATTCCTTTACCAGGCCAACCCAGCAGAGGCGCTCTAGTCCAAGTTTGGCCCGGGACTTCTGTATGCATTTCCTCCTTCCCACTAATCTCTCAAGTGATACAGAAAGCTATCGCTCAGAAGGCCTCATTGATCCTCATTGCTCCTTACTGGCCTCGACAGGTGTGGTTCCCCTTTCTACATCAATTTCTATTGGAGCGAACTTGGCATCTGGACCTAGTTCCAGATCTTTTGATCCATCAGTCGGGTCAGTTACATCGCTCCCTCCCCTCTCTGAACCTCACTGCTTGGTTCCTCCAGTTCCAACCTTAGCCAGGCTTCCTCAATTATCTCAATCCGTTCGAGATATTTTGATAGCTTCCCATAAATCTTCCACTCGGAAGATTTATTTGAGTAAGTGGAAATGCTTCACATATTGGGCTCAAGAAAGGGACATAGATCCTTTCACTGCTTCCATCCAAATAGTCCTTGATTTTCTAGCTGAACTCTTCCATGCAGGTTCATCTCCCTCTACTCTTAAAGTTCAATTGGCAGCTATTTCTAACTTTCATGTGGGCATTTCAGAGTCTGCCTTAATGTCCCACAAGCTTTGCAAAGCCTTTTTGAAAGGAGTTTTTCTTCTCAGACCTCCTATAAGAAATCCTCCTTCTCCTTGGGACCTAAATTTAGTTCTTACTTCTTTGATTCTTCCCCCTTTCGAACCTGCAGCCTCCTGTTCTTTAAAATTGCTATCATGGAAGACTCTCTTTCTGGTAGCTATTACTTCAGCTAGAAGAGTTTCAGAACTTCAAGCACTCAGCTGTCGACCTCCTTATCTATTGTTCCATAAGGACAGGGTATCCTTACGAACCAACCCGTCCTTTTTGCCTAAGGTAGTCTCGACGTCAAACCTAAATCAAAGCATTGACCTCCCTGTCTTTTTCCAGAATATTCCAATAGGTCTGAACAAAAATTACACTGGCTAGATGTTCATCGTCAGTTGAGGTACTATTTGGATAGAACAAAACAATTCAGAAAATCTGACCAGCTGTTTGTCTCCTATGCAGAAGGCAGAAAGGGACTTTCAGTTTCAAAGGTATCATTATCTAGATGGCTAACATCTCTGATTTCCCTTGTTTATGAAATTAGACACCAAAAGCTGCCTAATAAACCTAAGGCCCATTCCACCAGAGCTTTGGCTACTTCCTTAGCCTTCCAAGACAGACTGCCTATTGACAGCATTTGTGCAGCGGCTACTTGGGCTACTCCTCACACTTTCATTTCTCATTATAAGTTGGATTTAGCTTCTAGGCATAGAGCTAACTTTGGTTCCACTGTTCTCAGGAGTCTATTCCGTTAGGCCACCCGGGACAAGGTGCTAGGGACGCGGTCCCATCCAGCAAGAATGAAGGCGAGATAGACAACTTAACATATAGAAGTTATGTTCTTACCATAACGTTCCATGTTAGTTGTCTTCTTCTCGCCTTCTTCTTGCGTCCCTCCCTCCTGCCCCCTGGCCTGGACAGACCTAGAGGAGTTGTGATTGTGACCTCTCTTTCTACCACCTCTTTTATTAGGCATATGCTGTTGTGCATATTTCCTGCATGAGGATATAGGTCACCCTTCTTTCTCCCTGGTTAGAGGTGGACTTTGTTATAGTTATGCTCATACTATTATAAGCTGGGGTTAGCTTACAAACGAGATCTGAGGTAACTCACGCCTAGCATTGTGGGATATAAGGGGAGCCTCGAGCCGGTGGAACCAACTCTCGAGCTTTTAGAGTGGCAGTCGGGCCGAGGTCGGCTCCGAACCCATCCAGCAAGAAGAAGGCGAGAAGAAGACAACTAACATGGAACGTTATGGTAAGAACATAACTTCTATTTTACCAGATCATGTTAAAGCAAAATTATTGGATGCACCTTTGCAGCAGGATGTTTTATTTGGAGTTAAGGCAGAAGAGGTATTAAAGAAAATGGAGGATAAGGCAAAATCTGTGCAAACGGTGAAGGATTTCTTACAGGTTCAGCCTCCTCGATTTAGCAGAAATTGGCCAACAAAAAATTTGTCCTTTCCAGTGACCTCAAAGGGGCAGATACAGATGTCAAAGAGGCAGAGGTCAGCCACAAGGTTCATACAGGCCTCGACAATGGGGTACTTCAACCCAGAAAGGAGGGGGAAGACAGGCCACAACCTTATAGAAAACAGTCCCAATGACTCCCCCCTTCAGCTGCAAAGCACTTCTCTCTTGGCAGCCCCCTGGTGGGGGGGGGGACTAGCACTTTTATCTCACAGTTGGCATATGATCACCCAAGACAAATGGGTTCTCAGTATTGTATCTCAAGGTTACAGGTTCCACTTTCACACTTTGCCAAGGTTAAAAGGAATGCCAAACCTGCCACCAAATCAATGGGCAGAGGCTCAAAGACAAATTACAGCACTCATGGACATGAGAGCTATCCAAAAGGTACCAACACAGGTGCAAGGACAAGGATTTTACTCAAGACTCTTTATGGTTCCCAGAAAGGACAAAGCCTGGAGGCCCATTCTGGATCTTTCTTCTTTAAATACTTACCTGGATGTTCCAAAATTCAAAATGTTGACACTACAGCAGCTTCTTCTCATGCTGGGCAAGAAGGCTTGGCTCGTAACGTTGGATCTCAAGGAGGCATATGTGCATGTCCCTGTCAGACAAAATTGCAGAAGATACCTCAGATTTGTAGCAGGTTCAACGCACTATCAATTCTCTGCACTGCCCTTTGACTTATCTACTGCGCCCAGGGTCTTCACAAAATGCCTGGCACCGGTAATTGCATTTTGCAGACAAAAGGGGATTCAAATAAACCCATACTTGGACGACTGCCTTATTTAAGCAGAAAGCAAGGACATTCTTCTAAAGCATGTGGCATTTGTAAAAAGCTTGCTAAATTGCCTGGGGTACACAGTAAACGAAAATAAGTCAAAACTAGTGCCAAAACAAGAGATAATATTCCTGGGTGCCAGCTTAAATACAACTGCCCAGATGGCTTATCTCACGCCAAACAAACAAGGACAAGTGACTCAATACTTTCAATTGATGGCAACCAAAACCCAACTCCCTGCAAGAAAAATTCTGCAGGCCTTTGGGTTCATGGCATCTTGCATACTACTAATTCCATATGCCAGACTGCATATGAGGAAATAACAATGGTACCTAAAGAATGTTTGGTCTCAACACTGTCACTGCCTGGAAACAGTGATGCCACTTATTCCTTGCCTACAACAAGAGTTTTGAATGGTGGGCACAGGCATGTCACCTAAACAAGGGACAACCTTTCACTCTGCTTTCAGCCTGTCAGACACTGACAACAGATGCTTTGGATTACGCCTGGGGAGCACACATGGCAGGAAAATGTATTCAGGGCAAGTGGACCACAGAACAAAAGCATCTTCATATCAATCAAAAAGAGATGCTAGCTGTACAAAATGCCCTAACAGCCTTCAAGGACCACTTACATCCAGGACAACTACTACTAAAGACAGACAACACCACAGTTATGTGGTACATAAACAAGCAAGGGGGCACTCATTCATACCCCCTCTGCAGGCAAGCCATGACCTTGTGGAATACAGCTCAAACCTTTCAAGTTCATCTGCAAACACAATCCCTGCCAGGAGAGAAAAATACTCTGGCAGATGACTTAAGCAGAAACATCATGGCTCCACATGAGTGGAAATTAAATCCACAAATATTCAACATGATAGTACAAAAATTGTGGAGGCCGGACATAGATCTGTTTGCCTCCCCACTGAATTGCCTGCTACAGAAATACTGCACAAGGACTTACCACACACAAGCATGGATAGTGGATGCTCTCTCATTCAGCTGGAAAAACCTAAAATTATATGCTTTCCCACCTCTGCCTCTCCTTCCGAAGGTACTCCTAAAAGCCAGACAAGAAAAAACAAAAATGATCCTGATTGCCCCAGACTGGCCACGCCAGCACTGGTACCCTAATCTTAAAGAACTTAGCTCAGGGCCCACCTTGGATTTTACCTCAAGTTCCACACCTTCTGACTCAGCAAAACAGTCAGATATTTCACAACCAGCTTAAAACATTAAACCTGGCTGCGTGGCAGATTACTTAATAAAACAGACTACTCCTCTCACTAAAGCTGTGATGGATGTAATTTTGGAGGCCAGGAGGTCTAGCACCAGGAAATCCTACTCAAAGAAGTGGAAGAGATTCTGTGCCTGGAACCAGGATCAAGGCCTTGACCCTCTTGTCCCCAACATTCCTCAGATACTACAATATTTGACTGAGATGCTGGACAAAGGCCTATTATTTTCATCCATTAAAATCCACGTCTCTGCCATCTCTGCTCATTATAGGTTCATAGGTTGATACTAGGCTATTTGCCCTAGGGAATTTATAAGTCTAGCCCGAGTGTGTCTGGATTTCGCCACCCTTTTAGATTAGTTAACTGTGCCTCTGTATAGTAGGTCACAGAAGATAGCCCTTTTGAGGTTAGTTTACTGTGCCTCTGTCTAGTAGGGACACAGAAGAGATTCCCAGGGGTAAACCTACGATCTCTTATCCACTCGTCAAGATTTCTCTTGAAGAGGGTCATTGAGGGACTCTGCCTAACATGGATTGGGATTTTGTTCCAGAGTGAGGGGAGCCTCTGGGATATGAATCTGTCGCTCAAGCATGTCCTGTTTATTTCTGTCCTGAGGTTTAAGTCCCTGGTGCATGTAGCTCTAAGGGATTTGGATTTCCTGAGTTGGAGCATGTCCATTAATCCTGGGTTGCACATGGCTTTATACATCAGGCACAGATCGCCTCTGAGTAGGCGGTAAGCAACTGAGTAGAGCTGGAGTTTCTTTAGCCTAACTGCGTAGGGCATCTGTTTGAGTCCCTTGTTCCTCTTGGTGAGGTACTTTTGGGGTCTTTCCAGTTGCTGCAGGTGTTGGGTAAGGTACATCCCAAATGGGGCATTGTATTCAATTATGGGCCTGATGAGTAGAGGGGCACAATGACCTCTCTTGATCTAGATGTGAACCCTTTCGTGATAAGGTGGGCTATATAGAATGTCTTTCTAACCACTTTGGCAACGTGATTGTCACAGGAGAGATTGCTATCTACTTGGGTCCCCAAATCCCTAATTACTTCTTCCGTACTTAATGGATTACCACCTATGTGGTAATTTGTGGGCACTTTGTTTTTCCCAAAGGGGATGACTATGCACTTTTTGGCATTTAGCTTTAGGCCATGGCTCTGGCAGCAGTTATCCATCTCTGTGAGACCCTTTTGGAGGATGCTTGTGTCAGTCGGCGAGTCGATTATGGCACCCAGTTTGCAGTCATCTGTGAACTTGGTCAGCCATAGTCCTCCCATGTTAGCCTGTACCTCAGAGAAATATGTACTGAACAAGAGAAGGTCCCAGGACTGAGCCTTGTGGGATGCCACTTGTAACTGGTTTAGAGTCTGACATGGCACCTGCAATTCTGACCATGTGGGTTCTATCCCTGAGCCAGTTTGCAACCCATCTTGTGACATAGGGGTTATTTAAGCTGGTGACCTTATTTATGATGCCCGAGTGGGGTATTATGTCAAAGGCTTTTGCGAGGTCCAGGTAGGCTGCGTGGACTACCTTCCCTTCATCTATGGCCTTGGTGACTGTTTCAAAGAAGTCGACCATGTTTGAGGCAAGATCTGCCCTTATCAAAGCCGAATTGGGTAGGATCCAGTGTTTGGAGGTTCCCATTGTCTTTGTTTGAGTTTCATGATGATAAGCTCCATAGCTTTGCAGACCAGGCTAGTCAGGCTTATAGGGCGATAGTTTACGGGGTCCATTGTGGCACCACCTTTGTGGAGTGGGACCACTGTTGCTGTACGCCATTCCTTGGGTACATATCCTGTAGTAAGGCTGAGATTGAACAGTGACTTTATGTGAGGGTTCAGTTCTTCTTGGAGTTCGTGTGAGACTCAGCACGGGACACCGTCCGGTCCCATTGATGCTGTGTTTTTTGCTTTGGAGAGGGCTGCTCTCACCTGTGCATCTGTGATGTCAGGGAGGCTACACTCTTGGGATAGAAATTTGCTCTTTTGGGGGGGAAGGGGGGGAGAAGTTTGCACTGAAACTGTCTGCCAGGATGTTGGTAATGTCTGTGGGCTCAGTGTATTTTTTGTCATTTTGAACTAACTCAGAGCAGATCTGGGAGATGCCACCCAGGTTTCTGACATAACTAAAGAAGGCCTTGTGATTATATTTATCATCTTGTGCAATTTTTCTTTCGAAGCTGGCCTTAAATGATTTTATGAGGGATCGTAGTTTCTTGCTAGTACTGATTAGAGATGCCTTCCCTTTTTGGGATTTTGCTCTATCATGTAGTAGCTTCCTCCTTCTGTTGTATAGCGTATTTATGGCTGGGGTCCACCAGACAGGTCTCCTGCCTTTGGAGGAATGAGTCTTGGTTTTATTTGGGATAGCACGATCCATGCATTCCTGTAGGTGTCCATAGAAAGCGTTTGTAAAGGATTCTGCGGTTTGCGCCGTATTTTCCACTGGCACCGGGGCTTTGAAGGATTCCACCTCGGTTTTGAGAAGTGTGAAGTTTGCTTTTGAGAAGTTCTTCACCGTGGTTTCCTTGGCTGGGGGTGGGGATGGGATATGGATGTCCAGTGAGATTAATTTATGGTCAGATCTTACCAATGAGGGGTATACCTCTGGTATGGAACATAGAGTCCCCATGTTGGTGATGATCAGGTCCAATATGTTTTCCCTTCTTGTGGGAGTGGTGACCAGTTGTTCCATAGCATTTCAGTTTATAAATTCTAGGAACCGTTGGGCGAGGGTGTTGGGGCTTGAGTAGTGCTCCCAGTCTATGTTTGGGTAGTTGAAGTCACCCAATATAATGGTGTTTGGAGAGACCTTCATATTCTCCAGTGTTCTCAGGAAAGCCGAGTGGGGTTCCTGAGTTTGAGAGGGTGGTCTGTAGCAGGCTACAAACTGAAAGGCAGTTTTGCCCACTGTTAGTTGCACATGGATGGTCTCCGATGCTTCATGCAGGGCCACTAACCTGGAGCTGTGGGTATCTTTGATGAATATGGATACTCCCCCTCCTATTGTGGTTCGGTCCAAGTTTTGCGGTCGAAAAGTATGGTATGAGGTATAACCTGGTAGTGCTGGGATGCTCTCGGGAGCCTTGAACCATGTTACTGCACAGATATTGATATCCTCCATAATGAGGAGAGCCTTGAGTGCGTGCATCTTGAGGTTTAGACTTCTGGAGTTGAGCAGCATTAGCCTTAGTTTCTTTTTCTTTTTCTTTGTGTTGTCTATGGAGGTGTGTTTGCCTTTTGAGCCTTGCCTAAAAAAGGCACTATGGGGGTGGCAAGAGCCTTAGCCAGTATTCGAAAGCCCAGGGGTGACAGGTGCAAGCCGTCCCTAGTGAAGCAACGTGGCTTGTCGAGCATGTCATCCCAAGCTGACAGACACTGGATCCCCTTTGAATGACACCAATACTTTAGCCAGTTGTTAAAATTTATCATTTTGTCTTTATACTGTGGCATCATTCTTGGTGAGGGTAAGATGCTACTCAAGGTCAGGGTCATACCGGCCTGGGCTACATGATCAGAGAGCTCCTCTGTCTCTCCATGTAGTCCACGGAGGTACGTCTCAGGTCATTCCCACCAGCATGGACAATGACGGAGTCATATTTCTACTTGCTTTGGAGTGACCTGAGTGCTTGTGTTATGTGGCGGATCCTGGCACCCGACAGGCAGCTTACAGTGACCTTCTCCTTGTTCAGCCTGGTGAGTGGGACGTCAGTGTGTCTGACAATAGAGTCACCTATTACAAGTGTTTTAGGTGTGTTGTTTAGCCTTAAGGGCTGTGACTGTGTGGCACACTGACTTTGTGAACTATGTGATACGTGGGTATTGTTGTGGGGTGTCTGCTTTGGAGATCTCTGCTGCTTGGGCAGATTTTTATTTAGAGCCTCCAAGTATGTTTTTGTGTGTTTATGTGTTTTGTTTTCTGTTGCAATAGGTCTGCGTGAGACTGGATTTGTGGTGTGTGTGGTTACCTTCTCCTCCTGACTGACTGCATCAGTATTGGGTTGAGAGAGCTCAGCCTCCAGTTTGGCTATATAGTTGCATCTCTCACATATATTTGAGCTTGTTGGGAGGAGGAGAGGATGGTCTGTGTACATAAGGCAGTTGTAACATTGCCTCAAGATTCCCAGATTCACCAGCTGGACTGGAGAGTAAACCCGAAACTAACTTTTGGACATGCCAGAATAGTATAAGGAACTACTTTTTGACTGATCAAAAAGGAACAATAGGGAGCCAAGTACTTAAAGGGAGTATAAGAGGGTGTACTGCTTTAGTTTATTAGTGCTTACTTATAAGATTACTTATACGAGCAACTGCAGGGTTTTAGAATGAAAATAGAGTGCTTACTTTGAGATTTAGAACAGTTCTAAGGGAAAAAGTGAAGAGCAGACTTTGAGAAGCCGGGAATAGTTTAAACCCGTTTAAGCGGCGCTGCGCTATGCGCAAAATCGTGCAAAACCACACAAATGCGGGATGTTCATAATGTTACCCTGCTGCAGTCATCACACTCTGGTTATCCTGCCGTCAGGCTGTCCCGCAGTCTGCTCGAATTCCAAAGTCTTGGTCCGGCGTCGGTTGCTGTCGCTTCTTCCCTGACGTCAGTGCGCCAGGGGTATTTAAGAGGCATCCGATGCCATTTTCTCCAGTCTTTCTTGCCGCACTGTGCCCGAAGCAGAAGCAGTTCGCAAGTGCCGGTCGGCCGACACCTGAGATTTTCGATTTGAATTTCAGTCTGAAGTCTTCATTAAAGCCAAGTACCCCGTTGGGGAACATTTTCTTGCCTCAGTCCAATGTCAGAAAAAGTTAACAATTGCATTTCTTGTGGGAAGCAAATACCTCATAAGGACTTCCATTCCTGTTGTATTCCTTGCCTAGGCCCAGACCACGACGTCACAAGTTGTCAGTTTTGCGCTAGGTTTAATAAACGAACTATCAAACGCCGTTTTGACTTCTCACGGCATTACTTTGGTGGGAAATTTAATTATATCATGCCGTCGGAGCAGCCGACAACAGCCACTCATAAAAAATGCAAGGATAAGGACAGGCAGCCTAGGAATAAGCCAGACACCGAGGCCTCAGTTGGGCCTGTCGCCAGTTCTCCGGTTTTCAGTGAGGCGCCTACGCAGCCCCTGACGACCGCAGAACTGGAACCCCAGACAGCTGCGGATTCCCAAACGGAGTCCACTAGGCCGATGCAGCCTTCTACCGACACCGAAGCAGAACTTGACACCGGTGCCACGGAAACACCTTCGGTTGTAGAAGGTGTCTTCAGACCGACTACACTCACCATTAAATCTTATGTTAAACTTAAAACTCCTTTAAAACCAAAGAAAACTGTACATCAGGCTACAGTTCAAGGCCCCATGCCTAAGGAACAGATGCTTAAGATGGCTGAAGATTTGATTACCCTTATCAGGGGGTTCCCATCCCCCTCCTGATAAAAGACCAAGACAAGAGGAGGATTATGCATTCTCTGACCAGGTTTCTCTCTCCACAGATTCTTCTGAGGAACAGGATTACACTTTTCCACCTTATGAGGATTCTGAGGCTGAGGATTCCATTCCCTCAGCTTCTCCTCCTGAAGACTACTCCTTTGGGGAAACTTTGCATACCATGAAGGGAACATTTCCACTGGGAAGGCCAAGATTACTCAGATTCTAAGAAAAGGCTCCCGAGAGTTCCTTTTACTACCCCAGCACAGACCTCTTGCTATCCCTCCTGTTTTAGATATTGTGGATGATGTTTACTTGGAGTCTAGTTTAAATCCAGACTCTCTACCTCCTGCTCCAGCCAAACCAGACAGCTACTACGGAGTACCTGACTCACACAAATTCCTTTATAAAAGCCCTGTAGCTGACCCAGAAACAATTTCCCAGGGTCCTAAGGGAGCAAAATCTTCTATGGCTAAAAATCCTGTGCCATCTGAAAGGGATTCCAGAGAGCCCTATATAGATGGGGAAAGAAAATTTACACCTCAGTAACTCTGGCTATGAGAGCATTAAATTGCCAGTTTCACATGCTGAAATATCAACAATTCCTGATGTCTCAGTTAAAACAAAAAATGAGCACACACTCAGAACAGCCCGAATTTCAGGAAATGCAGGATCTGTTGCATGCAGCTGAACAGGTGGGCAAACATACCTTGCAATGCGGATTTGATTAATTGGAAGCTTCCTGTAGAGCAGCTGTTACTGGCTCTGTCATACGTAGACATGCTTGGTTAAAAGAACAAACCCTCCCTGACCATGTTAAAGCAAAATTATTGGATGCACCTTTACAACAGAATGTATTATTTGGTGTCAAAGCAGAAGAGGTTTTAAAGAAAATGGAGGATAAGGCAAAGTCTATGCAAACGGTCAAGGATTTTTTGCAGAAATTGGCCAACAAAAGACTGGTCCTTTCCAGCTTCAGACAGATCACAGAGGGGCAAATACAGATGCCCAAGGGGCAGAGTCCAGTCACAGGGCCCTTAGAAACCTTGCCAATGGGGTTCTGCTACCCAGAAAGGAGGAGAAGACAAGCCCCAGGCTAGCAGAAGACAAACACAATGACTATATCCTCAAACTACCAAGCAAATCTCTCCTGGCAACTCCCTTGGGAGGAAAACTAGCATTTTTGCAGACAACTGGCACATCATCACAAAAGACAAATGGGTTCTAAACATTGTCTCCCAAGGATACAGATTCCACTTTCATACCTTACCAAGGATCAAAGGAATGCCAAACCTGCCACCAAATCAATGGGCAGAGGCACAAAAACAAATTACAGCTCTCATGAACATGAAAGCCATTCAACAGGTACCTGCACAGGAGCAAGGGCAAGGATTTTACTCAAGACTCTTCCTAGTCCCAAGAAAGGACAAAGCATGGAGACCCATTCTGGATCTTTCAATTCTGAACTCCTATCTGCAAGTACCAAAATTCAAGATGCTAACACTACAGCGGCTTCTTCCCATGCTGGGCAAGAATGCTTGGCTAGTCACTTTGGACCTCAAGGAGGCATACCTGCATGTCCCTATCAGACAAAATTGCAGAAGATACCTCCGCTTCATTGCAGGTTCAACGCATTACCAATTCTCTGCACTGCCCTTTGGCTTATCTACTGCGCCCAGGGTCTTCACAAAATGCCTGGCACCAGTAATTGCATACTGCAGACAAAGAGGAATTCAAATATACCCATACCTGGATGACTGCCTTATTCAAGCAGAAAGCAAGGACATTCTTTTAAAGCATCTGGCATTTGTCAAACACCTTCTAAGTTGCCTAGGGTACACAGTAAACGAAAAGAAATCAAAACTAGTACCCTCACAAAACATAATATTCATGGGTGCCAGCTTGAATACAACGGCCCAGATGGCTTTCCTCATGCCAGACAAGCAACAACAGCTGTTTCAATATTTCAAAATAATGGGAACAAAGACCCAACTCCCTGCAAGAAAAATTCTGCAGGTCTTGGGATTCATGGCATCTTGCATTCTTCTAATACCATTTGCAAAACTGCATATGAAGAAATTACAATGGTACCTGAAAAATGTATGGACTCAGCACAGCCACAGCTTGGAAACAATGATTCCACTCATTCCCTGCCTTCAACAGGAATTTCTATGGTGGGCACAGGCATGTCACCTCAACAAAGGTCAGCCTTTCACCTTACCTACAGCCAGGCAAACTATGACAACAGATGCATCGGACTATGCCTGGGGAGCACACATGGCAGGGCAGTGCATTCAGGGAAAATGGACTACAGATCAGAGACACCTGCACATCAATCAAAAAGAAATGCTAGCAGTGCAGAATGCCCAATGCCCTAACAGCTTTCAAGGACCTTCTACACCCAGGACAACTGCTAATAAAGACGGACAATACCACAGTTATGTGGTACATAAACAAGCAAGGGGGCACACATTCCTACCCTCTATGCAGGCAAGCAATGACCTTGTGGAACACTGCACTCTCTTACCAGGTTCAATTACAAGCACAATTCCTGGAAGGAAAGAAAAACACATTGGCAGACGATCTAAGCAGAAACATCATGGATCCACACGAATGGAAACTAGATCCCGAAGTATTTGCAATGATAGTTCAAAAATGGGGACGCCCAGGCATAGATCTGTTTGCAAGCCCCCACAACCACCAACTTCAAATATTTTGCACAAGGACCTTCCATCCACTAGCTTGGAAAGTGGACGCCCTCTCATTCAGTTGGAAAACATTAACAGTTTATGCCTTCCCTCCACTGCCTCTTCTAGCAAAGGTACTGCTGAAAGTCAGATTAGAGAGGCCACAAATGATACTTGTTGCACCAGACTGGCCACACCAACATTAGTATCCAGTTTTAAGGAATATGGCCCACGGCCCAGCATGGATTTTGCCACAAATTCCTCACCTGCTCACCCAGTGAGACAATCATATTCTACACAGCCAGCTCAAGACTTTAAACCTGGCTGCATGGCAGATTACCTAAACAACCAACCAACACCTTTATCCAAAGCTGTTATGGATGTCATTCTGGAGGCCAGGAGGCCCAGCACCAGGAAAACCTATTCAGACAAATGGAAAAGATTTTGCGCCTGGAACCAGGCTGAAGGCCTAAACCCCCTTGATCCAAACATCCCTCAGATCCTACAATATTTGACTGAGATGTTACACAAAGGACTTTCCTTTTCATCTATTGAGATCCACGCCTCAGCAATTTCAGCGCATTACAGCACGGATCCTCCTTTATTTTCACATCCACTCCTAAGACAGTTCCTCAGAGGGGCTAAGAACTTAAGACCACCAAGGAGAGCTCCAACACCTACTTGGGATCTCAACTTTGTTCTGGAAAAGCTTACACTGCCGCCCTTTGAACCAGCTTTTTCAGCTGATTTAAAATTTCTTTCATGGAAAACTGCCCTACTTCTAGCAATAACCTCCGCTAGAAGAGTCTCAGAGCTACAGGCACTAATGGCAGTGGAACCTTTCATCATTTTTCATCAAGACAGAGTCTCTCTACGAACTAATCCTTCCTTTATGCCAAAGGTGGTATCCAGTGTAGCCCTAAACCAAACCATTCACTTGCCCACCTTCTTCCCAAATCCCCAGAACAAAGGAGAAAGACTCCTGCACTCTTTGGACATTCACAGGCAATTACGTTACTACTTGGACAAAACAAAAGCCTTCAGAAAAACTGAACAACTGTTTGTAGCATATGCTGCAGGATCACAGGGGAAAGCTATTTCAAAACAGACCATTTCCAAATGGATAGGACACTGTATACGTTTCTGCTACTCACATCATGGAAAAACTGTGCCTAGCAACATCAGATCTCACTCCACCAGAGCTGCAGCCACCTCAACTGCCTACCTCAGAGGAGTACCAACCAAGGATATTTTGGAAGCAGCAACTTGGAGCTCAGTGCATACCTTTACCAAGCATTACCACCTGCCTCTTTACTCAAAATCCAGAGCTGGCTTCGCCACTGCAGTGCTGCAGGGCCTTATAGCCACACAGAATGCCTTTTAGCTCCAGCCCCCCAGCCTCAGCTTTGGGATTCTACCCAAATGTAATGATAGCAGCAGTGAAACACGATGAACATAGTACAGTTTTGTACCTACCATAAATGTAGATGTTTGTGTCTTCACTGCTGCAGTCCAGGTTACCCACCCTCCATCCCCACTATTTTTCCTGGGACTTATCTGTACCTCACTACCTATACAACCTGTTTGGTGCATTTGCTTGTAATTGAAAGAATTGGTTTTCATTTTTTATGTAGTTGTTATTAACAATGTATATTGCCTACCTTTTGGGGGGCACCTGACATCTGGGGCAAGAAAAACTGAAGAAAATGGCGTCGGCTGCATCTTGCATACCCCTTGGGCACCTGACGTCAGGGAAGAAGCGACAGCAACCGACGCCAGACCAAGACTTTGGAACTCTGGCCGACTGCGGGACCGCCTGACGGCAGGATAACCCAAGTGTATTGACTGCAGCAGTGAAGACACTCGAACATCTACATTTATGGTAGATATAAAACTGTACTTTTCTTAAACTAAGGTGCTTGATGCAAGCTCACAAATTTCTGAACTACTCCTACAAATGCCCAGCTCTGGAGTCTCTCATGACATGGTGTTGTCCAGCCAAATCACTTTGATTCTCAGAAAAATCCTTAGTCTTTGCCTCCTCAGCCACAGACTCTCTTGGCAAACCTCTCTACTCCTAGCCCATGACCAAATTTTGGAATTCTGTTCCACTAACAGTCCGTGAATGAACTAACACCCAGTTATTCATAACTCAACTTGCATCTCATCTCCCTGGTAACTAGATGTGAGACTTCAAAACTCATTCTTAATTCTTGACTAGCATCAGGTCAGCCTTCTAACTCGTTAGCAACCTCCATCCTTGAATTATTGCTTACCCAAATATTTAGACTGAGCACATCAGTAATTTCTGCCCTTATTTTACTTTCTGTTACTCATCTGTTAAGTTTTTTCTGTTTTAACACTTCATATTACCTACCATTTTCATGATTCTTTCTTATAACACCAACACATTACCTATTGACATTGCTCCACCAGCCTTCACCGAATTATTTGCTTTCTCTCACTTCTCTCCTCCATATGATTTCTTTAGCTGTTCATAATCTCCTATTCTGCCTTTATGTATATCTATGACTGTTCATTTTTCTTAACTTGATATTTAATCATGTGTTTTTTTTCTCATTCGTGGAAGGACACTGTTTATTCAAGTACTATTTCCTACCTTTTTGTTATATATTTGGAGCAAAACGTTCATATTTTGTTGTATTTTTAACTTTTTACAAAACTGTTGGAGCTTTTCTCCTTGGGTCTCCATTGTCTAAGTTTCTGATGTCATTCTAAGGGGATCCAGTATTTGTCTGCCTGGGATGACATGATTGACAGACCTCGATACTTTGCCAGAGATGGCCTGCATCTGTCACCCCTGGGCTTCTGGATACTGGCCAAGGCTCTTGCCACCCCTGTAGTGCCTTTTTATGTGATGTTCCAAAGACCAAATTACCACCGTAACAGCTACAAATGCAATCTGAGGGTCATGCTGCTCAATGCTAGAAGTCTAAATCTCAAAATGCACTCGCTCGAAGCACTCCTTAAAATGGAGAACATCGACATTTGTGCTGTAACAGAGACTTGATTTAAATAGCAGAAAGCACCCCTGCACTACCAGGCCATAACTCATTCCACACCTTTCGGCCCCAGAACTTGGACCGAAGCTCCAAAGGCAATGGTGTTTCCATATTGATAAAGGATGCGCACACCTCCAGACTGGTAGCCCAACATAACGTATCAGAAATACGTCAGATGCAGCGAACATTGGGTAAGAGACAGCGATTCAGGTCATAGCCTGCTGTAGGTCCCCGACCATGTCCCAAGACGCACACTCCATGTTCCTAAGCACCCTGGAGAATATTAAGGTCCAACCTAACACTCTCATACTGGGCGACTTCAACTACCCTTCCATTAACTGGGAAAACTACTCGTGTACCAATACACTTGCCCAACATTACCTGGAATTTATTAATTCCAATGCACTGGACCAGCTTGTTCTTACCCCCACTAGAGGTAGCATCATCCTTGTCATTATTAACATGGGCGACCATTGCGCTACACCAGTAGTTAACTCTTACCTGGTTTGATCACCCCCCCCCCCCCAAAAAAAAAAAAAAAAAAAAAAAAAAGTAACCAGCATGAAAAACTTCTCGAAAGCTAACTTTGGGCTCCTAAAAATAGAGGACTTCATGGCACCCATGCAAATGGAGAATAGTTGCATGACTGCCGAATCCTACACCAATGCGCTGTACAAACACGTACTCAAATGCATGGATCTTTCCATACCCAATAGAACCAAGACGCTCTCTTCCAAAATAAGGAAGCCAATCTGGTGGTCCTCTGCCATAAACAAACTGTACAACAGAAGGAGGAAACTGATGCAGAATAAGGTGAAGTCCCAAGACTTGAAAAACTCCCTTATTAGCCTCAAGAAAAAATTGAGATCCCTCATCAAATCCTCTAAAGCTAGCTATGAAAACAGAATTGCAGCAGATAGTTAAGACAACCACAAGGCCATCTATAGTTATGTAAAGAATCTCCACGCAGTACCCAGATTTGCTCTGAGCCACTGCACAATGGTACCTCCTGTACCGAGCCAACAGATATTGTCAATATACTGTCCGACAGATTCACTGCCAACTTTACCGCTCCCCCACCAAAGGATCAATCACATTGCCAGTAGATTGCCAGGCACCCAGTATTACTGGTGCACAGGTTAAAACAGCACTGTCCAAGGCCAAGAAAACCGTTTCTGTGGGACCTGTCAATATCCTTGGCTGTGTTCTACATGAACTACAGAGTGAACTGGCACCTCACCTGTGTGCCCTTTTCAGTCACAGCCTCACCTCAGGCTTTGTCCCTACCGAATTGCGCACTGCCACAGTCATCCTTCTCCACAAATGAACAATTACAGACCCTGAGAACGGTCACCCATTAGCCTGATGAGTCTGATATGCAAAGCTATGGAACTCATCATCATGGACCTAATAAACAAGGATATAGGGAATCTCCAAAATCTGGGTCCCACACAGTTTGGTTTTGTGAAGGGTAGCTCATGCCTGCTCAACCTGGTCGACTTCTTTGAGTCAGTCTCCAGAGCTGTGGATGAAGGCAAGGTGGTTCATACAGCCTACCTTGATCTGGCCAAGGCCTTTGATACCATTCCCCTCTCAGGAATCATAGAAAAACTCACTAAGCTAGGCATCAACCCGTATATCACTAGGTGGGTTGCAAACTGGCTTACAGATAGAACGCACATTGTGAAAGTAGCTGACTCCAAGTCAGACTGCTGACCAGTCATGGGTGGAGTCCAACAGGGTTCGGTCCTGGGTCTTCTCCTGTTTAGTATCTACTTCTCTGAAGTCCAGCCCAACACGAAGGGACTCTGGCTGACAAAGTTCGCAGACAATTGCAAGTTGGGAGCCATTATTAACTCCCCAAGTGATGTTGACTTCCTACAGAATGGCCACACTGAGACCAACGACTGGTGTCAGAACCATGGCCTTAAGCTCAGTGCCAAAAAAATGTCATCATCCCCTTTGGGAAAAACCCGGTTCCCATGAATTACCACATAGATGGTAGTCCACAGAACACAGAAGGGCATTATAAGAGATCTGGGAACACAGGTTGACAGCAAACCTCTCTACCACATTGCCACAGTGGTGAGAAAATCGTTCTATGTGGCACATCTCATTACTAAGGATTTTGCATCCAGGAAGAGAGAGGTCATTGTCTCCCTCTACTCTTCCCTCATTAGGCCAGTCATCGAGTACGGTGCCCCATTTGGCACCTACCTTACTAGACACCTTCAGCAACTGGAGAGGAAGCAAAAGTAGCTCACAAAGAGGATTTTAGGCCTTAAACACTTGTTCTATATGGACAGACTCAAAAAAAACTCCCAACTATTCTGTGTCTCCTATCACTTACTTAGAGGCGATGTCTGCTTGACTTACAAAGCCATGTCTGACCCAAACTCTGTTATAAATGCTACATCTAAGGAAATCCAAATCCCACCACACCACATGCTCCAGCGTCTTCAACCTCATTACCACAATCAACCGAACATGCTGGAGGGACAGGTTCATAACCCAGAAGACTGCCCATGCTATGGAATAGACTTTCCCATACATGTCAAACAGAGCCTCTCACTGGCCCTCTTCAAAAGAATTCTTGATGAGTGGATAGGAAATAGAAAATTCACCTTGGGAATCACTCCAGTGGCTCAGCTCGACAGAAGCACTTGAAACTAAGGTCAAGTGGCACGATGCCAGGGTAATCCTATGGGCTAGGCTTGTAAAGGCTCCAGGGCCAGTAGCCTCGTACACATCTGTGAACCAAGAAAATGTGTCATTACTGGCCCAGTAAGACCTTTGCGGTAAACGAATGAAAATGAGTAAGTTAAATAAGAACAAAACTGTTTTACTTACTGTTAGTTGTTTATTCCCTTCATTTAAACATTGATGACAAAATGTAGTATATTTTTTGCAGTTCACCTACTGTTAGTTGTTTATTCCCTTCATTTAAACATTGATGACAAAATGTAGTATATTTTTTGCAGTTCACCTAAAAGTTTAACAAAGTCAACAAAATTCCATTCTTTCTTGCCCATTTTTTCTTGCAAAGCTGTACTTCACATGTCTTTTCCTATATACACTGGTATTGATGCTTTATAGCTTCCTAGTTATTCATCAGTTATAGTGTTGCTGGTTTTCTTTCTCCTCATCTCCATTTTCCAGCACCATTCTCTTGTTCAAGTCCAAGGTACTACTGATTTTTCTAGTTAGCTGCTACTTTCTGTTCTGCCACAGTTTTGTTAGGATCAGTTCTTCTGGTATGATTACATCTTTTTAATAATAGGTCTTGGCTGCTTTCGTATGGCCAGTTTTGGAGCATACGCTCTTATGTGCACTTTCATTTAACAAATCTTGCTGGGGGACACCAATCCAGTTGCTTATCTCTGATTTCATAAAACGAATACAGCCTGTTCCTTCCAGTTTCTCTGAAACAGCAGGAAGTCTAAATTACCTTCTATTCCTATATTGCATTTTTCTTGTTGTGGAATTTCCTGCCCCTTAGGCGACTCGTACGCCGGCTCCTATACAAAAGCTTCAGCTGGGCTGTTGCAGCTTTGTGGGACATAACATGTAGGGCCGTAAACCAGGGGCTTTAAATGTGATGTCTGCTTGCACAATCCTCAGAACTTTTTAGCTGTAGACGACCGGCGCATCATGTGTTAGCTTCTTCACATGAAACATCTCAAAAAAGCTAAGTAACCCATTGGGGTTTTTTTCTTCTTATCTTGTTATTGCTTAAGCTTGGTTTGTTGTAGCAATTTATAACTGATGTCAGCAAAAAAGGGTAAGTGCCAATGCGGGCGTCAGATACCCCATAAAGACTCCCATGATTGGTGTGTTTTTTACTTGGGCCGGGAGCATGACCATACCGCCTGATCCATTTGCCAATCGTTTGTGCCGAAGACCCTTTGCAGCCATCTGGCCACACTTAACCTTTATTCAGAAAACCAGCGCCTTAAGCGGTTAGGCTTAAGGATGGATCCCGCCTCGGAGGCCATGTTAGAGCCTCCACTGAAGAAGGCCAAGTTTCCTAGGCCCTCTTCTTCTGCCACTCAGTTACCGGATGCCCCACCAGCTGCCAATTTAGCATCTGTGGGACGCCCAGTGGATCTGTCTATTTCAATGACTACCTTTGTGGAAGCTGTTGCTCAGCTGATTGCCGGCTCGTCCCCGGAGCCAACCCAGACCCTGACTACTGTCGAGGTCGAGCAGGAACCAGAATTTGTAGAGCTTCCGACCGGGATACTACCTTCGGATACGGTTTCTATCAGACCCAATTCCAGGCCTATGCCAATGTCTACTCCAGCAGAAAAGAAACCGAAAACTAAGCACAACACTTCCACTAAAGAAGGCCTACCTGACTGGTGGTCCTTCACTTCTTCCCTGATGCAGGCCTTTATGGCCCTTAGGCCTTCAACCTCATCCTCCACTGCTCTACCTTTGCTCAGCCCTAGGCCTGCTTCAGCCTCTTCCCTTTCCTCCCTGACATCTCAGGTTAGGGAAGGAAGAGCATGATACTTCATTCTCCTCCTCTAACTCCATACCTTACACCTCCCAGATTGCTTCACCCGAGGAGTACTATTCTCCTGATGAAGTATCTGTAGAGGGAGATTCGCCCCCTGAGAATATCACCAAAATGAAAGATTTCTTCAAATGGGATACCTCACAAATGTCTGATACACAAAAGAGGTATTTTGAGCTTCAAGTAGAATCCCTCTCCCCTTCTGCCTTTCCCCTGTCTTACCTGCATATGTAGATGCCATTAACTCTGCATCTAAGACTCCTGATTCACAACCACCAGCCCCCAAATGACCAGATCACTTTTACAAGGTGCCTGACGAACAAAACTTCTTAATCAAACCTCCCTTGGCAGACCCAGCTGTGATTGCCACCTATCCTGATGAGCAATCCAGACTCCTGCCCTCCGCCTCACTCCTACCCACAGATAGGCAGTAAATCTATGGATAGGATAGGTAAGAAGGTCTACACCTCCTCCACTTTGGCTTTTAGAGCCATAAACTATCAGACGCACATGACTAAATATGTTCTGGGCTTGGTCTGTCAAGCCTCTTGCAGCTATGATGCTGCAGAAGCCTCTTCTCGCTCTGCAGCATCTGCTTCAGTTCTGAAGAGATACTCCTGGCTTAGACTTCTAAACCTCCCAGAAGACTTTAATTCTAAGATCTTGGATGCCCCCCTGGGCCACAATTTCCTTTTTGGGAAACAATCTGAGATCTTTTTAAGAATCTGCAATAAAAAAGTAAAGAATTGCAGGACATAAAACATTTGTTTGTGTCCCCTATTCCCAAGTACTATAGAAACTATCCATCAAAGCCACCTTTCTGAGGCACAACACAACCCAGAATGGTACTTCCTCTTCCAGATCTAGAAGAGGTGAAAGAAGATCTACCACTTCCACAAAATGCCTGGCCCCGACCATTGCCTTTTGCAGAACACAGGGAATTCAGATTTACCCCTGCCTGGACGACATACTAATCCTTGCAGAGTGCAAAGATACCCTTTCAATTCATCTGCACTTCACCATGTCCCTTCTATAAAATCTAGGGTTCACCCGCAACCTTCCAAAGTCTTCCTTGAACCCAGAACAAGACTAGATTTTCCTGGGTTGCAGAATCCGAACGGACAAAATGAAGGCTTTTCTTCCACAAGAAAAGGTCAACTGCTGACATCCTACTTCAAGGTGCTGCTACAGGCACAGGTAATAACTGCAAGGCAATTCCTAAGAACCCTGGGCTTAATGGCAGCCTCCATACCTATCCTCCCACATGCCAGAATGAATATGCGCAAGCTACAGTAGTACCCAAAAAAACATTTGGTCTCAACATCAGAATCAGCTGGAGCAAGAAATCCCCCTCCTTCCCTGTCTAAAGATAGAGATCAGCTGGTGGATCCAACAAGTCCAGCTAAACTCAGGGCTTCCCCTCCAGCCCACTCCCCCAACCCAGGTAATGCATACAGGTGCCTCAGATTTGGGGTGGGGAGCCACCATTGCATCTTGCAGAGTGCAAGCAACCTGGCACCCTTCCTTGAGGGCCAAACACAGCAATGTGAGGGGAAATGACAGCAGTTGTCTTGGCTCTAAAAAGCCTTTACCCCCCCCTGCTTCTACCAGGGGTTTTACAAATAGTAACAGACACCACCACAGTAATGTGGTACCTCAACAAACGGGGATGGGCAAAAGCATATCAGCTGTGCAGACTAACCCTGCTGATATGGGATCTAGCCTCTCGCCACAACTTTTCCCTGCAGGTAACCTGCATTCCCTTGCAGGGCAACAAGCAAGCAGATGATCTAAGCAGAACATCCTCTCCACAACACAAATGGATGCTGGACAGGACTGTCTTCTTAGACATTGTCCACCGGTGGGACACTCCTCAAATAGACATGTTTGCCTCCCCCCAGAACAGGCAGCTGCAGACCTTCTGCTCAAAGACCTACTCCCCTCTACCCTGGAGAGTAGACGCTTTCAGCATCTCCTGGAAGCGGAAGTTTTTGTGCCTTTCACATATTTCTTTAGTTAAGCAACTTAATTATCTTTGCAGAGTCTTTTCCCAGACGCTGAGTCTTTAACATTTGATCTGATGTCACATTCATTCATTAACCTGCTAGTCTTGGTTGTGACCCATGGAACCGACCAGCCGCTTCTCTAGCTAAAGATTCCAAGCTCAAGCTCCTCCGTCCTACCCATAATTCCCCACTCCTGCAGATTACCTCGGATCTCAATTGCTGCTAGTCGGAATAGCATCAAGGTTCTAGTGCTCCTGAGCTCCTCCCATGGTTTAGGTAGTGTTTTGTCACTTTGTGAGGTGGAATTATTTCTTTCTATTTCTTCTTAGACTTCCTATTTTCTTCTTCTTGTAGTTTAAAAACCTTTTAGAATTACCTTTACTCTGCTAATCGGGTTTTTCCCTCCATAACATTTTTCCTTTTCTTTTTCTCATCCGTTAAGCAACACACACACACACACACACACACACACACACACACACACACACACACACACACACACACACACACCATTCTCTTTCTATTGCCAGTCAGAAGGAGAAACTTTTAGGCTTCAAGAAATGCACTTCCTGTGGACACAAGATCCCACTGCCTGATGCCCACAGGGAGTACGTTTACTGCCTTGGGGCCTGCTTATCTGGACAGCGACTGCAGCATCTGTAAAGGTTTTCTACCCAGAGCCCTGGGAGATGGTGGTATCCTTATTTTTGCTGTCCCTTCAAAGTTAGGGGCTGACCTCCCCTACAAATCATCTAAAGAGGCCTGGGGGAGCAATAAACGCTCCCCCATGAGGTCTTTTTTGGAGCTTCCAAAAACGGCGCCAAGGTCCTCGAGGCCAACCTTGTCAACACTAGTTTTTTCATCTCCATCTTCTGTTCCTCCGCTCCATGCCACATATGCTTCTTTGGGGCCGAGTGGATTGTATCAGAGGTGGTCTCATTTTGCCCCGACTTCTGTCTTGGGGCTGAGCACCCCTGCTTGGAAATCCCCTTCTCTGCGGAAATCTTCCAGGCCTCCTCCTTCCACATCCTCCAGATCTTCTCTAAGCCTCTTTGAGAAAGACGGGTAGACAGAGACATTTTCTCGAAGGTCAGATCCAGATAAGCATTTTGTCCACTCCATCTGGATCCGTGAGGTTTTTCCCTTTCTTGCCCTGTGGCTCTTTCTGCAATCCGGGCCTTCGGTTTTTGAGTCTTTGATTCTGTTAGTCCCAGGTGCTGAGGTATTTAAGCCAGTAGTGATCTCATCTCTCTCTCGCCCCGCCCATTTCCCTGACGATCAGCTCCAACTGCTTCAGGGCAGAATATATCTGAGGCATAGCCTTGATGTCGGTCTTGGGGGTTTGACTTAGACTCCGAAGTTTTTGAAGCTGCCTGATGTTCATCATGTTACCCTGCTGCAGTCATCACATTTGGGTTATCCTGCCATCAGGCAGTCCCACAGTCGGCCCGAATTCCAAAGTCTTGGTCCGGCGTCGGTTGCTGTCGCCTCTTCCCTGAAGTCAGTGCGGCAAGGGTATTTAAGAGGCATCCGACGCCATTTTCTTCAGTCTTTCTTGCCGCGCGGTGCCCGAAGCAGTAGCAGTTCGCAAGTGCCGGTCGGCCGGCACCTGAGATTTTCGATTTGAATTTCAGTCCGAAGTCTACATTAAAGCTAAGTACCCCGTTGGGGAACATTTTCTTGCCTCAGTCCGATGTCAGAAAAAGTTAACAATTGCATTTCTTGTGGGAAGCAAATACCTCATAAGGACTTCCATTCATAGATCATAGATCATAGAAAGCTATTGGCACTGAGGCCCTTACAAGCCTAGCCAAGAATTTAGCCCATGTTCCAACACGTCAGAACCCTATGCCACTGTCTAGTAGGCACATAGGTGGAATCCCAGGGGTGTATTTTCTGTTCCCCATCCAGTTATCCAGGTTGCACTTAAGGTTTAATGAGGTACTCTGTTTTACATGGAGAGAGAGTCTATTCCACAAAAGGGGGAGTCTCCCTTTCATATCTTTTATTTGGTGGATCCATTGAAAGATCCAGAGATGGATAAGAAGAAAGCAATGATGAGATACATAAATTCTAAAAGAATTAAAGAACGCAATGATTTTTTTTTTTTGTGGAGATGGTCCATAAGAAAATTACCAGTGGGGGCAAATATGCCATACAGGATAAAATATGTAATAAATGTAAAGAACGGGAATCTATTTTTTAATGTGAGAGAATTAATTCAAAAACTGTGGAAAGAAGTATGTAAACATGATTTGATTAAACGTTACTAACATTCTGACAGGTTACACATGGACATGATAGAGTATGGGTTTTATGGAATAAGATCCCAGAATGAAGCTAAGAAACTGGACAGAATCATATTCTAAGTAACATGGATTATATGGAATGAAAGACAATGAATCCGATACAATGGAAAATGGACAAAAATACTGGATAAAATAAGGTTTTGGTTGTGGGTAAGAGAGTTGGGGGCAATACTTAATATACTGAACGGTGTTTATAGATTTTATATATATATCTGTATCTATATATATATATATATATATATATATATATATATATATATATATATATAAAGATATAAATTAATTATTAGGTATACAAAAACCTATTGTATTCCTTGCCAGGGCCCAGACCATGACGTCACAGGTTGTCAGTTTTGCACTAGGTTTAATAAACGAACTATCAAACGCCGTTTTGACTCCGCACGGCATTACTTTGGTAGGAAATTTAATTATATCATGCCGTCGGAGCAGCCGACGACCGCCAGTCATAAAAAAACGCAAGGATAAGGACAGGCAGCCTAGGAATAAGCCAGACACTGAGGCCTCAGTTGGGCCTGTCGCCGGTTCTCCGGTTTTCAGTGAGGCGCCTACACAGCCCCTGACGACCGCAGAACTGGAACCCCAGACAGCTGCGGATTCCCAAGCGGAGTCCACTAGGCCGACACCGGCGCAGAACTAGTCACCGGTGCAACGCAAACACCTTCGGTTGCAGAAGGTGTATTTAGACTGACTACACTCACCATTAAATCTTATGCTAAACTTAAAACTCCTTTAAAACCAAAGAAAACTGTACCTCAGGCTACAGTTCAAGGCCCCATGCCTAAGAAACAGATGCTTAAGATGGCTGAAGAATTAATTACCCTTATCAGGGGTTCCCATCCCCCTCCTGATAAAAGACCAAGACAAGATTTATTGCATCCTCTGACCAGGTTTCTCTCTCCTCAGATTCTTCTGAGGAACAGGATTACACTTTTCCACCTTATGAGGATTCTGAGGCTGAAGATTCCATTCCCTCGGCTTCTCCCCCTGAAGACTACTCCTTTTGGGAAACTTTGCATACCATGAGGGAACATTTCCACTGGGAAGGCCAGGATTACTCAGATTCTAAGAAAAGGCTCCGAGAGTTCCATTTACTACCCCAGCACAGACCTCTTGCTATCTCTCCTGTTTTAGATATTGTGGATGATGTTTGCTTGGAGTCTAGTTTAAATCCAGACTCTCTACCTCCTGCTCCAGCCAAACCAGACAGGTACTACAGAGTACCTGACTCTCACAAATTCCTTTATAAAAGCCCTGTAGCTGACCCAGAAACAATTTCCCAGGGTCCTAAGGGAGCAAAAGCTTCTATGGCTAAAAATCCTGTGCCCTCTGAAAGTGATTCCAGAGCCTTAGATAGATGGGGAAAGAAAATTTACACCTCAGCAACTCTGGCTATGAGAGCATTAAATTGCCAGTTTCACATGCTGAAATATCAACAGTTCCTGATGTCTCAGTTAAAACAAAAAATGAGCACACATTCAGAACAGCCTGAATTCAAGGAAATGCAGGATCTGTTGCATGCAGCTGAACAGGTGGGCAAACATACCTTGCAATGCGGATTTGATTAATTGGAAGCTTCCTGTAGAGCAGCTGTTGCTGGCTCTGTCATACATAGGCATGCTTGTTTAAAAGAACAAACCCTCCCTGACCATGTTAAAGCAAAATTATTGGATGCACCTTTACAGCAGGATGTATTATTTGAGTCCAAGCAGAAGAGGTTTTAAAGAAAATGGAGGATAAGCAAAGTCTATGCAAACGGTCAAGGAGTTTTTGCAGGTACAACCCCTCGTTTCAGCAGAAATTGGCCAACAAAAAACTGGTCCTTTCCAGCTTCAGACAGATCACAGAGGGGCAAATACAGACGCCCAAGGGGCAGAGGCCAGTCACAGGGCCCTTACAAACCTCGCCAATGGAGTTCTGCTACCCAGAAAGGAGGAGAAGACAGGCCCCAGGCTAGCAGAAGACAAACATAATGACTCTATCCTCAAACTACCAAGCGAATCTCTCCTGGCAACTCCCTTGGGGGGAAAACTAGCATTTTTTGCAGACAACTGGCACATCATCACAAAAGACAAATGGATTCTAAACATGGTCTCCCAAGGATACAGATTCCACTTTCATACCTTACCATGGATCAAAGGAATGCCAAACCTGCCACCAAATCAATGGGCAGAGGCACAAAAACAAATTACAGCTCTCATGAACATGAAAGCCATTCAACAGGTACCTGCACAGGAGCAAGGGCAAGGTTTTTACTCAAGACTCTTCCTAGTCCCAAGAAAGGACAAAGCATGGAGACCCATTCTGGATCTTTCAATTCTGAACACCTATCTGCAAGTACCAAAATTCAAGATTCTAACACTACAGCAGCTTCTTCCCATGCTGGGCAAGAATGCTTGGCTAGTCACTTTGGACCTCAAGGAGGCATACCTGCATGTCCCTATCAGACAAAATTGCAGAAGATACCTCCGCTTCATTGCAGGTTCAACGCATTACCAATTCTCTGCACTGCCCTTCGGCTTATCTACTGCACCCAGGGTCTTCACAAAATGCCTGACACCAGTAATTGCATACTGCAGACAAAGAGGAATTCAAATGTACCCATACATGGACCACTGCCTTATTCAAGCAGAAAGCAAGGACATTCTTTTAAAGCATCTGGCATTTGTCAAAAACCTTCTAAGTTGCCTAGGGTACACAGTAAACGAAAAGAAATCTAAATTAGTACCCTCACAAAACATAATATTCCTGGGTGCCAGCTTGAATACAACGGCCCAGATGGCTTTCCTCACTCCAGACAAGCAACGACAGCTGTTTCAATATTTCAAAATAATGGCAACAAAGACCCAACTCCCTGCAAGAAAAATTATGCAGGCCCTGGGATTCATGGCATCTTGCATTCTTCTAATACCATTTGCAAAACTGCATATGAGGAAATTACAATGGTACCCGAAAAGTTTATGGACTCAGCACAGCCACAGCTTGGAGACAATGATACCACTCATTCCCTGCCTTCAACAGGAATTTCTGTGGTGGGCACAGGCATGTCACCTCAACAAGGGTCAGCCTTTCACCTTACCCAGAGCCAGGCAAACTGCCTGGGGAGCACACATGGCAGGGCAGTGCATTCAGGGAAAATGGACTACAGATCAGAGACACCTGCATATCAATCAAAAAGAAAATGCTAGCAGTACAGAATGCCCTAACAGCTTTCAAGGACCTTCTACACCCAGGACAACTACTAATAAAGGCGGACAATACCACAGTTATGTGGTACATAAACAAGCAAGGGGGCACACATTCCTACCCTCTATGCAGGCAAGCAATGACCTTGTGGAACACTGCACTCTCTTACCAGGTTCAATTACAAGCACAATTCCTGCCAGGAAAGAAAAACACATTGGCAGACGACCTAAACAGAAACATCATGGATCCACACGAATGGAAACTAGATCCACTAGTATTTGCAGTGATGGTTCAAAGATGGGGACGCCCAGACATAGATCTGTTTGCAAGCCCCCACAACCACCAACTTCAAAAATTTTGCACAAGGACCTTCCATCCACTCGCTTGGAAAGTGGACACCCTCTCATTCAGTTGGAAAACATTAACAGTTTATGCCTTCCCTCCACTGCCTCTTCTAGCAAAGTTACTGCTGAAAGTCAGATTAGAGAGGCCACAAATGATACTTGTTGCACCAGACTGGCCACGCCAACATTGGTATCCAATTTTAAGGAATATGGCCCACGGCCCAGCATGGATTTTGCCACAAATTCTTCACCTGCTCACCCAGCGAGACCATCCGTTTCTACACAGCCAGCTCAAGACTTTAAACCTGGCTGCATGGCAAATTACCTAAACAACCAACCAACACCTTTATCCAAAGCTGTTATGGATGTCATTCTGGAGGCCAGGAGGCCCAGCACCAGGAAAACCTATTCAGACAAATGGAAAAGATTTTGCGCCTGGAACCAGGCTAAAGACCTAAACCCCCTTGATCCAAACAACCCTCAGATCCTACAATATTTGACTGAGATGTTACACAAAGGACTTTCCTTTTCATCTATTAAGATCCACGCCTCAGCAATTTCAGCACATTACAGCACGGATCCTCCTTTATTTTCACATCCACTCCTAAGGCAGTTCCTCAGAGGGGCTAAGAACTTAAGACCACCAAGGAGAGCTCAAACACCTACTTGGGATCTCAACTTTGTTCTGAAAAAGCTTACACTGCCGCCCTTTGAACCAGCTATCTGAAGTAGGGACTTCATTTGTCAGCAACCTGTGGGGTCTTGGATCCGAGCCGGCAACTTGTTTCATAGCTAATGGATCAGAGCTCCTAGCTCCTCCCCTCACCCATAATCCCCTGCCAACCCTCCATGACCTCAGATCTAGTTTGCCACGCTTGTGGATGGCTGGATTCTTTTGAGCTCTTAGCGAATTTGTCAGTTGTGTGATTTCTTTTAACTTTCTTCTATAGTTAAATTTAAAAAGTGTGTAAGAGTCAGGTTCCCTGTATTTTATATCTTTTTACATAGTTTTTTCCCTCCCTTTGCTGGATCAGAGGTGGGTGGTCTGCCCCCAAGGCTTCCTCCGACGAGTCCGTGTTTCTGGAGGCATTCGAAGCAGGCCCGTCTACCTCTTGGGTGTCCCCTCCGGCCGACCCCCTGGTGGACCTTATTACCACCAGGGCGTGGAAGGACCCGGACACCGTGGAGTCAGTCCCTAAACGCCTGGACAGGATACTGAGCCCCCCCGCAGACCGGTCACACTGGAGCAAGGGTCCCCCCGTAGATGCCATGTTGACGGCGGCAGCCACGAAGAGGGAACTGTCTCAGGAGAGCCCCTCAGTCCATCCACTGAGCAAGGAGTCCCGCTCGATGGATCGCTTAGGGAAGCGAGTTTTTAGTTCAGCGACCTTTTCGGTAAGGTCTCTGAACTATATGGCACATGTCATCAGGATGCAGCGGGATCTTATCAAAGAATACGCTGCCTCCCCCCCTGAGTCCATGTCGGCGGAGGACAAACAATTGTACTCCACCTGAATGGCCACTCTGAGATCTATTTCAAATATCTCTATGCGGCTATTGTCCCATGCCACCGAGGTAGAGGTATTTGAAATACCTCTATGCGGCTATTGTCCCATGCCACCGAGGTAGCCGCTATAGCTAGCGGAGCGGGCCTAGTCATGAGACGTCAGGCC
Source organism: Protopterus annectens (assembly GCF_019279795.1). Lineage (NCBI taxonomy): Eukaryota > Metazoa > Chordata > Ceratodontiformes > Protopteridae > Protopterus > Protopterus annectens. The sequence continues at coordinate 273,862,820 of NC_056734.1, forward strand.
TGGCTCCATCATTGTGACTTTGCGGAGCCTTTTAATGTGTCCTTTGCGAACGCCCCTTTCGATGGTTCTGCCCTGTTTGGCAAAACGGTTCGCGAGACACTTGTCCAGAGCGAGAAAGACGGGAAGACGTCTGCCGTCTGAATCCGCTTCTCTGCTCCCCAGCTTTCCTTTTCGAAGAACCAAAAGGGTCAGAAGAAGATGTGGTTCCGGAAATCGCAACATTCCCAACCCGCTCCGGACAACCAGTCCTTCCGTGGTAGAGGAGGACAGGGAGGACGCCGCCCCAGGGGCAGAGGGGCTCCGAGGAACTTTTGGTCCAGAGAACCTTTCTCTGACCGACCCACGCAGCAGCCCTGAAGGGTTGCCCGACTGCTCCACTCTGGAGGCAGTCGGGGGGCGCTTCTCGGAGCACCTATCGGCATGGGAGTCCATCACGACAGACCGCTGAGTGCTTCGAATTATATCCAGAGGATACAAAATCCCATTACTTCATGTCCCCAAATTCAAGAACCTCCCCCATGTACCACCCAATCAGAGGGAGGCTGCAGCCGCAGAGATTCAGCAGCTGCTAAGAAAAAGAGCCGTCCCCCAAGACCAGCTCGGATTAGGGTTCTACTCCAGGTTCTTTTTGGTGCCAAAAAAGACGGGGGACTCGAGACCAATTCTAGACCTGTCCCGTTTGAACTTGTCCGTAAGCAAGGAAAAATTCCGAATGGTCACTCTTCAATCTATTCTTCCCCTTCTAAGGGAGAACAATTGGATGTGCTCTATAGACCTCAAGGATGCGTACTACCACATTCTAATGGACAGATGATCCAGGAGGTTCCTCCGCTTCCGGCTGGGAGCCAGTCACTACCAGTTCAGAGTCCTTCCCTTTGGCCTCACCACAGCCCCCAGGGTGTTCACCAAGGTATTAGCAGTGATAGCGGCCCACCTAAGACTCTAGGGAATGCAGGTCTTCCCGTACCTGGACGACTGGCTCCTGACCGCCCCAACAAGGCATCTACTTTGCTCAGCCAGAGATTTCTTTCTCCGCCTAGCCCCCCAGTTAGGCATCACCAACAATGCCGACAAATCTTTTCTGGTCCCGACACAAGTCATAGAATTTATAGGAGCCAGAATAGACACCAGAGATCTGCGAGCCTTCCTGACGTCGGAACGACTACGGAATTTGCAACTTCATGTGCAGGCCATCCTCCAGTCAGAAGCACCACCGGCGGAATTGGTCCTGAGGGCGCTGGGCTCCATGGCGGCAGCGATAACGCTCCTTCCATGCACCCGTCTGAACATGCGGGTACTGCAGTGGACCCTTCTAGTACAATGGTCCTTTTTGTCCTTTCCTCTCCATCACCCCATCGCTATCAGCAAGGCTTGCAGGAGGGCCCTATTATGGTGGCTTCATGCTCCGGATCTCCATATGGGCCGACCCTTCTGCACCTCTCCCCCTCTTGCCACGGTGACCACGGACGCCTCCCGCCTCGGGTGGGGGGGCATTATTCAGGCAGGACCATCCAAGGCACGTGGAACGATACAGAGACCTCCCTGCATATCAACGTTCTGGAGATGAGAGCGGTGTTGTACGCGTTGCAAGCACTTCAGAATCTCCTCCCCGTAGGAACGATTGCAATTCAGTCGGACAACATGTCTGTTACATCAACAAACAGGGGGGAATCAGGTCTTACCCTCTATGCCGCGAAGCCATGAGAGTGTGGGAATGGGTGATTTCCACCAACCACTTTCTGATTGCCGTTGCAAACTCAGCCGCACCCTTCTTACCCCTTACGAGTGGTCTCTCAACCCACTAGTAGCGAAGCAGATATTCGCAATGTGGGGGCAACCCTGCTGCGATCTTTTTGCCTCTCCCTCAAACACCAAATGCGGCAATTTCTTCGCTCTGATTCCCCCTCCAGGGGAAACTCCAAGAGACGCTCTGGTGCATGCTTGGCCGCCCTGTCTACTTTATGCCTATCCTCCTCTACCCCTGATGCTGCAGCTCTTACAGAAAGCCTCGCGGTTGGGGAGCAGGATTATCCTCATTGCCCCATTCTGGCCTCGGCAAATTTGGTTCCCTTACCTGTGGTCTCACCTAGTGAATCCCCCTTAGATTTTGGATCCCAGTCCGGATCTAATCTCCCATCCGTCGGGCTTACCGACCCCAAATCTGGACTGTCTGAAGCTGACAGCTTGGTTGCTCCAGTTCCACTCCTAGTTAGGACTCCCGGTATCTCTTCACCAGTCAAAGCCATCCTCGTGGCAGCGCATAAACCTTCCACCAGGAAAGTGTACCGCAGTAAATGGAAACGTTTCTCCGTCTGGGCGGAGCATCATAATCTAGATCCCTTTACGGCTCCTCTTCCATCCATACTAGACTTCCTAACCAAACTTTTTCAGGAAGGCGCTAGTTGCTCAACTGTCAAAGTACAATTGGCTGCCATCTCCCATTACCATGTGGGACATGACACAGGGCCCTTGATGTCGGCCAAATTGTGTAAAACCTTTCTCAAGGGCACCTTTTTGCTTAGACCCCTATAAAAGAAGCCGTACCCCTTGGGATCTTTCACTAGTTCTTCAAGCCCTGACTGCTCCACCATTTGAACCTGCTGCTTCAGTGGATCTCAAATACTTGTCCTGGAAAACAGCATTCCTTGTAGCCATTACTTCAGCGAAAAGAGTTTCGGAGCTTCAAGCTCTTTCTGTGAAACCTCCTTACTTGATCTTTCATCTGGACAGAGTGTACCTCAAGACCAATCCCTCCTTCCTTCCCAAAATAGCATCAGAAACCAATATAAATCAATCCATAAATCTACCGGTCTTCTTTCCTAAATATCAGAATAAAGGAGAGTACAAGCTGCATTCATTAGATGTTCATAGGCAGCTGCGTTTTTATACTCATAGAACCGCTGGTCACAGGCAATCCGACCAGCTGTTCATTTCCTTTGCCAAATTTAATTTGGGGAAAGCAGTATCAAAAATCTCCCTCTCACGCTGGATTTCCCAATGTATTCTTTTAGCATACCAAGCTTCTGGGAGACCCGCACCTGAAGGAGTTTGCGCACATTCCACTCGTTCCATCTCTACTTCTGCGGCCTTCAAATCTAGAGTTCCGCTGGATTATATTTGTTCGGCAGCCACTTGGGCCTCATCTCCTACCTTTATTAACCACTACAAACTGGACGTAATTTCTAGAGGGAGAGCATCCTTTGGCTCTGCGGTGCTCCGCAATATCCTTCCATGATGGCCACCCAAGATTCAGGTAGCTGGGGACTCTGTCCCACAGGTTGCTGACAAATGAAGTCCCTACTTCAGATTAAGAAGTTATGTACTCACCATAACGTTCCATCTGAGTAGGTGGCTTCATTTGTCTGCAACCATCCCCCCCTCCTCCCCCTGGCCTTCAAAATGGATCTATGTGAGTTGTTTTATTGGAATACCCTTTTTGGGTATCTATAGAGGGGAAAACTTGATCTGAGGTCATGGAGGGTTGGCAGGGGATTATGGGTGAGGGGAGGAGCTAGGAGCTCGGATCCATTAGCTATGAAACAAGTTGCCGGCTCGGATCCGATATCGGATCCAAGACCCCACAGGTTGCAGACAAATGAAGCCACCTACTCAGATGGACCGTTATGGTGAGTACATAACTTCTTATTTTCAGCTGATTTAAAATTTCTTTCATGGAAAACTGCCCTACTACTAGCAATAACCTCAGCTAGAAGAGTCTCAGAGCTACAGGCACTAATGGCAGTGGAACCTTTCATCATTTTTCATCAAGACAGAGTCTCTCTATGAACTAATCCTTCCTTTATGCCAAAGGTGGTATCCAGTGTGGCCCTAAACCAAACCATTCACTTGCCCACCTTCTTCCCAAATCCCCAGAACAAAGGAGAAAGACTCCTGCACTCTTTGGACATTCACAGGCAATTACGTTACTACTTGGATAAAACTAAGGCTTTCAGAAAAACTGACCAGCTTTTTGTAGCCTATGCTACACGATCACAAGGAAAAGCTATCTCAAAACAAACCATTTCAAAATGGATAGGACATTGCATACGTTTCTGCTACACACATCATGGGAAACCAGTACCTGCTAACATTAGGTCCCACTCCACCAGGGCTACAGCTACATCAGCAGACTTTCTCAGGGGAGTGCCAACCAAGGACATTCTGGAAGCTGCTACTTGGAGTTCAGCGTACACCTTCACCAAACACTATCATTTACCTCTATACACTAAGACTAGAGCTGGTTTTGCCACTGCAGTTTTGCAGGGCCTACTATCTTCTTCTAACCCTGTTTGATTCCACCTCCCAGCCTTAGCTTTGGGATTCAACCCAAGTGTGATGACTGCAGCAGGGTAACACGATGAACATAGTACAGTTTTGTACCTACCATAAATGTAGATGTTCGAGTGTTCACCCTGCTGCAGTCCAGGTTACCCTCCCTCCATCCCCTCTAAACTAGCTGAACTTATCTCTATCACTTCTTCCTATACTACCTCTGTGGTGTATTCGCTTGTGCCTAAGGGTTTTGTTTGATTTTTATATAACCATGTTTATATATATTTTGCTTACCTATTGGGGGCACCTGACATCTGGGGCAAGAAAAACTGAAGAAAATGGCGTTGGATGCCTCTTAAATACCCCTGGCGCACTGACGGTAGGGAAGAAGCAACAGCAACCGACGCCGGACCAAGACTTTGGAATTCGGGCCGACTGCGGGACCGCGACTGCGGGACCGCCTGATGGCAGGATAACCCAAGTGTGATGACTGCAGCAGGGTGAACACACAAACATCTACATTTATGGTAGGTACAAAACTGTACTTTTCTCTTGGTGCCTTGGTATTTGTTAGCTCTGCTCCGACTCCCCCTCCGGAGTAGGGGCTCAGGGGCTTAAAAAGATGTCTGGTCCAGTAGTTTTGGTTCCAGAAGGGATGCTTCCAAGAGCTTGGACCCCTTTGGTGTGAGGGCACTCTCCTGTTCCAGGAGACCCTCCGCTCTCATTTCTTAAGAACCTATCCCTACCCCTTATGGATTATAGCCTGAGCCCTCTAGTCTACCACGTGGACAGCTGGCTGTAGAAAGTTTCCGTACACTTCCTTATGTGGAACCCCAAGGCTGTTCTGATACCTCCCTGGAACATCCCACCGAGGAGGTTCCTTGGAAGAGACTGTGAAAGAGGAGGCACATCGATTCCCCTGAGGAGTCTGATACCACTGGCACCAACTTTGAGGAAGGCGAAGGGTCCCCAAGATCGCCACCAGACGATATCTCCTTTGAGACATTTTAGAAATTCTCCATCAAAGAGGTGGTTGGTCTGCCCAAAATCCTTATTCAGAGGAATTGGTCCTGTTGGAGGCTTTTGGGTCCAACCCATCTAAATCCTGGGTGTGTACCCCCTGTTGACACAGTCATTGAGTTGGTGTCTTCTAGGGCATGGATGGAACCTGGACATAGAGTCCATACCAAAACACACTGATAAAATCTTAAGTCCTCTCCTGGACAAGACCTTCTGGACCAAGGGTATCCTCGTAGATACCATAGTTGTGGCAGCCACCAAAAAGGAGCTAGCTCAAGAAAACTTCTCTGTCCATCCACCCAATAGAGAATCATGAACTTTGGACAGATTTGCTAGGAGAGTTTATGCCTCCTCCGCATTTGCTTTGAGGGCATTAAACTATTTATCCCATTGTATGAGACTACAGAGGGACCTGGTTAAGGAACTATCTAGCTTGGCCCCGGGGTCCATGTCTGCCGAGGAACAGAAGACCTTTACTTCCAGATTGGCAACCCTTCAATCCCTGTGTAGTGCGTCCATGTGGGTTGTATCTCATGCGGCAGGGGGTGCCTCAAGGGTGGCCGGTTCCAACATTGCCATAGGGCCTTATGCCTGGATGAGGTTGTGTGACTTTGTGGAGCCCTTTAAGGCATCTTTTGGCAATGTGCCCTTTGACAGATCAGCTTTGTTTGGACCCATGGTAAGAGACATGCACTTCCACAGGGAGAAAGATGGGAAGATCCTGTCTGCTGTTGGAATCCGTTTTTGTGCTGCACAAAGGTCCCCTTCCATGAACCAACATGGCAGTAAAAAGATAGGATTTAAGTTCAGTCCATCCTACCCCTGCGATGTGCTCTATACACCTGAAGGATGTGTACCATCACATCAAAATAGAAAGGCGCTCCTGATGGTACCTTCTTTTCAAGCTGGGAGCCAGTCATTACCAGTTCATATCACTCCCATTTGGTCTCACCACAGCCCGGTGTTCACCAAATGCTTGGCAGTAGCGGCAGCCCATCTCAGGCTGCAAGAGTACCAGATTTTCTCCTATCTAGACAACTGGCTCTAACGACTCCAACCAGGCATCTATTGTTACAGGCCAAGGATCATCTCCTCAACTTGGCTTCAGCTCTGGGAATAACGATCAACCAGCACAAATCCCAGTTGGAACCAGTTCAAGTGATAGATTTCCTTGGAGCATGGCTGGACACAAGAATTTCTCGTACTTGTGTAACAACAGAGAAGAGTATCAAATTTAATTTGATGTCACATCAAGCAAGTCGTGGCCATTCTGAAATCTCGAGCCAGTTTAGTTCTCAGAGCACTATGTTCCATGGCGGTTACAGTAACTCTGTTGCCCATAGCGCGCTTTCATATGAGAATTAGTGGAGTTTAGCGGTCCAGTGGTCACTACACAGGAATTCCCTAAGCTTTCCTGTGAAACTTTCTCGAATTTGCAAAGAATCTCTTCTATGGTGGTTTCAATCTACAGATGTTACTTGCTGTCCTCCTTTTGTTTTTCCTCCCAAAAATGCCACATTGACCATGGATGCCTCCCAGATGGGGTGGGTCAGTTTAGTCTAGATTGAACAGTCGAAGGCACGTTGATGTCTCAGGAGACCAAATTGCATATCAGGATACTAGAGATGAGAGCGGTTCTTCTAGCGTTGCAAGAAATACACAGTTTTCTTCCTGTAGGAACTGTTGCTGTTTAGCCAGACAGTATGTCAGTGGTCTGGTACATCAACAAACAGGGAGGGACCCAGATATCATCCTTTATGTCGAGAAGCTGTGAGTGTGTGGCAATGGGTGATCTCTAACATCCTGTTTCTGGTGACAGTGCACATTTCAGTAGAATCCAACATCTTGGCAGACAGACTCAGACGAATTTTACTGATGCCTAACGAGTGGTCCCTGAATCAATTCATGGCAAACAAACTCTTTCAGAAATGGGGTCAACCTTGCTGCAATCTTTACCTCTCACACCAAATGCAACAGATACTTTGCCTTCATCCCTCCTCGGTGACAGTCACCCAGGGATGCTGTATTGTTCTCTATGGTTTTCCCCCGCTGCCATTAATTCCCAAATTCTTACAGAAGGCTCTCAGGCTGAAGAGAAAGCTAATCCTCATTGCTCCTACTGGCCTCAACAAACCTTGTTCTCCTTTCTTTGGTCTCATCTGGTTTACCCGCCTCTGACACTGGACCCAGCTCTAGATCTAGTTTCTCACCCATCAGGGTACCCTCATACGGACATTCATTAGCTGAAACCAACAGTATGATTTCTGCAGTTCCAGTGATGGCTAGACACTCCAGGCTGTCCTCCCCTATTCAGAAAATGTATGTCTCTGCCCATAAATCCTCAACCAGAAAACTTTATAAGAGCAAATGGAAAAGATTCTGTCTGTGGGCGCAAAAGAAACAGATACTTTCACAGCCTCTGTTTTAGTAGTTTTAGATTTTTTTGGCTTTTCTTTCCAATAATGGAGCTAGTTACTCCACTGTTAAAGTACATCTAGCAACTATCTCCAATTTACATTTTGGACAAGATTCATCCTCACTAGCTTCATTCAAACTCTGTAAAGCCTTTCTTAGGGCCACCTTTCTGCTTCATCCCCCTATAAAAGATCCTCCTCCTCCTCCTCGGGACTTGACCATAAATATTACAAGCTTTAGTCTGCCTCCCTTTCAAACCAGCAGCTACACTAAATTTAATTTTTTTATCTTGGAAGATGTTCCTGGTAGCTATTACTTAAGCAAAAACTTGTCTCCAAACTTCAGGCTGTTTCCTGCAAATGTCCTTACTTGATATTTCATAACGATAGAGTAACTTTTCTTGCCAATCCATCCTTTTTGACCAAAGTCTCTAACGAAGATAATATAATTCAATCTAGTAATCTTCTTGTTTTTTTTTCTCTAACTTTCAGAATAAGTGAGAGTACGCTTTTCATTTGGTTGACGTACATTGACAACTACATTTCTACTTATGTAGAACAAAGTCTTTCAGGAAGTCTGAACAGTTGTTCTTATCCTTTTCAGATGTTAAAAAATGTAAACCTGTTACTAAGACTACCTTAGCTAGATGGTTGAAAGATTATTTCTTTTGTTTATTTCTCCAAGAACATTCCAGTTCTTGGTCAGATTAAGGCTCATTCCGCAAGGTCTATGGCAACTTCCCAATCCTTTTGGTCTAGGGTATCTATTAAGGACATTTGTGCAGCAACTACTTGGTCAAACCCTCATACTTTCATTGCGCATTATAAGTTGGACATCATCTCTGGGATCAGAAGTGCCATTGGCTCTGTTGTACTCTAGAATATCCTTCCATGAGGGTCACTGTCACTCGTCTCGTCTGGATAAAACAGACAAACATTCATGGGTTCTGTTCAAGCAGGCTTATTACACACAAACACATCAGAAATGAGGTTTTGTAACTTAAACTTAAGTAAACTTATAAACAGACCGACTACCACGCTCATACATGTTAACACTCTGGCTGCACTCTCAAAATGGCACTGCTGCCTGCACGTGCTCAGTATTTATATGCACGTGCTGCATCTGGAAATGCTTTTTAAAGGTACATACACATGCTCTGATCTACGTCCTCCCTCTGAGAAATAGTTTGTATATGAAATGACAGTATTCAATGGCATGCAATTTACAGAAATGATCTTTTGACTTGCAGTTATACAGAACTAGTTATTTTACATGCAGCTATACAAAATTAGACACGTATAAAACAATTATATCCAAGTTGCTGTGTATTTTACACTGTGTCTGGAAGTACGACTTGATCATATAACATAAAAGCCAGAATTGGATCTAGCAACGGGGACGGTGTTCAAGAAATATTCAACTTTGGGGACATCTGGGACATCATCAGGAATGGGAATGGATACTGCGACATGTTCTTTGGTACGAACATTGTGAGATCTAGAGTCTGTATCACAAGTACGATGCTGCAGTATCGTTTCTGATACAGGAAGATGATGTCTGCAGTTTCTCCTGATGTTCTTCGTGTTTCACAATCTGCTGGCAGGTTGCCCTCAGTCGGCCTGAATTCCAAAGTCTTGGGTCCTGCGTCGGTTGCTGTCTTCTCTTCCATGACGCCAGGTCGTCAGGGGTATAAAACATGCAGCCAACACCATTTTCTTTAGTCTTTCTTGCCGCGCGGTGCCTGAAGCGGAAGCATTTCGTAAGTGCCGGTCGTCCGACTACTGAAATATTCGCGTTTGAGTTTCAGAACCGAAGTCTTCAATAAAGCTAAGTACCCTGTTGGGGAAACTTTTTTCTTGCTTTTTACTGATGTCAGAAAAAGTCAATAATTGTATTACTTGTGAGAAGCAAACACCTCATAAGGATTTCCATTTATACTGTATTCCTTGCCTAGGTCCTGATCACAACGTGCCTGGCTGTCGGTTTTGTGCTAGATTTAACCAATGCACTATAAAGCGTCGGTATATTTTTGCATCTAAGTAATTTGGAAACAGATTTAACTACCCAGAGATGTCGTTGGATAGCAGTCCGACTACCGGAGTACATAAAAAACGCAAAGAAAAGGACAGCGACAGGCAGTCGAGATCCAAAACCGACAAAGCTTTTCCTATGCCAGTCGCTGGTTCGCCGGTACTCAGTGAGGCACTTTCGCAGCCCCTGATACCCGCTACCTTCGAGTCGCAGGCCTCTACCGACACCAATGCGGAGTCCGGCATGCCGCAAGATACTCAAGGTATTGGACCGACGGATGCATCTCCCTTGGATGGGTCCGGAGCTGCTGAGCAGACACCAGCTTCTGAGGGTGTATTCAGATCTCAACATTTTTATATCAAACTGACGAAAGCTGCAAAACCAAACGCAAAGACACCTTCTAAAACTAAAAAAATGACGCCTGAGCCACGTGCACAGGCCTCTATGCCTAAAAAACAGATGATCAGAATGGCTGAAGACCTTATTACCTTGATCAGTGGTACCCATCCCCCTCCAGATAAGAGGCCTAGGCAAGACACTGACTATGAATCTTCAGATCAGGTTTCTATTTCTTCTGATTCCTCTTCTGATCAGGCATTATCTTTACTTCCCTATGAGGATTCTGATGGTGAGGAGTCCATTCCATCTGCATCTCCTCCTGAGGATTATTCATTTGGAGAAACCTTGCATACTTTGAGGGAGCATTTTCACTGGGAGAGTCAAGATTTCTCAGAATCAAAAAAAGAGGCCCAGGGATTTCCTCCTTCTCCCTCAGCACAAGCCTTTAGCCATTCCCCCTGTGTTAGACATTGTGGATGATGTTTTTTTCGGAGTCAAGCCTGACCCCTGACTCTTTACCTCCGGCTCCCAGTAAGCCTGACCGGTATTACAGGATCCATGACTCTCATAAATTTTTATTTAGAAACACTGCTGCTGATCCTGAAACTATTTCACAAGGTCCAAAGGGAGTTAGGCCTCAACAGCAGAAAACCCTACCCCCTCCGACAGAGGTTCAAGGGCGCTGGACAGATGGGGAAAAAGGGTTTATACATCTGCAACCTTGGCAATCAGGGCCTTAAACTGTAAATTTCATATGCTTAAGTACCAACAACATGTTATGGGATTGCTGAAACAGAAAATGATGATTTCAGAATGTGCAGAAAATAAGGAATTGCAGGAATTATTGCATGCAGCTGAACAAGTTGGAAAGCATACTTAGCAATGTGGTTTTGATTCTTTAGAGGCCTCCTGCAGGGCCGCAGTTACTGGGATATGTGATTAGGAGGCATGCCTGGTTAAAGGAACAAAATTTGCCTGATCATGTTAAAGCTAAATTGCTAGATGCATCTTTACAGCATGATTCTCTGTTTGGTTTTAAGGCAGAAGAGGTTTTAAAGAAAATGGAAGACAAAGCTAAGTGTAAGCAAACTGTTAAAGATTTCTTAGAAGTGCAGTCACCTATATTCAGTAGACACTGGCCTACAAAAAAATGGTTCTTTCCTGTGTCAGAGCTCAAAGGGGCAAATCCAGACACCCTAAGGGTTCCAGGTACCAGGCTCAAGACTTCCAGGTACCAGGCTCAAGACTCATGCAGGTCAAAGCAATGGGGCGCATCTACCTCCAAATCTGGAGGCGATAAAGCACAAACCTACAGAAAGCAATCCCAATGACTTCCCCCTACCTACACCAAGCACTTATCTTTTGGCAGCACCCATAGGGGGAAAATTAGCACTTTTTGCTCAAAATTGGCAGTTAATAACCCAGGACAAGTGGGTACTGAACATCGTATCACAGGGATACAGATTCCATTTCCACACTCTGCCAATGACAAATGGTTGGCCAGACCTGACAAAAAAACAGTGGGCAGAGGCTCAGAAACAGGTTACGTCCCTCATGGATATGGGGGCCATTCAGACAGTACCAGAACAGGAAAAAGGACAACGTTTTTACTCAAGACTATTCTTGGTACCCAGAAAGGACAAGGCCTGGTGGCCAATACTGGATTTATCGATTTTGAACACATACCTGGACATTCCAAAATTCAAAATGCTCACTTTGCAACAGCTTCTGCCCATGCTGGGCAAGAATGCTTGGCTGGTGACTCTAGACTTAAAAAAGGCGTACTTGCATGTCCCAATAAGACAGTCGTGCAGAAGATACCTCAGATTCAAGGCTGGCTTAATGCATTATCAATTCTCTACACTGCCCTTTGGCTTATCTACTGAGCCCAGGGTCTTTACAAAGTGCCTGGCACCAGTAATTGCATTTTGCAGACAAAGAAGTATTCAAATATATCCTTACTTGGACGACTGTCTCATTCAAGCAGAGAACAAGGACACTTCTACGACACCTGGTGTTTGTGAAAAGGCTTCTAGCATGCCTAGGGTACACAATAAACAAAAAGAAATCACAACTGGTACCCTCTCAAAAGATAACATTCCTGGGTGCAAGCTTGCATACAACTGCCCAGATGGCTTACCTCACGTCAGACAAACAAAGGCAACTGACTAGTTACTTCAAACTGATGGCAACAAAAACCCAGTCTTCTGCGAGACAAATTCTGCAGGTTCTGAGCTTCATGGCATCCTGCATCCTACTAATTCCATATGCAAGATTGCATATGAGGAAACTTCAATGGTACGTTAAAAGTTTATGGAGTCAACATTCACACGGTCTGGAAACAATGAATCTGAAGTAGGATATTCATTTGTCTGCAACCTGTGGGTTATGGATCCGATATCGGATCCGAACCGGCATGGTTTTCCAGCTATGGATCCAAGCTCTCAGCTCCTCCCCTCACCCATAATGCCCTGCTCTACCCTCATGACCTCAGATCTTGTTTGCCGCGCTGGTAACTGGATGTGGGTACATAGCTCTCAGCTAAGTGAACTCTTTTCTTGTTTAAAAACAGAAAATTTTTTGATTCTTTAACTAAATTTGTGTGAAAGTAGTAGGTTTCCTTTAATATAGACTGTTTTGAGTTTATTTTAAGTTAAAGTAATAATTTTATTCCCTCCTCTATGCGTAGAGTGTGTGTGTAGGCCTGTGTGTTTTTGTTGTTTAAGTTACTTTCTGTAACTTTAGGTTTTATAGATTATGGCTGAACAGCCTAAATCTATATTTTCGAAATGCTCGAGTGTGGCCATAAGCTCTCACCGGCTGATGGCCACACTCGGTGTGTTAATGTCTTGGGGTTGAACACCTCACATCTGGTTGTTCCATTTGTGCAGGGTTCAACCCCAGGGCACTGAGGAGCGGAGGTCCAAGCTGGTCTTGGCGGGTCTTTTACCGCCGGACTCGGCTCCGCCTCCGCTCCTTCGGGACTACTGTTTCTGCAGTTGTTCCCCTGTGGCACCCCTCCTGCTCCTGGGACTCAAACTCCCGCTTCGAGAGGAGAGGGATGCAGCTAAAGGACGGAGGAGAAGCACCTAAGCGGCGGGCGAGACCTCTGTTTCGGCCCCGCCAGCCAAGCGGCTTCTCCCGGCTCCGTTGTCGGTTCGGTCTCCTCCTTCGGCTCCGGTCCCTGTGTGCTTCTCACGGGTCCTGAGGAGGAGGAGACCCGATCTCCGTCGAGCCTATCGAGGAGGCACTCCAGGCCTACCTCGGTAGCCTCTTCGAGATCTACCCATAGCCTTTCTGATGCTGATCTGGACCGGATGATGAGAAGGTTCATCCAGGCCCAGATGCAGATGGGAGTGCTCTTGCCTCCCCTCGGGAGCTCAACACCCTTTTTAAGCCTATTGCTCCTTCTCCGACCCGCTATCCGGGTTCGAGCAACTGGAGCCGAGCAGCCGAGCCGGGAAGGTCGGAGCCGATAGTACTTGGTACCGGATCCGACCCTGCCAGTGCGTCGGACCCGATCTCGGAGCCTGGATCCGAGCGCCGGATCCGGGGATCAGTGCTCCTTGGCGCCGTCTGTGTCGGAGCGCACTGTCGCTTCGGATCCGAGTGCTTGGCGCCGGCTCCGATCCACTCTTCGGATCCGAGGGGAGCCGATTGTCGGATCCTTTGGTCGAGGTCGGCTCCCCTTGGCTTTTGATGTAGTGGAGAGGGCTCTGTTGAGGGTCTCGGACCCCGGCACTTGCTTCGCTCCGTCCCGCTCCCTCTGCACTGGGCCAGGCTTCCACCATCCGGCCCCTGGGACAGCCCGTTTCTGTGCCCCAAGTTGCTCCCATGGAGCAAATTGCTGCTGCGAGGACTCCTCTGACAGCCCCCAGAGGAGGCCCTCGCAAGCATACGCAAAAGGAGGCACATTGACTCCCGAGTCTCTCACTGAAGACACGGACTTGGAGGAAGGGAAGGCTCCCCACGGTCACCCCGAGGATGTCTCCTTCGGAGACATCATGGAAATGCTCCGTATTAGGGGGGGGTGGTCTGCCCCCAAGTCTTCCTCGGACGAGTCCGTGTTCTTGGAGGCATTCGAAACGGGCCCGTCTACCTCTTGGGTGTCCCCTGCCGACCCCTGGTGGACCTTATTACCACCAGGGCGTGGAAGGAACCGGACACCGTGGAGCCAATTCCCAAAAGACCGGATAGGATCCTTAGTCCACCCTCCGACAGGACCCATTGGAGTAAGGGGCCTCCTGTAGATGCCATGTTGATGGCGGCGGCCACAAAGAGGGAACTGGCTCAGGAGAGTCCTCAGTCCACCCACCGAGCAAGGAGTCTCGGATGATGGACCGCTTGGGGAAGCGGATGTTCAGTTCGGCGACCTTCTCGGTAAGGGCGCTGAACTATTTGGCACATGTTATTCGGATGCAGCGAGATCTTATTAAGGAATACGCTGCATCCCCCCCTGAGTCCATTTCGGAGGAGGACAGAGTTCTGCACTCCACCAAAATGGCCACTCTTAGGTCAGTCACAAATACTTCTATGCGGCTACTCTCCCATGCAACGGAGGCCGCTAGAGCTGCGGGGACAGGACTGGTCACTCGGCGTCAGGCCTGGCTCCGTCACTGCGATTTTTCTGAGCCCTTCAAGGCGCTTTGCGACGCCTTTGATGGTTCTGCTCTGTTTGGCAAGACCGTTCGCGACGTTGACCCAGAGCGAGAAGGACGGAAGACGCTGTCTGCCGTCGGAATCCGCTTCTCTGCACCCCAGAGGCCCTATTCTAGGAACCAAAAGGGTCAGAAGAAGATGTGGTTCCGAAGTCGCAGCAGTCCCAGCCTGCTCCGGACAACCAGTCCTTCCGTGGCAGAGGAGGACAGGGAGGGCCGCCCTAGAGGCAGAGGGGCTCCCAGAAACTTCGGGTCCAGGGAACCTTTCTCTGAACGGCCGCAGCAACCCTGAGGGTTGCCCGACTGCTCTACTCTGGAGGCAGTCGGGGCGTTGGGGCACCTAGCGGCATGGGAGTCCATAACATCGGACCGCTGGGTTCTCCAAATCATATCCAGGGATATCGCATTCCTTTCCTTCACCTTCCAAAGTTGAAGTCCCTCCCAGACGTTCCACCCGGTCAACGGGAGGCCGCTTTGGCAGAAATTGGCCATCTGCTAAAGAAAAGAGCCATCCAGCCCGTTCCCCAGACCAGATCGGATCAGGGTTCTACTCCAGATTCTTTTAGTGCCAAAAGACGGGGAACTAAGACCAATCCTAGACCTCTCTCTCTTGAATCTGGCAGTCCCCAAAGAAAAATTCGAATGGTCACTCTGCAATCTATTCTCCCCTTCTGGGAGAAAATCACTGGATGTGCTCGATAGATCTCAAGGAGCGTACTACCACATCCTGATGGACAGGCGCTCAGGAGGTTTCTCCGCTTCCGGCTGGGAGCCAGTCACTACCAGTTCGGGTCCTTCCCTTTGGTCTCACCACAGCCCCAGGGTGTTTACCAAAGTACTAGCAGTGGTAGCGGCCCACCTGAGGCTTCAGGGGTGCAGGTCTTTCCCTACCTGGACGACTGGCTCCTTACCGCCCAACAAGGCATCTACTTCTCTTGGCGAGACTCCTTTCTCCATCTTGCTCCATTTCTGGGCATCACAATAAATACAAAAGTCCAACCTGGCGCCCACACAGCTCTTAGATTTCATAGGGGCCAGACTAGACACAAGGAGTTCTGAGCCTTCCTCACTGCGGACAGAGTTCTAAATCTGCAGCTCCAGGTGCGGGCCATTCTCCATTCAAGTTCTGTTCCAGCGGAGTTGGTCCTGAGGGCTCTAGGGTCCATGGCTGGCTATAGCACTTCTTCCTCTTGCCAGGCTCAATATGCGCATTCTACAGTGGGCGCTCTTAGTACAGTGGTCATACCTTGCTCTCCCATGCATCATCCCATAGCGATCAGCAAGGCTTGCAAGCGGTCCCTCTTGTGGTGGCTCCACTCCCGGATCTCCACGAGGGTCGCCCATTTTGTGCTTCTCCCCTCTCGCCACGGTGACCACGGACGCCTCCCGCCTCGGGTGGGGGCACTTTATGGGCCGGACAGTCCAAGGCACGTGGAGCGATTCAGAGACCTTACTGCATATCAATGTTCTAGAGATGAGAGCAGTGCTCTTAGCGTTGCTAGCACTTCAGGACTTTCTTCCCTTGGGAACAATTGCGATTCAATCGGACAATATGTCTGTTGTCTGGTACATCAACAAGCAAGGGGGAACAAGGTCTTACCCTCTTTGTCGAGAGGCCATGAGAGTTTGGGAATGGGCAATCTCCACCAATCGCTTTCTCATAGCAACGCACATTCGGTCGGTCCAACATCCTAGCGGACAAGCTCAGTCGCACCATTCTGACCCCTTACGAGTGGTCTCTCAATTGTCAAGTAGCGGAACGCATATTCGCACGGTGGGGAACCCCTTCATGCGATCTTTGTGCTTCTCCCTCAGACACCAAGTGCGACAGTTTTTTCGCTCTAATACCTCCTCCCGGAGGTACCCCAAGAGACGCTCTGGTGCATGCTTGGCCACCCGGTCTTCTGTATGCCTATCCACCCTTGCCTCTGATGCTGCAAGTTCTTCAGAAAGCCTCTCGGGTGGGTTGCAGAATGATTCTCATTGCTCCATTCTGGCCTCGACAGATCTGGTTCCCCTTCCTAAGGTCTCACTCGGTGAATCCTCCTTGGATTCTAGATCCCATTCGGATCTGATATCCCATCCATCCTGCATTCCTCCTCCGAACCTGGACAAGCTGAAGCTGACCGCTTGGCTGCTCCAGTTCCACTGTTGATGAGGACTCGGGGTATTTCTTCACCGGTAAAGGCTATTTTGGTGGCGGCTCAAAAACCATCCACTAGAAAGGTTTACAAGCAAATGGAAACGTTTCTCTGTGTGGGCGGAGCGGCAAGGCCTAAATCCCTTCACGGTTCCTCTCCCTGTAGTGCTTGATTTTCTAACCTCTCTCTTTAATGATGGTGCCAGCAGTTCCACAGTCAAAGTTCAACTGGCGGCAATTTCTCACTATCACATTGGTCAAGAGTCTAATCCTCTTATGTCAGCCAAATTGTGCAAAACATTTCTTAAAGGTACTTTCCTTCTCAGGCCCCTATAAAACAAGCAGTTCCTCCTTGGGACCTTTCTTTGGTCCTACAGGCCTTGACCGCTCCCCTTTCGAGCCAGCTACGGTGGATCTCAAATTCTTGTCCTACAAGACAGCCTTTTGGTAGCCATTACATCAGCCAAGAGAGTTTCTGAACTTCAAGCTTTATCAGCTAAACCTCCTTACTTGGTATTTCATCCGGACCGTGTCTCCCTCAGGACCAACCCGTCCTTCCTTCCTAAAATCGCTTCTGAAGCAAACATCAATCAATCCATTAACCTCCCTGTTTTCTTCCCTAAGTATGAAAACAAAGGTGAATATAAGCTACACTCACTAGATGTTCACAGGCAACTTAGATTTTATCTCAACAGGACAGCTGGTCATAGGCAATCCGACCAGCTGTTTATTTCCTTTGCAAAATTCAATTTGGGCAAGCCAATTTCTAAAGTTTCTCTGTCCCGCTGGATTTCACAGTGCATTTTATTGGCTTATCAAGCGTCAGGAAGGCCCGCACCGGGGGGTGTTCATGCCCATTCAACCCGGTCAGTATCTACCTCGGCAGCCTTCAAGGCTAGGATTCCTCTAGATGATATTTGTGCAGCAGCCACGTGGGCTTCATCTCATACATTTATTTCTCACTATAAGTTGGATCTTGCATCTAGGGGTAGAGCATCCTTTGGCTCCGCGGTGCTCGGAATATCCTTCCATGATGGCGCCCAAGATTCAGGTAGCTGGGGACTCTGTCCCACAGGTTGCAGACAAATGAATATCCTACTTCAGATTTAGAAGTTATGTACTCACCATAACGTTCCATCTGAGTAGGTGTATTCATTTGTCTGCAACCATCCCGCCCTCCTATCCCCCTGGCCTTTCAGTTTCCTGCATATTCCTTGTTACCCTTTTTAGGGTATTGTTGCTTTGGCAAACTCGATCTGAGGTCATGAGGGTAGAGCAGGGCATTATGGGTGAGGGGAGGAGCTGAGAGCTTGGATCCATAGCTGGAAAACCATGCCGGTTCGGATCCGATATCGGATCCATAACCCACAGGTTGCAGACAAATGAATACACCTACTCAGATGGAACGTTATGGTGAGTACATAACTTCTAATTCCTCTCATTCCCTGCCTGCAACAGGAGTTTCTATGGTGGGCAAAGGCCTGTCACCAAAACATGGGATGGCCCTTCACTCTACCCCCTGCCAACCAAACCTTAACAACAGATGCATCACATTATGCCTGGGGGGCCCACATGGCAGGAAGATGCATTCAGGGCATATGGGCACCAAATCAAATGCATCTACATATCAACCAGAAAGAGATGCTAGCTGTTCAAAATGCCCTAACAGCTTTCAAGGACTTTTTTCATCCAGGACGGCAACTGATAAAGACGGACAACACCACAGTCATGTGGTATATAAACAAGCATGGAGGCGCACACTCATACCCCCTTTGCAGATTAGCCATGGCACTGTGGGACACAGCTTTGACCTACCAAATAAATCTTCAAGCTCAAGTCTTGCCAGGAAAACAGAACACTCTGGCAGATGACTTAAGCAGAAACCTTATGGATCCTCACGAGTGGAAACTAAATCCACAAGTATTCAGCATGATAACAGAGAAATGGGGGAGCCCAGACATAGATCTATTTGCCTCTCCTCAAAATTATCATTTGAAAAGATTCTGCACAACGACTTACCACAGACAAGCATGGAAAGTGGACACCCTATCCTTCAGTTGGAAAAACCTGTCAGTTTACGCCTTTCCTCCTCTGCCTCTTCTACCCAAGGTCCTCTTAAAAGTCAGACAAGAGAAGCCAAAGATGATATTAATTGCCCCAGACTGGCCCCGCCAATACTGGTACCCAATCCTAAGGAACTTGTCTCAATACCCAGCTTGGACCTTGCCTCAAAGACCACAACTACTGTCCCAGCAAAACAATCAGATCCTGCACAATCAACTATAGACTCTGAACGTGGCAGCATGGCTAATCATGTAATCATACGAACGACACCTCTCAGTAAAGCTGTGATGGATGTCAATGTTCTTCGTCTTCCATTGCTGCAGTCCTGACTATTGGGTATAGTCCGCGTCCAGTCGGCCCGAATACCAGAGTATAAGGCTGACGTCGGTCAGAGCGCATTAGACTGACGTCAGTACGTCAGGGTACTAATGCGCATGACCGACGTCATATCCTCAGTCTTTTTTGCCGCATGGTCCGATGCAGAAGCAGTTTTGCGAGTGCAGGTTGGCGTTCTGAAATATTTCCGAAACCGGAGTTTCAGACCGAAACAGAGTTGGCTAAGTACCCCGTTGGGGAACATTTTAGTTTTTCTTGCCTCAGTATTTTACCGGATGTCAGAAAAAGTGAATAACTGTATTTCTTGTGGGAAACAGATACCTCATAGGGATTATCATACCTTGTGTATACCTTGTTTAGGGCCTGAGCACGACGTTGTTGGTTGCCGCTCTTGTGCTAGGTTTAATAAACGCACTATTAAGAGGAGGTTAGACTGTGCCAGGTTAGTGTTTGGGAAGCGTTGCAATTATAAAATGCCGTCGGATGCTCCGGCCGCCTCCTCAAGAAGCGCAAGGATAAAACAGTGAAGCCTAGGGTTGAGGAACCGGCAGTCCCGGACGTCGGTTCTTTAGAAGGCTCAGTGGAGCCGGAGGTTTTGCCAGGAGTGTCTATGGAGTCCCAGGCAGAAACTATACTCTTACAGGATGTGCCTTCTCAGGAGGTAGGCCAGGCTGAGGGGGCTTCTCAGGTGACTGTTCTTCCCTCTCTTCCCAAGGTTGTTAGGGCCTCTCCTTCTGTTGCCAAAACTTCTTTGAGAGGTAGGCCTTCTACAGCTTCAGTGGGGGCTTCTCCTAGCATTTCGGGTTCTGTTCCTAAGAAACATATGCTTAAAATGGCAGAAGATTTGATTACTATGATTAGGGTTCTATGCCCCGCCTGAAAAGAGGCCTAGGGTGGAAGCCGAGTTTGATAGTTTTGAACAGTGTTCAGAGGCTTCAGAATCTTCTGTGGAAGATTTACAGGAGTATCCTACTTATTCTGATTCTGATGTGGATGATTCCACTCCTACAGCGTCTCCACCTGAGGATTTCTCATTTTCAGAGACTTTGCATTCCATGAGGGAGCACTTTAAATGGGAAGGCCAGGATTACTCTGACTCCAGGAAAAGGCTTAGGGAGTTCTTGTTTTACCCCAGCATAGGCCTTTAGCTATTCCTCCTGTGTTGAATGTGGTGGAAGATGTTTTGCAGAGGCTTCCTGAACCCTGACTCTTTGCCTCCTGCTCCTGTTAAGCCTGATAGGTATTATAGGGTGCCCAAGCTCATAAATATTTGTTTAAGAGTCCTAGGGCGGACCCAGAAACTATTTCTCAAGGGCCTAAGGGTGTAAAGGCTTCTGTGGTTAAAAATCCTGTTCCCACTGATAAAGAGGCAAGGGCTTTGGATAGGTGGGGAAAGAAAGTGTATACTTCTTCCACTCTAGCCATGAGAGCTTTGAATTGTCAGTTTCACATGCTAAAATATCAGAATTATCTCCTTTCACAATTGAAATCTAAGGTGGATGCTTTGGCGGAAGGTATTGAGTGTAAAGAGTTGCTGGATTTGGTTCATGTGTCTGAACAAGTGGGTAAGCATTCTTTGCAATGTGGTTTTGATGCTGTACAGGCCTCCTCGAGGGTGGCTGCTACCAGCTCTGTTCTTCAGGCATGCATGGTTGAAGGATCAGAATTTAGCTGAGCATGTTAAGACAAGGATTTTGGATGCTCCTTTACAGTCTGATGTGTTGTTTGGTTCGCCTGTGGAAGCAGTTTTAAAGAAAATGGAGGACAAAGCTAAGTCTATGCAAACTGTTAAAGATTTTTTGCAGGTGCAGCCACCGAAGTTTAGTAGAAATTGGCCTGCTAAGGGGTGGACATATCCTGCTTATGATTCTCAGTCTAGGGGTAGGTCTAGACGTGGTAGGGGCAGGGCTCAAGGTTCTTTTAGGCCTAGAACAGGGGGTTCACCTGCTCAGACTTCTGGTGAGGGCAGGGGTCAGTCCTTTCGTAAACAGACCCAATGACCTGTTTCTTCAGCTGCCAGCAGATTCACGTTTGGCAGCTCCTTTGGGAGGAAGACTGTCTCTTTTCAAAGAAAATTGGGATTTAATTACTCAAGACAAATGGGTGTTGGATATCATTCACCACGGTTACAGATTTTATTTCCATACAATGCCCCCTTTCAAAGGCATGCCAGACGTTCCTCCTCAACAAAGAAAAGAGGCTCACAAGCAAGTTTTACAGTTACTTCACATAGGGGCCATTCAGCCAGTCCCTGTATCAGAAAGGGGTCTAGGATTTTATTCTCGCCTGTTCCTTGTACCAAAGAAGGGAAACACGTGGAGACCAATTTTGGATTTATCTATCCTCAACACTTATCTGGACATTCCCAAGTTCAAGATGTTGACGTTACAACAGCTTTTACCTCTGCTGGGCAAAGATCACTGGATGGTAACTTTAGATCTCAAAGAAGCTTACCTTCATGTGCCTATAAGGCTAAGTTGCAGGAAATATCTGCGGTTTCGAACTGGAAATTCTCATTATCAGTTCTCTGCATTGCCCTTTGGCTTATCTACTGCGCCCAGAGTATTCACAAAGGTTCTGGCTCCAGTGATAGCTTACTTCAGGCTTCAAGGAATTCAAATCTATCCTTACTTGGACGACTGCCTGATTCTGGCTCAAGAAAAGGAAGACCTTCTACAGCATCTGGAATATGTTATAGCAGTGCTAAGATGCCTAGGGTATTCTGTGAACGAAATAAAGTCCAGTCTAGTACCCTCTCAAGACATGTGCTTTCTGGGTGTGAGACTGAATACAGCAGCCCAGATGGCCTTTTTAACCCCGGACAAACAAAAGAGTCTGTCACTTTACTTCCATCAACTATCTCATCAGTCCGTGCTGACTGCAAGGACAGTCCTTCAAGCATTAGGGTTCATGGCATCTTGTATTCTGGTGCTTCCCAATGCCAAACTGCATATGAGGAAGCTACAATGGTATCTCAAAAATGTATGGACACAGCACTGCCAGGATTTGGACACTGTCATTCAAATAATACCTTGCCTTCAAAAGAATTCTTGTGGTGGGCTCAGGAATGTCACCTAAACAAGGGACTCTCTGTGACCCGGCCAGAGGCAAGTCGGATTTTAACGACAGATGCCTCGGACATTGCTTGGGGAGCTCATCTAAATGGAAAGTGGATACAAGACAAGTGGCCTGCCAGACTACAGCATCTACATATCAACATGAAGGAGATGTTAGCAGTCCAGTTTGCATTAATGGCTTTCAAGAAGTTACTTCTTCCAGGGCAGGTGTTGATTCTAACAGACAACACAACTGTCATGTGGTACATCAACAAGCACGGGGGAACACATTCTTATCCTCTATGCAGGCAAGCAATGATTTTATGGGAGACTGCGCTAAGCTTGCAACTAACTCTTCAGGCAAGGTTTCTGCCAGGAGCACAGAACTCCTTAGCAGATGTGTTAAGCAGACAAATCATGGATCCCCACGAGTGGAAACTGGATCTTCATGTATTTCAGAAACTGACAGTGTCATGGGGAACTCCAGACATAGATCTGTTCGCTTCTCCACTAAACCACCAGCTGCCAAAGTATTGCACAAAGGGGTTTCATCACACAGCTTGGAAAGTGGATGCTCTGTCTTTCAGTTGGAAAAACCTTCATGTGTATGCCTTTCCACCTCTACCTCTTCTTCCAAAGGTACTATTAAAGGTCAGACAAGACAGGCCAAGGATGATTTTGATAGCTCCAGATTGGCCTCGGCAACACTGGTACCCACTACTACGGAGTCTGGTAAAGAAGCCTCCATGGCCTTTACCTCTGATTCCTCATCTGTTATCTCAGCAGGAAGGTCATCTGCTCAATGTCAAGCTTCACTCTCTTCATCTAACAGCCTGGCATATTCTGTGTTGAAACACAGTAGGTCGCAACTTCCTCAACAAGTTTTAAATGTGATTATGGAAGCTAGAAGACCTAGTACAAGGAGAGTGTACATGAAAAATGGAAGAGATTTTTATTTTGGAGTACAGCAAAGAATTTGGAGATTTCAGAGCCTAATTTGAGTGTGGCTCTTCAATATCTTACTGAATTATTGGACAAAGGTTTGTCCTTCTCTTCCATAAAGATTCATGCTGCAGCAATTTCAGCTCACTATGATTGTGACCCACCTTTGTTTTCGCATCCTTTGTTCAAGCAGTTTCTTAGAGGGGCAAAGAATATAAGACCCCACGTAGAGCTCCTACTCCTGCTTGGGATCTCAATTTTGTGTTGGAAAAACTTACTCTACAACCTTTTGAGCCTGCAGCTACTGCTGAATTGAAATATTTGTCATGGAAGACTGCTTTTCTGTTGGCTATTACTTCTGCAAGAAGGGTGTCTGAGTTGCAGGCCCTTATGGCAGTAGAGCCCTTTTGATTTTCCATAAGGATAGGGTATCATTACGTACTAATCCTTCTTTTATGCCTAAGGTGGTTTCTAGTGTGGCTTTAAACCAAACTATTCATTTGCCTACGTTTTTTGCAAATCCTCAAAATAAAGGGGAAAAGATTTTGCACACTTTAGATGTACACAGGCAATTGCGTTATTATTTAAGCAGGACTAAGGATTTTAGGCAGTCTCAGCAGTTGTTTGTTTCTTTTGCTTTGAGTTCTCAGGGCAAGCCTGTGTCAAAACAAACTATTTCTAGGTGGATTGGCTTTTGCATTGCATTTTGTTATTCCCATCATGGCAAGGAGATTCCAGCTGGGATTAGGCCTCATTCCACTAGGGCTACTGCCACTTCAACAGCATTTCTAAGGGGGGTGGCAACTAAGGATATTCTGGAAGCAGCTACTTGGAGTTCAGTGCATACTTTCTCTAGGCATTATCACCTTCCTATCTACTCTAAGTCTAGGGCTGGTTTTGCCACAGCTGTTTTACAAGGCATGTTGTCAGCTCCTACTTCTTTATGATTTGCCAGCCCCCCTTACCTCTGCTTTGGGATTCTACCCAATAGTCAGGACTGCAGCAATGGAAGACGAAGAACATAGTACAGTTTTGTACCTACCATAAATGTAGATGTTCGAGGATTCCATTGCTGCAGTCCAATTCCTCCCTCCTTCCCCTCTGTATTTAGGGGTGGTTGTGTAGGTGAGTTTACATGCTTATATTTTTGTATATATATGGTTGTATATATTGTGCATGTTTTTGGTGCAGGTTATTTTGGGACTTGTCTTTTTGGGGTCTTCTGACATCTGGGGCAAGAAAAGACTGAGGATATGACGTCGGTCATGCGCATTAGTACCCTGACGTACTGACGTCAGTCTAATGCGCTCTGACCGACGTCAGCCTTATACTCTGGTATTCGGGCCGACTGGACGCGGACTATACCCAATAGTCAGGACTGCAGCAATGGAATCCTCGAACATCTACATTTATGGTAGGTACAAAACTGTACTTTTTGGAAGCCAGAAGGCCTAGTACTAGAAAATCTTATGCTGACAAATGGAAAAGATTCTGTGCTTGGAATCAAGCACAAGGAACTGATACAGCAGAACCACATATTCCTCAGATATTACAATACTTAACTGAGATGCTTGACAAAGCCCTATCTTCCTCATCAATCAAAATCCATGCCTCTGCCATTTCGGCTCATTACAATACAGATCCACCAATCTTTTCTCATCCTTTACTAAAGCAATATCTTAGAGGAGCCAAAAACCTAAGGCCTCCTAGAAGATCACCATTACCTGCATGGGACCTCAATTATGTCCTGGAAAAGCTCACCCTGCCTCCATTTGAACCAGCCGCTACCGCTGATATAAAGTTCTTATCATGGAAGACAGCTCTGTTACTAGCAATTACTTCAGCAAGAAGAGTTTCAGAGTTACAGGCCCTCATGGCTGTAGAACCTTTTATCATATTTTACACAGACAGGGTGTCTCTGAGGACAAATCCTACTTTTATGCCTAAGGTGGTTTCCTGTGTGGCTCTTAACCAAACAATTCATCTGCCAACTTTTTATCCAAATCCTCAGAACAAAGGGAAGAGAATTCTGCATTCCTTGGATATACACAGGCAGCTAAGATTCTACTTGAGCAGGACAAAAGCTCTAAGAAAAACTGAGCAGTTACTAGTGTCATATGCTGCAGGATCAGAAGGAAAGGCAATCTCAAAGCAGACAATTTCAAAGTGGATAAGCCACTGCATCCGTTTCTGCTACTTAGACCATGGTAAGCCTGTGCCCAAGGGCATTAGGTCTCATTCCACCAGAGCTACAGCTACTTCGGCAGCCTTTCTCAGTGGAGTACCAACCAAAGACATTCTAGAGGTTGCTCCTTAGAGTTCTGTTCACACCTTTGCAAAGCATTACCATTTGCCTCTCTACTCAAAGTCCATGGCAGGCTTTGCCACTGCAGTGCTGCAGGGCCTTATAGCCGCACCTAATGCTGTTTAGCTCCAGCCTCCCAACCATAGCTTTGGGATTCTACCCAAATGTAATGACTGCAACAGTGAAACACGAAGAACATAGTACAGTTGTGTACACTTACCATAAATGTAGATGTTCGAGTGTATTCACTGTTGCAGTCCAGGTTAGCCTCCCGCCATCCCCCTGTCAGTCTACAGTTTATCTTTCCTTCTTTATCTTCTGCAACCTATGTGGTGTATTTGCTTGTAGATGAAGTTAAAGTTTATGTTGATACATCTATATAGATAAGATATATATATATATATATATATATATATATATATATATATATATATATATATATATATATATAGATATACATATATATAGATTAGATATAGATATATATATATATATATATATATATATATATATATATATATATATATATATAAAATATTGCTCTCTTTTTGGGGGCACCTGACAACGGGGGCAAGAAAACTAAAGAAAATGGCGTCGGCTGCATGTTTTATTCCCCTGACGACCTGACGTCATGGAAGAGAAGACAGCAACAGACGCATGACCCAAGACTTTGGAATTCAGGCCGACTGAGGTCAACCTGCCAGCAGATTACCCAAATGTAATGACTGCAACAGTGAATACACTTGAACATCTACATTTATGGTAAGTGTACACAACTGTACTTGCTGTATAGCAGCAGATTCCACTTAGTAGGATCTGGGCTCGGTACATATACCTCTCACTTGACCAATTTGATCAAAGCCTTTCACCGTTTACAACCTCACTGTCTCTCCTCCTTTTAACAGACAAAGAAATATGCTTGTTTTGTCATAACTGGACTGAGAAGAATGCTTTTTAAAAAGTAGGGCTTTGCTCTGTTTTTAGCATTAGGCACCAACAAACTAGAACTGATAGGCAAATTTGATCTGGTTTGCTTAGATAGAAGTCTGAGCAGGCGAGCCAAGTAGATTGTCATGGGTTATATTTCTGAGATTGGGTAAATTCAGGAAGATATCAGTATTGTCACACTTTGACCTCTCCAGTAATTATTTTGCACTCTGTACTGCACATTCAGCAAGGCTGTTTGAGAATATTCAGGACTTGCTAGTAACATGGATAAAGTCCCACTCTTTAGCAAATATCTGAAACAATTGACTGGTAAACTGAGAACCATTGTCAGAAATAACTGTGTGTGAACTACCATGGACTGAGACATTTTATCTTGGTAATAACAGCACTGGACATTAGGTTAGGTAGCAAATCAATTTCAAACCTTTTCGAATAAGAGTCTACCAACACTAAGTAATGTTGACTGTTCCACTCAACTATGTCAGTTGGTACCGTTGACCAAGGTAGTTCAGGAATTTGGCTTAGCTGAAGTGGCAATTTTTGAAAATGCGGCTTAGTACTGTTGCACAGTGAAGAAGAAGAAAGCACTTTATCAATATCCTTCACTTGAGAAGGCCAAAATACTAGTCCTCTCGCCCTTCTTTTGGTAGAATTGGGACCTGGATGGACACGATGCAAAATGTGAATGTATTCATGTTATAAGGAAGTAGGGACAACAACTTTTGGACCTTTGAAATGTTGTCCCTTTGAAAAGGATACCATCTTCCATCAGCATCTCATCTCTGTATGGAAAGTAAGGTTGTACTTTTGGCGGTACACAGGATTGCTTTGACGGCCATCCTACATTGATGAAGTGGTTGAGCTTTTGCAGAATTGGATCAGTCTTTGTATGATCTCTCACCTCATCAGGTCTTGTGGTAGAAAAATTACGCTCTTCCCTGACATCAAAGTCAAAGTTCTCTGTATCAAGCTGTTCCATGGTATTTCTGGGCAGTCTGGATAAGGTATCAGCCAGATAAAGAAGTTTTCTTTTTGTATTGACCATTTTGATATTATACTTTTGCAATTTGAGTGTCATTCTTTATAGCATTGCTGGATCAGAATTTATAGGTATTTCAAAATAGTGACTAGCGGTTGATGGTCAGTTTCTATCTTGATTGCTCGGCCATAAATGAAATCATAGAACTTCAAACATGCGAACACAATTGCCAAAAGTTCCTTCTCAATTTGAGCATACTGAATCTCAGTTTGCGTAAGAGTTCTTGATGCATAGGCAGCAGGTCTGCCCTCTTGAAAATAATTGCACCAAGACTGAATTTAAAGGAAAGAACTACTGGATCTGATGTTGTTAATCTTCTTTCCATTCATCACTGATGGGTTCGGTTCCGAGCCGTTGGAACCCTGTTGGCCTAATACCAAGCTCGCGCCAGCCAAAAACTCTCGAGGTAAGCTTCTACCCATAGTGCCCTTCTCCCTGTTACCTCATATCTCGTTTGCTACGTAGCCATAAAGCCATGTTTCATCCGAGCTTTCAGCTAAGTGAAAACTTTTTGATATCTCTGAGGATATTTTGTAATTTTTCCTTTCGCTTGTGGTTTATATTGATATTTCTGTAATCTTACAGTTATATTTAGACGTAAACTTTTTAAGCACCATTGATGGTTCAGCCTTTTTTTCCCTACCCTTGTGGTATTTCTTGAATACCTTTGTTGGTATTTCTTCTCTTTTTCCCTTTAACTAACTAGTTGTGTGTTTTTGACATATTTCATAGATTGTGTATATTTAGATAGTTTAGACTTAGAGATAGTAGAGTTTGAAATTTTTCTCTAGTATTCTACCTGGATTGTTGTGTGTAAATTTCATGATGTTTGGTAAAAATGGCACATCGGGTTTTAAACATTGTGCTTCATGTAAGTGTAAACTTCCTGTTAGTGACTCTCATGATGATTGTGTTTCTTGTTTGGGGGTGCCCCAGCTTTCAGTGCAGCCCCCCTCTGTGATTTGTCAAAGTTTCAGTCAGTGCACCTTGAACGAGCACAAGAATAAGTTGATTCTGTAGGGCCTACTCACGAGGCCCTTTCTGCGATGAAGGTCTCATCCCCCCCAGTCAAGGATAAGAAAAGGTCCCACTCAGTTCCCTTTTCACCATGTGGTGACCAGGGCAAATCTGTTAAGCCTGAAGTGCCAAAGCTATCTTCAGAGCTTAAGTCTGCCTCGTCTGCACAGACCTCTTCCGTTCCAGCTACAGCTGCTCCCCAGTGCCAGTTACATCTCCAGTACCGTCTCCGGCACCGACTATCGACCTCACGACGACTACTACAACTTCAGCACAGTGCGCCGCTTCGGCACAGTGCACGTCTTCGATGCCTATCTCTGCAAATATGACTGAACCTTTTTGCGGCACCGAGCCCTTTTACGGTCCCAATAAATGCAAATTTGACTCCACTGCTTCCGGTTTCCAAACTTGAGACATCTGTACCGGTAGATTCCACACCATGGACCTGATGCTCTCCATCTACAGACCCATTTCTTGGACAGGTGTACAGTCTGTTCTTAGAACAACCTGACTCCCTGTCGGGAGTATCCACTAGATCCACAAGTAGCCTTTCAGAACTTGATATGGTGCATCTTGTAGACCAGCTGTTGACAGCCAGGGGGATACCCACCCCTTCTAGGACCCATCCTTCTACAGGACTTGGGTTGACTTCTCCACAGACTCCATCCTACTCTCCTCCTTTGACCTTACCAGTTCCAAAGCCTTCTGCTCCGTCCTTTTCAGAACCCCCTATCTCGGCGCCTGTAGTGGACCTCACTGGGGCTCTGGGACTGTCCCTTTGGCCTTCGATCCCCGCTGAACCAGGCCTTCCTCGATCCCGTGGTTGGGTACAGGCTTCTCGGTTCATGGCACGGTTTTGAGTGTTTCTACAGTTCTGTCCTCGGTGCCAGGAGTCCTGTCTGCACCCATCCTGCTTGAGGTTCCATCCTCTGGAACGGGTTTGGTGGAGTGGGGTGTGACCCTGGTTCCGAGGTTGCCCTCAGTTCTGGGCTCCCTTCCTTCTTCGGGCAAACCTGCTTTTGAGCTATGGAGAGGGCACTTGCTTCTGGAGGCATTCCGCCAATGTCAGAACCCCAAACCTCTCCCCCTGAGCTACAGCTGTCACAGGCCACTTCCCCGGGGCACCAGGCAGGAAATCCACATGACCCTCTGTTGCAGGGTGCCCCCTTTTCCGAGTCGTCTTCAGAAGCCCCCACTGAGGAGCCGCCATGGAAGAGATTGTGCAAGAGCAAACACGTACAGTCTCCTAAACAGTCTTAACAGAGGACACGGATTTCGATGACTGTGAAGGGTCCCCACGGTCACCCCATGAGGATGTCTCCTTTGGAGACATCCTTGAAATGTTGAAACAGAGGGGTGACTGGAAGCCCACTAATCCTTCTTCCTAGGATTCCATGTTTCTGCAGGCTTTCCGTGCCCGGCCGTCTACCTCTTGGGTGGCCCTGCCTGCAGACGAGCTAGTACAACTCTTGGTGCAGCATGCTTGGAAGAGCCCTGATTCTGTTGAGTCGATCCCTCGGAGACTTGACAAAATACTTTCTCCCCCCGAGGAAATCCCACATTGGTCCACAGTCCTGCCAGTCGATGCTATGGTGGTGGCGATGGCCATGAAAATGGATCTCACCAAAGAGAGTCATATTGTTCACCCGCCCAACAGAGAGTCCTGGGCCGTGGACAGATTAGGGAAGCGAGTCTTTGCTTCGGCGACCTTTGCCACATGGTCCCTGAATTACTTGGCATATTTTAAGAGGCTCGAGAGACTTGGTTTCTGAACTCTCAGAAATGCAGGGCAGGTGTCTGACGAGGTAAGGGATAAAGTTGCCTTGCAGCTCGCAACCCTGGAATTGATCTCCAATTCGTCCATGAAGTTGCTCTCAAATGCAACCGAAGAGGCGGCTAGAGCTGCGGGTTCAGGCATAGTTATGAGACACCATGCCTGGATGCGCCTCTGTGACTTCGCGGACCCTTTCAAGTCTTTCTTCCTGAATGCTGCCATCAAAGCATCTTCCCTTTTTGGCCCCAAGGTGAAGGACACTCTGGCCAGGTGTTGGCAGGAAGGTAAGACCCTGTCTGACGCTGGTCAACGTTTTTCCAATCCTCAGTGATGTTCATCGTGTTTCACTGGTGCAGTCATTACAATTGGGTTATCCTGCTGGCAGGCTACCCGCAGTTGGCCCGAGTTCCAAAGTCTAGGTCCGGCGTCGGTTGCTGTTGCCTCCTCCCTGACGTCAGTGCGCCGGGGTATAAAAGATGCAGCCGACGCCATTTTCTTCAGTCTTTCTTGCCGTGCGGTGCCCGAAGCAAAAGCAGTTCGCAAGTGCCGGTCGGCCGACTACTGAGTTTTTCAAAAACGAATTTCAGATCCAAAGTCTTCATTAAAGCTAAGTACCTCGTTGGGGAAACTTTTTTCTTGCTCCAGACCGATGGCAGAAAAAGTTAACAATTGTATTTCATGTGGGAAGCAAATACCTCATAAGGATTTTCATTCTTACTGTATTCCATGCCTAGGCCCTGACCACGACGTTGCTAGCTGTCGGTTTTGTGCTAGATTTAACCAAAGCACTATTAAGCGTCAGTACGATTTTGCATTTCATTACTTTGGCCGAAGATTCAATTATATAATGCCGTCGGAACAGCCGACAACTGGAGTTTATAAAAAAACGCAAAGAAAAGGACAGGCATCAGAGGTCCAAAACAGATGACGAGGCTTCCGCTAGGCCTGTCGCCGGTTCTCAGTGAGGGGCTTTCGCAGTCCCTGACTCCCGCTACCTCAGAGCCACAGGCCGCTTCCGACTCCCACGTGGAGCCAACTAGGCTGCTGGAAACTCCACTATTCCCTCAGATGGGTCCGGAGCCGCTGAGCAGGCATCGGCTTCTGAGGGTGTAGTCAGGCCTACACAGTTATATTTAAAGCCAACTACAGCTTCAAAGGCCAAGACTAAAGCAGCTCTAAGGACAAAGAAACAAGTACAGCGTTCTCCTGGACAGTCTTCCAT
Organism: Protopterus annectens; assembly: GCF_019279795.1. Lineage (NCBI taxonomy): Eukaryota > Metazoa > Chordata > Ceratodontiformes > Protopteridae > Protopterus > Protopterus annectens. The sequence continues at coordinate 273,894,398 of NC_056734.1, forward strand.
GCCTAAAAAAACAGGTGCTTAAAATGGCCGAATACCTAATTACTTTGATCAGGGGTTCCCATCCCCCCCGATAAGAGGCCTAGGCAAGAGATAGAATATGAATCTTCAGAGCAGGTTTCCATTTCCTCCGATTCCTCTTATGAACATGAATATTCCCTTCCTCCCTATGAGGATTCTGATGCTGAAGAATCTATCCCTTCAGCCTCTCCTCCTGTGGATTATTCTTTTGGGGAGACCCTGCATACTGTGAGGGGGCATTTCCATTGGGAGAGCCAAGATTACTCTGAATCCAAGAAAAGGCTCAGAGACTTCCTTTTATTACCCCAGCATAGGCCCCTTGCTATTCCTTCCATTTTAGACATTGTAGATGATGTTTTTACAGAGTCCGGTCTATCTCCTGACTCTTTACCACCAGCTCCTGTAAAGCCAGACAGATACTACAGGGTTCCTGATTCTCATAAATTTCTTTACAAAAACCCTGCTGCTGACCCAGAAACTATTTCTCAGGGTCCCAAGGGGGTCAAGGCTTCCACTCCAAAAAAACCCTATTCCCTCTGATAGGGATTCAAGGGCCCTGGACAGATGGGGGGAAAAGATTTATACTTCTGCTACCTTGGCTGTAAGAGCTTTAAATTGTCAGTTTCATATGCTTAAATATCAGCAATATCTTATGTCACTGCTTAAACAAAAAATGTTGACAATTTCAGAATGTGCAGAGAACAAAGAAATGCAGGATTTATTGCATGCAGCTGAACAAGTGGGAAAGCATACTTTGCAATGTGGTTTTGATTCTCTAGAGGCCTCCTGCAGGGCCGCAGTTACAGGTTCTGTCATTAGGAGGCATGCTTGTTTAAAAGAACAGAATCTGCCAGATCATGTAAAAGCAAAACTTTTAGATGCTCCTTTACAACGTGATACCTTGTTTGGTGTTAAAGCAGAATAGGTGTTGAAGAAAATGGAGGACAAAGCTAAATCTATGCAAACAGTGAAGGATTTATTACAGATACAGCCTCCCAGATTTAGCAGGAATTGGCCTACAAAGAATTGGTCCTTTCCAGTGTCAGACAGGCCACAAAGAGGAGATACAGAAGTCCCAGAGGCAGATCACAGCCCCAAGGCTCATACAGGCCTAAACAATGGGGTGCATATACCTCCAAAAGCGGAGAGGAGAAATCACAGCCATACAGGAAACAGTCTCAATGACTTTCCCCTGCCAGCACCAAGCACTTACCTTCTGGCAGCTCCTTTGGGGGGAAAACTAGCACTTTTTACACAAAATTGGCACATGATGATCACCCCGGACAAATGGGTCTTAAATATTGTATCTCAAGGCCAGGAGCGGCCTTAGGTCAACTGGTGCCCTAGGCAAAAGAGCTCCACGGCGCCCCCCACAACACCACCCGGTGCCCTCACCCTGGTCTACCTACACCAAATAAATACTGGAAAAGTGCCCCTATTAGATCGGCACCCTAGGCGGCCACCTAGTTGGCCTATGCCTAAGGCCGGCCATGCTCAAGGCTACAGGTTCCACTTTCACACCCTGCCAAGGCCAAATGGTATGCCAGACCTGCCACGCAGTCAATGGGCAGAGGCACAAAAACAAGTTTCATCCCTCATGGGCATGAGCCATTCAGCAAGTACCACAGCAAGAGCAGGGACAAGGATTTTACTCAAGGCTATTCTTGGTACCCAGAAAAGACAAGGCCTGGAGACCAATACTGGACCTGTCTGTCCTAAACGCATTCCTGGATATTCCAAAATTCAAAATGTTAACTCTGCAGCAGCTTCTGCCCATGCTGGGCATGAAGGCTTGGCTTGTGACTTTAGACCTAAAAGAGGCATACCTGCATGTCCCAATCAGACAGTCATGCAGAAGATACCTCAGATTTATTGCTGGCTCAATGCACTACCAATTCTCTCTACTGCCGTTTGGCTTATCTACTGCGCCCAGGGTCTTCACAAAATGCCTGGCACCAGTAATTGCATTTTGCAGACAAAGAGGAATACAAATATATTCTTACTTGGACGACTGCCTTATTCAAGCAGAGAACAAGGACATTCTACTACAGCATCTGGCGTTTGTAAAAAGGTTACTAACAGGTCTAGGGTAGTCAGTAAACGAAAAAAAATTAAAACTCATACCCTCTCAAGAGATAATATTCCTGGGTGCAAGCTTAAATACAACTGCCCCAGATGGCTTATCTCACGCCAGACAAACAGACAACTGACTACTTATTTCAAAATGTTGGCAACAAAGACCCAGTTATCTGCAAGAAAAATTCTGCAGGCTTTGGGCTTCATGGTATCCTGCATACTGCTTATTCCATATGCAAGACTGCATATGAGGAAACTTCAAAGGTATCTAAAAAGTGTTTGGACTCAACATTGCCACAACCTGGAAACAATAATTACCCTCATTTCCTGCCTGCAACAGGAGTTTCGATGGTGGGCAAAAGCCTGTCACCTCAACACCGGACAGCCATTCACCTTACCCACAGCCAGGCAGACATTGACAACAGATGCATCAGATTATGCCTAGGGAGCCCATATGGCAGGAAGATGTATTCAGGGTACATGGTCCGCAAGTCAAATGCATCTACTTATCAATCAAAAGGAGATGCTAGCTGTTCAGTATGCCCAGACAGCCTTCAAGGATCAACTTCATGCAGGACAACTACTGGTAAAGACGGACAATACTACAGTCATGTGGTACATAAACAAGCAGGGGGGTACGGATTCCTACCCCCTCTGCAGACTAGTAATGAACTTGTTGGACACAGCACTGACTTACCAAGTATATCTGCAAGCACAATTCCTGCCAGGAAGGATAAATACTTTGGTAGTCGAAATAAGCAGAAACCTAATGGATCCCCACAAGTGGAAATTGGATCCACAAGTCTTCAGCATGATAACAAGGAACTGGGGATGCCCAGAGATAGACCTATTTGCCTCCCCTCAACTGCCAACTACAGAGATTCTGCACGAGGACTTATCACAAGCAAGCATGGAAAGTGGATACTCTATCTTTCAGCTGGAAAAACCTAACAGTATATGACTTTCCTCCTCTGCCTCTCCTCCCCAAGGTACTCCTCAGTGTCAGACTAGAGAAGCCAAAAATGATACTGATTGCCCCAGACTGGTGGCCCCGCCAGCACTGGTACCCAATCCTAAAGAGCTTGTCTCAATGCCCAGCTTGGACATTACCTCAAATTCCTCACTTATTGACCCAACAAGACAGTCAGATATTGCACAGCCAACTCAGGACCTTAAACTTGGCAGCATGGCGGATAATGTAGCCATTCCAGACGCACCTCTCTCTAAAGCAGTGATGGATGTTATTTTGAGGGCCAGGAGGCCTAGCACCAGAAAATCTTATGCAGAAAAATGGAAGAGATTCTGTGCTTGGAACCAGGCACAAGGTATTGACACGACTGTTCCAAATATTCTTCAGATTTTGCAATACTTAACTGAGATGCTGGATAAAGGCTTTTCCTTTTCATCAATTAAAATTCATGCCTCTGCCATTTCAGCTCATTACAATACAGAACCACCTATTTTTTCTCATCCGTTACTAAGGCAGTACCTCAGAGGGGCCAAAAACATAAGACCTCCAAGGAGCGCACCAGTACCTGCATGGGACCTCAACTATGTCTTGGAAAAACTCGCACTGTCTCCATTTAAGCCAGCCTCTGCAGCTGATGTAAAATTCTTATCCTGGAAAACAGCTCTGCTCTTAGCAATAACCTCCGCTAGACGAGTCTCAGAGCTACAGGCACTCATGGCTGTGGAACCTTTTATCATTTTCCATCCTGACAGGGTTTCTCTAATGACAAACCGTACATTTATGCCTAAGGTAGTGTCCAGTGTGGCCCTTAACCAAACAATTAATTTGCCTACCTTTTACCCAAACCCGCAGAATAAGGGTGAGAGACTTCTGCATTCTTTGGACATTCACAGGCAGCTACGCTTCTACTTGGACAGAACCAAAGCTTTCAGAAAGACTGAACAACTACTAGTGGCATATGCTGCAGGATCACAAGGAAAGCCTATCTCGAAACAGATTTTTCAAAGTGAATAGGCCACTGCATTTGTTTCTGCTATTCACAGCATGGCAAATCAGTGCCTAAGGGCATTAGGCCACATTCAACCAGAGCAGCAGCCTTCCTCAGAGGAGTACCAACCAAAGACGTCTTAGAAGCTGCAACTTGGAGTTCAGTGCATACTTTTACAAATCACTATCACTTAACTCTCTATTCTAAATCCAGGGCAGGCTTTGCCACTGCAGTTCTGCAGGGCCTGATAGCCTCTCCTAATCCTATTTAGCACCAGCCTCCCAACCTTAGCTTTGGGATTCAACCCAATTGTAATGACTGCAACAGTGAAACACGATGAACATAGTACAGTTGTGTACCTTCCATAAATGTAGATGTTTAAGTGTATTCACTGTTGCAGTCCAGGTTACCCTCCCTCCATCCCCCTTTTCCTTGCTGGGACTTATCTGTACTTCACTATTCTATATAACCTACGTGGTGTATTTGCTTGTAGATGAAGGAAGAGTTGTTTTTTGTGTATGCATGCTTATTGGCATAATTTAGCCTACCATTTTAGGGGCACCTGACATCTGGGGCAAGAAAAACTGAAGAAAATGGCGTTGGCTGCATCTTTTATACCCCTGGCGCATTGACGTCAGGGAGGAGGCTTCAGTAACCAACGTCGGACCTAGACTTTGGAACTCGGGCCGACTGTGGGTAGCCTGCCAGCAGGATAACCCAATTGTAATGACTGCAACAGTGAATACACTTCAACATCTACATTTATGGTAGGTGCACAACTGTACTTTCGGTTGAAATGCAAAGTGATCCTCATAGCCCCCTTTTGGTCTCAACAAGTTTGGTTCCCCTTCCTTTGGCCTCATCTGTTATGTCGACCATAGATTCTGGAGCCTCTTCCAGACCTAATTTCTCACCCCCAAGGGTTGAGTCACCCGAACCTCTCCAGTCTCAAGCTGACAGCTTGGTTTCTCCACTTCCGTTAATTGCCAAGCAGGATAACCTCACCTCAACTGTTCGTGACATTATTCTGGCCTGTCATAAACCATCCACCAGAAGACTATATCTAGACAAATGGAAAAGGTTCTCTATTTGGTCAAAGAAAAAGATGCTGGAGCCATACTCTGCTCCAGTCACAGCAGTTTTGCAATATCTATCTAAATTCTTAGAAGATGGAGCCGCAGCTTCTACCATACGAGTATCGCTAGTGGCCATCTCAAACTATCATAATGGTTTTGATGATTCTCCCCTCATCTCACTTTGGTTATGCAAAACGTTTCTCAAAGGGATCCCCCACGTTAGGCCTCCAATCAGACAACCTATAGAGCCATGAAACCTCACGTTAATTATTCATTCTTTAGCTCACCCTCCATTTGAGCATGCAGCGTAGTGTGACCTCAAATTCTTGTTGTGTAAATCCCTTTTCCTGGTAGCCATCATGTCAGCCAGACGAATTTCTGAGCTTCAGACATTATGCACCAAAAGGCCCTATCTAATCTTACACAAGGACTGAGCATCACTCCAGACAAATCCATCTTTCCTCCCCAAAGTTGTTTCAGACTTTTCCATCAATCAGTCCATTGATTTGCCAGTATTTTTCCCGAATTTTTGTAATAAAGGGGAATACTGTCTCTACATTCATTGGATGTGCACAGACAATTAAGATTTTATTTAGACAGGACCAAAGCAATATTTTAAACTGACCAACTTTTCATTTCCTTCTCTGGGCCTAGAATGGGAATTCTGTCTCCAAGGTCACTTTGTCAAAATGCTAAAGGGACCGCATACGCTACATTAGTTCACTTGCAAAAGAACCTTTGCCACAGAATGTTCAAGTCTTTTCTACTAGATCTATGGCAACGTATGTAGCCTTCCATTCCAGAGCTTCTGTGGATATTTGTGCAGCAGCCACTTGGGCTAAACCCCACACTTTTATCAATCATTACAAATTGGATGTGGTCTCCAGAGGGAGCGCTGCCATCAGCTCAGTGGTGCTCATGAACATTCTTCCTTAAGGGCAACCCAAGGATCACAAGGCAGCTTGGGGATTCTGTCCAGTCAGTGATGTATGGAAAGAAGATCAACAACATCAGATAAAGATGTTCATCGTGTTTCACTGTTGCAGATGTTCATCGTGCATACAGCTGCAGTAATCACAGATGGGTTTTCTGCCGTCAGGCGGTCCCTCGGTCGGCCGAATTCCAAAGTCTTGGTCCGGCGTCGGTTGTCTTCGCTTTCTCTTCTGACGTCAGTGAGGCCAGAGTATATAAGACACAGCCGACGTCATGTTCTTCAGTCTTTTTTGCCGCGCGGTGCCCGAAGCAGAAGCAGTTCGCAAGTGCCGGTCGGCCAGCTCCTGAATTACGAAAATTTTGGAAACCGAAGTCTTCATTAAAGCTAAGTACCCTGTTGGGGAAACTTTTCTTGCCTCAGACCGATGTCAGAAAAAGTTAATAATTGTATTTCTTGTGGGAAGCAAATACCGCATAAGGATTTCCATTCCCTCTGCATACCTTGTTTAGGCCCAGACCACGACGTCTCGGGCTGTCGCTTTTGCGCTACCTTTAATAAACGCACTGTTAAGCGTCGGGCGGAGTTCGCCCAACACTATTTTGGTAAAGCTTTTGATTATAAAATGTCGGACACACCGACTACCGTTTTGTCCAAAAATCGCAAGGAAAAGGACCGACACGCGAGGCCCGTGGTCCCCGCCGACACCACGCCAAAACAGGCTACACGTGGTCCGGTTCTCAGCGAGACGCCTTTGCAGTCCCTGACTACCGACGACACTCCTTTGGCGGTGTCCTCTGTACCCGAGACCGCTGGGACCTCGGCCCTTTCCCAGACTACAACCACCGAAGCCTTTGCTAATGTTGAGCCTACTAATGTGGACAGGTCCACTTCCACCCATGGTGTCTTCAGACCCTCATCTTCTTTTTCCATTAAGGCCTTTACTAAATCCAAAGCAACCAGGCACCCCAAAAGGCCTGTTGCACAGGGCCCATCTCCAGGTCCCATGCCTAAAAAACAGATGCTTAAAATGGCTGAGGATTTAATTACTCTTATCAGAGGTTCTCAACCCCCTCCAGACAAGAGACTCAGAGTGGAGGAAGATTCTCCCTCTTCTGATCAGGGATCCATTTTATCAGAACATTCTGATGCAGAGGAACACTCTTATTCCCCTTTTGAGGATTCGGATGCAGAACAGTCCATCCCTTCTGTATCTCCTCCTGAGGATTTTTCCTTTGGGGAAACCTTGCACACCTTGAGGGAACACTTCCATTGGGAAGGCCAAGACTTTTCAGATTCTAAGAAAAGGCTTAGGGAATTTCTTTTGTTACCTCAACACAGACCTCTGGCGATACCCCCTGTTTTGGACATACTTGATGATGTTTATTCGGAGGCTTGCCTTAACCCAGATTCTGTGCCTCCTGCACCAGTCAAACCTGATAGGTATTACAGAGTACCCAACTCTCACCAATTTCTCTTCAAAAGTCATAATGCTGACCCTGAAACCATTTCACAAGGCCCCAAGGGATTGAAGGCCTCCACTGCCAAGAATCCACTTCCAGCAGAAAGGGAGTCAAGGTCTTTAGAAAGGTGGGGTAAAAAGGTATATACCTCGGCCACCCTAGCCATGAGGGCCTTAAATTGTCAGTTTCATATGCTTAAATATCAACAGTTCCTGTTATCACAATTAAGGAATAAAATGTCTCAACCTGAACAACCAGATTTAAAGGAGTTACAGGATATGATGCATAGTGTAGAACAAGTGGGTAAACACACTTTACAATGTGGTTATGATGCACTAGAGGCTTCAAGTAGAGCGGCTGCTACAGGATCAGTCATTCGCAGACATGCCTGGCTTAGAGAACAAAACTTGCCTGATCATGTCAAAGCTAAACTTCTAGATGCTCCTTTACAAAGGGATGTGCTGTTTGGAACTAATGCTGAGGAGATACTACGGAAAATGGAAGAAAAAGCCAAATCTATGCAAACTGTCAAAGCCTTTTTACAGGTCCAACCACCACGTTTTAGCAGAAATTGGCCTTCAAAAAACTGGTCCTTTCCAGCCACTGACAAGCCCCAAAGAGGTAGATACAGACACACAAGGGGCAGAGGGCAATCACAAGGATCATATAGTGGACGACAATGGCAAACTCCAGCACCAAGAGGTGGCGAGGACAGTGCACAACAATACAGGAAGCAAACCCAATGACTCCCTCATTTTCATGCCAAGCACGTCTCAGCTGGCAGCACCTTTGGGAGGAAAGCTAGCATTATTTGCAGCCAATTGGCATATTGTCACAACAGACAAATGGATCCTGGACATTATAAACAGAGGCTACAAATTTCATTTTCACACTCTTCCAAAATGAGAGGCATGCCAAACCTGCCACAGAATCAAAGGGCAGAGGCACAACTACAAATTTCAAAGCTCATAAGCATGAGAGCTATTCAAGAGGTACCTACTCACGAACAAGGTCAAGGTTTTTATTCAAGACTTTTTCTGGTACCAAGGAAAGGAACCAACTGGAGACCCATTTTGGACTTATCCATCCTAAACACATTTCTACTGCATGCCAAAATTCAAGATGCTCACATTACAGCAACTTCTTCCCATGCTGGGCAAGGAGTTTTGGCTGGTAACATTGGACCTCAAGGAGGCATACCTCCATGTCCCAATCAGACAAAGCTGCAGAAGATACCTCAGATTTCTTGCAGGTTCAATCCACTATCAATTCTCTGCATTGCCCTTTGGCTTATCTACTGCGCCCAGAGTATTCACAAAGTGCCTGGCATCAGTGATTGCCTACTGCAGACTTCAAGGGATACAAATTTACCCTTATTTGGACGACTGCCTGATCCAAGCGGACAGCAAACATACTTCTGGAACATCTGGCATATGTGACACGGTTATTGCATTCTCTGGGATACACAATCAACAAAGAGAAATCAAGGCTAACACCATCTCAGAAAATAACTTTCCTGGGTGCCAATTTGGACACAAACACCCAGATGGCCTATCTTACACCAGAAAAACAGGGGCAACTATCTCATTACTTCAAAATACTAGCAAAAAGTACCAGGCTTACTGCAAGGAAAATCCTGCAGGCTCTGGGATTCATGGCATCTTGCATTCTTTTAATCCCATGTGCAAAGCTGTATATGAGGAAACTTCAATGGTACCTAAAAAACCTATGGTCTCAACACAGTCACAGTTTGGAAACAATAATACCAATAATCCCATGTTTGCAAAAGGAATTTCTATGGTGGGCCCAAGCATGTCAAGCAAACACAGGCCTCCCATTCTGCAAGCCTCAAGCAAAGCAATTTATCACAACAGACGCCTCATATTACGCCTGGGGGGCGCACATGACGGACAGGTGCATCCAGGGCATATGGTCCCAAAAAGAAAAGCACCTTCACATCAATCAAAAAGAAATGCTAGCAGTAATAAATGCAATTACAGCTTTCAAGGACTTCCTGCATCCAGGGCAATTACTGATAAGAACAGACAACACCACAGTAATGTGGTACATAAACAAACAAGGAGGAACACATTCATACCCCTTGTGCAGACTAGCCATGACTCTTTGGAACTTGGCTCTGGAATGTCAAATCGAACTTCAAGTCCAGTACCTGCCAGGATTGGAAAACACGCTGGCAGACAATTTAAGCAGAAATATGAGAGATCCACACGAATGGAAGTTACATCCTCAGGTGTTTACAGAAATAACCCAAGTGTGGGGGAGGCCAGACATAGATCTTTTTGCCTCCCACAGGAATCATCAATTGGAAACGTTTTGTTCAAGGACCTTTCATCCAAAGGCCTGGAGAGTGGACGCACTTTCATTCAGTTGGACAGCATGGACAGTTTACGCATTCCCACCTCTGCCTCTTCTGCCCAAGGTACTTTTGAAAGCAAGAGCAGACAGACCGAAGATGATACTGATTGGCCACGGCAACACTGGTATCCACTGCTGAGGAGCCTAACACATGCTCCTCCCTGGTCCCTGCCTCTAATGCCTCTTCTGCTGACTCAGCACAGCTACAAAACTCTCCACAGTCAGCTGAAAATACTCAATCTCGCTGCATGGAAAATCCCTTAACACCACAACAGACCCTACTCTCCAAGGAGGTGCAGGATGTCATTTTGGAGGCCAGAAGGCCATCTACTAGAAAAGCTTACTCCGCAAAATGGAAGCGGTTTTGTTCTTGGAATGAGAAAAAAGGCCAGGACCCTAGAAAACTGAACTTGCCTCAGGTATTACAGTATCTAGCTGAGCTGCTGAACAGTGGGCTTTCATTTTCTTCCATAAAAATCCATGCCTCAGCCATTTCTGCAGAATACAACACGGATCCTCCTTTATTTTCTCACCCACTCTTACGACAGTTCCTCAGAGGGGCTAAGAATATTAGACCACCAAGGAAACAACCAATACCAGCCTGGGATCTTAATTACATACTAGAAAAATTAACATTGCCTCCTTTTGAACCAGCTGCCTCAACAGATTTGCAATATTTGTCCTGGAAAACTGCCTTCCTTCTGGCTATCACTTCAGCTCGTAGAGTTTCGGAACTACAGACCCTCATGGCAGTGCAGCCCTTTCTCATTTTCCATCAGGACAGGGTTTCCCTTCGTACCAACCCATCATTTTTGTCTAAAGTGGTATCCAGGGTAGCTTTAAATCAAGCCATACACCTTCCTACCTTTTACCCCAATCCTCAAAACAAAGGGGAAAGGCTGCTACATTCTTTAGACATCCATAGGCAGCTACGTTACTACTTGAATAGAACAAAGTCCTTCAGGAAATCAGAACAACTCTGTGTCCTATGCTGTAGGGGCTCAAGGGAAGCCAGTTTCCAAGCAGATTATTTCAAAGTGGATAGGCCACTGCATACGGTTTTGTTATTCCTATCATGGGAAATCTGTTCCTACAGGTATCAGTTCACACTCCACCAGGGCCACAGCTACCTCTACAGCCTTCCTCAGAGGAGTTCCTACCAAAGATATTCTGGAGGCAGCCACTTGGAGTTCTGTACATACCTTCACAAAACACTACCACCTGCCTTTATATTCCAGAACCAGAGCCGGCTTTGCCACTGCTGTTTTGCAGGGCATTCTGGCTCAACCCAGTTCCTCCTAGTACCTACCACCCTGTGCGTAGCTTTGGGACTCTACCCATCTGTGATTACTGCAGCTGTATGCACGATGAACATAGTACAGATGTCCTTCATGGATGCATCTGCAGTCATAACAACTGGGTTGTCCTGTCGTCAGGCAGCCCTTCAGTCGGCCGGATTCCAAAGTCCGGGTCCGGCTTCGGCTGATGTCGCACTTCACCCGACGTCATCTCTGTTGGCCTTCGGGTATATAAGCATCAGCTGACGCCATTTTCTTCAGTCTTTCTTGCCGCGTGGCGCCCGAAGCAGAAGCTGTTCGCAAGTGCCGGTCGGTCGGATCCAGAGATTACTTCTACGAATACTACTTCGAAGACTTCTAAAGCTAAGTACCCCGTTGGGGACTCTTTCTTGCCTCAGCCGATGTCAGAAAAAGTTAATAATTGTTTAACCTGTGGGAAACAAATACCTCATAAAGATTTCCACTCTTACTGCCTGCCCTGTTTAGGCCCAGCCCACGGCGTAGCAGCTTGTTCGTCCTGTGCTTCTTTCAACCGACGAACGCTTAGCCGTCGGTCAGAGTTTGCAGAACAGTTTTTCGGTTCTGACTTTGCGTACATTATGCCGTCGGACCCTCCGACCGCATTCTGCCAAAAGCGCAAAGACACTCGCGGTCCGCGGTTTCGGCGAAACCATGGTTAAGCAAACGCGAGTGTCTCGGTTTCGGCGAAACCGAGAAAACTGATCAAACTACACCTGAAACTATCACTACAACTGAGGTCCCTGCTAACACTCTTGAATCGGCCTCAGAAATTTTACCCACTACGGTGCTTACCACTGACTTATCAGACACCATTCCCTTGGATGTCTCTACCCCAGCACGTGGTGCTGCTAGGCCTCCAGCAGCCATGTCCATTAAGGCCTTCGCCAGGGCTAAAGCAGCCAAGACTACTAAAACAGTGCCTGTTAAACCCCTTCCACCAGGCCCTCTGCCAGTTCTCAAATGCTTACCTTGGCAGAAGATTTAATTTCATTAATTAGAGGATCTCAATCTCACCCAGACAGGGCCTCTCAGCCCCCAGAAAAGAGACCTAGGGCAGAGCCCCCTGAGCCAGTGTCCTCTGATGATTCTGCTGATGAATCAGACATAACTGACCAGCCAGAGGCTCCTTTCTCCAATTTTGAAGATTCTGATGCTGAAGAATCCATTCCAGCTGCTTCCCCTCCAGAAGAATTCTCCTTTGGGGAAACCTTGCATGCCATGCGAGAACAGTTCCAATGGCAGCATCAGGATTTTTCAGACTCCAGGAAAAGACTTAGGACCTTTTTGCACCTACCACAGCACAGGCCCTTAGCTATCCCTCCTGTTCTCTCTGTGGTGGATGATGCTTTCAATGATGCCTGCTCAGCTCCAGATTCTTTACCCCCAGCCCCTGCCAAACCAGACAGATTTTACAGGGTGCCAGATACTCATCACCACCTCTACAAGGCCCCTCTTGCCGACCCCGAAACTATATCCCAGGGTCCCAAGGCAGTAGCCGCGACTATAGCTAAAAACCCTGTTCCTTCTGAAAGGGAAGCAAGGTCATTAGACAGATGGGGTAAAAAAGTTTACACTTCAGCCACTCTTTCAGCTAGAGCTTTAAATTGTCAGTTTCACATGATACAATACCAAGAGTTTATGCTTGACCAGTTAACTAAAAAGCTAACCACTGATGAATCTCTTGATAAGAATTATGTATTAGAAATGGTAAATAACATACAGCAGGTTAGTAACCATTCTTTAAAATGTGGCTATGATGCACTGGAGGCTTCATTTAGATCAGCCATGACTGGCACAGTAATTAGAAGGCATGCATGGCTAAAGGAGCAAGCTTTACCGGATCATGTTAAATCTAAATTGCTTGATGCTCCTATGGATAAATCAAGTTTGTTTGGTACACCTGCCCAGCAGGTTATGAAGAAAATGGAAGAAAAGGCAAAATCAGTCCAGACAGTTAAAGAATTCTTGCAGGTTCAACCCCAAGGTTTAGCAGGAACTGGCCTGCCAAAATTGGTCCTTTCCTGACTTCACAAGTCGTCAAAGGGGCACGAATAGGCGTTCCAGACGCAGAAACCAATCCAGAGGAGGTGCCTACAGAGGACGGCAGTGGCAAGGTAACAACAGAGGCACAGAATCAACACCTGCCTCTACATCAACACAGCCACAGTGACTTAAACCTAAACCCGCCAACCAGGGAACAAATAGCAGCTCCTCTAGGCGGAAAGCTAACCTTATTTTCAAAAACTGGCACCACATAACAAAGGACAAGTGGATTTTACGAACCATAGATCAAGGTTACGGTTCCACTTCCACACTTTACCAGTCAAAAGAGGAATGCCAAACCTACCTCCAAATCAAAAACAGAGGCTCTACAACAGATAATGGAATTAGCAAACATGAGAGCTGTGGAAAAAGTGCCAACAGCAGAGCAAGGAAAGGGGTTCTACTCCAGACTATTCCTAGTTCCAAGAAAGGAAAAAGTTGGAGACCAATTCTAGACCTGTCTACCCTAAATACTTACATCATTGTCCCAAAATTCAAAATGCTGACCCTACAGCAACTTCTTCCCATGCTGGGCAAGGAGTGTTGGTTGGTAACTCTAGATCTCAAGGAGGCATACCTGCACGTCCCCATTCGACCTATCTGCAGAAGATACCTCAGATTTCTTGCAGGATCAGAGCACTATCAATTCTCAGCATTGCCCTTTGGCTTATCTACTGCCCAGAGTATTCACAAAATGCCTGGCATCAGTAATCGCCATTGCAGACTACAGGGAATTCAAATTTATCCATACCTGGACGACTGTCTGATACAAGGGGACAACAAAAGCAAGCTGACAACAGATTTACAAAGGGTCATTTACTTGCTTCAAGCACTGGGATACACAGTCAATTTACAAAAGTCAAGGCTGATACCATCCCAGACAAGGACTTTCCTGGGAGCGGAATTGGACACAGTAAGGCAAATGGCATTCCTAACTACAGAAAAACAAAAAGAACTCCCTCTTTACTTCTTGGCACTAACAAATCTGAACAAGTTAACAGCAAGAAAGGTACTGCAGGCCTTGGGTTTCATGGCATCATGCATATACTTGGTTCCATTTGCCAGACTACACATGAGAAAGCTTCAGTGGTACCTAAAGAATTTATGGTCCCAACACAGACACAGCCTAGAAACGGAAATTCCACTAATACCATGCTTAAAACAGGAGTTCCTATGGTGGGCTCACGCATGCCAGTCAAACCCAGGCCTGCCCTTTCGCAAAGGTCAAGCAAGCCAGACCATCACAACAGATGCTTCAGACCTGGGATGGGGGGCACATATGCTGGACAAATGCGTGCAAGGATTGTGGACACAGGACCAACTTCACCTGCACATCAACCTAAAAGAAATGCTGGCAGTAAAACTGGCAATCCAAAAGTTCAGACCATTTCTCAAGGAAGGCCAGTTGATAAGGACAGACAACACCACAGTCATGTGGTACATCAACAAACAAGGAGGCACTCATTCCTACCCCTATGCAGAATGACTTTGGAGCTGTGGACCCTGGCACTCAGCTACAACATCCAGTTACAGGCAATATTTGTACCAGGAAAAGAAAACTCTCTAGCAGATATGTTAAGCAGGACTACATCGGATGTCCACGAATGGCAGCTGCACCCGGACATCTTCAAGACCATCTCGAAGAAATGGGGAATGCCTCAGATAGATCTATTCGCATCACCTCTCAATCACCAGCTCAAAAAATTCTGCACAAGGACATTCCACCCACTAGCATGGAAAGTGGACTCGCTCTCCTTCAGCTGGAAAGGACTAACAGCATATGCATTCCCACCTCTTCCCTTGATACACAAAGTATTACTAAAAATCAAGGAGGAACGTCCAAGGATAATCCTGATAGCTCCAAACTGGCCAAGACAACATTGGCACCCACTGCTGAGGAGCATGTCTCGGAACAATATGTGGCCAATACCCCTGATGCCTTTGATGCTAACTCAGAACAACTACAGCACCATGCATCCAAACCTAAAAACGTTGCAACTGACTGCATGGAACATCACATAGCAGCTGCTAATCCACAGCTTTCACAAAGAGTTAAAGACATTATTCTTGAAGCACACAGACCTTCAACAAGAAGAAACTATGCTGGGAAATGGAAAAGGCTTGTCATTTGGAGCTCAGAAAGAGGTAAAGATGTATCAAACATAGATATGCCCAACATTCTGGAGTATCTGGCCGAACTACTTCATTCAGGCCTGTCCTATTCCTCCATCAAGATTCATGCATCAGCTATTTCAGCAGAATACAGCTTTGATCCACCTGTTTTTACACACCCTTTGCTCAGGCAGTTCCTCAGAGGAATCAAGAATGTAAAACCTCCAAGGAAACCACCATTACCAGCCTGGGACTTGAACTTTGTGCTAGAAAAATTGACTCTATCACCTTTTGAACCAGCAGTAACAGCAGACCTGCAACACCTGTCATGGAAAACTGCTTTCCTACTGGCAATTACTTCAGCAAGGAGGGTTTCAGAACTACAGGCCTTAATGGCAGTGCAACCCTTTCTAATCTTCCACCAAGATAGAGTGTCCATGAGGACTAATCCTACATTTATGCCTAAGGTGGTATCCAGAGTGTCCTTAAACCGGGCAATCCACCTACCTACCTTCTTTCCCAACCCACAAAACAGAGGGGAAAGAATACTGCATACCTTGGATGTACATAGACAGCTACGCTACTACTTGGACAGAACAAAAATAGCAGAAAGACTGACCAACTTTTGTAGCCTATGCAACAGGAAGGGAAGGAAAAGCTATTTCCAAACAGACAATCTCCAAATGGATAGGAAATTGCATACGATTCTGTTACTCCTTCCATGGAAAGCAAATTCCACAGAACATAAGACCTCATTCTACAAGGGCAACAGCCACTACCACAGCCTTCTTACGAGGTGGCTACCAAAGACATTATTGAGGCGGCTACTTGGACCTCCGTGCATACATTTGCCAAGCATTATAATTTACCTCTATATTCCAGATCCCGAGCAGGGTTTGCCACTGCTGTACTGCAAGGGATCCTAAACACACCATAATCTACCTTTATCCTCCTCCCTAGTTGGCTATGGTATTCTACCCAGTTGTTATGACTGCAGATGCATCCATGAAGGACATAGTACAGTTTTGTACCTACCATAAATGTAGATGTCCGAATTAGATAGCATCTGCAGTCAGGATTACCCTCCCTCCTTCCCCTCTGTGGTACTCCTAGGGTGTTTACCCTTCTAATAGCTAGCTAGTGGGGGGACTTCTTTCATGGTGTATTTGTTTGTATTTATGTACATACATGCTTATTTTTGTGTTTACCTCTATCTTTTGGAAACATTGGCATCTATCCAAAATTTTTAGCCTTCTAGAGGGCTTCTGGCATCTGGGGCAAGAAACACTGAAGAAAATGGCGTCGGCTGATGCTTATATACCCGAAGGCCAACAGAGATGACGTCGGGTGAAGTGCGACATCAGCCGAAGCCGGACCCGGACTTTGGAATCCGGCCGACTGAAGGGCTGCCTGACGACAGGACAACCCAGTTGTTATGACTGCAGATGCTATCCAATTCGGACATCTACATTTATGGTAGGTACAAAACTGTACTTTTTGTACCTACCATAAATGTAGATGTTCGAGTGCTAATACAGCTGCAGTACAGGTTTCCCTCCCTCCTTCCCCACTTGGTATAGGCATGGGGCCTAACAACCTCTTCATACAACCTGACTGGGTTATCCTTCTATGGTTTATTTGCTTGCAACCACTGTTTTTGGATTATATTGCATTGCATGTATACACATATAAGCATAATTTATGTATTGCCTTCCTTCTGGGGGCACCTGACATCTGGGGCAAGAAAGACTGAAGAACATGACGTCGGCTGTGTCTTATATACTCTGGCCTCACTGACGTCAGAAGAGAAAGCGACGACAACCGACGCCGGACCAAGACTTTGGAATTCGGCCGACCGAGGGACCGCCTGACGGCAGAAAACCCATCTGTGATTACTGCAGCTGTATTAGCACTCGAACATCTACATTTATGGTAGGTACAAAACTGTACTTTATTACATTTGGGTTATCCTGCTGGCAGGCTACCCGCAGTCTGCCCGAATTCCAAAGTCCTGGTCCGGCGTAGGTTGCTGTCGCCTCTTCCCTGAAGTCAGTGTGCCAGGGGTATAAAAGATGCAGCCGATGCCATTTTCTTCAGTCTTTCTTGCCACGCGGTGCCCGAAGCAAAAGCAGTTCGCAAGTGCCGGTCGGCCGACTCCTGAGATTTTCAAAATTGAATTTCAGATCCGAAGTCTTCTATAAAGCTAAGTACCCCGTTGGGGAAACTTTTTTCTTGCTCCAGACTGATGTCAGAAATAGTTAACAATTGTATTTCTTGTGGGAAGCAAATACCTAATAAGGATTTCCATTCTTACTGTATTCCTTGCCTAGGCCCTGACCATGACATAGTTGGTTGTCGGTTTTGTGCTAGATTTAACCAATGCACTATTAAGCGTCTGTACGATTTTGCTTTTCATTACTTTGGCCGAAGGTTTAACTATATAATGCCGTCGGTATGTCTTACCATAACGTTCCATCTGTGTTGTTGATCTTCTTTCATCACTTTCCACCCTCCTTCCCCTACCAAAGGCTCCTGGGGGGTACTTTGGGACCAAGTGGTGACTTAGGGCATTTACGTAAAAATGGCCTCTGCTTTACTAGTACACTATGGGCAAACTCGATCTGAGGTAACAGGGAGAAGGACAGTATGGGTAGAAACTTAGCTCGAGAGATTTTGGCTGGCGTGAGCTTGGTATTTGGCCATCTCCTTTCCGAGGGCTTGGAACTGAACCTATCAGTGATAGAAGATCAACAAGACATTTGGGGCATTATGGTGAGACATAACTTCTTTTTTGTGGACATTATAGTATCTTAGTATAGACGGCTTAGCAATTTGCTGTTTGAGGTTATCAAAAGCTTTCTATTGTTGTTTTAACCATGACCATGCAACATTTTTGCAATTCAGCGCTCTCAAAGGCACTGATAACTCAGTAAAATCAGGGATAATTTTGCCCAAATTGTTAACCATACCAAGAAAACAAGCATCAGTCACAAAAAGGTACCAACAGGAGGTGCCAAAATAATCACCGTGTAAAGATGTAGCAGCCACAAACAGATTTATTGCATAAACGCCAACCAAAATTCACAGCGTTTTCATCCACTGACTTCTTCAGATATACAAACAAATTCATCAGTTAAGGAAGCTTATATACCAAATGTTTAATTGAATAATTTATTAACTTATTTAATCAGTTCCATACAACTTTCCCCTTAAAGCCATAATAACCATACTAATATAATGAATGAATGAATGAATGAAGATAACATCAGATAAAGAAGTTGTGTTCTTATCATAATGTTCTGTTTGTGTTGTCCGTCTTCATTCTTCATTAACCCCCCCCCCCCCTTTCCCCAATTTAGGACTTCTAGAGATCTGATGGATATGTTAGTAGGAACCACAGTTCTTTGCTGAGCTCCTAACATTCTAATTTTTATCCTGTGCTGGCCTGTTTGTTAACTACGCATAGCTGTTATTGCAAACTTGATCTGAGGTAATCTGGAGGAGTGAGGAATTATGAGTAGGAGGGTGGAGCTCGAGCTTGGAATCTTTAGCTAGTGAAGTGGACGGTGGGTTCCAAGGCTTGGAACAGAGACCCACAGGTTAATGAAGAATGAATATATCCAACACAGATGGAATGTTATGGGAAGAACATAACTTTTTTTTTTTTTATTACCGATCTGGGTTTCCAGATAAATATACAAAAATTTTCCTTGACTCTGTCATACAGGATCGTGTTTCTGGGCTACCTTCTAGACACAATTGTTTTTTTTTTAACACCACTGGAGTGGGGTTTTTTTTTATCTGAAAAGCTTCCTGAGTTTCTCAAGTCAGTTTCAAACTTTTGCAAGAGAATAACTGAGGATTCTAAGGTTCATGACTTCTGTTTTCCTAATGATTCCACTCATCAGGTTACATAAGAGAAAAATTTAGTACTTTGAACCCTCACATGTATCCAATGCTTTTACCCTCTTGAAATTCAGATCACAATTTTGGGCTATGTCAAAAAGGAACTGCATTCATGGAGACAGAAAATGGCTCTAAATCTAGGGTCTCCCCTTATCTCCTCAAATCCCAAGTCCTTCTGTAATTAGGGATGCCTACATTTTTGCTTGGGTAGCAGTTTCTGTGGGGATAAAGGTGCAAGGCCTGTGGAAGGGATCCATGCCTTGAAATCTCTTCTTTATGTGTGGACCCTAGGGCTATTTCTTTATGTGTGGACCCTAGGGCTATTCCAATTGATTACAGACAGCAGCATGGTGATGTGGTACATAAACACTAGGCTGTACCCTCTGTGCAGATGGACAACGATGGCCTGGGACCTAGCTTTACAGCACTCTCTTATTTTGCTTGATGCTTGGCGGGGTTATAGTGTGAGAAAAGCTGACCCAGCACAGACCCTCGTGAATGGAAGTTGAATGAGTGTGTTTTCCAGGAGTGGATCCAGTGGTTGGGAATATCTAAAATAGATCTTTTCACCTTTAGAAACAGACAACTAAACAAATTATGCTCCAGGTCTCCTTGGAAGCACACCTGGAAAGCAAATGCATTTCTATTCCTTTGGTCAAAAATGTTTATGGATTTCCACCCTTTTCACTGTTATTCAGATTCCAGTTTTGAGTTTTATCAAGAAAGGACTACATTGGTGGAAGCAAAGAGATGACTCTTTTTGCTTGGAGAGCAGTTTCAGTGGAAGCCAAGTGCTGGGCCTGTGGAACAGTTCAGACAGATCAAAACACACAAATGTCAGAGGTGATATTTATCGTTCCCACTGCTGCATTAGCCTGTGAGTTTTGTCTTGCCTAAAACACAACTGGCCATCTTCCAAAAGCTCTGACTTCTCCCACAGATAGACTCTGACTGCTGATTGGACAGCCCTGAGGAGTCAAAATCAGCAGTGTGGAAAATCTTCAGGATTTTCTTGATGCCTCAGGAAGAAGCTGCTTTAGATGCTCCAAAATAATAGCAGCCAGCACTTCAGCTGCTTTTCTGGCAGATGAGTCCTCTGTGGGGAAATCTTCAACGCACACATCATTCTCACCACTGCAGTAGCCTGTGTGTTATATTGTGCTAAGGATACAGCAACTGGCTAGTTTCCAAAAGCTTTCATTCCCTCCCACAGTGTTACTCTGGCTGCTTATAGGCAGTTTTATTTTGGAGTGATATATATATATATATATATATATATAAGTAGCCAGAAAGACTAAAAATCAATGTTTTCTTACTGTGTTGTGCAGATGCATAAAGCTTCATGTCAGACAGATAAGCTCCCTTAGGGGAAACCTTCCAAACTGTTTTTATGAAAGTAAATGCATTTCCTATTTTGTTCTCATTTTCTGTCAGAATTTCGGTATGTCACTTTAAGAATCCCGACTTTTCAGGAATGTCGGCAGACATTCCTCAACTACAGCAATTTTAGTCTGGGAATTATTTTCTAGGTATCGGGTATATGTTTAAATTATGAGGGCTTATTTTGCACTTTTTTTAAAGCTAATTTTAAAATCAGAAAGTTTGTGTTGTGGAAATGCTTATGTACACTTTGTGACAGCCTACCACGTTTTTTTTTTTTTTTTTTTTTTTTTTTAAGTAGCAGTTCATTTTGGGTAAAACTGTCTGCTTTTTTAACAAGACATGCTTGTGTAAGTTTGTATCGGGGAACTGAAGATGTTCTTCGTGTTTCACTGTTGGGAGTCATCACAATTGGTTTATCCCTGCCAGGGTAGCACTCGGCCGGCCCGAATACCAGATGCTTAGTATTTCTGCGTCGGTTGCTGTCCTTCAGGACTGACATCAGGTCGTCAGTAGTATAAAATAAGGCAGCCGAAGCCATTACATCAGTCTTTCTTGCCGCAGAGCCCGAAGCAGAAGCAGTTCGCACGAGTGCTGGTCGGCCGCTACCTGAGTTTCGTCATCCGAATTGAAGCTGAAGTCTTCTAAAGCTAAGTACCTCGTTGGGGATCCTTTTTTCTTGCACTAACCGATGTCAGAAAAAGTTACCAATTGTCTTGCCTGTGGAAAGCAAATACCACACTGAGACTTTCATTCTTACTGCATCACTTGCTAAGGCCCAGACCACGATGTCCCACGGTGTCACTTTTGTGCTTTGTTGAATGCCAGAACTATACGTCATCAGGCCCTTATTGTAGCTAGATAATGTTATGTTGTCCCATCTCACCTTCGTTCTTGCTGGTTGGGTTCGGAGCCGATCCTCGGCTCCGATTCGGCCGATTTACTATAGCTTGAGAGCTTTTACTGGCTCGAGGCTAACCCTTATCCCAACATGCCTAGTGACAGCTACCCAGATCTTGTTTGTAATAGCCCACACTAGACATGCGTAGTAAAAAAACTATTTTTACTAAGCTCTTCTACATGAAGGTAGGAAGGAAAAGACAATGCATGGTTAACTAACCTGGTATGTCAGCAGGAAACTCAGCCAGTGTAACTAATAAACTCATCTCGAACCTCAAGGAAGGGGGAAGGAGGGGGGGATGCAAGAAGGAAGGTGAGATGAAGGACAACAAACATGGAACATTATTGTAGGTACATAACTTCATGTTATGTTGTCCCATCTCGCCTTTGCTTTTGTTGCTATTTATCGCTAATTTTCTAAATGTCCTTCATGGATGCATCTGCAGTCATAACAAGTGGGTTGTCCTGTCGTCAGGCAGCCCTGCAGTCGGCCGGATTCCAAAGTCCGGGTCCGGCTTCGGCTGATGTCGCACTCCACCCGACGTCATCTCTGTTGGTCTTTGGGTATAAAAGCATCAGCCGACGCCATTTTCCTCAGTCTTTCTTGCCGCGTGGCGCCCGAAGCAGAAGCTGTTCGCAAGTGCCTGTCGGTCGGATCCAGAGATTACTTCTACCGAATACTACTTCGAAGACTTCTAAAGCTAAGTACCCCGTTGGGGACTCTTTCTTGCCTCAGCCGATGTCAGAAAAAGTTAACAATTGTTTAACCTGTGGGAAACAAATACCTCATAAAGATTTCCACTCTTACTGTCTGCCTTGTTTAGGCCCAGCCCACGACGTAGCAGCCTGTTCGGCCTGTGCCACTTTCAACCGACGAACGCTTAGGCGTCGGTCGGAGTTTGCAGAACAGTTTTTCGGTACTGATTTTGCGTACATTATGCCGTCGGATCCTCCGACTACCCAGTCTTCCAAAAAACGCAAAGATAAAGACCGACACTCGCGGTCCGCGGTTTCGGCCGAAACCACGGTAAAGCAAACATGAGTGTCTCGGTTTGGCCCGAAACCGAGAAAACTGATCTAAGCACAGCTGAACCTATTCTTACTACTGAGGCCCCTGCTACAACTCTTGAATCGACCTCAGAATTTTTACCCACTACGGTGGTTGACTTATCAGACACCATCCCTTGGATGTCTCTACCCCAGCACGTGGTGCTGCTAGGCCTCCAGCAGCCATGTCCATTAAGGCCTTCGCCAGGGCTAAAGCAGCCAAGACTACTAAATCAGTGCCTGTTAATCCCCCCACATCCAGGCCCTCTTCTAGTTCTCAAATGCTTTCTTTGGCAGAAGATTTAATTTCTTTAATTAGAGGATCTCAATCTCACCCAGACAGGGCCTCTCAGCCCCCAGAGAAGAGACCTAGGGCAGAGCCCCCTGAGCCAGTGTCTTCTGATGATTCTGCTGATGAATCAGACATAACTGACCAGCCAGAGGCTCCCTTCTCCAATTTTGAAGATTCTGATGCTGAAGAATCCATTCCTGCTGCTTCCCCACCAGAAGAATTCTCCTTTGGGGAAACCTTGCATGCCATGCGAGAACAGTTCCAATGGCAGCAACAGGATTTTTCAGACTCCAGAAAAAGACTTAGAACCTTTCTGCACCTCCCACAGCACAGGCCCTTAGCTATACCTCCTGTTCTATCTGTGGTGGATGATGCTTTTAATGATGTTTGCTCCGCTCCAGATTCTTTACCCCCAGCCCCTGCCAAACCAGACAGATTTTACAGGGTGCCAGATACTCATCACCACCTTTACAAGGCCCCACTTGCAGACCCAGAAACTATATCCCAGGGTCCCAAGGCAGTAGCAGCGACCACAGCTAAAAACCCTATTCCTTCTGAAAGGGAAGCAAGGTCATTAGACAGATGGGGTAAAAAGGTCTACACTTCAGCTACTCTCTCAGCTAGAGCTTTAAACTGTCAGTTTCACATGATACAATACCAAGAGTTTATGCTTGATCAGTTAACTAAAAAACTAACCTCTGATGAATCTCTTGATAAGAAATATGTATTAGAGATGGTAAATAACATACAACAGGTTAGCAACCATTCTTTAAAATGTGGCTATGATGCACTGGAGGCTTAATTTAGATCAGCCATGACAGGCACAGTGATAAGAAGGCATGCATGGCTAAAGGAACAAGCTTTACCGGATCATGTTAAAGCCAAGTTGCTAGATGCTCCTATGGACAAGACAAGTTTGTTTGGTACACCTGCCCAGCAGGTTATGAAGAAAATGGAAGAAAAGGCAAAATCTGTTCAAACTGTTAAAGATTTCTTGCAGGTTCAACCCCCAAGGTTTAGCAGGAACTGGCCTGCCAAAAATTGGTCCTTTCCTGACTCCACAAAATTTCAAAGGGGCAGGAATAGACGTTCCAGAGGCAGAAACCAACCCAGAGGAGGTGCCTACAGAGGACGACAGTGGCAAGGTAACAACAGAGGCACAGACACAGCCACTGCCACTACATCAGCACAACCACAGTGACTTAATCCTAACTCCGCCTACCAGGGAACAAATTGCAGCTCCTCTAGGCGGAAAGTTAACCTTATTTTCAAAGAACTGGCACTACATAACAAAAGACAAGTGGATTTTACAAACCATAGATCAAGGTTACCGGTTTCACTTCCACACTTTACCAGTCAAAAGAGGAATGCCAAATCTACCTCCAAATTAAAAAACAGAGGCTCTACGCCAGATAATGGAGTTAGCCAACATGAGAGCTGTGGAAAGAGTGCCAACAGCAGAACAAGGAAAGGGGTTCTATTCCAGACTTTTCCTAGTTCCAAGAAAGGAAAAAAGTTGGAGACCAATTCTCGATCTGTCCACCTTAAATACATACATCATTGTCCCAAAATTCAAAATGCTGACCCTACAGCAACTTCTTCCCATGCTGGGCAAGGAGTCTTGGCTGGTAACTCTAGATCTCAAGGAGGCATACCTGCACGTCCCCATTCGACCAATCTGCAGAAGATACCTCAGATTTCTTGCAGGATCAGAGCACTATCAATTCTCAGCATTGCCCTTTGGCTTATCTACTGCCCAGAGTATTCACAAAATGCCTGGCATCAGTAATCGCCCATTGCAGACTACAGGGAATTCAAATTTACCCATACCTGGACGACTGCCTGCTACAAGGGACAACAAAAGCAAGCTGACAACAGATTTACAAAGGGTCATTTACTTGCTACAAGGACTGGGATACACAGTCAATTTACAAAAGTCAAGGCTGATACCATCCCAAACAAGGACATTCTTGGGCTGAATTGGACACAGTACAACAAATGGCATTCCTGACTACAGAAAAACAAAAGAACTTCCACTTTACTTCTTGGCACTAACAAAACTGAACAAGTTAACAGCAAGAAAATTTCTGCAGGCCTTGGGCTTCATGGCATCATGCATAATCTTGGTCCCATTTGCCAGACTACATATGAGGAAACTACAGTGGTACCTAAAGAATTTATGGTCCCAACACAGACACAGTCTAGAAACAGAAATCCCACTAATTCCATGCTTAAAACAGGAGTTCCTATGGTGGGCTCAGGCATGCCAGTCAAACCCAGGCCTACCCTTTCGCAGATGTCAACCAAGCCAGACCATCACAACAGACGCTTCAGACCTAGGATGGTGGGTCCACATGCTGGACAAATGCGTGCAAGGATTGTGGACACAGGATCAACTTCACCTGCACATCAATCTAAAAGAAATGCTGGCAGTAAAACTGGCAATCCAAAAGTTCAAACCATTCCTCAAAGAGGGCCAGTTGATGATAAGGACAGACAACACCACAGTCATGTAGTACATCAACAAACAGGGAGGCACTCATTCATACCCCCTATGCAGAATGACCTTGGAGCTGTGGACCCTGGCACTCAGCTACAACATTCAGTTACAGGCAATATTTGTACCGGGAAAGACAATACTCTAGCAGACATATTAAGCAGAACCACGTCGGATGCCCACGAATGGAAACTGCACCCGGACATCTTCAAGACCATCTCAAAGAAATGGGGAATGCCACAGATAGACCTATTCGCATCACCTCTCAATCACCAGCTCAAAAATTCTTCACAAGGACATTCCATCCACTAGCATGGAAACTGGACTCACTCTCCTTCAACTGGAAAGGCCTAACAGCATATGCATTCCCACCTCTTCCTTTGATACACAAGGTACTACTAAAAATCAAGGAAGAACGTCCAAGGATAATCCTGATAGCCCCAAACTGGCCAAGACAACACTGGTACCCACTACTGAAGAGCATGTCTCGAACAATATGTGGCCAATACCCTGATGCCTTTGATGTTAACTCAGATGAACTACAGCATCATACATCCAATCCTAAAACGCTACAACTGACTGCATGGAACATCACATAGCAGCAGCTAATCCAGAACTTTCTCAAAGAGTTAAAGACATTATTCTTGAAGCACGCAGACCTTCAACAAGAAGGAACTATGCTGGAAAATGGAAAAGGTTTGTCATTTGGAGTACCGAAAGAGGAAAAGATGTGTCAAACATAGATATGCCTAACATTCTGGAGTATCTGGCGAACTTCTTCATTCAGGCCTGTCCTACTCCTCCATCAAGATACATGCATCAGCTATTTCAGCAGAATACAGCTTTAATCCACCTGTTTTTCGCACCCTTTGCTCAGGCAGTTCCTCAGAGGAATCAAGAATGTAAAACCTCCAAGGAAACCACCATTACCAGCTTGGGATTTAAACTTTGTGCTAGAAAAGTTGACACTATCACCCTTTGAACCAGCAGCAACAGCAGACCTACAACACCTGTCATGGAAAACTGCTTTCCTACTGGCAATTACTTCAGCAAGGAGGGTTTCAGAACTACAGGCCTTAATGGCAGTGCAACCCTTCCTAATCTTCCACCAAGATAGAGTGTCCATGAGGACTAATCCTACATTTATGCCCAAGGTGGTATCCAGAGTATCTTTGAACCAGGCAATCCACCTACCTACCTTCTTTCCCAACCCACAAAACAGAGGGAAAGAATACTGCATACCTTGGATGTACATAGACAGCTACGCTACTACTTGGACAGAACAAAAATAGCAGAAAGAATGACCAACTTTTTGTTGCCTATGCAACAGGAAGGGAAGGAAAAGCTATTTCCAAACAGACAATCTCCAAATGGATAGGAAATTGCATACGATACTGTTACTCCTTCCATGGAAAACCAATTCCACAGAACATAAGACCTCATTCTACAAGAGCAACAGCCACTACCACAGCCTTCTTACGAGGAGTGGCAACCAAAGACATTATTGAGGCGGCTACTTGGACCTCCGTGCATGCATTTGCCAAGCATTATAATTTGCCTCTATATTCCAGATCCCGAGCAGGGTTTGCCACTGCTGTACTGCAAGGGATCCTAAACACACCATAATCTACTTTTATCCTCCTCCCTTAGTTGGCTATGGTATTCTACCCACTTGTTATGACTGCAGATGCATCCATGAAGGACATAGTACAGTTTTGTACCTACCATAAATGTAGATGTCCGAACTGGATAGCATCTGCAGTCAGGATTACCCTCCTCCTTCCCCTCTGTGGTACTCCTAGGGTGTTTACCCTCCTAATAGCTAGCTGTTGGGGGGGGGGAGTCTTTTATGGTGTATTTGTTTGTATATATGTACATATATGCTTATTGTTGTGTTTACCTCTATCTATTTGGAAACATTGGCATCTATCCAAATTTTAGCCTGCAAGAGGGCTACTGGCATCTGGGGCAAGAAACACTGAGGAAAATGGCGTCGGCTGATGCTTTTATACCCGAAGACCAACAGAGATGACGTCGGGTGGAGTGCGACATCAGCCGAAGCCGGACCCGGACTTTGGAATCCGGCCGACTGCAGGGCTGCCTGACGACAGGACAACCCACTTGTTATGACTGCAGATGCTATCCAGTTCGGACATCTACATTTATGGTAGGTACAAAACTGTACTTTTGTTGTGGTTGTATTAACTTGTTAGTGTGTACTATCCCCCTTTAGTCTAACGACCCCTTTCTGTGCTGTTGTGATACTTTTGGCTGTCATTTTTTTTTTTATCCTCAAGCCTTGCTTTCCCCTTAGAGCCCGTTTAAATTAGAGGGTTCTTCCTCTTTCCTCATCCTTTTCTGGGATTGCCGTTTAAGTTAGAGGCTCCCGGGAGAGTCACTGTCTAAGTTAGAGGCTGTCCACCTTCTTTCTTCTCCCTTAGAAAAAAAAAAAAAAAAAAAGTTCTTCCTTTTTTGCTGTTACAGCCTAGTTACTGTTAGTTGTTGTGTGCTGTTAGCTGATAGCTTTCTGTTTTTTTTTCTGGTACTGTGAAAATTTCCTTGACTGGTGTTTACTATGTCTAAAGATTTGAAACCCTCTGGGTTTAAAAAACACAACTCATGTTGCCAGAAAATGTCCCTTACGGGTAGGCACATGAGTTGCGTTTATTGTCTAGGGGCTTTTCACCTGCAGGACTCTTGGTCGATCTGTCACGCTTTCAGTTCCAGAGTCCTGCAGGAGAGAAGAAATAAACTTATTTTATGTGGCCTCCTGAAGAACCCTCAAGATTCTTTTTCTCAGGGTCTTCAGCCAGCTAAAGTGTCTGAGGAATACTCCTAGACATCGGTTCAGAGTTCGGAACAGACAAAAATCACTGAGAAGCCTTCGGCTCTATCTGCTCCCAGCATTGGCTCTGACAAAGCTAAGTCTCAGGCGGCTCCATCTGTATCCTCGGAGCCAGTCCGGACCCATAAGAGATCAAGGTCTCCTTCTTTGGAGCTGGTACGCTCTGCTCCACAATCTCCTCTACTACAACCTATCAGGTAGTCACCTGTCCTCTTCACACTCCTCTCGGTCTTCCAGACTCTTGGATTACGATGTGGAGAGAGTGGTGAACAGGCTCCTCAAGTCACAGGCACTTGCTAAATTACTTTCAAACCCAGCCCATAAGGAATTGGCTCCTTTGGCCCTTCCAGCTTCTCCATCGATTCCTCCTGCGACTCTCTTGAGCTCAGAGCCGGAGTGTATGGAGGTCGTGGTGGTGGAACCGTTGGCTCCAGTTTCTTCTCCCTTATCGGTTCCGACTGCTTCGATCTCTTCGATGTCTCAGTCCGTCGAGGGATCTGGGTGCCAAAGCTCCTTCGCCGGCTCTGAGGGGTGAAGTAGCATTGGACCCTTGTCCGACCCCGCTCTCCCTCGCAGAGCTTTGGCGCAGGTGAGCTCTGCTCCTACATCGGCTTCGGAGCCATCGCTCCTGGTTCGAAGGAGATCTCCGGGCTCTTCGGAGCCGGCAGCTCCTTAGACTCGGGACCGTGGCGCCTTCGAGGTGATGAGGGGTGTGCTCTCTCCTGAGACTGCTCCACCCTCGGCTCCATTGGCTCCTTCTCCCTCTTTGCCTGTGCCTGCCTTTGTCCCTCCTCCTGCCTCCAAGTGTGGGGAACCTGTGCCCCAGGACACCCCAATGGGTGACCCCACCTCTTCTGAAACCTCCCCCAAACATTAGGAGGAGGTCCCTCAGAAGAAGAAATGTAAGAGGAAGTAGCTAGACTCCCCTGAGTCTATCACTTCGGATACCGACTTGGATGAATCGGAAGGCTCCCCACGGTCCCCCTCTGAGGCAGTTTCTTTTTCAGAAATTTTGGAAATCCTTAGAGGGGTGGCTGGAAGTCCCTAGCCCCTTCTGAGGATGAGTCTGTCTAACTGGATGCATTTGGTTCCCAACCCTCCACCTCTTGGGTTTCTCTGTCTTTCGACCCACTTTTGTCTGTAGTGAGTCGAAAGGCGTGGAGCACTCCAGAGACCATGAAATCAGTTCCGAGGAGACCGAACAAATTTATTACTGCTCCAGAGTATAAGTCTTTCCTGTCCAAAGGGGTCCCTGCTGATGCCATGGTGGTGGCAGCAGCCACTAAGAAGGAACTTAAGGAAACTTCTTCATCTGTCCATCCGTCGAACAAAGAGTCTCGTACAATGTAGAGGTATAGGAAGCGTATGTTTTCTTCAGCGACCTTTACTCTCAGTTCGCTGAATTACTTGTCTCATTTCACATGACTTCAGAGGGATCTCCTGAAAGAGCTAGGAGGTAACCTGCAAGATCCTACAGCTGAGGGAGATGCGAGCAGGGCTGCTTCCCAACTTGCGATCTTGACTGCCGTGGTTAAAACCTTCATGAGGCTCATTTCTTATGCGGCAGATGGAGCGAGTAGGGCAGCAGGTACCGGAGTAGCTTTGCAGGGACACTCCTGGATGCTCCTTTCGCCTTTGTCAATTTGCGGAACCTTTCAAGTCGTCATTTACCAACACCCCCTTCAATGGCTCATCCTTGTTCGGGCCTCAGGTTAAAGAGACTCTCACCAGCTGTAAACACGATGGCAAGACACACTCTGCTGTAGGAGTTCGTTTTTCCACTCCATCTAGACCCTATCCTAAAGGTCAGAAGAGTGGAAAATTGTGGTTCTGAAAATCCCAGCAATCTTCACCTGACACACGTGGAGATTTTTCCCCCAGGGGCAGAGGGGGGTAACAACGGAAGACACCGCACTCGTGGCAGAGGGGGGTATGCAACAGCAGGGCAAAAGAGATACTTTCTCTGCTAGACCCTTCCAGCACTCTCCTGAAGGGAGGCCTGGCTGTCCACCTGTGGAGGCAGTCGGGGGCAGAATATCACTGCACCCAGCAGCCTGGCAATCTGTCACGAGAGAAACAAGGGTACTGCCGATAATATCCAGGGGTTACAAAATTTCCTTTTTTCAGCCCCCCCCCCCCCCTCAAAACACAAACTTTCTATCCCAGATGTTCCACCCAATCTTTGGGATCATGCAATCCTAGAGGTTCAAAGATTGCTAGAAAAAAGATCCATCCAGGAGGTCCCCGCAGACCAAATCGGATCCGGAACTTACTCAAGGTTCTTAGTTCCAAAAAAGACAGGGGACTGGAGACCCATTTTGGATCTCAGCAAACTAAACCAATCGGTAAAAAAGACAAAGGTCCGGATGGTAACACTGCAGTCCCCATTCTTCCCTTCTGGGGTCAGGACAATTGGATGTGCTCCGTAGATCTCCAGGAGGCGTACTACCATATAAAAATGGACAGGCAATCCAGGAGATTCCTACGCTTCTGGCTGGGAGCCAGTCATGATCAGTTCAGGGCCTTGCCCTTTGCTCTCACCACAGCCCCCCAGGGTGTTCACCAAGTGTATGTCAGTGGTCACAGCTCACGTGCGGCAAATAGGATTCCAGGTGTTTCTATATCTAGACGACTGGCTTCTCACTGCCCACCGAGCATTAACTGATCAAAGTACGGGACTACACAATCCAAACTTGTTCCCAGTTAGGCATCACCATAAACTATGAAAGGTCTGCCTTGTTGCCTTGTCAGTCTGTTACCTTTATAGGGGCAGACTTGGATACAAGACGCATGATAGCAAAACTGCCTCAAGAAAGGGTGTCAACCATTCATCAGCAAAATTTGTTTCTCATAAAGAAGACCAGAGTTCAGGCAAGACACGTTTTACAAGTACTGGGCTCAGTGGCTGCAGCAGTTACGATAGTTCCTTTAGCATGCTTACACTTGCGGATTCTACAGTGGCTTCTTTTTCCTCAGTGGTCTTACCAGGATTTGCCAATGTCACACATGATCTTGATCACGGAATATTGCAAAAAGGACCTACTATGGTGGCTTGTCTTGCCCCGGGCGACTCTGGGCAGACCCTTTCTAGACCCCCATCCGGTAGCCACAGTGACTACAGACACTTCCTAGATAGAGTGGGGGGGGCATTATCTGAGGCAGACTGTCCAAGGAACGTGGCAACCTCACGAGTGCCATTTACACATCAATGTTCTACAGATGAGCGGTGCTTCTGACATTGCAAGCACTTAGACTCTCTACCTATCAGGACCATTGCAGTCCAGACAGACAATGTTAGTGGTATGGTACATCAGCAAACAGGGCAGAACCAGATCTTACTTGTGTCGGGAGGGACTTCGAGTATGGCAATGGGCGATATCTTCCCAACATTTTCTGATTGCGACTCACATTCCCAGAAAATCCAATGTGATAGCGGACAGGCTCAGCAGGGCTATCCTCATGCCTCATGCGCGGTCCCTGAAGCAAGAAGTTGCATGCTTGATTTTCTGCAAACGGGGCTAGCCATACTGCAATCTTTTTGCCACTCCCCTAAACAACAAATGTAGTAGCTACTTTGCCCTAGATGTTCATCGTATTTCACTGTTGCAGTCATTACACTTGGGTTATCCTGCTGGCAGGCTACCCGCAGTCGGCCTGAATTCCAAAGTCTTGGTCCGGCATCGGTTGCTGTCACCTCTTCCCGGACGTCAGTGCGCCAGGCATATATAAGTTGCAGCCAGTGCCATTTTCTTCAGTCTTTCTTGCCGCGCGGTGCCCGATGCAAAAGCAGTTCGCAAGTGCCGGTCGGCCGACTCCTGAGATTTTCGAAATTGAATGTCAGATCCGAAGTCTTCAATAAAGCTAAGTACCCCGTTGGGGAAACTTTTTCTTGCTCCAGACCGATGTCAGTAAAAGTTAACAATTGTATTTCTTGTGGGAAGCAAATACCTCATAAGTATTTTCATTCTTACTGTATTCCTTGCCTAGGCCCCGACCACGACATTGCTAGTTGTCGGTTTTGCGCTAGATTCAACCAACGCTCGATTTTGCTTTACATTACTTTGGCCGAAGGTTTAACTATATAATGCCGTCAGAACAACCGACAACCGGAATTCATAAAAAAACGCAAGGACAAAGAAAAGGACAGGCATCAGAGGTCCAAAACCGACGACAAAGCCTCTTCTAGGCCAGTCACCGGTTCGCCGGTTCTCAGTGAGGCGCTTTCGCAGCCCCTGACACCCGCTACCTCAGAGCCACAGGCCGCCTCCAACTCCCACGTGGAGACAACTAGGCCTCTGGAAACTCAAGGTATTCGGCCTACGGAAACTATTCCCTCAGATGGGTCCGGAGCCGCTGAGCAGGCATCGGATTCTGAGGGTGTTTTCAGACCTACACAGCTTACTATCAAGACTACTTCAGCAGCCAAGGCAAAGTCCAAAACTCCTATAAAGACAAAGAAACAAGTACAGCATCCACCTGGGCAGTCATCCATGCCAAAGAAACAGATGCTTAAAATGGCCGAAGACCTAATTACTCTGATCAGGGGTTCCCATCCCCCACCTGATAAAAGGCCTAGGCAAGATACTGACTATGATTCCTCTGACCAGGTTTCCATTTCCTCTTCAGAACAGGGATACTCTCTTCCTCCCTATGAGGATTCTGACGCTGAAGAATCTATTCCTTCAGCATCTCCTCCAGAGGATTCCTCTTTTGGGGAAACCCTGCACACCATGAGGGAGCATTTCCATTGGGAGAGCCAGGATTATTCAGAATCCAAGAAAAGGCTCAGCAATTTTCTTTTACTGCCTCAGCACAGGCCCCTTGCTATTCCCCCTGTACTAGATATTGTTGATGATGTTTTTTCTGAATCCTGTTTGTCTCCTGATTCTTTGCCCCCTGCACCAGTTAAGCCAGATAGGTACTACAAGGTCCCAGATTCACATACATTTCTTTATAAGAGCCCTGCTGCTGACCCAGAAACAATTTCTCAGGGTCCCAAAGGGGTCAAGGCTTCCACTGCAAAAAATCCTGTTTCCTCTGATAGGGATTCTAGAGCACTGGACAGATGGGTGAAAAAAGTTTACACCTCTGCTACTTTAGCTGTAAGGGCTTTAAACTGTCAGTTTCACATGCTTAAATATCAACAATACCTAATGTCTTTGCTCAAACAGAAAATGCTTACAAGCTCAGAATGTCCTGAAAATAAGGAAATGCAGGATTTATTGCATGCAGCTGAAAAAGTGGAAAGCATACTTTGCAATGTTGTTTTGATTCATTAGAGGCTTCTTGCAGAGCCGCAGTTACAGGTTCTGTCATTCGTAGACATGCTTGGTTAAAAGAACAAAGTTTATCTGATCATGTTAAAGCAAAATTGTTGGATGTTCCATTACAGCATGATACTTTGTTTGGTGTTAAGGCAGAAGAGGTGTTAAAGAAAATGGAGGCTAAAGCAAAATCAATGCAGACAGTAAAGGATTTCTTACAGGCTTAGCCACCCAGATTTAGCAGGAACTGGCCTTCAAAAAATTGGTCCTTTCCAGTGTCAGACAGGCCACAAAGAGGCAGATATAGACGCCCAAGAGGCAGATCTAAGCCACAAGGCACATACAGACCTAAGCAATGGGGTGCTTCAGCCCCCAAAGGCAGAGAAGGCAAATCACAACCTTACAGGAAACAGTCCCAATGACTTCCATCTACCAGTGCCAAGCACTTACCTTTTGGCGGCACCCTTAGGGGGAAAACTAGCACTTTTCTCACAAAATTGGCACATAATTACCCAAGACAAATGGGTACTGAATATTGTTTCCCAGGGTTACAGGTTCCACTTTCGCACCCTATCAAGGCCAAAAGGTTTGCCAGACCTGCCACACAATCAATGGGCAGAGGCACAAAAACAAATTTCTGCTCTCATGGACATGAGGGCTATTCAAAAAGTACCACAGCAAGAGAAGGGACAAGGATTTTATTCAAGGCTTTACTTGGTGCCCAGAAAGGACAAAGCTTGGAGACCAGTACTGGACCTGTCTACTTTAAATACTTTCCTGGACGTTCCAAAATTCAAAATGTTGACACTGCAGCAACTTCTACCCATGCTGGGCAAAAAGGCTTGGCTAGTTGCTTTGGACCTCAACGAGGCATACCTGCATGTCCCAATCAGACAGTCTTGCCGAAGATACCTCAGATTCATAGCTGGCTCAATGCATTACCAATTCTCTGCACTGCCCTTTGGCTTATCTACTGCTCCCAGGGTCTTCACAAAATGCCTGGCACCAGTAATTGCATTTTGCAGACAAAAAGGATTTCAAATATATCCCTATTTGGATGACTGCCTTATTCAAGCAGACAGCAAGGGCATTCTACTAAAGCATCTGGCGTTTGTAAAAAGATTACTAACTTGCCTAGGGTACACAGTAAACGAAAAGTAATCAAAACTAGTGCCCTCTCAAGAGATAATATTCCTGGGTGCAAGCATAAATACAACTGCCCTGATGGCTTATCTCAAGCCAAACAAACAAAGGCAACTCACTCATTACTTCCAAATGATGGCAACAAAGACCCAGCTACCTGCAAGAAAAATTCTGCAGGCTTTGGGCTTCATGGCATCCTGCATCCTGCTAATTCCATATGCAAGACTGTATATGAGGAAGCTACAATGGTATCTAAAAAGTGTTTGGACTCAACATTGCCACAGCCTGGAAACAATAATTAATTTCATTCTCTGCCTGCAACAAGAGTTTCGATGGTGGGCACTGGCCTGTCACCACAACAAGGGAAGGCCATTCACTTTATCCACAGCCAGGCAGACACTAACAACAGATGCATCGGATTATGCCTGGGGAGCACACATGGCGGGAAAATGTATGCAGGGCACGTGGCCCACAGACGAAATGCATCTTCATATTAATCAAAAAGAGATGCTAGCTGTACAGAATGCCCTGACAGCCTTCAACGATCTGCTGCATCCAGGACAACTATTACTAAAGATGGACAATACTACAGTCATGTGGTACATCAACAAGCAAGGGGGCACACATTCCTACCCCCTCTGCAGGCAAGCCATGACTTTGTGGAACACAGTACTGGCCTATCAAGTACATCTGCAGGCACAATTCCTGCCAGGAAAAAAAAAATACTCTGGCAGACGAACTAAGCAGAAACCTCATGGACCCTCACGAGTGGAAACTAAATCCACAAGTCTTCAGCATGATAACAAAGAAATGGGGATGCCCAGACATAGATCTATTTGCCTCCCCGCACAACTGCCAACTACAGTGATTCTGCACAAGGACTTATCACTCACAAGCATGGAAGGTGGATGCTCTATCATTCAGCTGGAAAAGCCTAACAGTTTATGCGTATCCAGCACTGCCTCTACTCCCCAAGGTACTCCTAAAAGTCAGACAAGTGAAGCCAGAAATTATTCTGATTGCCCCAGACTGGCCACGCCAGCACTGGTACCCAATCCTAAAGACCTTGTCTCAAGGGCCAGCCTGGTCTTTACCTCAAATTCCTCATCTGCTGACCCAACAAAACAATCAGATCCTACACATCCAGGTCAAAACCTTAAATCTGGCTGCATGGGAAATAATATAGCCACTCAGAACACATCTCTTTCTAAAGCAGTTATGGATGTCATTTTGGAAGCCAGGAGGCCCAGCACCAGGAAATCTTATGCAGAAACATGGAAGAGATTCTGTGCTTGGAACCAGGCACAAGGATTTGAACTGCTTGTTCCTAATATTCCTCAGATTTTGCAATACCTAACTGAGATGCTGGACAAAGGCCTATCCTTCTCATCAATAAAGATCCATGCCTCTGCCATTTCAGTTCATTACAATACCGAGCCTCCTACTTTCTCTTATCCACTACTAAGACAGTACCTCAGAGGGGCAAAAAACACAAGACCCCCAAGGAGAGCACCTATACCTACATGGCACCTCAATTTTGTCTTGGAAAAGCTCGCACTACCTCCCTTTGAGCCAGCCAATACAGCTGAGATAAAATTCTTATCATGGAAAACTGCTCTGCTCCTAGCAATAACTTCAACAAGAAGAGTCTCAGAGTTACAGGCATTAATGGCAGTGTAACCTTTTATCATTTTTCATCCGGACAGGGTTTCTCTCAGGACAAACCTAACATTTATGCCAACGGTAGTATCCAGCGTGGCTCTTAACCAAACCATTCATTTGCCAAACTTTTATCCAAATCCCCAGAATAAGGGGGAGAGCCTTCTGCACTCTTTAGACATGCACAGACAGCTACGCTTCTACTTGGACAAAACAAAAGCTTTTAGAAAAACTGAGCAACTATTTTTGGCATATGCTGCAGGATCACAAGGAAAGTCCATTTCAAAGCAGACTATTTCAAAATGGATAGGACACTGCATTCGTTTCTGCTATGCACAGCATGGCAAATCAGTGCCTAAGAACATTAGGCCACATTCTACCAGGGCAGCAGCCACACCAGCAGCCTTTCTCAGGAGTACCAACCAAGGAAATTTTGGAGGCTGCAACTTGGAGTTCATTGCACACTTTTACCAAGCACTATCACTTACCTCTTTACTCTAAATCCAGAACAGGCTTTGCCACTGCAGTTTTGCAGGGCCTCATAGCCACTCCTAATCCTATTTAGACCCAGCCGCCCAATCTCAACTTTGGGATTCAACCCAAGTGTAATGACTGCAACAGTGAAACACGAAGAACATAGTACAGATGTCCTTCATGGATGCATCTGCAGTCATAACAAGTGGGTTGTCCTGTCGTCAGGCAGCCCTTCAGTCGGCCGGATTCCAAAGTCCGGGTCCGGCTTCGGCTGATGTCGCACTCCACCCGACGTCATCTCTGTTGGCCTTCGGGTATAAAGGCATCAGCCGACGCCATTTTCCTCAGTCTTTCTTGCCGTGGCGCCAAGCAGAAGCTGTTCGCTAGTGCCGGCCGGTCGGATCCAGAGATTACTTCTACCGAATACTACTTCAAGACTTCTAAAGCTAAGTACCCCGTTGGGGACTCTTTCTTGCCTCAGCCGATGTCAGAAAAAGTTAACAATTGTTTAAACTGTGGGAAACAAATACCTCATAAAGATTTCCACTCTCACTGTCTGCCTTGTTTAGGCCCAGCCCACGACGTAGCAGCCTGTTCGGCCTGTGCTTCTTTCAACCGACGAACGCTTAGGAGTCGGTCGGAGTTTGCAGAACAGTTTTTCGGTTCTGATTTTGCGTACATTATGCCGTCGGATCCTCCGACTACCCAATCTACCAAAAAACGCAAAGATAAAGACCGACACTCGCGGTCCGCGGTTTTGGCCGAAACCATGGTCAAGCAAACCGCGAGTGTCTTGGTTTCGGCCGAAACCGAGAAAACTGAAAAAAGTACAGCTGAACCTATTCCTACAACTGAGGCCCCTGCTACAACTCTTGAATCGACCTCAGAAATTTTACCCACTACGATGGTTGACTTATCAGACACCATCCCCTTGGATGTCTCTACCCCAGCACGTGGTGCTGCTAGGCCTCCAGCAGCCATGTCCATTAAGGCCTTCGCCAGGGCCAAAGCAGCCAAGACTACTAAAACAGTGCCTGTTAAACCCCCCACATCCAGGCCCTCTTCTAGTTCTCAAATGCTTACTTTGGCAGAAGATTTAATTTCTTTAATTAGAGGATCTCAATCTCACCCAGACAGGGCCTCTCAGCCCCCAGAGAAGAGACCTAGGGCAGAGCCCCCCGAGCCAGTGTCCTCTGATGATTCTGCTGATGAATCAGACATAACTGACCAGCCAGAGGCTCCCTTCTCCAATTTTGAAGATTCTGATGCTGAAGAATCCATTCCAGCTGCTTCCCCACCAGAAGAATTTTCCTTTGGGGAAACCTTGCATGCCATGCAAGAACAGTTCCAATGGCAACAACAGGATTTTTCAGACTCCAGAAAAAGACTTAGGACTTTTCTGCACCTCCCACAGCACAGGCCCTTAGCTATACCCCCTGTTCTCTCTGTGGTGGATGATGCTTTCAATGATGTTTGCTCCGCTCCAGATTCTTTACCCCCAGCCCCTGCCAAACCAGACAGATTTTACAGGGTGCCAGATACTCATCACCACCTTTACAAGGCTCCACTTGCAGACCCAGAAACTATATCCCAGGGTCCCAAGGCAGTAGCCGCGACCATAGCTAAAAACCCTACTCCTTCTGAAAGGGAAGCAAGGTCATTAGACAGATGGGGTAAAAGGTCTACACTTCAGCTACTCTCTCAGCTAGAGCTTTAAACTGTCAGTTTCACATGATACAATACCAAGAGTTTATGCTTGATCAGTTAACTAAAAAACTAACCACTGATGAATCTCTTGATAAGAAATATGTATTAGAGATGGTAAATAACATACAACAGGTTAGCAACCATTCCTTAAAATGTGGCTATGATGCACTGGAGGCTTCATTTAGATCAGCCATGACAGGCACAGTGATAAGAAGACATGCATGGCTAAAGGAACAAGCTTTACCGGATCATGTTAAAGCTAAGTTGCTAGATGCTCCTATGGACAAGACAAGTTTGTTTGGTACACCTGCCCAGCAGGTTATGAAGAAAATGGAAGAAAAGGCAAAATCTGTTCAAACTGTTAAAGATTTCTTGCAGGTTCAACCCCCAAGGTTTAGCAGGAACTGGCCTGCCAAAAATTGGTCCTTTCCTGACTCCACAAAATTTCAAAGGGGCAGGAATAGACGTTCCAGAGGCAGAAACCAATCCAGAGGAGGTGCCTACAGAGGAAGACAGTGGCAAGGCAACAACAGAGGCACAGACACAGCCACTGCCACTACATCAACTCAACCACAGTGAATTAACCCTAAATCCGCCTACCAGGGAACAAATAGCAGCTCCTCTAGGTGGAAAGTTAACCTTATTTTCAAAGAACTGGCACTACATAACAAAGGACAAGTGGATTTTACAAACCATAGATCAAGGTTACCGGTTTCACTTCCACACTTTACCAGTCAAAAGAGGAATGCCAAATCTACCTCCAAATCAAAAAACAGAGGCTCTACGCCAGATAATGGAGTTAGCAAACATGAGAGCTGTGGAAAGAGTGCCAACAGCAGAGCAAGGAAAGGGGTTCTACTCCAGACTATTCCTAGTTCCAAGAAAGGAAAACAGTTGGAGACCAATTCTCGACCTGTCCACCTTAAATACATACATCATTGTCCCAAAATTCAAAATGCTGACCCTACAGCAACTTCTTCCCATGCTGGGCAAGGAGTCTTGGCTGGTAACTCTAGATCTCAAGGAGGCATACCTGCACATCCCCATTCGACCAATCTGCAGAAGATACCTCAGATTTCTTGCAGGATCAGAGCACTATCAATTCTCAGCATTGCCTTTTGGCTTATCTACTGCGCCCAGAGTATTCACAAAATGCCTGGCATCAGTAATCGCCCATTGCAGACTTCAGGGAATTCAAATTTACCCATACCTGGACGACTGCCTGCTACAAGGGGACAACAAAAGCAAGCTGACAACAGATTTACAAAGGGTCATTTACTTGCTACAAGCACTGGGATACACAGTAAATTTACAAAAGTCAAGGCTGATACCATCCCAGACAAGGACATTCTTGCTGAATTGGACACAGTAAAACAAATGGCATTCCTGACTACAGAAAAACAAAAACAACTTCCTCTTTACTTCTTGGCACTAACAAAACTGAACAAGTTAACAGCAAGAAAAGTACTGCAGGCCTTGGGCTTCATGGCATCATGCATAATCTTGGATCCATTTGCCAGACTACATATGAGAAAACTACAGTGGTACCTAAAGAATTTATGGTCCCAACACAGACACAGTCTAGAAACAGAAATCCCAATAATTCCATGCTTAAAACAGGAGTTCCTATGGTGGGCTCAGGCATGCCAGTCAAACCCAGGCCTACCCTTTCGCAGATGTCAAGCAAGCCAGACCATCACAACAGACGCTTCAGA
This sequence comes from Protopterus annectens, assembly GCF_019279795.1. NCBI lineage: Eukaryota > Metazoa > Chordata > Ceratodontiformes > Protopteridae > Protopterus > Protopterus annectens. Next base: position 273,934,599 of record NC_056734.1, read on the forward strand.
CCTAGGATGGGGGCCCACATGCTGGACAAATGCGTGCAAGGATTGTGGACACAGGATCAACTTCAACTGCACATCAACCTAAAAGAAATGCTGGCAGTAAAACTGGCAATCCAAAAGTTCAAACCATTTCTCAAGGAGGGCCAGTTGATGATAAGGACAGACAACACCACAGTCATGTGGTACATCAACAAACAGGGAGGCACTCATTCATACCCCCTATGCAGAATGACCTTGGAGCTGTGGACCCTGGCACTCAGCTACAATATCCAGTTACAGGCAATATTTGTACCAGGGAAAGACAATACCCTAGCAGACATATTAAGCAGAACCACTTCGGATGCCCACGAATGGAAGCTTCACCCGGACATCTTCAAGACCATCTCAAAGAAATGGGGAATGCCACAGGTAGACCTATTCGCATCACCTCTCAATCACCAGCTCAAAAAATTCTGCACAAGGACATTCCACCCATTAGCATGGAAAGTGGATTCGCTCTCCTTCAACTGGAAAGGCCTAACAGCATATGCATTCCCGCCTCTTCCCTTGATACACAAGGTACTACTGAAAATCAAGGAAGAACGCCCAAGGATAATCCTGATAGCTCCAAACTGGCCAAGACAGCACTGGTACCCACTACTGAGGAGCATGTTTCGGAACAATATGTGGACAATTCCTCTGATGCCTTTGATGTTAACGCAGAACAACTACAGCATCATATATCCAAACCTAAAAACCTTGCAACTGACTGCATGGAGCATCACATAACAGTAGCTATTCCAGAACTTTCCCAAAAAGTTAAAGACATTATTCTTGAAGCACGCAGGCCTTCAACAAGAAGGAACTATGCTGGAAAATGGAAAAGGTTTGTCATCTGGAGTACGGAAAGAGGAAAAGATGTGTCAAACATAGATATGCCTAACATTCTGGAGTATCTGGCCGAACTTCTTCATTCAGGCCTGTCCTACTCCTCCATCAAGATACATGCATCAGCTATTTCAGCAGAATACAGCTTTGATACACCTGTTTTTTCGCACCCTTTGCTCAGGCAGTTCCTCAGAGGAATCAAGAATGTAAAACCTCCAAGGAAACCACCATTACCAGCTTGGGATTTAAACTTTGTGCTAGAAAAGTTGACACTAGCACCCTTTGAACCAGCAGCAACAGCAGACCTACAACACCTGTCATGGAAAACTGCTTTCCTACTGGCAATTACTTCAGCAAGGAGGGTTTCAGAACTACAGGCCTTAATGGCAGTGCAACCCTTCCTAATCTTCCACCAAGATAGAGTGTCCATGAGGACTAATCCTACATTTATGCCCAAGGTGGTATCCAGAGTGTCTTTAAACCAGGCAATCCACCTACCTACCTTCTTTCCCAACCCACAAAACAGAGGGAAAGAATACTGCATACCTTGGATGTACATAGACAGCTACGCTACTACTTGGACAGAACAAAAATAGCAGAAAGACTGACCAACTTTTGTAGCCTGTGCAACAGGAAGGGAAGGAAAAGCTATTTCCAAACAGACAATCTCCAAATGGATAGGAAATTGCATACGATTCTGTTACTCCTTCCATGGAAAACCAATTCCACAGAACATAAGACCTCATTCTACAAGGGCAACAGCCACTACCACAGCCTTCTTACGAGGAGTGGCAACCAAAGACATTATTGAGGCGCCTACTTGGACCTCCGTGCATACATTTGCCAAGCATTATAATTTGCCTCTATATTCCAGATCCCGAGCAGGGTTTGCCACTGCTGTACTGCAAGGGATCCTAAACACACCATAATCTACTTTTATCCTCCTCCCCTAGTTGGCTATGGTATTCTACCCACTTGTTATGACTGCAGATGCATCCATGAAGGACATAGTACAGTTTTGTACCTACCATAAATGTAGATGTCCGAACTGGATAGCATCTGCAGTCAGGATTACCCTCCTCCTTCCCTCTGTGGTACTCCTAGGGTGTTTACCCTTCTAATAGCTAGCTGTTGGGGGGGAGTCTTTTATGGTGTATTTGTTTGTGTATATGTACATACATGCTTATTGTTGTGTTTACCTCTATCTATTTGGAAACATTGGCATCTATCCAAATTTCAGCCTGCAAGAGGGCTCCTGGCATCTGGGGCAAGAAACACTGAGGAAAATGGCGTCGGCTGATGCCTTTATACCCGAAGGCCAACAGAGATGACGTCGGGTGGAGTGCGACATCAGCCGAAGCCGGACCCGGACTTTGGAATCCGGCCGACTGAAGGGCTGCCTGACGACAGGACAACCCACTTGTTATGACTGCAGATGCTATCCAGTTCGGACATCTACATTTATGGTAGGTACAAAACTGTACTTTGTGTACCTACCATAAATGTAGATGTTAGAGTGTATTCACTGTTGCAGTCCAGGTTACCCTCCCACCATCCCCCTATCATTGCTGGGACCTATCTATACTTCTCTATTCTATACAACCTTTGTGGTTTGCTTGTAGAAGAAGATAAGGCTTATGTTGGTGCATAATTTTTTATTTGCAAATTTATTCAGCCTACCCTTTTGGGGGCACCTGACATCTGGGGCAAGAAAAACTGAAGAAAATGGCGTCAGCTGCATCTTATATACCCCTGGCGCACTGACGTCAGGGAAGAGGGAACAGCAACCGATGCCGGACCAAGACTTTGGAATTCAGGCCGACTGCGGGTAGCCTTCCAGCAGGATAACCCAACTGTAATGACTGCAACAGTGAATACACTCGAACATCTACATTTGTGGTAGGTACACAACTGTACTTTCCCCCTCCAGGACAGTCACCCAGGGATGCACTTGTTCACGATTGGCCTCCAGGACTACTGTATGCCTTTCCACCTTTCCTTCTCATTCCGAAGGTATTTCAGAAAGCAAAATCGTTGGGTTGCAAACTCATCCTCATTGCTCCTTACTGGCTTCACCAGATATGGTTTCCATTTCTTCACCATTATCTTCTACTGATGCCTTGGGTACTGTACCCAGTTCCTGACCTCCTGACGCATCAGTCAGGCAGGCTTCATCCATCCCTCCAAACTCTCAAGCTGACTGCTTGGTAACTCCACTTCCAGTATTAGCCAGGCTTCCTAACATTTCCCCTGCTGTACAACACATCTTAGTGTCCTCCCACAAGCCCACTATCAGGCGGATTTACACTAGCAAATGGAAGAGGTTCTCTTATTGGGCCAAGAGTAATAACATTGATCCCCTTACGGCTTCTGTTCACAAGATTCTTGACTTTTTGGCCGAAACCTTCAAAAAGGGGCAGCTGCAGCTATTATTAGGGGCCAACTTGCCATCTCCAATTTTCATGTAGGAGACTTGGGTTCTAACATTAGCTCCCATAAGTTGTGCAGAGCATTCTTACGAAGTAAAACAGTTTTACGGCCCCCGGTAAGAGAACCCCCCCCCCCCCCAGGACCTCAACTTGGTTTTAGCTTTGATGGTCCCCCCCCCTTTGAACCAGCATCATCTTGCCCCCTGAAGTTTCTATCTTGGAAAACCCTATTTTTGGTTGCTGTAACCTCGGCTAGACGGGTTTCTGAATTACATGCTTTGTCTATTTGCCCGCCATATCTCATTTTTCACAAAGATAGTCTCTCTCTTAGGACAAATCCTTCCTTCTTGCCAAAGGTTTATTCAGAGTATAACTTAAATCAGTCCATTGAGCTTCCTGTGTTCTTCCCCAATTACGGCAACAAGGCAGAGTATAGATTACACCAATTGGATGTTCATAGACAATTACGTTTTTATTTACACAGGACCAAAGACCTCATACAATCAGACCAATTGTTTATATCCTTTGCTGACAATAAACAAGGTTATCCAGTTTCAAAAGTGACCTTATCAAAATGGCTGTCAGACACAATCAGTTATTCATATGATTTGCGTGAAAAGATGCTTTCCGGAAGGCCCAGAGGACATTCAACCAGGGCCTTAACCACCTCTGTTGCCTTCCAAGCTAAATTGCCTTTAGATTCAATCTGTGCAGCAGCAACATTAGCAAATCCTCATACCTTTATCTCTCATTACAAAGTGGATGTGGTCTCCTGGAATAGGGCATCCTTTGGTTCCACGGTCCTGAAGAGTTTGTTCTAGTGAGGCACCCAAGAACCAGGTGCTATGGACGCGGTCCCAACCAGCAAGAGCGCAGGCGAGATGGGACAAAACATAAAGAAGTTATATACCTATCATAATGTTCCATGTTTGTTGTCCTTCATCTCGCCTTCCTTCTTTCACCCCCCCCCCCCTCTTTCCCCCTTCCTGGAGGTTCGAGATGAGTTTGGTAGTTACACTGGCTGAGTTTCCTGCTGACATACCAGGTTAGTTAACCATGCATTGTCTTTTCCCTTTTTCTTTCCTGCCTTGATGTACAAGAGCTTAGTAAAAATATTTTTTTTACTACGCATGTCTAGTGTGGGCTATTACAAATGAGATCTGGGTAACTGCCACTAGGTATGTTGGGATAAGGGGTAGCCTCGAGCCAGTAAAAGCTCTCGAGCTATAGTTAATCAGCCGAGTCGGAACCGAGGATCGGCTCCAAACCCAATCAGCAAGAAGGAAGGCGAGATGAAGGACAGCAAACATGGAACGTTATGGTAAGTACATAACTTCTTCTTTCACTTACAGTCCCCAAATTCCGTTATGGCTTCTGTAAGCCATCAGTCAGCAAATTTTCCAAAAAAAGTAAGGATAAAGACAGAGACACACCGCACAGGTCCAAACCTACCTACAACGCTTCCGTAAAGCTAGTCATCAGTTCTCCGGTCCTCATTGAGGTGCATTCACAGCCCCCGATGCCCGCTTCTGTGGATTCACAGGCCCCTACCAAGAACCTTTCTGCGGAACTCTTCTTCAACTAAGGATCTTGTGGATGTTCATCGTGTTACACTGCTGCAGTCATTACACTTGGGTTATCCTGCCGTCAGGCGGTCCCGCAGTCGGCCAGAGTTCCAAAGTCTTGGTCCGGCGTCTGTTGCTGTCGCTTCTTCCCTGATGTCAGTGCGCCAGGGGTATGCAAGATGCTTCCGACACCATTTTCTTCAGTCTTTCTTGCCGTGCGGTGCCCGAAGCAAAAGCAGAAGCAAAAGCAGTTCGCAAGTGCCGGTTGGCCGACTCCTGAGATTTTTGAAGTCGAATTTCAGAATCCGAAGTCTTCAATAAAGCTAAGTACCCCATTGGGGAAACTTTTTTTCTTGCCTCAGACCGATGTCAGAAAAAGTTAATAATTGTATTTCTTGTGCGAAGCAAATACCTCATAAGGACTTCCATTTGATGCCCTGATTACGACACTAGTTGTCGGTTTTGTGCTAGATTTAACAAACGCACTATAAAACAACGTTTTGATTTTGCTTTGCACTACTTTGGCCGAAGGTTCAATTATACAATGCCGTCGGAACCACCAATGACGGGAATTCATAAAAAACACAAAGACAAGGATAAAGACAAGCATCTGGGGTCCAAAACCGCCGACGAAGACTCTTCTAGGCCAGTCGCCGGACCCGCTACCTCAGAGCCACAGGCCGCCTCCGACTCCCACGTGGAGACAACTAGGCCTCTGGAAACTCAAGGTATTGGGCCTACGGAAACTAATCCCTCAGATGGGTCCGGAGCCGCTGAGCAGGCATCGGATTCTGAGGGTGTTTTCAGACCTTCACAACTTACCATTAAAGTAGCAGCCAAGACAAAAACACCATTAAAGACAAAGAAGCAAGTACAGCGTTCTCCAGGACAGTCCTCCATGCCTAAGAAACAGATGCTCAAAATGGCCGAAGACCTCATTACTCTAATCAGGGGTTCCCATCCCCCTCCTGAGAAAAGGCCTAGGCAGGATACAGACTGATTCCTCTGATCAGGTTTCTATTTCCTCTGATTCCTCTTCAGACCAGGGATACTCTCTACCCCCCTATGAGGACTCTGATGCTGAAGAATCTATCCCTTCAGCCTCTCCTCCTGAGGATTTCTCTTTTGGGGAAACTTTACATACCATGAGGGAGCATTTCCATTTGGGAAAGTCAGGATTATTCAGAATCCAAGAAAAGGCTCAGGGACTTCCTTTTATTGTTTCAGCACAGGCCCCTTGCTATTCCGCCTGTGTTAGATATTGTGGATGATGTGTTCTCTGAATCCAGCTAATCTCCTGATTCTTTGCCCCCTGCTCCAGTCAGGCCAGATAGGTATTATAGAGTCCCTGACTCTCACAAGTTTCTTTATAAAAACCCTTCTGCTGACCCAGAACCCATTTCCCAGGTTCCCAAAGGGGTTAAGGCTTCTATTACAAAAAATCCAGTCCCCTATGACAGAGATTCTAGAGCATTAGATAGATGGGGGAAGAAAATTTACACTTCTGCAACTTCAGCAGGAAGGGCTTTAAATTGCCAGTTTCACATGCTTAAGTACCAACAATATGTAATGGCTCAGTTAAAACAGAAAATGCTTACAAGCTCAGAAGCTCCTGACTATAAAAAAATGCAGGATTTATTGCATGCAGTTGAACAGGTGGGAAAACATACTCTGCAATGTGGTTTTGATTCTTTAGAGGCTTCTTGTAGAGCCGGAGTTACAGGTTCTGTGACTCAAAGACATGCTTGGTTAAAAGAACAGAGTTTACCTGACCATGTTAAGGCAAAATTATTGGATGCTCCTTTACAGCATGATACCTTGTTTGGTGTTAAGGCAGAAGAGGTGTTAAAGAAAATGGAGGATAAAGTTAAATCTATGCAAACAGTCAAAGATTTCTTACAGGTACAGCCACCTCGATTTAGCAGAAATTGGCCTACAAAGAATTGGTCCTTTCCAGTGTCAGACAGGCCACAGAGAGGCAGATAGAGACGCCCAAGAGGCAGATCTCAACCCCAAGGCTCTTACAGACAACGACTGTGGGGTACCTCAACCCCAAAATGAGGTGAGGACAAGTCTCAACCTTACATGAAACAGTCCCAATGACTTCCCCCTTCCTATACCAAACACTTCCCTTTTGGCAGCCTCCTTAGGGGGGGAAACTAGCACTTTTTTCTCAAAATTGGCAAACAATCACCCAAGACAAATGGGTTCTGAATATTGTGTCTCAAGGATACAGGTTCTACTTTCACACTTTACCAAGGCTAAAGCGAATGCCAAACCTGCCACAAAATCAATGGGCAGAGGCTCAAAAACAAATTTCAGACCTCGTGGACATGAGAGCTATTCAAAAAGTACAACAGCAGGAACAAGGACAAGGATTTTACTCAAGACTCTTCCTGGTCCCCAGAAAGGACAAAGCCTGGAGACCCATACTAGACCTTTCAACCCTAAACACTTAACTGGATGTTCCGAAATTCAAAATGTTGACACTACAGCAACTTCTTCCATTGCTGGGCAAGAAGGCTTGTCTTGTAACTCTGGACCTCACAGAGGCATACCTGCATGTCCCTATCAGACAAGATTGCAGAAGATACCTCAGATTCAAAGCTGGTACAATGCACTACCAATTCTCTGCACTGCCCTTTGGCTTATCTACTGCGCCCAGGGTCTTCACAAAGTGCCTGGCACCAGTAATTGCATGTTGCAGACAAAAAGGAATTCAAATATATCCATAACTGGACGACTGCCTCATTCTAGCAGAGAAAAGCATCTGGCGTTTCTAAAAAGGCTGCTAATTTCTCTAGGGTACACAGTAAACGTAAAGAAGTCAAAACTAGTGCCCTCACAACAGATAATATTCCTGGGTGCCAGCTTGGATACAACGGCCCAGATGGCTTAACCTCACGCCAGACAAACAAGGACAACTGACCCAATATTTTCAATTACTGGCAAAAAAGTCCCATCTCCCTGCAAGAAAAATTCTGCAGGCCCTGGGATTTATGGCATCCTGCATACTACTAATGCCATATGCCAGACTGCATACGAGGAAGTTACAATGGTACCTAAAAAGTGTTTGGACTCAACACTCTCACAGTTTAGAAACAGTAATACCAATAATTCCCTGCCTACAACTGGAGTTTTGATGGTGGGCACAGGCATGTCACCTCAACAAGGGTCAGCCTTTCACTCTGCCCACAGCCATGCAGACTCTAACAACAGATGCTTCGGATTACGGCTGGGGGAGCACACATGGCAGGAAAATGTATCCAGGGCAAGTGGACCACAGACCAGATGCATCTTCACATCAATCAAAAAGAGATGTTGACTGTTCAAAATGTCCTAACAGCTTTCAAGGACCTTCTGCATTCAGGACAATTATTATTAAAGACAGACAACACCACAGTAATGTGGTACATAAACAAGCAAGGGGGCACTCATTCTTTTCCCCTATGCAGGCAAGCCATGACCTTGTGGAACACAGCTCTAACTTATCAAGTTCATCTGCAAGCACAATTCCTGCCAGGAAAGAAAAATACTCTGGCAGATGATCTCAGCAGAAATATCATGGACCCTCACAAATGGAAATTGAATCCACAAATCTTCAGCATGGTAACGCAAAAATGGGAGTGCCCAGACATAGATCTTTTTGCCTCCCCACTGAATTGCCAACTACAAAAATTTTGCACAAGGACTTACCACACACAAGCATGGAAAGTGGATGCTCTTTTGTTCAGCTGGAAAAGCCTAAAAGTTTATGCCTTCCCACCACTGCCTCTCCTTTCAAAGGTACTCCTAAAAGCCAGACAAGAAAAAACACAGATGATCCTGATTGCTCCAGACTGACCACGCCAGCACTGGTACCCAATCTTGAAGAACATAGCTCAAGGCCCACCATGGATTTTGCCTCAAATTTCACACCTTCTGACTCAACAAAACAATCAGATCCTGCACGGTCAGCTCAAAACCCTAAACCTGGCTGCATGGCAGAGTCATTAGTCAAACAGGTAACACCTCTCTCTAAAGCTGTTATGGATGTCATTTTGGATGCCAGGAGGCCTAGCACCAGGAAATCTTACTCAGAAAAATGGAAGAGATTCTGTGCCTGGAACCAGGCTCAAAGCCTTGACCCTCTTGTCCCAAACATTCCTCAGATTTTACAATACTTAACTGAGATGCTGGACACTCATCATTTAAGATCCACGCCTCTGCCATTTCAGCTCATTACAACACTGATCCTCCTTTATTCTCTCATCCCTTGCTAAAGCAGAACCTCAGAGGGGCTAAAAACATAAGACCGCCCCGGAGAGCACCAACACCAACGTGGGACCTCAATTTTGTTTTCGAAAAACTGACCTTGCCACCTTTTGAGCCAGCCAGTACAGCCGATCTAAATTTTTTATCATGGAAAACAGTTCTGCTCCTGGCAGTAACTTCAGCACGAAGAGTCTCAGCTACAGGCATTAGTGCAGTGGAACCTTTTATAATATTTCATCAGGACAGGATTTCTTTAAGGACAAACCCTACCATGTTAAGTTGTCAATCTCGCCTTCATTCTTGCTGGATGGGTTCGGAGCCGATCCTCGGATCCGACTCGGCACTTGATTTAGCTTGAGAACTCCTTTTACCAGCTCGAGGCAACCCTATATCCCATGATGCAGGGTGGAACTACCTCAGATCTCGTTTGCCGCTTTGCGAAGAGGTCTCCTTTTTTGCCAGCTGAGGTAAGTTTGAGGTTTCAAACAGCTTTAGTCAGGGTTTATCTTCCCCTTTTTCCTATTTTTTTAGTGTATAGTGTCACATTTAATCACCCTATTCCCCTTATAGAAAAAATTTTTTACTTTATAAAAAGTTTTAAAATTTTCTGTTAGGCCTAGGCCTTCCTTATTAATCCCTATCTGTGTGTCTGTGTTTGGGGATTAATTTGTGTGACTGTTTTTGGTGTGTGTGTGTCTGTGTGAGTATTTTATTACTCTTTTTCCTTAGACTATGTCTAAAGAGGTAAAGGTCTCGGGCTTCAAGAAGTGTGACTCGTGCTGTCAGAAAATGTCTCTGACAGACGGTCACACTTCTTGTGTTTACTGCCTGGAGCCTTTACACCTGCAGGACTCCTGTGCTTTGTGTCACTCTTTTAGACAGCGAGTCCTGCAGGAAAGGAGGAACAAGTTAATCCTCCGTGGCTTGCTAAAGCCGGAAGGTTCACCCACTAAACCTGGGTCCAGTAAGCCTTCCAAGCCATCCAAGGGTCAGGCTGCAGCTTCCAAGCCTCCCCCGGTGGCTCCGACTCCTTCGGAGTCGAGATCGGCTCCGGCCGGAGCCGATCTTTCTCCTTCTCAGCTAGGGTCGGTTCCGATCGGTTCCGACACCCAATCTGCTGTTGCCTTGTCGGCTCCGGCTGGAGCCGACACAGTATCCAGTATCGAGCCGAGAAGCCTTGGCTCCATCTGGAACCCATAGGACGCCGGCTCCGATGACTTCCTCCAAGAAGAGATCTCGGTCCCGTCTTTGGAATCTATCCACTCGGCTCCGGGTCTCCTCTTTGTTGGAGCGGAGTCATCGGAGCCGATCTTCAAGATCTTCCAGGCTGTCTGACCACGATTTAGAGAGGGTGGTAAGCAGGCTGTTAAAGTCGCAGGCACTGGCCCAAATGCTCCATAGCCCGTTTCAGCAGACTTCGGCTATTGCTTCACCCCTTGAACTTCCTTCTCCGACTCCCCACCAGAGTTCGGAGCCGGAGCTTCTCGGGACAGCGACTGTTTCGGCGCCGGAGCCGATACATCCTTTTTCGGCTCCGTCGTCTTCGGCTCCGATCTCCTCCTTGAGACCTTCCTTGGAGGGATCCGGTCGTCGAGTTTTCCTAGTCGGCTCCGAGGGGGCTAGTGGCATCGGACCCTTGTCCGACCCCGCTCTCCCTCTCGGGGCTTCGGCTTTGGTAAGCTCGGCACAGACATCGGCCTCGGAGCCTTCCCTCTCAGTGGAGCCGGGAATTCCTATTTCCTCGGAACGGGAATATTCCGGTCTCCGGGAGGAGCCTTTGAGGTGATGAGGAGTGTCCTGGCTCCTGAGCCAGGTCAACGGTCCATCCCTCTAGCTCCTCCCTCTTCGGTGCCTGTAGACACCTCTTGCCAGCCTCTTGCTCTCAGGCCCAGGGATCCATCGCCCCAGGTTTCCCCATTGGGAATATCTTCCTCTTCCGAAGTTTCTCCTGATCCTGCAGGTGAACCCCCTCGGAAGAGGACGTGTAAGATTAAACACACAGACTCCCCTGAGTTTTCTACATCTGATACTGACTTAGATGAGTTGGGGGGTTCCCCACGATCCCCCTCTGAGGATGTCTCCTTTTCAGACATCCTTGAGCTCCTCAAACAGGGGGGGAATTGGCCATCCATTGACCCCTCCGAGGATGAGTCGGTATACCTGGAGGCCTTTGGATCCCGACCCTCCACCTCCTGGGTGTCTCCGCCTTTCGACCCACTTATGCAGGTAGTGGCTCGGAAGGCGTGGGCAGCTCCAGATTCTGTGGAACCTGTCCCCAGGAGACCATCCAAGTTTATTATGGCCCCTACGGACAAACAGTTTCTTTCCAAGGGCGTCTCTGTGGATGCTATGGTGGTGGCGGCCGCCACTAAGAAGGAACTTGCAGATCCTTCAGTACCTGTCCATCCTCCTAACAAGGATTCTAGGACCATGGACAGGTATGGAAAGCGGATGTTTTCTTCAGCGACCTTTGCTATGCGTTCGCTGAACTACCTTTGTCACTTCACCAGGCTTCAAAGAGATATTCTCAAGGAACTAGGTGAAGTGGTCCAGGATCCTTCTGCTGCTAGGGCTCAAGAAAAGATTGCCTCACAGCTAGCAATCCTGAATTCCTTATCCAACTCCTCCATGCGGCTCATATCCTATGCGGCCGATGGAGCGAGCAGGGCCGCAGGCACAGGAGTGGCTCTTAGACGTCAAGCCTGGATGCGGCTTTGTAATTTTGCGGACCCCTTTAAGGCGTCCTTCACCAATACCCTTTGATGGTTCGGCTTTGTTGGACCTCAGGTGAAGGATACCTTGACCAGGTGTGAGCAGGACGGTAAAACTCTTTCTGCCGTTGGAGTCCATTTTCCACCCCTTCTAGACCATATCCCAAGGGTCAGAAGGGAGGGAAGATGTGGTTCCATAAAGCCCAAGGAGCTACACGGACACACGTGGTCAGTTTACCCCAGAGGCAGAAGGGTAACAATAATAGACGCCCTAGAGGCAGGGGGTCCTCAGAACCAGGGCAACAGGGAGTCACATCATGAGAAGCCCTTTCAGCACCACTGAGGTGTTGCCCGACTGTACACCCATGGAGGCAGTCGGGGAAGGATTTCGCTGTACCCAGTAGCCTGGCATTCCCTTTCACAAGATATGTGGGTACAGTCGATCATATCCGAGGGTTACAAAATCCCCTTGAAAGGTATCCCACCTCAACAATCCCTTCCAGACATCTCACCCGGTCAAAGGGATTTGGCAGAACAGGAGGTTTCAAAGCTCCTAGAAAAAAGAGCCGTCCAGACTGTTCCGGCAGACCAAGTAGGATCCGGCGTCTACTGAGATTCTTTTGGTCCCCAAAAGGACGCGAGATTGGAGACCAATATTAGACCTGAGCAGTCTAAACAGATTTGTCAAGAAGGCAAGATTCTGGATGGTCACGCTTCAGTCCATTCTGCCCTTTCTGGGCAAGGACAACTGGATGAGCTCTATAGACCTTCAGGACGCGTACTATCACATAAAGATTCACAGGACTCCAGAAGGTTTCTCCGCTTTCGGCTAGGGACCAGTCATTACCAATTCAGAGCCCTGCCCTTTGGCCTCACTTCAGCCCCCAGAGTGTTTACCAAATGTATGGCAGTGGTCACAGCTCATCTGAGACGTCAAGGATTCCAGGTGTTTCCTTATTTAGACGACTGGCTCCTCTCCGCCACCACCAGGTGTCAGCTTCTTCAGACCAGAGACTACACTCTGCAGCTATGCAGGAGTTTGGGAATTTCAGTGAATTTCAAAAAATCTTCTCTGTGGCCTTGCCAATCTATCACCTTTATAGGTGCAGAATTAAACACCGTCAAAATGTTAGCCAGACTAACAGATCAAAGAATTCTGGACATCCAAAAATCTGTTCGGATTTTATTGCAGAGCAGCAAAGTCAAAGCCAGGCTGATACTAAAGGTTCTAGGCCTTATGGCTGCGGCCATTGTTCTTCTACCACTAGCTCGCTTCCACATGCATCTTCTGCAGTGGATGTTATTCACTCAGTGGTCGTTCCACAGTCTTCCGATGAGGCACGAAATCTTAGTCACACAATCGTGCAGGACTCATCTGAATTGGTGGATATCTTCCCCTCTTCTTCATCAGGGCCGACCTTTTGTTCCCCCTCCTCCGGTTGCCACAGTTACTACGGATGCCTCTCTGATCGGGTGGGGGGGCATTATCAGGGCAGGATGGTCCACGGGACGTGGCAACCCATAGAATACCATCTGCACATAAATGTCCTGGAGATGAGAGCGGTGCTTTTAACGTTGCAAGCCCTCAACGACTTTCTTCCCACGGGGACTATTGCAGTACAAACGGACAACATGTCCGTGGTCTGGTACGTCAACAAGCAGGGCGGGACCAGGTCCTATCCGTTGTGTCGAGAAGCTCTCAGACTTTGGCAATGGGCAATCTCCTCTCATCGGTTTCTGATAGCAATGCACATCCCCGGCAGGTCCAACCTTTTGGCGGACAGGCTGAGCAGATCCATTCTCATACCTCACGAGTGGTCTCTCAATCAATCTGTAGTGGACCAGATTTTTCTGAAGTGGGGCACACCTTGTTGCGATCTTTTTGCTACACCCCAAAACAACAAGTGCCCCGATTTTTTCACCCTCTTTCCCCTACCAGGCCAACCCCTGAGAGACTCTCTAACCCAGGATTGGCCCGGGACTTCTGCGCTTTTCCTCCCTTTCCCTTGATTCCACAAGTCATTCAGAAAGCCACCGTTTTGAGGGCCAAGTTGATTCTCATTGCCCCTTACTGGCCTCGACAAATTTGGTTTCCTTCTCTGCATCGTCACCTCCTGGTGCAGCCCTGGCATCTGGACCCAGTTCCGGATCTCTTGATCCACCAGTCGGGTCAACAGCACCGGGCCATTCATTCTCTCAACCTCACTGCTTGGTTGCTCCACTTCCTTCCCTAGCCAGGCTTCCGATGATCTCTGATTCAGTCAGAGACATCTTAGTGGCTTCTTTAAAGTCGTCCACCAGAACCGTGTATGCTAGCAAGTGGCGACGTTTTTCTATTTGGGCAAATTCCAGGAATATTGATCCCTTTACTGCTCCTGTGCATTCTGTTTTAGATTTCCTGGCTGAGGTTTTCAGTCAGGATCTTCTTCATCTACAGTAAAAGTTCAACTGGCTGCTATTTCCAAGTATCATGTTGGCTTGCATGATAATAACATTATGTCTCATAGATTATGCAAGGCCTTTCTGAGAGGAGTTTTTCTCCTAAAGCCGCCAATAAAGCATCCTCCTCCGCAATGGGATCTAAATTTAATGTTGGCATCCTTGATGTTACCTCCCTTCGAACCGTCTGCTTCATGTTCTTTGAAATTATTGACCTGGAAAACTATATTTTTACTGGCTGTCACTTCAGCAAGAAGGGTTTCCGAGATTCAAGCTCTCTGCATCCGTTCCCCTTACTTGGTTTTTCATAAGGACAGGGTATCCTTAAGAACGAACCCGTCCTTTCTCCCCAAAGTTGTGTCTCAAACCAATATTAATCAATCCATAGATCTACCAGTTTTTTTCCCAAACTATTCTGACAGAGCTGAACAAAAGCTTCATTTTTTGGATGTCCATAGTCAGCTCAGGTTCTATTTGCATAGAACGAAACAATTCAGGAAATCGGACCAATTATTTGTCTCCTATGCAGAAAACAGGAAAGGTCTCCCAGTGTCTAAAGTGACCTTATCCAGATGGTTGTCTTCCACCATTTCTTATGTGTACTCTCTCAGAGGCAAGCAACTACCTTCTAAACCGAAAGCACATTCAACCAGGAGTCTATCCACTTCTGCAGCCTTTCAGGATAGACTACCCATTGATACCATTTGTGCAGCAGCTACTTGGGCCACTCCTCATACCTTTGTCTCTCATTACAAGTTAGATTTGGCCTCCAGAGACAGGACCAGTTTTGGTTCCACAGTTCTCAAGAGTCTGTTCCATTGAGCCACCCAGGATACAGGTGCTAGGACGGTCCCATCCAGCAAGAATGAAGGCGAGATTGACAACTTAACATTTAGAAGTTATGTACCTACCATAACGTTCCGTGTTAGTTGTCTTCTCTCGCCTTCTTTCTTGCGTCCCTCCCTCCTTCCCCCTGGCCTGGACAGATCTTGAAGAGTTCCTATCAGGTTGTTTCCTCCTGAGCCTTCATTAGAGGACTCTTTATTATGAACTTGGGTTTCCTAAATATGTTAGGTTAGTCCTTAGCAGGGTAGGTTAGCTACCAAACGAGATCTGAGGTAGTTCCGCCTTGCATCATAAGATATAGGGTTGCCTCGAGCTGGTAAAAGGAGTTCTCAAGCTAAAGCAAGTGCCGAGTCAGAGCCGAGGATCGGCTCCGAACCCATCCAGCAAGAAAGAAGGCGAGAGAAGACAACTAACATGGAACGTTATGGTAGGCACATAACTTCTAATTCATGCCAAAGGTGGTATCTAGTGTGGCTCTTAACCAAACCATCCATTTGCCAACTTTCTATCCAAACCCCCAGAATAAAGAGGAGAAACTTCTGCACTCTTTGGACATACACAGGCAACTACGCTTCTACTTGGACAAAACAAAAGCTTTCAGGAAAACTGAGCAACTGTTTGTAGCATATGCTGCGGGATCACAGGGCAAGGCTATCTCAAAGCAGAATATTTCCAAATGGATAGGACACTGTATTCGCTACTGCTACACACAGCATGGAATATCAGTCCCTAATAACATTAGGCCACATTCTACCAGAGCAACAGCCTTTCTCAGAGGAGTACCTACCAAGGAAATTTTGGAGGCTGCAACTTGGAGTTCAGTGCACACCTTTACCAAGCATTACCTCTTGCCTCTTTACTTTAAATCCAGAGCAGGATTTGCCACTGCAGTTCTGCAGGGCCTCATAGCCAATCCTAACTCTTTATAGACCAGCCACCCAACCTTAGCTTTGGGATTCTACCCAAGTGTAATGACTGCAGCAGTGTAACACGATGAACATAGTACAGTTTTGTACCTACCATAAATGTAGATGTTCGTGTGTTCACACTGCTGTAGTCCAGGTTATCCTCCCTCCATCCCCTCTGTCCTAGCTGGACTTATCTATACCTTTCTATCCTATACAACCTTTGTGGTGTATTTGCTTGTAACTGAAGGTATTGTTTTTATTTTTTATGTATGTTTTATTAGCAATATGTATTGCCTACCTACTTGGGGGCACCTGACATCTGGGGCACGAAAAACTGAAGAAAATGTCGTTGTATGCATCTTATATACCCCTGGCGCACTGACGTCAGGGAAGAAGCGACAGCAACCGACGCCGGACCAAGACTTTGGAACTCTGGCTGACTGCGGGGACCGCCTGACGGCAGGATAACCCAAGTGTAATGACTGCAGCAGTGTGAACACTCGAACATCTACATTTATGGTAGGTACAAAACTGTGCTTTATCTCTCCCTCGGGTGGGTCTCGAGCCGCTGAGCAGGCATCTGCTTCTGAGGAAGTACTTCGCACTACCGATTCTTGACACAGACACCTTTTTTCGCGTCTACCGTTCTTTCAAAAACTACAGAGTTTCTAAAGCCCAGGGTACGAACCACATGCAAGAAACCAACAACCCAATCTCAGGCACCTGCTTCCTTGCCTCAGTCTCAGATGCTCAAAATGGTGGAAGACCTCATCATGCTGATCAGGGGAAGCCAAGCTTCCCCTTCCAAAAGAAAGAGATCTGTCCCCAGTCGTTTTGTCTGAACATGAGTCTGATGACTCTGGTGCATTTGAATATGAAGACATGCAGCCCCTCTCTGCTTATGAGGATTCTGATGCAGAGGATTCCATTCCTTCAGCCTCTCCACCCAAGGACTTTTCCTTTGGGGAAACCCGTCATAACTTAAGGGAAAAATTACAATGGGAATGTCAGGACTACCCTCATTCTAAAAAGAGGCTTAGGGAATTCTTAGATCTTCCACAGCACAGACCCCTGGCCATTTCCCCCATCCTGGATGTTGTGGAGGATGTTTTCCTGGTATCCAGTTTGACTCCTGACATCCTCCCTCCTGCACCCAGAAAACATGACTGGTATAGCAGAGTCCCTGACTCTCACAAATTTATTTTCAAAAATCCTACTGCCCTACTGCTGACCCTGAGGTAATTTCTCAAAGACCTAAAGGAATTAAAGCAACCTCTGCTGAGAATCCCACCCCCTCAGATAGGGATTCCTGAGCACTAGACAGATGGTATAAAAAAGTATACACCTCTGCTACTCTTGCTATCAGAGCACTAAATTGCCAGTTCCCTATGCTAAAATTGCAGCAGCATACCATGGAACTCCTGCAACAAAAAGTATCTTCCTTTCCTGCTTGTGCAGAATCTAAAGAGTTACAAGAGTTATTGCATTCTGCAAGTCAAGTGACTAAGCCCACCTTACACTGTGGTTTTGATGCCCTAGTAGCTTCTTGCAAGGCAGCAGTCACCAGTTCTGTCCTTAGAAGGCATGCATGGCTTAAGGAACAGCCCTTGCCAGAGCATGTCCAATCTAAATTATTGGATACACCCTTGCACAAAGACAACTTATTTGGCACTAAGGCAGGGGAGGTCTTAAAAACGATGGAAGAAAAAGCTAAATGTATGCAGACAGTTGGGAATTTCTTACAGGTCCAGCCACCCAGGTTCAGCAGACATTGCCCCTCCATGCACTGGTCTGTTCCTGTTCCCACCAGGTCAGTTCAGCCCAGACCCTGGGGAAGCAGACCCCCCAGACAGCAGCCACAGGTAATGCAGAGATCAAAACAGTGGAATTCGTCCACTTCAAAACCAGTGAGTTTTAAACCACCCCGTCATGGTAAGAACTCACACTGACTCCCCCCCCCCATCCCCTCCCTCTGCCCACCTTTACTTACCCGTGGGAGGAAAACTCTTCTTTCATGCAAGCATCTGGGCCACCATTACCAACGACCGCTGGGTCCTCAACATAGTGTCCCAGGGATATAAATTTTCTTTCCACTCTCTTCCAACCCCAAAAGGGTTCCCAGATGTACCTCCAAACCAGTGGGCAGAGGCACAAAAGTCCTTTCCCTGCTCTCTATGAGGACAGTAGAGCATGTTCCTGCAGAACAGAAAGGCCGAGGTTTCTACTCCAGACTTTTTCTGGTATCGAGAAAAGAGGGCACCTGGCACCCCATCCTTGATCTAGGCATTCTAAACACCTTCCTGGTGATACCAAAATTCAGAATGCTCACCCTCCAACAACTGCTACCCATGCTCTCCAAGGATGCTTTGCTAGCCACCCTAGACCTAAAAGAGGCCTACCTTCACGTTCCTATCAGGGAATCATGCAGGAAATATCTACGTTTCAGGGCAGGATCTCTGCACTTCCAGTTCTCTGCACTTCCCTTTGGCTTATCTACTGCTCCCAGAGTTTTCACAAAATGTCTGGCTCCTGCCATTGCTTTTTGCAGACAAAGGAATATCCAAATTTGCCCATATTTGAACGACTGCCTGACTCAGGCATACAGTCAGGAAAAGCTGCTCAAACACCTGGCCTTTGTAAAGTCCCTACTGACCTTCCTAGGGTACACTATCAATGAAAATAAATCCAAGCTAGTACCCACCCCAAAGGATTATATTCCTGGGACCAAGCCTGGACACAGCGTCCCAGATGGCATTCCTTACACCAGAAAAGCAAACTTACTTGACAGCCTACTTCTCTCAACTAGCCATCCAGACCCCAGTTATCTGCAAGGAAAATACTGCAAGCTCTGGGGTTTATGGCCATCTTGCATTCTACCCATTCCATATGCCAGAATGCATATGAGGAAACTTCAGTGGTACCTAAAAAGCCTTTGGTGTCAACACTCTCAAGACCTGGAAACTCTTATACCAATGATACCTTGCCTAAGGAAAGATTTTCTTTGGTGGGCAGCAGCATGCTCCCACAACTAGGGACTACCTTCCTCACCACCCCACGCCACCCGACCCTCACCACAGATGCATCAGACTATGCCTGGGGTGCACACCTGGACGGCAGGTGCATACAGGGCCAATGGATCCCACAGCAAATCCATCTGGACATCAACCAAAAAGAGATGTTAGCTGTCCATCACGCATTGACAGCTTTCAGGCACCTTCTCTCCCCAGGGGCTCTCCTGATCAAAACAGGCAACACCACTGTGATGTGGTATATCAACACGCAGGGAGGGACTCACTCCTACCCTCTATGCACGCTGGCCATGAACCTTTGGCACACAGCCTCTGCCATGCAACTCCACCTGTTAGCACAATTCCTGCCAGGTTCTCTAAACTCTCTGGCAGACCACTTGAGCAGAAATTTTCTGGACCCACACGAGTGGCAACTAGACAAAAGAGCCTTCACCCTACTAACTCAGAAATGGGGCACCCCGAAGGTCGACCTCTTTGCTTCCCACACCAACCATCAGCTCTGCAAGTTCTGCACCAGGGAGCATCACTGCATGATTTGCAAAGTGGATCTGCTGTCCTTCCTCTAGGGCAATCTATCAGTCTGTGCCTTTCCTCCACCATCTCTCATCACCAGGGGTACTGCTCAAAATAAGGGAGGAAAAACCAAGGACAGTTTTTATTGTTCCAGACTGGCCTCGCCAGCACTGGTACCCACTGCTGCACAGCCTGTCCCCACTGCCACCATGGCATCTCACTCAGACCCCAACCCTCCTGACTCAGAGGAAAGGAGAATTCATGCATCCCCAATTGCAGACCTTCAATTTATTTGGAAACCTGGCTTATTCCCTGACCAGTGATCAATCTGCCAACCTCATTAAACAGGTTCTAGATGTTATACGTGAGGCCAGACGCCCTAGTAGTAGAAAGTCTTATGCTGACAAACGGAAAAGGTTCTACACCTGGATTCAGGCTAAGGGAGCCGATATGAGACAGCCCTCCCTACCTCTCTTCCTGGCTTACTTAGCTGACCTCCTACACAGTGGTCTCTCCTTTAACTCTATTAAAATTCATGTCTCTGCTATCTCTGCTCATTTCCATACTGAGCAGCCCCTTTTTTCACACTCTCTGATCAAACAATTCCTAAGAGGGGCTAGCAACTTGAGGCCACCCAGAAGAGCACCTACCCCAGCTTGGGACCTTAACTTTGTGTTGGAAAAGCTCACCCTGCCACCCTTTAAACCAGCATCTTCAGCAGAGTTAAAATTTCTCTCCTGGAAGACAGCTTTTCTTCTGGCCATTACTTCAGCCAGAAGAGTCTCCAAGCTACAAACACTCATGGCTGTGGAGCCCTTCATCATCTTCCATGCTGACATGCTTTCACTTAGCACTAACCCATCCTTCAGGCCCAAAGTGGTGTCCAGTGTGGCTCTCAATCAATCCATTAATTTGCCCACCTTTTTCCCTTACCCACATAACAAGGGGGAAAGGATCTTGCACTCTCTAGATGTGCACAGACAGCTCAGATTCTGTCTAGACAGGACCAAATCATTCAGGAAGTCTGATCAGCTACTAGTTAGCTTTGCAGCAGGGACAGAGGGCAAAGCCATCTCCAAACAAACAATTTCCAAATGGATAGCACACTGCACCCATTTCTGTTACAATCAACAGGGAAAACCTCCCCCTAAGGGGGTAAGGACTCAGTCCACCAGAGCAGCCTCCACCTCTGCAGCTTTCCTCAGAGGAGTCACCACCAGGGACGTCCTGGAGGCTGCCATCTGGACATCTGTTCACACTTTCACCAAGCATTAGCACTTGCCTATCTTCTCCAAATCCAGGGCAGGCTTTGCCACTGCAGTCTTGCAGGGCATCCTGTCCAGCCCCTAGTCTCCTTGACTGCCTCCACCCTTTTCCTCAGCTTTGGGAATCAACCCAAATGTCATTATTGCAACACTGAAACATGAAGAACATAGTACAGTTGTGTACACTTACCATAATTGTAGATGTTCGAGTGTATTCACTGTTGCAGTCCTGGTTTTCCTCCCTCCATCCCCCCTCTTCTTTCGCTCTCTCCTTACAAGGGACATTTTGGTATTTACTTTCTACTGGTGGGGTTCTTCCGCAATAACCTGGCTCCCACTTGGGGGCTCCTGACAAGGCAAGAAAAACTGATGTAATGGTGTCGGCTGCCTTACTTTATACTACTAACGAGCTGACGTCAGTCCTGAAGGGACAGCAACCACCGGAGAAATACTAAGCCTCTGGTATTCGGGCTGGCTGAGGGCTACCGTGGCAGGGATAACCCAGATGTGATGACTGCAACAGTGAATACACTCGAACATCTACATTTATGGTAAGTGTACACAACTGTACTTTTTAGGAAGGATTGCATGCTGCTTAGGTGAGCTAAGTGAAAGTTTGCCTTCTGACTAACCCTTTCTACTTTAGCCTACTGGCAGTAAGGCACCTTCACGGCTACAGCATAGATGCTTATTCTGGTCTTGCTTTTCCTTCTTCCAACGTACATAAAAAGAAAGAGTTAAAGCAAAAGCCCTTGCCTTCAGTGCAAGCTCAGTCAGTGTTTCAGCCAGTGGTAGGTGACTCTGCAGTGGCTGCTGCTGGCTTCTCAGACCAGTTAGTGGTTTCCTCATATCCATCTAGTGTAGCCTTGCTGTCACTATGGACTGGAGATTAGATGCATTCTCTTCAGCTGTTTCATTGTTCAATGTGGGCATGGGAGATTCATCCATTTTAGGTGCTGTAGACCCTCTGGGTAGGACTTCTTGGGATTGCTGAGGAAAGATACTGAAGAAAGATACCTCTTACTCAGGGTGATATGCCTTCCCCTTATCTGTTTTCTGGGATGCCTAGAAAAAAGAAACAAAAGTTAAATCATTCTGATAACAGAGCGAAGGTCTGTGTAAATGATCATCTTACCTTAGCTAGGAGTTTGTCAGTACTGAGTGCAAGGTGCCTTAGCCTATTTGTTATTCCTCCACTAAAGGATGAGGATGTTTTCTGTGTTTTCAGATGATTCTGCTGTAACCGATGTGAAGAGACACATGGTTGTGCCACCTGAGGTTTCCATATCCCAAGTCTCTGACTTTTTTGGTAGTGAACCTGAATCTGTACATATGCATCTGACTCCTTTTCTAAGGATGTCCTAAGACTAAAGGTTGTATTTGCTTGAGCAGATATTGTGATTTATTACAAGAAGAAGCCACACACACACACACACACACACACACACACACACACACTACCAATTCCTCATAATCTGACAGTCTTAGAGGATGCTTTTAATATTGCATGCAATACTCTTAATTCTCACCCATCTGTTTCAAAAAAGGCACAGAAACTACATGGTGTCTTAGTCTAATACATACCTAGTTTCTCATCTTAGAGCAGATCCTCCTGCTATCTCACCTACTGCTCCTAATGTTCCTTGCCTCCCCTAACTCGATTCCTGTGGATAATGAGGGTAAGCTGCTGATCCTAATGAGTAAGAGGTTGTTTTCTTCCTCTCTTTATCTTTTAGAATTCTTAACTGCCAGGGCTACATGTGAAAAATATGCCAATAGTTTGAATTTTCTGCTGTGTAGTCTCTTGAAAGTAATTGTACTGATATTGTTTCCAGGGTTTCTGCCATCAGCTGCAGTCTTAAATATTTGTCTGGTTGTATAATTAGACATTTTCAGTTGATTAAAAATCAAAAATTTTAAATTCTCCTCTGGCTAAGGTTTTATTTGGGCCATCTGCTGTGCACATCTTCAAGCAATGAGATGAGATAGGTAAATTAACAGAGTGAGTTTCTAGGATTTTTCAAGTCATTATCCTCCAAATCCCTTGCTGCCTTTAAAAGACAAAACAAACCAGCAGTGCCTCCTGTTGACAGATGCCTACGAAGAGATTCCAGGAGGGAACTAATGAAAATCCCTAAAAGAAAGGAGCTTTTTCCAGAAAAGGGTCAGGCGTCATCCTCAGAATGACTGTGGCAGAAACTAGGTTGTCTCCCTTCCTCCCCCAGCCTGCCCTCCAGCATCTCTTCCTGTTTCAAAGAAATTGACTAAATGCTCCCTGTTGGCAACAGATTGTTTCAGACAAATGGGTTTGAAGGTGAGTTAGGAGGGTTACAGTTGGCAAAGGATAGAAAAAATCCTTTCCTCTAAGAGGGGGGATCCTCTCTCTTCCTCCCTATCAAACATAATTGTTTCCTGCAGTGCTTCAATACCTGCTTGTTGCAGTAGTCATAGAACATTTTCCTGCAGATTAAATAGGAAATGGCTTTTCTGGCTCCAAAGAAACTGCACTCTTTGAGATCAATTTTGGATATTTTCTCAGTCTTTTTGTAAAGATTGCAAAGTTAAATATGTTAACCCGTCAAACTGTGTTAGCTCTGTTCCCAGATCAGAGTCTTATGGTAACTTTGGACGTCAAAGATGCTTACCATCACATTTCAATAGCAAACACATTCACAAGTTTTATAAGATTGTGTGTGTCTGGGTTCTCTGCTTTACCTTTTGTAACTACTCTTGTGGCAGTGGACAGTTCAAAGTGTCTAGTCCATATAATGTCCCACTGCAGATTGTGGGTATCCACATTTTTCCATATTTAGATGGCTTGCTTATTTGTACAGTCTCTCTTCCCAGTTGTCAGGACTCCTTAACAAAGGTATCCCTCCCGAACATCTGTGATTCCAGATAAATAGGCAAAAATCGTCCCTAACTCCCAACACACTGGAATGTGTTTCTATGTTGCATAATAGACACTGTCTGTCAAAAGGCCTTTTTTCTCAGGAGAATGTGGATTTGTATCTGGAGTTCTTTCTGAGCTTTTCTTTCCAGTCCCAAGTTACAGCCAGAGAATTTCTCTGGATGTTGGGGCTTATGGCTTTTATGATTCTCATAATTTGTATTGCCATACCGCATATGAGAAAGACTCAGTGGCTGCTCAAAAACACGTGGACCTAACATTCTTATTCCCTAGAGTTTCAAATTCCAGTCTTGGGCTTCAAGTCAGAACTTAATTGGTGCAGGGATCACATGGCTCACAATCCAGGTATTTTTCTCCACCTACTCCAACACAGTCTGTACTCACCAATTTTTTAGATTTTGCTTGAGGAGCAGTTTCGAGTGGGTAAAAATGCAAGGACTGTGGGACAGTTTAGAGGGACTAAAGCACATCAAATGAAATGTTTCATGCCATAATGGCTCTGAATCATCTCTGGGGTTCAGGTCCCCAACAGATCATGACAGTCAACACCAGAATGATGTGGTACATAAATGGGGTCACAAGGTCTAACACTCTGCTGGCTGACTGTGACAGCTTGGGAGTTAGTTCTACAGTACTCCTTAACTCTTTTAGCTTCTTACATGGTGTCAGAGAAAATCATAGTGACAGACAGGCTAAGCCGTTTCTGGACAGACCCTAAT
Source organism: Protopterus annectens (assembly GCF_019279795.1). Classification (NCBI taxonomy): domain Eukaryota; kingdom Metazoa; phylum Chordata; order Ceratodontiformes; family Protopteridae; genus Protopterus; species Protopterus annectens. The sequence continues at coordinate 273,959,052 of NC_056734.1, forward strand.
AGGTTCATAGGTTTATAGGTAGGTACTAGGCTATCGGCCCAAGGGCCTACGTAAGCCTAGCCAACAAGGTTCCCCTGGCTTACGCTACCCAAGAAAGTTATTTTCCTGTGCCACTGTCGAGCAGAGACACAGAAGTGATCCCCGGGGTGTATTTCCTATTTTCCATCCACTCAAGATTTTTCTGGAAGAGTGCTAATGAAGAACTTTGCTTGACATAGATGGGTAGCCTTTTCCAGAGTATGGGAAGTCTTTGGGACAGGAATCTATCCCTCCAGCATGTCTTGTTTATTGTGGTGACAAGGTTTAGGTCCCTAGAGCGTGTAGCTCAGCGGGATTGGGATTTCTTTAGGTGTAGCATGTCCAACAGCTCTGGGTTTGACATAGCTTTATATGTTGGGCAGAGATCACCTCGGAGTAGGCGATATGCTACAGAGTAAAACTGTAGTTTTTTGAGGCGGTCAGTGTAGGGCATTTGTTTGAGGCCAGTAATCCTCTTTGTGAGGTACTTCTGTGGCCTTTCCAGCTGCTGCAGATGTCTTGTGAGGTACATTCCAAAAGGGGCGTTGTACTCTATAATGGATCTAATGAGTGTCGAGTAGAGGGGAGCAATGACTGCTTTTTTTTCCTGGATGAGATCCCTTTTATGATGAGGTGTGCCACGTAGAAGGACTTCCGGACTACTGTGGCGATGTGACTGTCAAAGGAGAGACTACTGTCCACCTGAATACCAAACAGGAGAGGTAGCAGGACGGTACCCTGTGGTACTCGACTTGTCACTGCTTTGAGGTCAGATTTGGAGTCTGCAACTTTTACAGTGTGGGTTCTGTCAGTGAGCCAGTTGGCAACCCATCTTGTGACGTAGGGATTTATACCTAGTTTAGTGAGTTTAGCTATAATTCCAGAATGGGTGATGGTGTCGAAAGTCTTGGTGAGGTCAAGATAGGCTGTGTGAACCACCTTACCCTCATCTACGGCTTTGGTGACTGCCTCAAAGAAGTCGATCAGGTTCAGGAGGCATGATCTGCCTTTCACAAACCCAAACTGGGTGGGATCCAGAGTTTGGAGATTACCAATGTTTTTGTTTGAGTTACATGATGATACGTTCCATGGCCTTGCAGCCCAGGCTCATCAGGCTAATAGGTCGGTAGTTCCCGGGATCAATGGTGGCTCCCCCTTTGTGGAGTGGGATAACTGTTGCTGTGTGCCATTCAGTGGGCACAAAGCCTGATGCAAGGCTGTTATTGAATACGGTGCTTAAGTGGGGAGCCAGTTCATTCTGAAGTTTGTGTAAAATGCAGCCTGGGATGTTGTCTGGTCCCATGGATGCTGTGTTTTTGGCTTTAGAGAGTGCAGCTTTTACCTGCGTAGTTGTGATTACAGGGACTCTGCATTCTTCCTGTAGAGATATAGGCCCTTTAGGGGGGTGAGGATGTGGAATAATAATAAGTGGAAACCCGGTAAAGAGGTCTTCCAGGAGTTGATCCGTATGTGATGAACAGCTCAAGTAGATCTTTTAGTCTTCTTTCAGAACAGACAACTAGACAAATTCTGTTTGAGGACTCCCTTCAATCTGGCCTGGAAAACAGATGCTCTTCATTCCCCTGGTCAGATGTGATGTCCTTATGTTTATCTGTTGCAGTAGCCTTTACATGGTGGAGTTGCCTGCCCAGGTGGCCCCACATCAGCCAGTTTACCAAAGTCATTTACTACTGTGAAGTGCGCGGTACATCTGACGTAGGCTGCTGTTGGACGTACGCTATAAAAGTGACATGCGTACACACCAACCTCAGAACAACTTTGCCAGTTGCAGATGTCGCTCTGCTGCTGGAATTGTTTTCTTCAGTAAAGATAAGTGTTCCGTTGGGGAACCTTTTTGTGTTTTGATACTGTTTTTTCTTTGTTGAGAGTTAGTCATCCAGGAAGGGGAAATGTGAGTGTGGAAGGCAAGTTCCTCACAAGGACAGTCACTGACAGTGTCTTCTTTTTTTTTTTTTTTTGTCTCTGACTCAACCATGACCATAAAAACTGTTAAGTTTGCCAATCGTTCGTGCCTAAAATCCTTCATAGCCTATTTTCATCCCTCGCTATTTACTTAGAGAGCCAGCATCTGAAAATTTAGCTAAAAGTGAAGCGTGATGGAGGGTTCCTGAGATCCAACTACCAAGCTCAGTAAACGGAAGGCCAAAAGACCTCGGCCCGAAGTAGAAGCTGTGCCTCTCCCTGTGGAAGTCTCTCCCAAGATGCATGATATCCCAAAGACATGCTCCATTTCAGATCGGGAGCCACAGGCAGAGCCAGTTTTACAGGCTGCCTTAGAATTGGATGCCAGCACATCCAGAGAGGCCTCACAAACATCGGGTCCTGATGTCCAGGGGGATACAAGGCTCATCGTATTGGAAGGCCCTAGAGAAAATCACTTGGACTATAGTGAGGGAAGATGTTGAATCGGATTTGCTAGAGTGTAGGCAGTCGTCCGGTCTTCCCTCTTTACATTGGTTGGACACTCCTGCAAAGAAAGCAGAAAACCAAACATTTCTCACCTCCACCACACCCTCAGAAAGAGTGACAAAGTTTTGCTCAGGGCTTGTTTAAGGCCTTCATGGCCTCGAGGCCTACCTCTGGTGCCCCTCCCTCTCCTCTCTTCTGGCTTACTTCACGGGTCAGACCACAAGTTACTTCAGAGGCAGATTCTTCCTCTTATGAGGGTAATGATTCTTTAGCTTACTCCTCTCAGATCCCTTCCATCTTGGACTATGTTTCCCTGGAGGAAGACTCCAGTGGGCCAGACTCCCCTTTGGAGGAGATTTCTTTTGACAAAACCATCTCAAAGATGAGAAACCACTTCAAATGGGACAGCTCTCAAATATCTGAGTTCCAAAAGAGACATTATGACTTCCATGTGGGGAACCCTAGTCCCTCAGCTATTCCTCCAGTTATCCCTGCTTTTCGGGATGCCTTTGTATCCACGTGCCTACACCCTGATGCACAGCTTCCAATCCCTAAGAAGCCAGATAGATATAAAGTGCTTCGGGGTTGTAATTTCCTGTTTAAAGCCCCTGAGACAGACTCCTCTGTCCTCTCTGTAGCCTCTGATAAGGCCTCGAGAACCCTTCCTTCTATTTTCGTTCTCCCCTCGGACAAGGACAATAGGCAACTCGAGAGGCTGGGGAAGAAAGTTTACAGCTCAGGAACTTTAGCCTTCAGGGCTTTGAATTACCAGACCCACATGACTAAGTACACCATGGAACTTATGACCCAATGGTCCAAGATAGTGTGTGGCATGCCAGACTCCGAGAATAAAGCCTTGGCATCTTCCCTTATTGCTGCATTCTCCCAGGTTACCCAACACTGTATCAAATGCAGCTACAATGCAGTTGAGGCTGCCTTCAGAGATGCAGTTTCATCCTCAACATTGAGAAAGTTCCCCTGGTTGAGGCTTTAACCCCTCCCTGAGAACATCAAGACGAAGCTCATGGATGCCGTCTTTGACAACTCCGCCTTATTTGGGAAACCATTTGCTGAACTTTTTCAAGTCCCTGCAGGAAAAGAGCAAGGAGTTAAAAGACCTGAAACATATACTGGTCTCTCCAGTTCCTAAATTTCACAGAAACTCTCCTGGGAAACAGGTCTTCGTCCGCAGACAATCCTGCACCCCCAGCCCAAGTCCTCCAAGGGGAGCAAGAAACCACATCACTTCTCAGCATCTTCAGCTACTTCTCATATGGCTAAGCAGCCCTTTCCTGATAGAACAGGCTGTTCCTCCTGACTCCTCAGGACTACCTTGCAACACCCCTTTTCCCTAAACCTACACCTATCCTTGTCCCTTTCTGTCTGGGAATCCATAACTCAGGGCGCCTGGGTCCTGAGCATCACCAGACATGATACTTTATGGTTAGTACACGGTGCCTCCCTTCAAGGAGTATCCCTCAACCTCCAACAGACCAGAAACCTTTTTTTCCCCAGATATTGGACACCCTGCTAAAACAGGGTACAATAAACCTGTCCCCAGCACCTATAAAGGAACAGGGTTTTATACCCTAGAGGAGCTGGGAAGCAACCTCCACTCAGCCATGGCCATCCTGCAGCGCCTAGGATTCACCATCAATTTCAACAAATCTACTCTCTTCCCATCACAAGATCATACCTTTCTAGGGTGCAGATTCCAAACAGACAAAATGATACTGTCTCTCCCACCCCAAAAGGCTTAGGAGCTCTGTCAAACCTTCTCAGAGACCCTTCCCCTAAACCATTTGTCAGCAAGCCAATTCCTCAGAGTCCTAGGACTGATGGCCTCCACCATCCCTGTGCTACCCCTGACAAAGCTGCACATGAGGAAATTCCAGTGGTTCCTGAAATTTGTGTTGACTCAACATGCCCACCAACTGCAATTTCCTATCCCACTACTACCTTGTCTCAAGAATGAGCTCCAGTGTTGGATACCGCAACTGTCCATAAATCCAGGGCTTTCCATTCATCCATTGCCTCCAACTGGAGACCTGTACACCGATGCTTTGGATACAGGTTGGGGGCAACTCTAGACTCAGACACTGTTCAAGGACAATGGACCCCCTTCCACAGAAAGGACCACATAAATGTAAATGAGATAAAGGCACTGATCCTAGCCTTTCATGCCTTACGGCCCCTCCCGAGGCCAGGACGGCTGTGAATCTACACAGACAATACGGCTTTTCTGTGGTATGTAAACAAGTGGGGGGGGGGCAGGATCCTACTTCTATGCAGATTAGCCTTGCAAGTTTGGGAACTAGCACCCAACTTCAAATTTCTGTACAGGCGGTCTATATCCCTTCCAGTCAAAACTCTGTGGCAGACACTGAGCAGATTCACAACACAGGCCCACGAGTGGATGCTTCACAGGGATGTGTTCCTGGACATCATCCACCATTGGGGTATTCCTCAAATAGACTTGTTTGCCTCCCCTGTGTACAAACAACTTCCAACATTTTGTGCCAAAGAACCACATCCTCAGGTATGGAAAATGGAAGCCCTGTCAATTTCATGGAAGAATAAGTTTCTTTATGCATTCCCTCCCCTGCCACTCATTCTGAAAGTCCTACTGAAGATTCAACACGACAGACTGAAAATCTTGCTGGTGGCTCCCTAATGGCCAAGACAGCATTGGTTCCACCTTCTTCTACACCTAGCCAAGGGCAGTCATCACAAGTTACCTCACAGAGTGGACTTACTCACACAGAACAAGAGTTCCCTCATCCACCCACACATGGAAACTCTTCAGATGATCCTGTGGATGATGGAGCCCTGATACCCTTTAGACACCTTTTCACTGAGGACATGCTTCAAATCCTGCAGGAGGCCAGGAAACCCAATACCAGGAAATCTTGCCTTTCCAAATGGAAGAGATTTTCTATTTGGTATCTTGCTGGAAACCTGGACCTGCTTATGGTGGATCTCCATTTGGTTCTTTTATGTCTGTGTGAATTGCTCAATGCTGGCTTAGCTTGTTCTTCAATAAAAGCACATTTGTCAACTATGTCTGCCCCTTTCACCTCCTTTAGCTTCCAGATTTGAGACCAAACAGTTCATCCCAGGATCTTAACTTTATGCTAGAGAAACTGACCCCTAGCGCCTTTCGCGGCAGCCCCCTCCAGCTCCCTCTAACACTACAGCTGGAAAACTGTTTTCCTGGTGGCTATAACCTCTGCCGGATGAGTCTCTGAGCTTCAGGACATGATGGCTTCTCCCCCCCTTTTTGTTCTTTCACAAAGACTGGATTTCCCTTCACACCAACCCTTCTTTCATACATAAAGTATCTAATGAGTTGTCCTTGAACCAGGCCATTCACTTACCAGACTTTTTCCTCAATCCCCAAAACAATAGTGAGAGGATCGTACACACACTTGATTGTCCACCAATGGGGTACTCCACAAATAGATCTCTCTGCCTCCCCTGTGAATAGACAGCTTCCTCAGTTTTTTGCCAGAGACCCACACCCTCTGGTCAGGAAAGTGAGCGCCCTCAGTTTTTCATGGAGAGAGATTTCTATATGCATTCCCTCCTCTACCTCTCATTCCAAAAGTTCTACTAAAGATTCAGCAGGACAGACCAGAAATCTTGATGGTGACTCCCTTTCGGCCAAGACAACATTGGATGTTCATCATGTTGCATTCATCATCTGTGGGTTATCCCTGCTGTGGTAGCCCTCGGGCGTCCCAAATACCAGAGTCAATGTTTTTCTGCATCGGCTGCAAGTCACCTGTAGTCTGACGTCAGGTTGTCAGTGCTATAAAGCAAGACAGCCGACATCATTACATCTGTCTTTCTTGTCATGGAGCCCATAGCATAAGAGGTTTGCACAAGTGGCAGTTGGTCTGTCACTCGCTACCACAGTTTGAATTTCAGCTGAAAACGTCTAAAGCTAAGTACCCCATTGGGGACCCTTTTTTCTTGCATTAACCGATGTCTGAAAAAGTTAACAATTGTCTCGCCAGTGGAAAGCAGATCCCACACCGAGACTTCCATTCTTACTCTGTCACTTGTTTAGGCCCAGACCACTACATCCCCTGTTGCCAGTTCTGTGCCCTCTTTAATGTGAGAACCATTCAATTTAGAGCTCCTTTTGTAGACCGTTATTTTCGTGTTCCATCTTTGCTTTCCGATATGGCATCCGTCAGCCAACATTCCATGGACAGTCCGAAAAAATGCAGAAATAAAGATAGAGACAGACCACACAAGGCTAAGCCTTCCGACAATGCTACCGCAAAGCAAGTCGTCAGTTCTTCGGAATTCAGTGAGGTGCTTTTGCAGCCCCTGATGCCCTATTCAGTATCTACGCAGGCCTCTACCGAGACCCTTTCGGAGTCCGGTATGCCACAGAAATCTTCTTCCACGCCTTTGGCTGTCTCTTCCTCGGTTGGGTCCGGAGCCACGATGCAGGCACTGGCTTCCGAGGCGGCCTTTCGTACTACCAAATCTAGACAAAAACTGACATCATCTCATCCACTTACCGTTTCTCTCAGACCGACGGATTCTCTTTGGCCTAGAAGCCAGGCCACTCGTAGAAAATCTGTTTCTAGCCACCGTCTTGCTACACCACCCCAAGCACAGATGCTGAAAATGGCGGAGGATCTCATCTCCCTTATCCGGGTTAGCCAGACCACAACTTCTAAAAGGAAAAGGCACCCTTTTCCAGAAATTGACAGAACAGGATTCTGGGGAATCTGACTATTCAGATTTTGAAGGGGAACAGCAACCTCTGACTGCTTATAAGGATTCAGATGCAGAGGAATCCATCCCTTCTGTCTCCCCTCCAGGGTTCCTTTCCTTTGGGGAAACCCTTCACACCCTCAGGGAACATTTTCAGTGGAAATCTCAGGACTTTTTCCAGTCTAAGAAAAGACTTGGAGAGTTTCAGGACTTGCCCCAGCACAGATTCCTGGCCATCCCCCCCATTTTAGAAGTGGTGGATGATGTTTTCCATGAATCCAGCTTAGCCCCTGACGCCCTCCCACCTGCTCCCACTAAACCTGACGGGTATTACAGAGTACCAGATTCTCACAAATACCTGTACAGAAATCCTGCTGCAGACCCAGAGGTCATTACATAGGGACCTAAAGGGGCAAAGACTAGTTCTGCCAAGAATCCTATTCCTTCTGACAAGGAATCCAGAGCTCTGGACAGATGAGGTAAAAAAGTATACACCTCTGCAACCTTAGCCATCAATGCACTCAATTGTCAGTTCCATATGTTAAAATATCAGCAACACACTTTGAAACTATCAAAACAAAAGATTTCTACCTTTCCTGACTGTGCCAATTCAAAAAAGTTAACAGATTTACTTCACTCTGCTTGTCAAGTGGCCAAACTCTCATTACACTGTGGATAACACACCATAGAAGCCTTTAGCAGGGCAGCAGTGACAGGATCTGTTATTAGGAGACATGCATGGCTGAAGGAACAACCTCTCACTGATCATGTCAAGTCTAAAGTTAATTATTCACCCCTAGATAAGGAGCGCTTGTTTGGAAAAAAGGCAGGAGAGGTGCTAAAAAGATGGAAGACAAAGCAAAATCCATGCAAACAGTAAAAAGATTTCTTTCAGGTTCAACAGGAACTTTCTCTCTATGCACTGGTCCTTCCCTGCACCTAGCAGACAGGGCCAAGGTAATCCCCGCAGGGACAGACCATCCAGGCCCCTATCCCAGGGCCAGCAGAGAAAGCAAACAGTGGATCACTTTGGCCCCAAAGGTAGGGAGTTCTAAGCCAATCTTCTGTGGCAAAAACTCACAATGACTCCCCCTCCCCCCTGCCCTCCCTTCACTCATCAAAAACTAGGAGGAAGGCTCTCCCTCTTCTAAGACAGTTGGCTTTCTGTAGCAAAGGACCAGTGGGCCTTAAAGGTAATTTTTCAGGAATACAAATTCTCTTTCAGCGAACTCCCAATTCCAAGAGGGTACCCAGACTTACCTTCAAATGAGGGGGCAGAGGCATTGAAACGGGTCCAAACTCTCATATCCCAGGGGGACAGTAGAACCTGTCCCCTCAGATCAAACAGGCAAAGGCTTTTATTCCAGACTATTCCTTCTTCCCAGAAAAGAGGACACTTGGTGCCCCATCCTGGATCTATCCATTCTGAACACCCCCCTGGTGGTCCCCAGATTCAGAATGCTAACTTTGCAGCAGCTGCTGCCTATGCTAACAAAAAATGCCTGGCTAGTGACCCTAGACCTAAAAGATGCCTACCTCCACATCCCCATAAAGGAATCGTGCAAGAAATTCCTACGCTTCAGAGCAGGATCATAACACTTTCAGTTCTCTGCACTGCCCTTTGGCTTATCTACTGCACCCAGAGTATTCACCAAATGCTTAGCCCCGGCCATAGGATTTTGCAGACAGAGAAATGTACAGATTTATGCTTACCTGGATGACAGCCTCATTCAGGCAGAGTGCAAAGAAAAGCTGCTCCAGAACCTTCTCTTTGTCAAATCCCTCCTAACTTCCCTAGGGTTCACCATCGAGAAGAAATCAAAGCAAACTCCCATCAGGAAAACCATTTTCTTGGGAGCTCTGCTAGACACAGCATCCCAAATGGCCTTCCTATCCCCAGAAAAGCAGAGCTTCCTGCCTCTCTACTTTACCCAGTTGGCTTCCAGAAATCACCTCACCATGAAGAAGTTCTTGCAAGCCCTAGGATACATGGCATCTTGCATCCTTCTAATTTCTCTGGCCAGGCTTCACATGAGAAAACTTCAGTGGTATCTAAAGAACCTTTGGTGCCAGCACTGTCTCTCTAGAGGCCTCTCTCCCTCTGATTCCATGTATAAGGGCCGAGTTTCTCTGGTGGGCAGATGTGTGTGCCAGGAACAAGGGTCTTCCCTTCATCCTCTGCCCTGCCGGCCAGACCATCTCCACCGACTCAGACATTGCTCGGGGTGCTCACTTAGCACGCAGGTGCACCCAAGGTGTATGGGATGCCCAGCACCTTCACTTACACATCAATCAAAAAGAAATGGTGGCAATACAAAAGGCTCTGACATCCTTCAAACCCCATCTCCGACAAGGGGTTCTCCTTATAAAAAGACCAAGAAGACGAGGTCCAGCCGACAGGAGTTTATTAACAACGTACACAATACACCATTGACCTAGGTTTCGTCCGAATACTCAGACTTCTTCAGAATGCCACAATACTGCTACAAACCACTTAAATAAGCAGTACAATCAATCAATTAATTAATTAACAATTCAGTTGAAACACATTAAAACCTAACCAGTGTTGTCGATCATTTGACAACCTTGCAATACATAATATAAAAATGTAAGAATAAAGGAATAAATAAAAATGAAAATCACATTGGTTGAATTAAAAACCTCACATATATAATTAAGTTTAAATGAAAAAATATTTTAGGAAAAAACAAAAATACTGTTAAAAGTGCAAAAATCTCATGAAATTGAACCTATATATGAGTACTAAAACCTAAATAATATTATTTAATACCTGTAATATTCCTTAACTTAAGTATAGGCTTAACAGTACTATACTCATTTAATCCAGGATAATTGTGTGCATTTAATCTAAGCTGCCATTTTAATTCACATATATCCAAATGTGTGTCTGTAATCCTACCCTGTTGGTCTACATTTATCTGTTTCAATATACAGAATTTTAAGCTGTGATCAGCATGGTCAACCAAATGCCTAGCAAGAGCATTAGTGGTTTTGAGATGTCTAACATCCAACAGGTGCTCCCTTATCCTTTCCCATCTTATTAGCTATCACCTCAGCCAGAAGGATTTCAGAACTTCAGGCACCCATGGCTGTTGAACCCTTCATCATTTTCCATGCAGACAGGGTCTCCCTGAGGACTAACCCCTCCTTTATGCCCAAGGTGGCATCTCATGTGACCGTCAACCAGGCCATACACCTACCCACCTTCTTTCTCAACCCTCAAAACTAGGGGGAAAGAATTCTGCACTCACTAGATGTGCACAGACAACTCAGATACTATCTGGACCATACTAAACCCTTCAGAAAAACAGACCAGCTGCTTGTCAGCTTTGCCCCAGGGGCAGAGGGGAAACCCATTTCCAAATGGATATCATACTGTATCCATTTCTGCTACAGAGTACACGGGAAACCCCCCCCACCCAAAGTCTATTCATACCCATTCCACTAGGGCAGCCTCCACTTCCACAGCCTTCCTCAGAGGAGTCTCCACCAGGGACATTTTGGAAGCTGCCACCTGAACCTCTGTCCATACCTTTACAAAGCATTACTACCTATGTCTTTTTTCTAAGTCTAGGGCAGGGTTTGCCTGTGCAGTTCTGCAGGGCTAGCTGACCCATGCCTAGGGCTGTAACCTATCTGTCCACCCCTCTCTTCAGCTTTGGGAATCCTCCCACAGGTGATGACTGCAACAGTGAAACATGAAGAACACAGTGCAGTTGTGTACACTTAATAAATGTAGATGTTCAAGTGTATTCACTGTTGCAGTCCTGGTTTCCCTCCCTCCATCCCCCTTATATCCATAAGGGGACATAAGCTTCACACGGTGGCTTTTAGCCACCAGGACCACTTTACCTTATTTCCTTAGGCTTCTGACGGATTAGGGCAAGAAAAACTGATGTAACGACGTCTGCTGCCTTGCTTTATAGCACTGAAGACCTGAAGTCAGACTACAGGCGACTGCAGCCGACGCAGAAAAACATGGACTCTGGTATTTAGGTTGGCCAAGGGCTACTACAGCAGGTATAACCCACAGGTGATGACTGCAACAGTGAATACACTCGAACATCTACATTTATGGTAAGTGTACACAACTATACTTTCACCTTACTTCTGCATTTAACCAAGGGGAATAATCACAAGTTACCCCAGAGAGTGGGACCTACTCACACAACAGAAGGGAACCCTCATCATCCTTCAGCTTTCAACTCTGCAGACGACAGGGCCTTGATTCCCTTTAAATACCTTTTTTCAGAGGACATGCTCAAGGTACTGCAGAAGTCCAGGAAACCCAATACTAGAAGATCGTATTTATCCACATGGCAAAGATTTTCAGTCTGGTGCCTGTCATGTTACCTGGACCTGCTAACAGTGGAAGTCCCCATAGTTCTGTCATACCGGTGTGAGTTGCTGGATGCTGACGTATCATATTCTTCAGTGAAAGATCACATATCAGATATTTCTGCCTGTCTGCCTCTCTCACATCTCTTGGCTTCCAGGTTCAAGGCCAAACAATTCCTGAAAGGCATCCTTTACATGAGAACTCCAAGGAAACCTTTCCCTGGTTCTTAACTTTGTCTTGGTAAAACTGACCCTGGCCCCTTTTGAGCAGCAACTTCTGCCTCTCTAACATGCTGCTCCTGAAAAACAGTCCTGTTACTGGCAGTCACGTCTGCCAGAAGGGTTTCTAAACTCCAGGCCCTTATGGCCTCCCCGCCTTTCTTGGTGTTCAACAAAGACAGGGTATCTCTCCACACCAATCCCTCCTTGATACCTAAGGTGGTAAATGAGTTATCACTCAACCAAGCTATCCATCTTCCTACCCTTTTCTCTTCACCCCAAAACTCTGCCGAAAGAGCTCTGGACACACTGGATGTACACAGACAGCTTAGGTTTTATCTTGACAAAACTGAGATTAGGAAATCAGGTCAGTCTTTTTCCTTTCACTCAAGAGCCTTAGGGGCTTCCCTTCTCCTAAACAAACTGTTTCCAACTGGATCTCTAAAGCTATCTCCTTCTGCTATGAATACCACAGAAAGAGGCTCTCTTCTTCAGTTAGGGCACACACTACCAGAGCCATTGCCTCATCTGGCGCCTTTTTCAAAGGATTAGACACGCATTCCATTCTGGAGGCAGCTACGTGGTAATCAATCCATACTTTCACCAAACATCTCCAAATCCAGAGCAGAGTTCGCTAAGGCCGTTCTCCATGGCTTCCTAGAAAGCTTTTCTGCCCCTACCTCCTCTCTCTCCTTTTCCTCATGAGCTTTTGCATTCTCCCTCATGTAAAGAATACTGCAACAGCAGATTAGAAGGACATAGATTAGTTGTGTAAAATCTTAGCATAATGCTAATGTCTTTCCTTTCCTATGTTGCAGTATTTATACTGTGGGATTTTCCACCTCAGGTGACCCGACGTCGGCTCCTATACAAAAGCTTAAGCCTGGCTGTTGTAAGTGCGTGGGACGTCACACGCAGGGCCATAAACCAGAGACCATAAATGTGTCGTCTGCACACACAGACCTTAAACCTTTTCAGATGCCGACGACGTTACTTCGACTGCTTCGTTCCTATGACCAAAAACTTCTAAAGATAAGTACCCCATTGAGGATTTTTTTGTCTTGCATACACTTGCGTTTGATTGCTGTAGATCCCCTTTAGCCAAGTCTGACAAAAAGAGCAAATGTAACTGTGGGCCTCAGGTACAGCATAAAGACTCTCACGGCCGGTGTGTGTTTTGCTTAGGAAAGGAGCACGACCATAAGGCCTTCCCCCATTTGTCAGTCTTGCATGCTGAAGACCCAACGCAGCCAACTGGCTGCGCTCAACTTGTATTTGGAAAATCAAAGATTTTCAAAGACTAAAACATCTCACTCTCAGGATGGATCCCGAGTTGGTTACCCAAGCCAAACCGAGGAAGAAGGCCAAGGTTTCCAGGCCTTCTCCCGATGCCGCTCCGCCATCGGATGTCCCGCCGGCTAACGATATTGGGGCTGAGGGGCACCCGATTACTCTGTCAGCTTCGATGGCTCCTCTGGAAGAGGCTGTTTCTGCAGCCATGGAAAGCACATCCGCGGAGTTAAGCCAGATGCTGGCCATAACCGACGTAGAGAGGGAACTAACACTTGGTCTGCCAACCGACACTGCTCCTGTTCCAGCCCAGGCCTCTATCCCTAAGGCTACTCCTAAGACTACGCAAAAAAAAAAAAAAAAAGACTAAACACTTGAGTCCCACGCCTCAAGGCGCTCCAGATTGGCAGTCTTTTACCAGTTCACTAATGTAGGCCTTTATGGCTCATAGGCCCTCAGGCCCTCCACTTACCAACATTCCTGTGCTGAGCCCCAGGCCTGCCTTTGCTTCCTCTCTACCTTTAACCACTACTCTTCAGGGAGAAAGAAGAACAACCAGAACAGTCCTTCTCCTCTTCTGAGGAATCCATTTCCTGTCTCTCTCAAATTGTTTCGCCTCTGGGTTATTACTCCCCAGATGACTCTGTTAAAGGAGATTCCTCACCAGAGGACATTACCTTTGGGGAAACTATTACAAAAATGAAAGTGTACTTTAGGTGGGATACTGCCTTAATGTCAGATACCCAGAAAGATATTTTGAACTTCTGCAACTTGCTTCACCTTTCCCTTCAGCTATTCCTCCTGTGCTTCCAGCTTTCCTGGATGCCTTTAATTCTGTTTCCACGAACCCTGATTCACAGCCTCCTGCTCCTAAAAGGCCGCATAGATTTTATAAAGTGTCTGATGACCAGAAATTTCTTGTTAAATCTCTGCTGGCTGACCCAGCAGTTATTGCTGCGTCTCCAGACAGACAGACAGTTTAGACAGTTATTCTCTGCTTCACTTTTGCCAACAGGTAAAGACAGGAAAATTATGGACAGAATGGGCAAAAAGGTATACACCTCCTCTACCCTGGACTTCAGGGCTATTAATTATCAAACCCACATGGTTAAGTACGCCCTGGACCTTGTCTCCCAGGTTTCACCTTGCTCTCCTCTACCCCAGACTGTCCAACCAATGCTGACATTGCATCAAAACTGTTTCTAGCTACACAAATAGCCAGACACTCTATTAGGTGCAGTTACTATGAAGCAGAGGCTTCAGCCAGGTCTGCTGCCTCTGCCTTACACAGATACTTCTGGCTTCGCTTACACCTTCTACCAGAGGATTTTAAATCAAAATTCATGGATGCTCCTCTGGATCACAATCTTTTATTTTGGAAAAACTCAGCAGAACTTTTTAAAAACTTACAAGAGAAAAGCAAAGAACTACAAGACATTAAGCATCTGCTGGTGTCTTCCTTCCCTAGATATTATAGGAACTGTCCATCAAAACCATCCTTTGTCAGAAGGACTCCAACTTCACACCCTTCCTCCTCAAGGCCCTGCAGGGCATCCAGGAGATTGCCTTACTCCAGACCCCCCCAACTCTCAGCCTCCAGCCAAACAGCCCTTTCCAGAAAGAGGGAGCCCCTCTTCAGCATGAATGTCTTGCTCAACTGCCTCTGTCCACCTACCTTACCCACTGCCTTCCCTTCTGGAAATCCATCATAGCATATCTTTGGGTTCTTTCCATCATCCAAAAAAGATATTTCCTATCCTGGAAGGAAAGACCAAAACCAAAAAGAATCCTTTTCCCTCCAAGGAATCAGCTTCATCTACTCCCTCTCATTCTGAAAGAACTCCTGACTCAAGGAACTATAGAACCAGTTCCCCTCAGGGCAGGAAGGACAAGGCTTCTATTCCCATGTTTTCCTAGTTCCAAAAAAGGATGGCTGTTGGAGACCAATCCTAGACTTGTATCTGAACCTGTTCCTGAAGGTTCCCTCCTTCAAGATGTTTTCTGTTCAAACCCTCCTACCTGTCACCTCCTCCCAAGCCTTCATGGTCACTCTGTACCTAAAGGATGCTTATCTGCACATTCCTATCAGGTCACCCCACTGGAAATTTCTGCGCTTTACTGGGCCACTCTTCACACTTTTACAGCTTTGCCCTTTGGCTTGTCTATGGCCCCCAGTGTTTTTACAAAGTGCTTCTCTGCAGCCATTGCCTATTGCTGAACTAAGGGAATCCAAATCTACACTTACCTGGACGACATTCTCATTCTGGCAGAATCAGATTCCACCCTACAGACCCATCAGGTTCACCTTGTCTTTCCTCTATGACTTGGGATTCACACTAAACCTTCAGAAATCCTCTCTGCTTCCTCAACAGGACAAATTATTCCTAGGCTGTAGCATCAGGACAGACCTAATGAGATCCTTTCTCCCACTGGACAAAGTGCAGTATCACTCCACCCATTTTCAAGCCTACTTTCAGAATCTCATCTCTCTGCATGACAATTTCTGCAAGTCCTAGGTCTCATGGCAACTACTATTCCCATGTTCCCATTAGCCAGGATGCATATGACAAAATTCCAATGGTACCTAAAGAATGTACGGTCTCAGAGCCAACATCCAACATCCACTAGACAAACTTATTCCCCTTCTGCCCTGCTTAAAACAGAGCTGACATGGCGGATTCAGCAAATCAAGACAGAACCAGGGCATTCCTTTTCAACTCCCCCCCCCCCCCACCACCACCACCACTGAATCCATGCACACAGATGCATCCAGACCTAGGGTGGGGGGCATTGTTAATGGACTTCAGGGTACAACAGCGTTGGACCCTTGCCCTGCATAAGCAACACGTCAGTGTCAGAGAAATGACTTAAGTCTTGCTGGCTATAAAAGCTTTCGTTCCCATCTTGCAACCAGGGCTGCTCCACATTGTGACAGACACAACTGTCATCTGGTACCTCATCAAAGAAGGAGGGACAAAGGCATACCAGTTATGCTGGATAACCGTACAAATCTGGGATGTAGCAGCCAATCACAACCTTTTCCTTTAAGCGTCTTGTATCCCCATCTCAGGAAAACAACGCAGACTTACTCAGCAGAACATCCTCTCAACAACACAAATGGATGTTGTTCAAGGACACCTTCTTAGACATTGTCCACCTGTGGGGCACACCTCAAGTGGATCTATTTGCCTCCCCCCAGAACAGACAACTAAACAAATTCTGCACCAGGGATCGCACTCCACTAACCTGGAGGGTGAATGCCTTCAGCTTTCCATGGAAGGGAATGTTCCTGTACGCCTTTCCTCCCTTCCCTCTAATACAAAAGGTCCTACTGAAGATCAAGAAGGACCAACCAAAAATCTTGCTGGTGACTCCCTATTGGCCAAGGCAACACTGGTACTCCCTTCTTCTCTCCCCAGCCAAGGGCAATCACCACTAGTTACCCCACAAGGTGGACCTACTCACAACAGGAGAGATCTCTCAGTTACCCCCAGCTGCTTTTGCTGCATCTAACTCTTTGGGTGATAAACTTCTGATCCCTTTCAGACAGCATTACTCAGATGACCTGCTCTCTCAGTACTAGCGGAGGCTAGGAAACCAACTACTAGGAAAAACTATTTGTGTAAATGGCAGAGATTCTCAAAATGGTGTTCCCTTAAGGACAGGAACCCTTTTCAGGCAGATCCCTCACTTGTCCTTAGCTATGTATGCGAGCTCATTAAGGAAAGACTAGCATATTCTTCAGTGAAAGTCCACCTTTCTGCCATTTCAGCCTTCTTGCCTTTGCAACCATCACTGCTTTCCAGACTGGACGTTAAACTTTTCCTGAGAGGGGTCTTGCATGTCAGACCACCAAGAAAACCCATCTCTACTCCATGGGACCTCAATTTCATGCTGGAAAAACTCATCTTATCTCCTTTTGAGCCAGCCAGCACAGCTTCTCTACAAATGTTCACATGGAAAACCATTCTTTTAGTGGCCATTGCCTCTTCTAGAAGAGCGTCTGAACTGTAGGCCCTCATGGCCATCGTCTTTACGACGCCTTCCGCAATGACAGGGTGACCCTGCGCAGAATCCCTTCCTTCATGGCCAAAGTGGTGAATGAAGTATCCTTAAACCAGTCCATTCACTTACCTACCTTCTTCCCCTCTCCAACTAATACCGCAGAGAGGATCCTTCATTCCCTAGATGTAATCAGACAACTGAGATTCTACTTAGACAAAACGAAGTCCTTCAGAAAATCTGACCAACTCTCCATCTCCTACCGCCCCAGGGCTCTGGGTAAGGGAGTCTCCAAACAAACCATTTCCTGTTGGATCAGGAAATCCATTCTCTTCTGCTACTCACATCATGGCAAACAATTGCCTCAAGGAGTTAGGGGTCATTCCACGAGAGGCATGGCTACCTCCAAATGTTTCTTAGCGGGCTGGAGACACAGTCTCCATCATGGAAGCAGCCACCTGGTCTACAGTTCACACTTTCACAAAACACTGCAAGGTAGACCAGGTCTCCAGGGCCAGAGCAAGATTTGCCAGGGCAATCCTGCTGGGATTCTTGGAATCCTCTACCTCTTTCCCCTCCCTTCACTCCTTCTAAGCTGTGATACTCTCCCACAGTAGGAATACTACAACATGGGAATAGAAGGACATAAAATCTTATCATAATCATAGATGTCCTTCTCTTCCATGTTACAGTATTCCTTCCCACCCTCCATACCCCCTTTTTCTGTCTCTACTGGATGGTTGGTCTTTTGACCTCAGTATCCACTCCCTACCAGCTAATCTGTACAGCCCTTCAGGGACATTTGCTCCTTAGCCTCTACTTGTTCTTTTGTACACTTTATCCTGGGCTTCAAGTTTTGAGGTCTGTGCGTGGAGATGTCACATTTATTGTCCCTGGTTTATAGCCCTGCGTGTGACGTCCCACGCACCTACAGCAGCCAGGCTTGAGCTTTTGTATAGGAGCCAACGTCGGGTCGCTTGAGATGGAAAATCCCACAGTTTGAATACTGCAACATGAAAGAGAAGGATGTCTGTGGTTATGGTAAGATTTTACACAACTATTCTTTTTATCTGCAGAAGGCCAAGCCCATCAGATAGGCCGGTCAACTCTTTATTTATCTCCTCTTTATCTCCTTCCACCCTAGAGCCCTAGGGAAGGCAGTAACCAAGCAAACTGTCTCTACCTGGATTTCCAAAGCCATCACCTTCTGCTACAGACACCATGGGAAATCCTTGCAAGGTGCTATTAAAGCACACTCCAGGGCCATGACCTCCTCAGGAGCCTGGATACCTCTACCATTCTTGAAGCAGCCACTTGGTCGCCACTGCACCCCTTCACCAAACATTACAAGTAAGACCACATCTCCTAAGCCAGGACCGGTTTGCCTGGGCTATCCTGCACGGATTCGTAGAGTCTGCCGCTAGACCACCATCCCCTCCTTCACAGTGAGCTTTTGCACTCACCCATATGTTGAATACTGCAACATGGGAATAGAAGAACATAGAAAAGTTGTGTAAAATCTTACCATAACCATAGATGTCCTTCACTTCCATGTTGCTGTATTCCTTCCCACTATCCTTCCCCTCCTGTTAGGCTGCATTTCCATTTCTGTGTGGCACAGGACTGGCATTGCCCTTCGTAGGACTGGTTCCAACTGGGGCTTACAGTTCTGCGGGCTGGTGTGCGCAGACGTCACTTTTATGACCCACTTACCCTTGAGCCACGTCAAACGTGCACACACCATACAGTGACTGAAAACTTTTGTATGTTGGCGTTACGTTCGCGAAGCAAGAGGCATAAATCTATATGGTGAATACTTCAACATGGAAGAGAAAGGACATCAATGGTTATGGTAAGATTTTACACAACTTTTCTTTCAGGATGAGTGTACTCTTCTTTGTATGGGCAAGAAAGCCCAGAAAATTTCTTCACTCCGACTGCAGATTTCCCTCCTCTGGGCTGTCCAGTCAGCAGTCATAGTGAAGGTGTGGGAGAGAACCTAAGCTTTGTGAAATCGTCGTCTTGTTTCCTGGGCAGGAAGTAGCATGTATAGCCAAATGGCTATTGCAACAGTGAAGAATTCAAACACACACTGTTATGGTAACTACAACTTAAATGACTGTACTTTCTGAATTGTTGTAACCCCCTAAAAGTTTTAAAGGGTCCCTGGCCAATTTTGAACTGAATTATAGTTCCAGTTTTGTCATTTGCCTCTTTTACCTAGTTCATGCCCTTAATACCCCCCCCCCCCCCCTGCTTGCTCTCCTCTATCACTACTCATAAACTGCATATTGACTTTGTCCCATCTAATGTCAAGCTTATTATGCTACCAGTGTAACTTGATACTTAGTATCTTAACTTCTTGCAAACTTATGATGTCTGGATGTATTTACTCTGTTAGTAAGTCATATGCTCTTGTGTGAATGCTTTGATGTCCTTCATGGATGCATCTGCAGTCATAACAAGTGGGTTGTCCTGTCGTCAGGCAGCCCTGCAGTCGGCCGGATTCCAAAGTCCGGGTCCGGCTTCGGCTGATGTCGCACTCCACCCGACGTCATCTCTGTTGGTCTTCGGGTATAAAAGCATCAGCCGACGCCATTTTCCTCAGTCTTTCTTGCCGTGGCGCAATCAGAAGCTGTTCGCAAGTGCCGGTCGGTCGGATCCAGAGATTACTTCTACCGAATACTACCAAGACTTCTAAAGCTAAGTACCCGTTGGGGACTCTTTCTTGCCTCAGCCGATGTCAGAAAAAGTTAACAATTGTTTAACCTGTGGGAAACAAATACCTCATAAAGATTTCCACTCTTACTGTCTGCCTTGTTTAGGCCCAGCCCACGACGTAGCAGCCTGTTCGGCCTGTGCCTCCTTCAACCGACGAACGCTTAGGCGTCGGTCGGAGTTTGCAGAACAGTTTTTCGGTACTGATTTTGCGTACATTATGCCGTCGGATCCTCCGACTACCCAATCTTCCAAAAAACGCAAAGATAAAGACCGACACTCGCGGTCCGCGGTTTCGGCCGAAACCACGGAAAAGCGAACCGCGAGTGTCTCGGTTTCGGCCGAAACCGAGAAAACTGATCAAAGTACAGCTGAACCTCTTCTTACAACTGAGGCCCCTGCTACAACTCTTGAATCGACCTCAGAAATTTTACCCACTACGGTGGTTGACTTATCAGACACCATCCCCTTGGATGTCTCTACCCCAGCACGTGGTGCTGCTAGGCCTCCAGCAGCCATGTCCATTAAGGCCTTCGCCAGGGCTAAAGCTGCCAAGACTACTAAATCAGTGCCTGTTAAACCCACCACATCCAGGCCCTCTTCTAGTTCTCAAATGCTTTCTTTGGCAGAAGATTTAATTTCTTTAATTAGAGGATCTCAATCTCACCCAGACAGGGCCTCTCAGCCCCCAGAGAAGAGACCTAGGGCAGAGCCCCCTGAGCCAGTGTCTTCTGATGATTCTGCTGATGAATCAGACATTACTGACCAGCCAGAGGCTCCCTTCTCCAATTTTGAAGATTCTGATGCTGAAGAATCCATTCCAGCTGCTTCCCCACCAGAGGAATTCTCCTTTGGGGAAACCTTGCATGCCATGCGAGAACAGTTCCAATGGCAGCAACAGGATTTTTCAGACTCCAGAAAAAGACTTAGGACCTTTCTGCACCTCCCACAGCACAGGCCCTTAGCTATACCTCCTGTTCTCTCTGTGGTGGATGATGCTTTCAATGATGTTTGCTCCGCTCCTGATTCTTTACCCCCAGCCCCTGCCAAACCAGACAGATTTTACAGGGTGCCAGATACTCATCACCACCTTTACAAGGCCCCACTTGCAGACCCAGAAACTATATCCCAGGGTCCCAAGGCAGTAGCCGCGACCACAGCTAAATACCCTATTCCTTCTGAAAGGGAAGCAAGGTCATTAGACAGATGGGGTAAAAAGGTCTACACTTCAGCTACTCTCTCAGCTAGAGCTTTAAACTGTCAGTTTCACATGATACAATACCAAGAGTTTATGCTTGATCAGTTAACTAAAAAAGTAACCACTGATGAATCTCTTGATAAGAAATATGTATTAGAGATGGTAAATAACATACAACAGGTTAGCAACCATTCCTTAAAATGTGGCTATGATGCACTGGAGGCTTCATTTAGATCAGCCATGACAGGCACAGTGATAAGAAGGCATGCATGGCTAAAGGAACAAGCTTTACCGGATCATGTTAAAGCTAAGTTGCTAGATGCTCCTATGGATAAGACAAGTTTGTTTGGTACACCTGCCCAGCAGGTTATGAAGAAAATGGAAGAAAAGGCAAAATCTGTTCAAACTGTTAAAGATTTCTTGCAGGTTCAACCCCCAAGGTTTAGCAGGAACTGGCCTGCCAGAAATTGGTCCTTTCCTGACTCCACAAAATTTCAAAGGGGCAGGAATAGGCGTTCCAGAGGCAGAAACCAATCCAGAGGAGGTGCCTACAGAGGACGACAGTGGCAAGGTAACAACAGAGGCACAGACGCAGCCACTGCCACTACATCAGCACAACCACAGTGACTTAATCCTAACTCCGCCTACCAGGGAACAAATAGCAGCTCCTCTAGGCGGAAAGTTAACCTTATTTTCAAAGAACTGGCACTACATAACAAAAGACAAGTGGATTTTACAAACCATAGATCAAGGTTACCGGTTCCACTTCCACACTTTACCAGTCAAAAGAGGAATGCCAAATCTACCTCCAAATCAAAAAACAGAGGCTCTACGCCAGATAATGGAGTTAGCAAACATGAGAGCTGTGGAAAGAGTGCCAACAACAGAACAAGGAAAGGGGTTCTATTCCAGACTATTCCTAGTTCCAAGAAAGGTAAAAAGTTGGAGACCAATTCTCGACCTGTCCACCTTAAATACATACATCATTGTCCCAAAATTCAAAATGCTGACCCTACAGCAACTTCTTCCCATGCTGGGCAAGGAGTCTTGGCTGGTAACTCTAGATCTCAAGGAGGCATACCTGCACGTCCCCATTCGACCAATCTGCAGAAGATACCTCAGATTTCTTGCAGGATCAGAGCACTATCAATTCTCAGCATTGCCCTTTGGCTTATCTACTGCCCAGAGTATTCACAAAATGCCTGGCATCAGTAATCGCCCATTGCAGACTACAGGGAATTCAGATTTATCCATACCTGGACGACTGCCTACTACAAGGGACAACAAAAGCAAGCTGACAACAGATTTACAAAGGGTCATTTACTTGCTTCAAGGACTGGGATACACAGTCAATTTACAAAAGTCAAGGCTGATACCATCCCAAACAAGGACATTCTTGGGCTGAATTGGACACAGTACAACAAATGGCATTCCTGACTACAGAAAAACAAAAGAACTTCCTCTTTACTTCTTGGCACTAACAAAACTGAACAAGTTAACAGCAAGAAAATTTCTGCAGGCCTTGGGCTTCATGGCATCATGCATAATCTTGGTCCCATTTGCCAGACTACATATGAGGAAACTACAGTGGTACCTAAAGAATTTATGGTCCCAACACAGACACAGTCTAGAAACAGAAATCCCACTAATTCCATGCTTAAAACAGGAGTTCCTATGGTGGGCTCAGGCATGCCAGTCAAACCCAGGCCTACCCTTTCGCAGATGTCAACCAAGCCAGACCATCACAACAGACGCTTCAGACCTAGGATGGGGGCCCACATGCTGGACAAATGCGTGCAAGGATTGTGGACACAGGATCAACTTCACCTGCACATCAATCTAAAAGAAATGCTGGCAGTAAAACTGGCAATCCAAAAGTTCAAACCATTCCTCAAAGAGGGCCAGTTGATGATAAGGACAGACAACACCACAGTCATGTGGTACATCAACAAACAGGGAGGCACTCATTCATACCCCTATGCAGAATGACCTTGGAGCTGTGGACCCTGGCACTCAGCTACAACATTCAGTTACAGGCAATGTTTGTTCCGGGAAAGACAATACTCTAGCAGACATATTAAGCAGAACCACTTGGATGCCCACGAATGGAAGCTGCACCGGACATCTTCAAGACCATCTCAAAGAAATGGGGAATGCCACAGATAGACCTATTCGCATCACCACTCAATCACCAGCTCAAAAATTCTGCACAAGGACATTCCACCCACTAGCATGGAAAGTGGACTCACTCTCCTTCAACTGGAAAGGCCTAACAGCATATGCATTCCCACCTCTTCCTTTGATACACAAGGTACTACTAAAAATCAAGGAAGAACGTCCAAGGATAATCCTGATAGCCCCAAACTGGCCAAGACAACACTGGTACCCACTACTGAAGAGCATGTCTCCGATCAATATGTGGCCAATACCCCTGATGCCTTTGATGTTAACTCAGAACAACTACAGCATCATGCATCCAAACCTAAAAACGCTGCAACTGACTGCATGGAACATCACATAGCAGCAGCTAATTCAGAACTTTCCCAAAGAGTTAAAGACATTATTCTTGAAGCACGCAGACCTTCAACAAGAAGGAACTATGCTGGAAAATGGAAAAGGTTTGTCATTTGGAGTACCGAAGAGGAAAAGATGTGTCAAACATAGATATGCCTAACATTCTGGAGTATCTGGTCGAACATGTTCATTCAGGCCTGTCCTACTCCTCCATCAAGATACATGCATCAGCTATTTCAGCAGAATACAGCTTTGATCCACCGGTTTTTCGCACCCTTTGCTCAGGCAGTTCCTCAGAGGAATCAAGAATGTAAAACCTCCAAGGAAACCACCATTACCAGCCTGGGATTTAAACTTTGTGCTAGAAAAGTTGACACTATCCCCTTTGAACCAGCAGCAACAGCAGACCTACAACACCTGTCATGGAAAACTGCTTTCCTACTGGCAATTACTTCAGCAAGGAGGGTTTCAGAACTACAGGCCTTAATGGCAGTGCAACCCTTCCTAATCTTCCACCAAGATAGAGTGTCCATGAGAACTAATCCTACATTTATGCCCAAGGTGGTATCCAGAGTATCTTTAAACCAGGCAATCCACCTACCTACCTTCTTTCCCAACCCACAAAACAGAGGGGAAAGAATACTGCATACCTTGGATGTACATAGACAGCTACGCTACTACTTGGACAGAACAAAAAATAGCAGAAAGACTGACCAACTTTTTGTAGCCTATGCAACAGGAAGGGAAGGAAAAGCCATTTCCAAACAGACAATCTCCAAATGGATAGGAAATTGCATACGATACTGTTACTCCTTCCATGGAAAACCAATTCCACAGAACATAAGACCTCATTCTACAAGGGCAACAGCCACTACCACAGCCTTCTTACGAGGAGTGGCAACCAAAGACATTATTGAGGCGGCTACTTGGACCTCCGTGCATACATTTGCCAAGCATTACAATTTACCTCTATATTCCAGATCCCGAGCAGGGTTTGCCACTGCTGTACTGCAAGGGATCCTAAACACACCATAATCTACTTTTATCCTCCTCCCTAGTTGGCTATGGTATTCTACCCATTGTTATGACTGCAGATGCATCCATGAAGGACATAGTACAGTTTTGTACCTACCATAAATGTAGATGTCCGAACTGGATAGCATCTGCAGTCAGGATTACCCTCCCTCCTTGCCCTCTGTGGTACTCCTAGGATGTTTACCCTCCTAATAGCTAGCTGTTGGGGAGTCTTTATGGTGTATTTGTTTGTATATATGTACATATATGCTTATTGTTGTGTTTACCTCTATCTATTTGGAAACATTGGCATCTATCCAAATTTTAGCCTGCAAGAGGGCTACTGGCATCTGG
The DNA here is from genome assembly GCF_019279795.1 of Protopterus annectens. NCBI lineage: Eukaryota > Metazoa > Chordata > Ceratodontiformes > Protopteridae > Protopterus > Protopterus annectens. Next base: position 273,983,902 of record NC_056734.1, read on the forward strand.
GGCAAGAAACACTGAGGAAAATGGCGTCGGCTGATGCTTTTATACCCGAAGACCAACAGAGATGACGTCGGGTGGAGTGCGACATCAGCCGAAGCCGGACCCGGACCCGGACTTTGGAATCCGGCCGACTGCAGGGCTGCCTGACGACAGGACAACCCACTTGTTATGACTGCAGATGCTATCCAGTTCGGACATCTACATTTATGGTAGGTACAAAACTGTACTTTATACTTTTTATAATTTTCTCTAGCTGATTTTAGTTTCTGCATGCATTGTTTAGCTGTGCAGCTTTTCTCCCCGGGCCTCCGCTGAAAAAGGGCTTCAGCTCAGACGGACTAACCTGGTCAACAAATGTCAGTAAATAAGTAATTTATTGAAATTCTGTAAGTGATTTCTGTTGTCTCCAGTATGTTGTTTGTAGGTTTTCTTAGTACTTCTATTTCTTGCCACTACAGTCTACTTTGCCCCAGTTGCTGAAAATATTTGCATTAAGACATAACACTTCCTCACCATATGTCCTTGCAGGCAAAGAGTAGAGTAAGGCAAGAATCTGGATAATCTGTATAATGATATATTTCAGCTGTCTGGTGGTGTGAGATATCTGCCATCTCTTCACACCATAGTACTACATTTTTGATCAGCAAGATATTCTAATTGGTTAAAACACATAGTCAGATATGCATTTGTGGTATATGTGTGTTGTGTATATGTAGGTGTGTGTATATCTATCTATATGTGTGTGTGTGTATGTATGTATATATATATATATATATATAGATATATATATATATATATGTGTGTGTGTGTGTGTGTGTTATTTTAACTGCTTATGATATGAAGTCGTATGTAACTGTAATGCAAATAGGGTAGTTGCATTTTGACTTAGTTGACACAGTGATGTTTTGTATAGTGATTTAGGTGCATGCAACTATATAGTTGCTTGTGGCATATTCGGGGACCGGTTTGCTTTTCTATTTGTTATAGTTTCATTTTAATATGTAATGGTTTATTCATTTATTTATTATACTGTCATCTTTCCTAGGATGGAACTTTGTTTGATGGCAGGCCTATAGAGTCTCTTTCACTCATAGATGCTGTCATGCCTGATGTGGTACAGACAAGGCAACAGGCTTACAGAGATAAACTTGCACAACAACAGGCAGCGGCAGCTGCAGCAGCTGCTGCATCTGCACCCAGCCAACAAGGAGCTCCAAAAATTGGAGAAAATGCTGCGAACGGGGAGGAGAATGGAGCACATGCATTAGCAAGTAAGCTGGACATTTCCAAGATGTAGACCTTTATAACTGATGAGAACCACTTTGGTTCACCTTGTGTGTACATTTCCATGTGTTGCACAAAAATGCTATGTGAATACAGTGCATTTTTTTTCTCAGTTTATATCCATATTTGGTGTTACTGCAGTGGCAGCTGACCAGTCACTTTCCAGATAAGTCAACTGAAAAGAACTGCAAGTAAATGCTTTGTGTGATGCGGTTGTTAGGTGTATTTGACTTTGTCTGAAGATTTTTGTAAATATACATTTCCTTTTTTAATCCCATGTGCTGAAGTGTTACTTCGAGATACATGTCTGATTTCTGGAATAATTTTGGTGGGTTTTCTAGGTTCCGTTTATTATGTCGTTTAAGTCAACTTTACAGCTGTATCTGTAATTTTCAGTTGTATATGGCTGTAGTTCTCTACAAATAAAATTTTGGTAATGTTTCTGTATTGCTGTGTACATTTTTGATAAATAATGCTCAGCAAACAGACTGCCTTACTGGCATATGGGTAGAGTAGTGCTGTGCTGTCCCCCTTTTGCAGACTACTAGTCCTTCTTTGCTGGTCTGTGGGTGTGATAAGACCAATCACCTGGCAGTACAGAGACAGCCTTACAAACCGACAGACAAGACCCTTTCATTTTTCTAGTTCCATAATAAGAGCAGATCTTCTGGAAGACCGTCTGGATCACTTCAGCTGCTGAGCCAAGATAAGAAACTTTTTTGGGTTTTTATTTCCTTCCCCTGCTTTTTCTGTCAGTGCTTGAATGGTGTGTTCCACTGCTTTGACTGTGTTTTTCTTTTATTTGTGATTAGAAATTTTGTATATGCTTCTGTTTTTACTTTGACCAGCATAGTAAGGCATATGCTGCTAATTATTAGTTTTGTTTGGAAGTTTTGATAAGAAAGCTTGCTGATATTGCACGTTTTTCTTTGAGGTTGTGATTATTTGAGGTGATTGAGCAAGATTGCTGTGTTTTCAATTATTTTTTTTTGCTTGAATCACAATTTTGTTGATGTTTTGTATATTAAACATTTTCTACTCTGTTGTTTTAGGCTGTCTCCATTCATTTGAACCAAAACTATATTTTAACAAAGTAATGGAACTTTCATGCATGTATTTTGTGCTTGGAAGTAGGGCAGTGCATGTAAATAAGAGAGACAGAAGACCCACCATCTTACAGTGTAGTAGTCTGTGAGTTTTCACCTGAGCTGGTGGCTGTAGCTAGATCCATTATTCAGGCTGTTGATTACAGGATGCACACCTGGGTTATGAGTAATGCTTGGTGCTCCTACTTCTGTTCATCCATCCCAGGATCCTGACCTTGAAGAGAGTTCTGAATCTGAGGTTTCAGATCTGTCAGTGTCTGACAAGTTTCCATTGAGAACAAACAGGTTCAGAAACTCAAACCGATGTTTCTTTTTCCCAAATGCTGGCTAGATTTAGGGATGTATTCAGTTAGAAGCAGTCATTTGCCCCCACTCCCCCCCACAGAGCTCAGCAGGGTATATGGTCTTTGGAAGGATAAGGCCTTGGATGTGCCAACCTTCCCTGTGTTTATCATAGTGTTGGAGGATGTTTTTAAGAGAGCCTGTGATTTTTCTAGTATGCTGAATGAACCTCTGCCTAAAAAAAAGTTTTAAGGAATTCATTGTGTGCTCAGCCACTCTTGGGCTTCAAGCCCCTTCGATAACGGAATCTGTTTTTGTTTCCCCAGCACCCTTACCAGTAAAAAGACTGTCTTATTAAACCTAGTGCCCCAAGATAAACTAGGATAATGAGAGAATGTCAGGAAAAGAAGCTGACAGAATCCAGCACAGTAGCTTTCAAAATGTGTAACTACAGGTGTTTTACATGATAGTTTGTGCTGAGGTATATATGTAATTAGAAAAGTTCATTGCATTGTTACTGCTGAGCAGAAAGACTATGTGAAGAGTGATTGTTGCCAGTGTTTCTCAGTGTTTAAACATTAGATATGATGCTGTTCTCTTCATTCTTTCTCAACCCATGAGATCAACCCCCTCTTAAAATTGCTAAATCCACTCCGTCAGATCAGAGGAAAATGCTCCCCACAATGCCCCCCAGGGCTTCATTGGAGCCACCCTTCAAAAGCCTTAAGATCTCTGATCCGAAGACCCGACCTTCAAATCTGCAACCTTCTGACCCTAAAACCTTCATCTCCAGTAGATGTTCTTCTATTCCATTGTTGCAGCATTCAACTTGTGAGTTTACCCTTCTTCCTCTCTATTTAGTCCGGCCAGGTTTCCAAAGGTTTTCAGTCCCTCGTGGTGTGTCGGACATCTGACGTGGCTGCAGGAACTTGGGCAGTAAAAGTCACATCTGCACACACCAGCCCTCAGAACTTTTCAGCCTCTAGTCGTATGCCAGGCGCTCCTGCTTTTCACAGACGTTGGATCGAAAATGATTCAGTTAAGTACCCCGTTGGGGATTCTTTCTGTCCTCCTCTGTTGTTAATTATAGTCTGTTAATGTCATCCAGTGAGGTCAAGTGCAAGTGCGGTCAGTAGGTTCCCCATAAAGACACCCATAACCAGTGTCTCTTTTGTCTAGGCAGGGAACGTGACCATGAGAACTGCTCCATTTGCTTATCGGTTGTCCCTAAGACTTTACACCACTGCTTGTAGGCCTTACACTTGTATTTAGAGAATCAGCACATGAAAAAAATAGCGTTAGGGATGAAGACCGCACCTGACGCCCCGTCTGAACCAACTGGGAAGAGGGCCAAGTCCTCGCGGCCTACTTCGTCTGCTGCGCCTCTGTCTACCGTACCTCAGTCTGTAGCTGATGTCAGCTTGACTGAGGATCCGGCATCTGCCAGTGTAGATAAAGTGGGTACCTTTGAGGAAGCCGCACAATCTCAAGCGGATGTCACATCCACAGAGGATTTATCAGTGCCTGCCTTAGACGTTGGGGGGGGGGGCACACCAGCATTCACTAGGAGCCCATCGGATGCCGCCTCCGCCATCCCGACGCCTGACCCATGGGCTATTCCTAGCCAGACGCCAGTAAGGCCTTTAAAGAAAAAACAAAAAAACAGAACCTTACGCCAACCTCTGAAAGCATGCCGGATTGGCAGGCCTTCATCCAGAACTTGTTCAATGCCTTTATGGCCTTTAGGTCATCTGCACAACCCTCTACTCCTTCCCTCTTTAGTTGCAGACCTCACTCCCATGAAGGGAGGGTAGATAAGCCCGAAGAGGAGAAATTGTCTGATTCCTCTGAGGACTCTTTCTTATTCCTCCCAGATGTCATCCCACTTGGGACATGGATCTCCTGAGGAGGGCTCTGTTGAACCTGACTCCCCAGTAGAGGATCTTACCTTTGGGGAAACTATTAATAAGATGAAAGATCACTTTAAGTGCCAATCCTCAGATATGTCTGATGTGCAAAAAAAAGTTTTATGACTTTATTAAAGTGGACTGTTCCAGTCCTTTTGCCATTCTTCCTATTCAGCCTGCATTCTTGAATGCTTTTACCTCAGCCTCCATTAGCCCGGACTCCTAACTTCCAGCCCCACGTAGAGCAGACAGACTTTATAAAGTCCCTGAGATGGAGAAGTTTATTAAGTGCCCTCTTGCTGATCCTGCCACTATCTCCATCTCTACGGACAGGGCCTCCAACTGTCCTCCCTGCTGATAAAGACAGGAAGACTATGGAGAGGTTGGGAAAGAAAATCTATACTTCTGATACCCTCTCATTTAGAGCCACCAACTACCAAACTCGTATGACCAAATACTCCTGTGCTGGACAAAGCCACTAAAGATTTAGAGGACATCCCTGATTGTGCAGCCAGGGCCTCCTTGTCTTCACTGATAGCACTCATCTCCCAAGTGAATATACACTCCTTGAGATGTAGTTATGATACATCTGAAGCCTCAGCCAGGTCAGCTGCTTCAGCTTCAGTACTAAGGAGGTAGTCGTGGCTGCGACTTCAGCCTCTGCCTAATGATTTCAGGGCCAGACTCCGTGATACACTTTTGGATCACTCATCCTTTTTTGGTGCAAAAGTGTCTGACCTGTTTAAATCCTTACAACAGAAAGGAAAAGAATTACAGAACCTAAAACATATCCTAGTCTCGCCTATTCCTAAGTTCCAGAGGAACTACCCGGCAAAGACACAGTTTATCAGGAAAACCTCCAGGCCTGCAGCTTTTCCGGTCTAGAAGACAGCCTCCTCAGGCTAGGCCTTCTCAGTCTTCCAGCCAAAGGCCCCCTTTCCTGATAGGGCAGGTAGTCTGACTGCCTGCCAAAATTTCAAACCCCCCCCATCCATACCCCTGTCTGCCTGTCTCTTTCACTATCTCCCTGTGTGGTCTGTCATTACCACAGACAAATGGGTTCTGTCCATCATCCACTATGGCTGCTTCTTGTCCTGGTTCACCCCCCCCCCCCATTAAGACTGGACATAACACAGCCTTCTCCCAGCCAACTACCCCTCCTCCATCAGGTTTTCCAAACCCTGCTACTGCACGGCACTGTAGAACCAGTTCCTACACAAGCAGAAAGTGAAGGATTCTACTCCAGGATCTTTTTGGAACCCAGTAAAGAAGAACCATGGTGGCAGATTCTAGACCTCTCGCACCTCAAACCCTACCTAAAAGTTCCCACTTTCAGGATGCTCACCGTACCTACTCACTTTCCATTCATTCTTTCACAGGGTTTCATGGCAATCCTGGATATAAAGGATGCTTACCTTCACATTCCTATAAAGCCTGCCTTCAGGAAATACCTGAGATTCCTGGCAGGCTCATCCCACTTTAAGTTCTGTGCTTTGTCCTTTGGGCTTTCTACTGCCCCCAGGATATTCACAAAATGCGTGGCTCCAGTCATTGCCTACTGCAGGGAAAAGGGAATCCAATTATTCCCTTACCTAGACGACCTAATTCAGGCAAAAGACGAGGAAACTCTTCTCTGTCACTCCCAAGACCTTCTACAGTCTCTACGGTTCATGATCAACTTCCCAAAATCCCACCTCAACTTCATGCAGGATATTGTTTTCCTGGGGTGCAGGGTCAGGACAGACCTCATGTGAAGGCCTTTTTCTCAGCATAAAATGTGTTATCCCTCTGAAACCACCTTCTTACTGCTCTACAGTTAACAGAACTGACTGCAAGACAATTTCTGTGGCTGTTCGGTTACATGGCAGCTACCATCCCCATGGTGCCCCTTGCAAGGATGCACATGAGGAAACTTCAGTGGTACCTCCGGTCAGTGTGGACCCAGCACTCCCACCCTCGAGTTCAGGGTCTTGCTGCTTGAATCAGGAACTGAGATGGTGGGTGACGCAGGTAGCCCAAAACCAGGACTGCCTCTGCAAATGCCCTCACCCTCCCAGACCATGCACACACATGCCTCAGATCTGGGCTGGGGAGCAACTCTTGGAAAAAGGAAAGTACAAGGTTTGTGGACAGACAGACAGACTAGATCACATAAACGTGAGAGAAATGAGAGCCATCCTCCTTGCTCTACAGGCCTTCCAGCCCTACCTAGAGCAGGGCCCCCTAAAGATATTCACAGACAACACTACAGTCTTGTGGTATCAACAAGCAGGGAGGGACCAAATCATACCTTCTATGCAGACAAGCTCTACGGGTGTGGGAACTGGCTACCTCACAGGGATCACCATTCAGGCAGCCTACATCCCATCCCTGTACAACTCCCTGGCAGATTACCTAAGCAGGACCAGTTCAAAGAACCACAAATGAATGATGCAGAGAGATGATGTCCTTCTATTCCTATGTTGCAGTATTCATACTGTGGAATTTTCTGCCTCAGGCGAGCTGACGTAGGCTCCTATACAAAAGCTTAAGCCTGGCTGCTGTAGGTGCGTGGGACGTCACACACAGGGCCATAAACCAGAGAACATGAATGTGACGTCTGCACACACAGACCTCAGAAAATTTTAGCATGCAGACAATGTTACTTCGACAGCTTTGCTGCTACGACCAAAGACTTCTAAAGGTAAGCACTTCGTTAGGGATTTTTTCTCTTGCGTACACTTTGGTTGCTGTAGATTCCCCTTTAGCCAGTATCTGAGAAAAAGAGCAAATGTAACTGTGGGCGTCAGATACCACACAAAGACTCTCACGACCAGTGTGTGTTTTGCTTAGGAAAGGAGCACGACCATAAGGCCTGCCCCATTTGTCAGTCTTTCTTGCCAAAGACCCTACGCAGCCAACTATCTGTGCTTAACCTGTATTTGGAAAATCAGAGACTAAAACGCCTCATTCTCAGGATGGATCCCAAGTTGGCCACCTAAGCCGAATGACTGAGGAAGAAGGCCAAGGTTTCCAGGCCTTCTCCCGATGCCGCTCTACTATTGGATGTCCTGCCGACTACTGATATAGGGACCGAGGGATACCCGATTACTTCGTCAGCTTCAACGGTTCCTCTGGAAGAGGCCGTTTCTGTAGCCACGGAAAGCACGTCCATGGAGTTAAGCCAGATACTGGCCATAACCGACTTCGAGGGAGAATCGACACTTGGTCAGCCGACCGAGACTTCTCCTGCTCCAGCCCAGGCCTCTGTCTCTAAGCCTACACCTCAGCTCACGCCAGTAAAGGAAAAACAAAAGACTAAACATTTGAGCCCCACGCCTGAAGGAGCTCCAGACTGGCAATCATTTAACCAACTCACTTATGCAGGCCTTTATGGCTCTTCTGCCCGCAGGCCGTGCACCTACCAACATTCCTGTGCTGAGCCCCAGGCCAGCCTCTGCTGCTTCTCTACCTTTAACCACTACTCATCAGGGAGAAGAAGAAGAAGAACCAGAGCAGTCCTACTCCTCTTCTGAGGAATCCATTTCCTATGTCTCTGAAATTGCTTCACCTGTGGATTATTACTCCCCAGATGAAGACTCTTTTGAAGGAGATTCCCCACCAGGGGACATTACCTTTGGGGAAACTATTACAAAAATGAAAGAGTACTTCAAGTGGGATACTGCCTTAATGTCAGATACCCAGAAAAGATATTTTGAACTTCTGCAACTTGAGTCACCACCCTTTCAGCTATTCCTCCTGTGCTTCCAGCTTTCCTGGATGCCTTTAACTGTGTCTCCAAGAACCCTGATTCACAACCTCCTGCCCCTAAAAGGATGGATAGATTTTACAAAGTGCCTGATGACTAGAAATTACTGGTTAAATCTCCCCGGCTGACACAGCAGTTAATTGTTGTGTCCCCAAACAGTCTAAGGCAATTACCCTCTGCTTCACTTTTGCCAATTGAGAAGGACAGCAAAACCATGGATAGAATGGGTAAAAAGGTATACACCTCTTGTACTCTGGCCTTCAGGGCTATTAATTACCAAACCCACATGGTTAAATATACCCTGGACCTTCTCTCTCTCAGGCTTCCACCTTGCTGGCCTCTACCTCTGACCGTCCAACCAAAGCTGACATTACAACAAAACCGTCTTTAGCTACACAAGTAGCCAGACAATCTATCAGGTGCGGTTATGATGTAGCAGAGACTTTAGCCAGGTCAGCTGCCTCTGCATCTGCCTTACGCAGATACCCCTGGCTTCACTTGCAACCTCTACCAGAGGATTTTAAATCCAAAATCATGGATGATCCTCTGGACCACAAACTTTTATTTGGGAAAAACTCAACAGAACTTTCCAAAAACTTACAAGAGAGAAGCAAAGAACTACAAGACATGAAGCATCTACTGGTGTCCCCCTTCCCTAGATATTATAGGAACTACCCAGCAAAAACATCCTTTATCAGAAGGACCCCTTCAACGTCACGCCCTCCTCCTCAAGGCCCAGCAGTGTATCCAGGAGACAGCCTTACTCCAGACCCCCCACTCTCGGCCACCAGCCAAACAGCCCTTTCCAGACAGAGGGGGCCCCCTCTTCAGCATGATTGTATTGCTCAGCTGCCTCTGTCCGCCCGCCTTACCCACTGCCTTCCCTTCTGGAAATCCTTCACAACAGATCTTTGGGTTCTTTCCAGCATCCAAAAAGGATATTTCCTATCCTGGAAGGAAAGAGCAGAACCAAAAAGAATCCCTTTCCCTCCAAGAAATCAGCTTCATCTATTCCCTCTCATTCTGAATGGACTCCTAAGTAAAGGAACTATAGAACCAGTTCCCTCAGGACAGGATGGACAAGGCTTCTATTCCCGTCTTTTCCTAGTTCCAAAAAAGGATGGTCCTTGGAGACCAGTCCTAGACTTATCATATCTGAACCTGTTCCTGAAGGTTTCCTCCTTCAAGATGCTTTCCCTTCAAACCCTCCTACCCCTCATCCCCTCCCAAGCCTTCGTGGTCACGCTGGATCTAAAGGATGCTTACCTGCACATTCCTATCAGGCCATCCCACAGGAAATTCATGCGCTTTATTGGCCACTCCTTACACTTTCAGTTTACAACCTTGCCCTTTGGCTTGTCTACGGCCCCCAGAGTTTTTACAAAGTACTTGGCCCCAGCCATTGCCTACTGCAGAATCAATAGAATCCAAATCTACCATTACCTGGACGAAATTCTCATTCTGGCAAAATCAGAGTCAGCCTTACAAGACCTATCTCAAGTTCACCATGTCTCTCCTCTGCAACTTGGGCTTCACTCTAAACCTTCAGAAATCCTCTCTGCTTCCTCAACAGGACAAAGTATTCCTAGGCTGCAGGATCAGAACAGACCTGATGAGATACTTTCTCCCACTGGACAAAGTGCAGTCTCTCGCCACCCATTTTCTAAGCGTACTGTCGGAATCTCATCTCTCTGCAAGACAATTTCTGCAATTCTTAGGTCTCATGGCAGCTACTGTGTTCCCATGCTCCCATTAACCAGGATGCACATGAGAAAATTCCAATGGTGCATAAAGAATGTGTGATCTCAGAGCCAGCGTCCACTAGACAAACTTATTCCCCCTCTGCCCTACTTAAAAACCGAATTGAAGTGATGGATTCAGCAAATCAGACAGAAGTAGGGCATTCCTCTTCACCCCCCCCCACCACTCATTCCATGCACACAGATGCATCAGACCTAGGGTCGGGGGGCAACGTTAAAGGACTTCAGGGTACAACAGCATTGGACCCCTGCTCGGCAAAAGCAACACATCAATGTCACAGAAATTACTGCAGTCTTGCTGGCTCTAAAATTTTTCCTTCCCATCTTGCAACCAGGGCTCCTCCACATTGTTTCAGACAGCACAACTGTCATGTGTTACCTCAACAAACAAGGAGAGACAATGGCATACCAGTTATGCCGGATAACCCTACAAATCTGGGATCTAGCAGCCAATCACAAGCTTTTCCTGCAGGCCTCTTACATCCCCTCTCAGGAAAACAAACAAGTGGACTTGATCAGCAGAACGTCTTCTCAACAACACAAAGGGATGTTACACGGGGACACCTTCTTAGACATCATCCACCTGTGGGGCACACCTCAAGGGAGTCTGTTTGCCTTCCCCCAGAACAGACAACTAAACAAATTCTGCACCAGGGATTACACTCCACTAGCCTGGAGGGTGAATGCCTTTTTTCCATGGAAGGGAATGTTCCTGTACGCCTTTCCTCCCTTCCCTCTAATACAAAAGGTCCTACTGAAGATCAAGAAGGACCAACCAAATATCTTGTTGGTGATTCTCTATTGGCCAAGGCAACACTGGTACCCCCTTCTTCTCTCCCTAGCCAAGGGCAATCACCACAAGTTAACCCACAAGGTGGACCTACTCACACAACAAAAGAGATCTCTCATTCACCCCCAGCTTCTTTTGCTGCATCTAACTCTTTGGGTGATCAACTTCTGATCCCTTTCAGACAACATTACTCAAAGGATGTGCTCTCAGCCCTGAGGGAGGCCAGGAAACCAACTACTAGGAAAAACTATTTGTCTAAATGGCAGAGATTCTCAAAATGGTGTTCCCTAAAGGACAGGAACCCTTTTCAGGCAGATCCCTCACTTTTCCTTAGCTATATATGTGAGCTCATTAAGGAAGGACTAGCATATTCTTCAATGAAAGTCCACCTTTCTGCCATTTCAGCCTTCTTGCCTTTATAGCCACCACTGATTTCCAGACTGGACGTCAAACTTTTTCTGAGAGGGGTCTTGCATATCAGACCACCAAGAAAACCCATCCCTCCTCCCTGGAACCTCAGTTTCGTGCTGGAAAAACTCACCTTACCTCTTTTTGAGCCAGCCAGCACAGCTTTTGTACAAATGTGTACATGGAAAACCATTCATCTGATGTTTAGTTTTCATTCCACATTCATCAGTGATGGTTATCTGTTCCGTGCTCTGGTCCGAGTCAGCCTTGTACCAAGCTCGCGCCAGCCAAAAACTCTCGAGCTAACCTTTTACCCATAACACCCTTCTCCCTGTTACCTCAGATCTTGTTTGCCGCGTAGCCGTATAGCCGCTTTCAAGCCAGCTCTCAGCCAAGTCTTATATTTTTTGATATATAGTGCTTATTTGGAAAGTCTTGATAGTTTCTTCATCTGCTATTTTACTCATCTCAACCCTTTCAAAACTATCGCTAAGTTTCTACCCTGTTATCCAAAACGTTCCTGTCAAACTATCTGTTGGTAATCTTTGTACTATCACTGGTACACACCCTTCTTTCCAACTCGCTGTGATAATCTTCTAGTACCATTGTTGGTATTTTCCTTCAGTTGTTTTGCCTGTTTATATAATATTAATGTTAATATTTTATTTTATTTACTTGTTTCTTGCTCTGCCCTTGATAGTACTGGTATTTTAACATATCTGAAAAAAAGGGCACTTCAGGCTTCAAACAATGTCTAAAGTGTGGGAGAAAAATGCTGAATAGTAACACTCCTGATGACTGTGTATATTGTTTGGGAGTGCCTCATCTCTCTGTTCAACCACCTTGCTCTATTTGTCAGGGTTTTAGTTCCCATACTTTAAATGAAAGAAAAAATAAGTTGATACTAAAGGGCCTTCTTAAATCACCCTTTTCAGAGGCTCTCTCTGCATTAGAGGTTTGCCCCCTCCTAGGAAAGAGAAAAATAAGCCAGATTCAGTTCCCTCCTCACCCGCTGGTGAGAAGGAGAGACCACCTAAACCCAAAATGGCAAAACTTTCCATCCCGGACCAGAAACCAGCTTCTACGGCACTGACTTCAGTACCGTTTACTATAGTATCGTCAGTGCCTTCTTCATCTACGGTACCGGCTATGCCTAAATCACAGATTGTGACCGCCATACTGATCTTGGCACCAAACCTTCCAACGGTTCCACTCACTCAGGTTGTCACCCCTCCCTCGATCATCCCAAAACTGGAGATGGTGGTGCTGTTAGACACTGAAACATGGACCCAGTATTTCCCGTCTGTGGACACTTTCTTGGGGCAGGTATATAGTCCCTTCTTAGAGCGACCAGAGTCCCAATCGGGGATATCCACGAGATCCACCAGGATCCTTTCTGTGCACCTTGTGGACCAGGTGCTGCCAGCCAGGGGGATTCCTACAGATTCAAAAACCCAGTCCCTTCTTGGACTGGGAAATATTGCTTCATGGACTCCATCTTACTCTCCTCCTTCAACCTCCTTGCTGGTTTTGAAGCCCATGAACACTGCCTCTTTTGGCACCCACAGCTTCGGTGCCAATAGTGGATCTCCTTCAGAACCAGGTCTTCCTCAGATCCAGGATTGGACTACAGGCTCCACGGTACCGAGTTCAGTGCCTATCCTGTCCACGGTGCTGTCCACGGTGCCAGGAGCCGTGTCGATACCAATCCCTCTTGAGGCTCCATTCTTGGGAGTAGGCTCAACGAAGCGGGGTGTGACCCCGGTTCCGAGGTTGTCCTCCTTGGTTCTGGGCTCCTACCCCTCTTCGGGTGGCTCTGCCTTCCAAGCAATGGAGATGGCCCTTGCCTTTGTAGGCAAGCCTGCAGCGTCAGAACTCCAGTTGTTTTCTCCCCCTGAGCTGCAGCTGTCACAGGCCACTGACCCGGGATATCTAGCATGAGAGCCCCTATTGCATGGGTGCCCTTTCCTCCGGGTCCTCCTCAGAAGCTCCTGCTGCGGAAGTTCCCAGGAAGAAATTGTGCAAGAGGAAGCACGTGGACTCCCCTGAGGAGTCCCTTACAGGAGATACGGATTACAATGAAGGGGAAGGGTCCCCACGATCACCCCCTGAAGATGTTTCCTTTGGAGACATCCGTGAGATCTTGAAACAGAGGTCTGATTGGAAGCCCAAAAATCCTTCCTCCGAGGAATCCATGTTCCTGCAGGCTTTTTGTGCTTGACCATCTACCTCTTGCGTGACCCTGCCTGCAGACAAACTAGTTTAGCTTGTGGTGCAGCACGCTTGGAGGAACCCTGACTCTGTTGAGGCAATCCCACGGAGACCAGACAAGATTCTCTGTCCCCCTGAAGAAAACCCACATTGGTCTAAAGGTTTACCAGCAGATGTGATGGCGGTGTTGACAGCCACATAGAAGGAGCTTGCTGAGGATAGCCACACTGTTCACCTGCCTAACAGAAAGTCACAAGCGGTGGACAGATTGGGGAAGCGAGTTTTTGCTTCATCGACATTTGCAATTCTGTCCTTGAACTACCTGGCACATTTCACCAGACTCCAGAAAGGCCTAATCTCTGAACTCTCTGGTACTCATCAGGACAGGTGTCTGACGAGGTAAATGACAAGGTAGCCTCGCAGCTAGCAATCCTGGAATCACTATCTAATTTGTCCATGAGGTTAATTTCACATGCAACTGAAGGGACGGCAAGAGCTGTGGGTTCAGGTACAGTTATGAGACGTCATGCCTGGATGCGCGTTTGTGACTTCGCGGATCCTTTTAAGTCTTCCTTTCTTAACGCTCCAGTGGAAGCGTCTTCCCTGTTTGGCCCTAAAGTGAAGGAGACGGTAGCCAATGTGTGTGCAGGACACCAAGACCCTGTCTGCTGTTGGTGTATGTTTTTCTGCTCCTCAGCGTTCCTTCTCCAGAAGCCAGAGAAGTGTAAAATTGTGGCACAAAAAAGTCTTAGGGTGCTTTTCGTGATACACTTGGCCAGTTTCACCCCAGAGGCAGAGGGGGCAAAGTTTCTGGAAGATGCCCCTATAGAGGCAGAGGGGTTCCATGTAATCAGGGTTCCAGAGATTCGTTCTCTGGACAGCCCCACCAGCTCTCTTGAAGCGCGGCCCGATTGCTCTCCTCTGGAAGCAGTTGGGAGATGTCTTTCTGTGCACCTCAGTGCCTGGCTATTAATTACCACCGATTCTTGAGTGCAGAAGATAATAACCAGAGGTTACCAAATTCCATTCAATTCCTACCCAAAGCCACCAAAACAAATCCATGACGTTCCACCCAGTCTAAGGGAAGAAGCACCTCTACAGATAGAAAAGCTGTATCAAAAAAGAGTCATCCAAAAAGTCCCACCAGATCAGATCGGATCTAGATTCTACTCAGGATTCTCTTTGGTGCCAAAAAGACAGGGGACTGGTGACTAATTTTGGACCTCAGCAGTTTAAGCAAGCTTGTCTCCCAGACAAAATTCCGGATGGTCAGGGTTCAGTCCATCATCCCCTTTCTGAAGGAAGGAGATTGGATGTGTTTGATAGATCTTCAGGATGTGTATTACCACATCAAAGTGGACAAACGCTCCAGAAGGTTTCTTCGCTTCCCGCTGTGAGCCAATCATTACCAAGTCCGCACTCTACCCTTCGGACTCTCTACAGCCCCCAGTGTTCACCCAATGCATGACAGTAGTGACGGCTCACTTGAGACTACAAGGATTCTGGGTGTTTCCATATTTAGACGACTGGCTCCTTACCACCCCCATCAAGCACCTACTGGTAAACAGCCTTGTATTACACCCTCTATGTGGCAAATTTTCTGGTAATCACTATAAACTGGTCGAAATCCAATCTGAGACTACCCAATCTTTGGAATTTATAGGGGTGATTTTCATTACCCATTTTTGCTTAATGTCTGTCCCAGATCACAGGCTATAAAGACCAAGGATCCAGCTCCAAGTGATACTCTGCCACAACATGGTTTCACTCGAGAGGTCCTGCAGCTGTTAGGTTCAATGGCAGAGTCAATATCAATAGTATCCCTTGAAAGGCTTCACATGAGACTCCCACAATGGCTTTTATTAACCCAGTGGTATCCAAGCAGTCATCCCTTATCTTTCCAGATTCAAATAAATTGATGCATGCAAGACCTAACTTGGTGGATGAAGTTAAAGACAAAATTTTGGAGCAGACCCTTCCACCCCTCTCAGCCTAGCGCCTCTGTGACCACGGATGCTTCCCTGATAGGGTGGGGGGGACATTTTCGTGGAATGACAGTCCAAGGTATATGGTCCAATATAGAGGCCAATCTGCATATAAACATTCTAGAACTGAGGGCAGTGCTTTTGGTATTGCAAGCCTTCCAGTCTGCCCTTCCTTCGGGAACAGTTGCTATCCAATCAGTCAATGTCAGTAGTATGGTATATCAACAAACAAGGAGGAACCAAGTCCTACCCCCATGTTGAGAGGCCATAAGAGTTTGGCAATAGGCGATAGCTTCCAGCTGCTTTTTAATAGCAACGCATATCCTGGGGAATTCCATGATTGCAGACAAGTTTAGCAGATGCATTCTCCTGCCTCATGAGTGGTCCCTCAACTCCAACATAGTGGCAAAGACTTTCAGCCGTTAGGGCCAGCCTTGCTGCGACCTATTTGCCCCCCCGTCCAACCACAAGTGCAGCAACTACTTCACCCTAATTCTCCCACAGGGGGAGTCCCTGAGGGATGCCCTAATCCACGATTGGCCCATGGGACTTCTATATGCTTATCCCCCCATCTCTCTGATTCTTCAATTTATGAAGAAAGCTCTTCGGTTGAAAAGCAAAGTGGTCCTCCTTGCACCTTATTGATCTTGACAGGTATGGTTACCCTTTCTCTGCTCTCACCAACTTCACCGACCATGGATCCAACTCTAGATCTGATTTCTCACCCCTCAAGGATTGAGCCACCCGAACTTGACCAGTCTCAGGCTCACAGCTTGGCTTCTCCACTTCCAATGATAGCCAGGCATTGTAATCTCTCCTCTCCAGTACGTGACATTATCGTGGCTTCGTATAAACCATCCACCAAGAAACTTTATGCTGACAAATGGAAAAGATTTTCAGTTTGATCTAGAAAGAGAAAACTAGATCCATACTCAGCACCGGCCTCTGCCGTACTACAGTACTTATCAAACTTCTTTGAGGAGGGTGCCGCAGAATCAGCTGTACGAGTTCATTTAGCTGCCATTTCAAACTCTCATAATGGTTTTGGTGACTCCTCCTTAATTTCACATCACCTATGCAAAACCTTTTTGAAAGGAATCTGTCACTCCATACTTCCAATTAAACAGCCCATAGAACCATGGAGTCTCACACTAGTCTTACAGTCTTTAACATGGCCTTCTTTTGAGCCTGCAGCCACTTGTGACATCAAGTTTCTATCTTGGAAATCTCTTTTTGGTGGCCATTACATCGGCCAGACGCATTTTCGAACTCCATGCTGTATGCCTGAAGTGTCCTTATTTGATTTTGCTTAAGGACAGAGTATCACTACGGACCATTCCTCCCTTCCTTCCCAAAGTAATTTCTGAGTTCTCTGTTAATCAGACTGTTGACTTACCAGTCGTCTTTCCAAACAAAGGAGAGTATTGTTTACACTTGCTTGACGTCCACAGACAACTGAGATTTTACTTAGGACAAAAACAATCCACAAATCAGACCAGTTATTTATATCCTTCTCTGGTCCTAAAATGGCAAAGTCAGTTTCTAAAGTGACCTTATCTAAATGGCTTAGAGACTGTATAATTTGCATTTATCACCACGAGAGAGTCTACACCACAAAAAATTAAAGCTCACTCCGCCAGATCAATGGCAACTTCTGTAGCATTCCACTCGAGCTTCTATGGATGACATCTGTGCAGCAGTTACATGGGCTACTCCTCATACTTTTGTCACTCATTACAAATTGGATCTGGTCTCCAGGGGAAGAGCTTCATTTGGCTCAATGGTGCTTAGGAATATTCTTCCATAAGGGCCGCCCAAGTGATACAAGATGGCTGGGGACTCTGTCCCATCAGTGATGAATGGAATAAAGATTAACAACATCAGATAAAGAAGTTATGTCTTACCCTAACGTTCCATCTGTGTTGTTGATCTTCATCCATTCATCACGTCCCAACCTCCTTCCCCCTCCTAGAGGCTCCTGGGAGATATTTTGGGTCCAACTCCTGAATTAGGGTTCTTGCTCAAAGACAGCCTCTGCTTTACTAATTTCAGGCAAACTCTATCTGAGATAATGGAGAAAGGAATTATGGGTAAAAGCTTAGCTCGAGAGTTTTTGGCTGGTACGAGCTTGGTATAAGGCCGACTTGGTTGCGAGGACGGAACCGTAACCATCAGTGATGAATGGATGAAGATTAACAACAAAGATGGAATGTTATGGTAAGACGACAAGTTTTTTTTTAGTGGCCATTGCCTCTGCTAGAAGTGTGTCTGAACTACAGGCCCTTATGGACTGTCCTCTTTATACCACCTTCCACAATGACAGGGTAACCTTGCACACAAACCCTTCCTTCATGCCCAACCAGTCCATTCACTTATTTACCTTCTTCCCCTCTCCTACTAATACTGCAGAGAGGATCCTTCATTCCCTATATGTGCACAGACAACCGAGATTCTACTTAGACAAAACTAAGTCCTTCAGAAAATCTGACCAACTCTTCATCTTCTACCAACCCAGGGCTCTGGGTAAGGCATTCTCCAAACAAACCATTTCCTGTTGGATCAGGAACTCCATTCTCTTCTGCTACTCACATCATGGCAAACAATTGCCTCAAGGAGTTAGGGCACATTTCACAAGAGGCATGGCTACATCCGAAGCCTTTCTTAGTGGGCTGGACACAGTCTCCATCATGGAAGCAGCTACCTGGTCTACAGTTTACACTTTCACAAAACACTACAAGCTAGATGAGGTCTCCAGGGCCAGAGCAGGATTTGCCATGGCAATCATTCAGGGATTCTTGGAATCCTCTTCCTCTGCCCTCTCCCTTCACTTTTTCTAAGCTGTGGTACTCTCCCACAGTATGAATACTGCAACATGGGACTTACCATAACCATAGATGTCCTTCTCTTCCATGTTACAGTATTCCTTCCCACCCTCCATACCCCCTTTTTTCCATCTCTACTGGATGGTTGGACTTTTGACCTCTGTATCCACTCCCTACCGGCTAATCTGTACAGCCCTTCAGGGACATTTGCTCCTTAGCCTCAACTTGTTCTTTTGTACACCTTATTCTGGGCTTCAAGTTCTGAGGTCTGTGCGTGTAGATATCACATTTATGGTCCCTGGTTTATGGCCCTGCGTGTGACGTCCCATGCACCTACAGCAGCCAGGCTTAAGTTTTTGTATAGCAGCCGACATCTCGCACAGTATGAATGCTGCAACATGGAAGAGAAAGACATCTATGGTTATAGTAAGATTTTACACAACTATTCTTTTTCCTGACTATGGTCCTTAGGTGGTCTATTCCACAAATAGACCTGTTCACCTCCTCCATAAACAGGCAGCTTCCTGGCTACTGCACCAGGACACCAGACCCCAAGGCACTAGCAACAGATGCCTTCTCGATAACCTAGAAGGGGAAATTCCTGTATGCATCCCCCCCCTTCCCATTGATGCAAAGTGTCCTGAAAATTCAGCAGTACTCCCCCAAAATCTTGCTGGTGACTCCCTACTGGCCAAGACAGCACTGGTTCCCTCTACTTCTTCACCTGTCCAAGGGCAATCACCACAAGTTACCCCCCCCCCCTAGTGGACCTGCTCACACAGAACAAGGGGACTCAGATACACCCACAGTAGCAATCCATGCACCTCACCCTTCAGACACCTATATAATGAGGATGTACTCACTGTCCTGCAGGAGGCCAGGAAACCCAACACAAGGAAATCCTATCTCTCTAAATGGAAAAGGTTTTCTATTTGGTGTCACAAAAGACAGTTGGACATGCTGGAAAGTGATATGCCTCTCATCCTGTCATACCTGTGTGAACTCATGCAGACAGGGTTGTCTTACTCATCTCTGAAGGCACACTTGTCTGTTCTCTACCCGTTTCCCCCTGGATCCACCCCTTGCATCCAGACTCTCTTCCAAACTTTTCCTCAAAGGTGTATTGCACTTAAGGCCACCCAGGAAGTCGTGTCCCCCTCCCTGGGACCTAAACTATGTACTAAAAAAGCTCACTCTAGCCCCTTTTGACCCAGCAGACAAGGTCACCTTGAAATTTTGCACATGGAAAACTGTATTGCTGGTAGCTCTGACTTCCACCAAAAGGGTTTCAGAATTGCAAGCTCTTATGGCTACATCACCTTTCCTAATCTTCCACCTGGACAGGGTGACCCTCAGAACTAACCCATCATTCATTCCCAAAGTAGTGAATGACCTATCCTTGAACCAGCCCATTCACCTGCCCACCTTCTTCCCTAACTCACAGGGGGATAGTGAGAGAGTGCTACATTCCCTAGACGTCCACAGACAACTTAGGTTTTATCTTCATAAAACCAAGCCCTTGAGGAAATCAGACCAGCTGTTTGTCTCCTTCACCCCAGGGCCTTGGGGAAAGCTGTGAGTAAACAGACCATTCCGGCCTGGATCTCCCGGGCCATTTCCTTCTGCTACCTTCACCATGGGAAAACCTTGCAGGGCAATGTCAAGGCCCACTCCACTAGAGCATTGGCCTTTTCTGGCCTTCTTTAAAAGGTTAGACATCAAATCCATACTTGAGGCAGCCACGTTGTCCTCAGTTCACATCGTCACCAAACAAAATAAACTGGACCATGTCTCCAGAGCCAGGGTGGGGTTTGCCAGGGCTATCCTACACGGATTCCTGGAAACTTCATCTAGGCCACCTCCCAATCCTAAGTGAGCTTTTGCACTCACCCACAAGTTGAATACTACAACATTGGAATAGGACATAGAAAAGTTGTGTAAAATCTTACCATAACCATAGATGTCCTTCTCTTCCATGTTGCAGTATTCCTTCCCACCCACATTCTCCACTAGTATGACTGCACTTCCTCTGTGGGGTGATATTGGACAGCCTGTGCCCTTACAGAACTGGTCTCTGACTGGGGCTTTTACGGCGTTTGAGGTGTGGTGCATGCAGATGTCACTTTTATGGCCCACGTTCCTGCAGCCACATCAGACAGCTGCACCAAGAGAGACTGAAAATCTTTGGAAACCTGGCCGAACTAACTGGAGAGGAAGAAAGGTAAACCCACAAATTGAATACTACAACATGGAAAAGGACATCTATGGTTATGGTAAGATTTTACACAACTTTCCTTTTTGTCTGCAAGTCCGACGGTACCATCTTTGGATCCTAGGTCCTTGGATCTGAAACCTGGCACATCACAAAGTGTTCACACAGCAGAGCAGGCTTTTTACCTCTTATCCCATACTTTGTGATCCCCTTTGTTACTAACACCTAAGAGACATTACAGACCTCCTTCCACTACATCCTTCAGGTCCTCTAGAAGTTTATCAGAAGTGGTTGTAGGTAGGATGATTTGAAAATTTCTCAGATCCAGATGAGGGGTCATTGCAGCTCCACTCCCTATCGGATCTGTGAGCCTTCCAGCTCCCACAGTATTTTCTCTCCTTCTCCAGTCCTTTTAGTTACTTTGGAGTCGCAGGATCCAAAATCCCCAAGAGGTTCGGAGTCTTATCTGCAGAAGATTCTTACTTTAACTTTGATGGTATCCATGACTGGTTCTGCTCCAGTATCGTCTGATCAGCATGAGTCCCAGAGCAGAAGTGCCGGTATCGGATCCGTGGGGCTGGGGTTGACTCCCGTGTTGTAGGATCCATCTCTGCCCCCCGGAGCCTTGGTTGTAGACAGTTCAGGTCTGCTTCCATCCTTGAGGCACAGATCTGAGGATGATCAAGATGTGCCTTCTCTGGGAGCTTTGGCTTGACTGATAGAGGGCTACCTGGGTCCGTCTGCTTTTGAGGTTGTGGAAAAGGCTTTTTCTCTTTCCAGAGAATTGCCTTTTAACTTTTCAGGTCCTATCCGTCTTCCCTCATCTGTTCCGAGCTCTGAGTTGATCAGACCTGTTCCACAGGGACAGCCAGTTCCAACATGTGCCCATTCAGATGTTCTTCGTGTTTCACTGTTGCAGTCGTTACATTTGGGTAATCTGCTGGCAGGTTGCCCTCAATCGGCCTGATTAACAAAGTCTTGGGTCCTTTGTCGGTTGCTGTCTCTTCTTCCATGACATCAGGTCGTCAGGGGTATAAAACATGCAGCCGACGGCATTACATCAGTCTTTCTTGCCACGCAGTGCCCGAAGCAGAAGGAGTTCACAAGTGCTGGTCGAATGACTCCTGAAATTTTCGTTTCGAGTTTAAGAACCGAAGTCTTCAACTAAAAAGCTAAGTACCCCGTTGGGGAAAATTTTTCTTGCTCCTTTCCGATGTCAGTAAAAGTTAATTGCATTACTTGTGGGAAGCAAATACCTCATAAGGATTTTCATTTGTACTGTATTCCTTGCCTAGGCCCTGACCACAATGTACCTTGCTGTCGGTTTTGTGCTAAATTTAATCAACGCACTATTAAATGTCAGTATATTTTTGCTAACTCTTCAACAGTTACTTCTTATGCTAGGCAAAGATGCTTGGTTGGTAACTCTAGACTTAAAAGAGGCTTACCTGCGTATCCCAATCAGGGAATCTTGCAGAAGATACTTCCACTTCAAAGCAGGCTACTTGCATTACCGGTTCTCTGCACAGCCCTTTGGCTTATCTACTGCGCCCAGGGTCTTCACAAAGTGCCTGGCTCCAGTAATTGCATTTTGCAGGCAAAGAAGTATTGAAATATATCCATACCTGGACAATTGTCTAATTCAGGCAGAAAACAGGGACATTCTTTTAAAGCATCTGGCGTTTGTAAAAAGGGTTCTAACTTGTCTAGGGTACATCGTAAACGAAAAGAAATTACAACTGATACCCTCTCAAAAAATTACATTCCTGGGTGCAAGCTTGAAAACAACTGCCCAGATGGCTTACCTTACGCCAGAAAAGCAAATTCATTTGGTAACTTACTTCAAACAGGTGGCCACAAAAGCCCTGCTATCTGCAAGACAAATTCTGCAAGCCTTGGGGTTCATGGCCTCCTGCATTCTTCTAATTCCATATGCAAGACTGCATATGAGGAAACTTCAGTGGTACTTAAAAAGTTTATGGAGTCAACATTGTCGCAGCCTGGAAACAATGATTCCGATCATACCTTGCCTGCAACTAGAGTTCCTATGGTGGGCAGATGCCTGCCACCAAAACAAGGGACTGCCATTCCCTCCACCCCCTGCTGCCCAAACCCTAACTACAGACTCATTAGACTATGCTTGGGGGGGGGGGGGGCTCATCTGGGCAGGGAAGTGCATTCAGGGCAAATGGAGCCCAAATCAAATGTACCTACATATCAATCAAAAAGAGATGCTAGCTTTGCAGAATGCACTGACAGCCTTCAAGGACTACCTTCATTCAGGACAATTAATGATAGACAGACAACACCACAGTTATGTGGTACATAAACAAGCAGGGGGGTACACACTCCTACCCCCTTTGCAGACTAGCAATGGCATTGTGGAACACAGCCTTGACCTATCAAATACAACTACAAGCTCAGTTCCTGCCAGGAAAGCTGAATACTCTGGCAGACAAACTAATAAATCTCATGAATTCACACGAATGGAAACTGGAACCACGGATTTTCAACATGTTGACACGCAAATGGGGGAGTCCAGACATGTATCTTTTTGCCTCACCCCAGAACTGTCAGTTGGACAAATTCTGCACAAGAACTCATCACAAAAAAGCCTGGAAAGTGGATGCTCTATTATTCAGCTGGAAAAACATGTCGGTTTGTGCTTTTCCCCCCTCTGCCTGTGCTCTCCAAAGTTTTACTAAAAGTCAAACAGGACAAACCAAAATTGATTTTGATTGCTCCAGACTGGCCTCGCCAACACTGGTATTCACTCCTGCACAATGTGTCACACCTTCCACCATGGCACCTGCCTCAAACACCTTACTTACTGTCTCAGCAGAACATCCAAATTCTGCACACTCTGCTCCAAACTTTGAATCTTTCAGCGTGACTAATCACCTAAATTCACCCTTAACATCCCTTAGCAAACCTGTGATGGATGTCATTTTGGAGGCAAGAAGGTCTAGTACTAGTAAATCTTATGCTGACAAATGGAAAAGATTCTGGGCCTGGAATCAGTCAAACGGGATAAGCACAGCAGTGCCCAATATTCCTCAGATTTTACAATACTTAACTGAGATGCTTCACAAGGGCCTGTCCTTTTCTTCCATAAAAATCCATGCCTCAGCCATTTCAGCTCATTACAACACAGAACCTCCCCTCTTCTCTCATCCTGTGCTAAAGCAGTATCTCCGAGGGGCCAAAAACTTAAGACCACCCAGGAGAGCTCCAACCCCTGCCTGGGACCTCAATTTTGTATTGGAAAAACTCATTCTCCCGCCTTTCGCGCCATCTGCTACTCCAGGCTTAAAATTTCTCTCCTGGAAAACAGCTTTCATTTTAGCAGTCACTTCAGCTAGAAGGATTTCCGAATTACAGGCTCCTTATGGCAGTGGAGCCTTTCATTATTTTTTATGCAGACAGGGTGTCTCTCAGGACCAGTCCATCCTTCATGCCCAAAGTGGTGTCCAGTGTGGCTCTTAATCAGACCATTCATTTGCCAACTTTCTTTCCCAATCCGCAGAACAAGGGGGAATGGATTCTGCATTCACTGGATGTACACAGACAACTTAGATTTTACTTAGGACAAAATCTCTAAGAAAATCTGAACAACTACTGGTGGCATTTGCTGCAGGGGCAGAGGGAAAGGCTATTTCAAAGCAGACTATTTCAAAATGGATAAGTCATTGTATTAGTTTCTGCTATATGCACCATGGTAAAACTATCCCCCAAGGGATCAGACCTCATTCCACCAGGGCGGCATCTACATCTGCAGCCTTTCTCAGAGGTGTTCCTGCCAGAGACATTCTTGAAGCTGCTACCTGGAGCTCGGTTCATACGTTCACCAAACATTACCATTTACCTTTTTTCTCTAAATCCAGAGCTGGCTTTGCCACTGCTGTCCTGCTGGGCCTTATAGCTGGTCCTAATGCTGTATAAATCCATCCACCCAACCATAGCTTTGGGAATCTACCCAAATGTAATGACTGCAGCAGTGAAACACGAAGAACATAGTACAGTTGTGTACACTTACCATAAATGTAGATGTTCAAGTGTATTCACTGTTGCAGTCCTGGTTACCCTCCCTCCAACCCCCTGTTTTCCTCTTACTATACCTCTACTTTACTTTGCTATGCTTAAAAGCCTTACTGGTGTATTTGCTTTTGTTTGCAGGTATATTTTTGTGTTTTTAATTACTTAAATATTTGGCTCACCATTGGGGCAAGAAAAACTGATGTAATGGCATCAGCTGCATGTTTTATACCCATGACGACCTGATGTCATGGAAGAAGGGACAGCAACCGATGCAGGACCCAAGACTTTGTTAATCAGGCCGACTGAGGGCAACCTACCAGCAGATTACCCAAATGTAATGACTGCAAAAGTGAATACACTCGAACATCTACATTTATGGTAAGTGTACACAACTGTACTTTCTAGTAGAGGAACTCCCCCTCTCTTTTCAATACCTTCCCTGAACATCCCCCAAAAGAAGTACATCAGAGTTGAACATGCAAGTGGAGGCACATAAACTCTCCAATGGAGACTCACTGAGGATCCCGAATTTGATGGAGAAGGGTCCTCCAGATCTCCACCGGATAACATCTTCTTTTGAGACATTTAGAGATTCTTAAGACAAAAAGGTGGCTGTTTTTTTAAAAATCATTCTCTGGAAGAACAGATATTTTTGGAACCTTTTGGTTCTGGCATGTCTATGTTTTGGGTTACCTCCCCCGGCAGATGAACTCATCGATTTAGTTTCCTGCTTGGATGGGAAGGAACCGTTTATCGTCAAACCTATTCCAAAGGGACTCGATAAATTCTTTGCCCCTCTGAAAGACAGACCCCAAAGGAACAAAGGAGTCCCAGTTGATGCTCTGGTGTTGGTGGTGGCGGCGGCAACCACCAAGAAAAAGCTAGCACATCAAAGCTCTTCTGTCCATCTGCCATACATGGAGTCTAGAGCATTGGACAGATTTGGAAAGCGAGTCTGTGCCTCGGTGACTTTAGCCCTGAGGTCTCTAAACTACAGGGCACACTTCACAGACTTCTAGACTTCATAGAGATTTGACCAAAGAGCCATCAAATACTCTGAGTCCATGTCTGCAGAGTATTTAAAAACAAATCCTCACAACTGGCCACTCTTGTCTGTATCATACATTTCATTGAGTTTGATTTCTCACACAGATGAAGGCACCTCAGGAGTAGCTGGTTCATGCATTGCCGTAAGGAGACATGCCTAGATGTGGCTTTGCTGTGCCTTTTAAGACATCCTTTATGAATGCCCCATTTGATGGCACATCTTTATTCGGGGTGTCAGTAAAAAGACACTTACCTGCAACGAACAGGATGGAAAGACTTTGTCTGCTGTGGGAATTTTCTACCCCTCAACAAACCTTTTGCAGCAATCAGAGGCAGTAAGAGAATGTGGTTCCGAAAATCTTCGGGACCTTTCCAAGACCCACGCGGTGATATTCTAATGGAAGATGCTGCCCTAGAGGTTGAGGGGGCTCACAGAACCAGGGTTTCTGGGATTCCTTTCTGGACAGACTCTTCCAGTGCTCTTTAAGGGCTCCCTGACTGTCCATCTCTGGATGTAGTTTGAGGACGATTGTCCTTGCACCCAGATGCCTGGGCAAATATAATAAAGATTCATGGGTGCTAACAGTAATGTCTAGCGATTATTAGATACCATTTTTTTTCCAACTTCCTACTGGCAAAAGAAAGAAGCTTCCTGACATTCCACTCAGAGGAAGGCAGCAGCAGAAGAAATCTAAAAGCTGCTAAACGAGAGTCATCTGAGAGGTACCACCAGATCAAATGTGATTTGGAATTACTTGTGCTTTTTTTTATAGTGCCCCAGAAAAGGGATTTTAGACCAATTTTGGGTCTAAGCAGTTTGAGTCAGTATGTGAGTAAATCCAGTTTCCAAATGGTCACTGTACAGTCCATCCTACCTTTTCTTTACAAGGTTGATTGGATGTGCTCGATAGATGTTCAGGATGTGTATTATCACATCAAAATAGGTGCTTCTAAGGACACTTGCACTTTCGGCTGGGAGACAATCGCTACCAATTCAGAGCCTTGCCCTTTGGATGCACCGCAGCCCCCGACGTGTTTACCAAATGTATGACAGTGGTAGTTTCTCATCTGAGAATAAAAAGGATTCCAAGTATTTCTATGTCTGGATGACTAGTTCCTCACTGCCCCCTCCAAGCATCTTCTACATTCCAGGGATTATTTTCTCCAGATTTGCTAGTCATTAGGGATAACAATAAACTATACCAAATCAAACCTAACACTCGTCCAGAGCCTGGAGGTCATTTGTGCACTTCTGGGTACAGCAAAATTAGCATCACTGCCGACTCATCACATATCCACTATCACAAATCAGATTGATTTACTTATTTACCATCCATCCTCTCCAACAAGATCAGTTTTTTAAGCGCTAGGTTCTGTGGCAGCAGCCACTGTATTACTTCCCTTGGCACGTTTTCTTATGCGTGTTCTTCAGTGGACTCTAGCTGATGTCCTTCTGTTCACCTACTGCAGTATTCTTCACTTGAGGGATATCCTCTACCAGGAGGCGCCCTGACATTGGTCAGTATACAAAAGTCTTTTCTACTGCAGAGTACGTGGTATGTCGAGTGTAGGCTGCAGTCGGATGTAGGCCATAAAAGGGATATACGCACGTACCATCCCCAGATCTTTTCTGTCACCAGTCAGAACACCGTTCTGACCGTCGGTCTCATCATTTTCAGTGTTTGAGACTCAGCATTTTCAGATAAGTGACCCATTGAGGAATATTTTTTTCTCTTCTCCTGTTTTGGTGTGTTATCCGGAAAGGACAAGTGCCAGTGTGGAAGATGTTCCACATAAGAACAGCCAATACCCAGTGTCTCTCTTGTTTAGGCCCTAAACACCACCACAAGTCATGCAGTATTGCATTCCTTCGTTCTCATGACCCTTAGAAGTAGGCTTTCGTCTCTTGCTATCTGTCTTGAAAACCAACAACTTAAATTATTACCTAAGCAAATGGAAGGTACCTCAGGATCCGATGTCGAGCTATCAAAGCACAAGGCCAAGAAACCTCGGTCTACATCTTCTGCTGCACCTCCACCGCCCATTGTTTCTCCTGAGATGTTTTTTTTTTTTCTTCTTCTTTAAAACTATGAGGCACATCTGACTTCTAGCATGGAGTCAGACTGAACCCATTTCTGGAGTCACCTTGGCTTCAGCTGCGCGCACATCTCTTGAGGAGGAACCGACAGCTGATCAGGACATAGAGGGGGAACCAAGGCTTGAATGTATTGAGGGCCCTAGGGGGTCAACACGCAGTACAGCGAGTGAAGAGATTGAGACTGAAACCTTAGAAAACAGGCCATCATCTGGTCCTCCGTTGCATAAGATAATGTCTCCTGCTAAGATAAAACAAAAGATAAAGCATGTAACCACTCCTAAAGAGGCCCCTGCAGATTGTCCTGCGTGGCACTCCTATAACAGTCTTTTCTGTCAGCCTACCCCTACTCCTGCCTCTCATCTTTCTCAGGAAAGGGTTTAGGGACACTGACTTATCTGGTGAATTCTCTTCGAATGAAGAATCTGTAGACTGCTTCACACAGATTCCCTCTCCTCAGGAATATGTTCCTCCTGAAGAAGAGTCAATGGGTGCAGAATCCCCTGTGGAAGAAATTTCCTGCGGGAATCCATCCTGAAAATGAGAGAAAACTTTAAGTGGGATACTTCCCAAATTTCAGATGTCCAAAAAAGATACTACCACCTCCTGCAAGTTGACCTTCCCAGCTCTTCTGCAGTGTCACCAGTGTATCCAGCATTTTTAGATGCTTTTAATAATGCCTGCCAAACACCAGATTCTCGGGCTCCAGCCCCCAAGAAGCCCGACCGCTTCTACAAAGTTCCTGAGGTCTGCAAATTCCTTTTTAGGTGCCTTGCTGCAATCCCAGCAGTCATTTCTGTTGCAACTGATAAACCTTCAAGAATGCTCCCTTCCACCTCCCTACTCCCTTCGGACAAGGAAAGTAGAACCCTTGAAAGACTATGGAAAATACCTTACACTTCTACCACTTTGGTTTTCAGGGCCATCAACTGTCAGACTCTTTTGACAAAATACTCTGTAGCACTGCTGTCCTGAGAATCTTCTGCTATTTCAGACCTTCCAGACTCTGAGGGTAATACCTGGCCCTCTCTCTCTTAGGAGCTTCTTCCTAGGTGGGAAGACATTCCATCAAATGCAGCTATGATGCCGCTGAGGCTTGTGCTATGGCAGCTGCACCCGGGTAAGTCCTCAGAAGATTTTCCTGGCTTAGACTTCAGCCACTACAGGATGACTTCAAATCTAAATTAACGGATTCCCCACTAGACAGTACAGCTTTGTTAGGTCCAGCTGTAGCTTCACTTATTAAATCTCTGCAGGAAAAGTCCAAAGTACTTGAGGAATTGAACCATATTCTAGTCTCTCCTGTGCCTATGTTCCATAGAAACTTCCCTTCCAAGCCTGTCTTTGTTTACAGCCGCTGTCAGCACCACCCCGGTATAGCTTCCAGAGGAGGTAAGAGACCACAGAGGACTAGGGCTTCTCCGGCGTCCTAAAAGAACAGCCCTTTCCTGACAGAGCAGAGTGTGTGTGACTACCCTGTAAATATCCCATCACCTCCTGTCTCCTTCCGCCTCTCAAATGCTCTCAAGATCTGGGAAAGTATTACCCAAGACAACTGGGTCCTCTCCATAATCAAAAAAAGGATACTTTATGGTTTGGCAATCCACACCAACCTTTCGGAGCGTTCCCCAACCTCCCCATGATCAATTACACCTCTTTCCAGAGCTCTTGTCAGAGTTGTAGAAAAGTTCCCTGTACCTCCATAGGGAAAGGGCCTCAACACTTTCTTCAGAATACTTACTCTCCAAACCCTTTTCCCCCTGCTGCTCTCACAGCGATTCACTGCCTCTAGACATAAAAGATGCTTACCTCCGCATCCCAATTCACCCCAGTTACAGAAAATTAGTTTTTCTGTGGGTTCCTGGCATTTTCAATTCTCTGCATTGCTTTTTGACCTCTCTACAGCCTTGAGAGTTTTCACAAAAATGTCTGGCTCCAGTGATTGCTCATTGGAGGGTCCTGGATATCCAGATTTCTCCATACGTGGACGTCCTGCTCTTAGAGGCTCCAACCTCTCTCATTCTTCTAGGGAAACTACAAACTACCATTTCCCTCCTGGGAATACAGGGATTCACAATCAACTTCAGAAAAATCAGTCCTCACCCCATCTCAAGACCATATTTTCCTGGGTTGTCGAATCCAGGCAGACATAATGAAAGTGTCTCTGCCACCCCAAAAGGTTAAGATTTATGGCCTTAACCATTCCCATGGTACCCCTGGCAAGACTCCACATGAGGAAATTCCAGTAGTACCTCAGATCTGTGTGGACCCAACACTCCTATCGAATAGAGTACCACATTTCCCTCATCCGTGTCTGAAGAGGGAGCTACTCTGATGGATCCAACAGGTCAACCTAGACCCAGGACTACCTTTATGTCCACTCGCCATAGTCCAAAAACTCTACACAGATTCATCAGACGTGGGCTGGGGCACTGTCTTGGGCAAACTTACAGTTCAGGGAAGGTGGTCTCCCTCACAGGAAAAAGAACACATCAACATAAGGAAAATTCGAGCATTGCTGCTAGCCTTACAATCATTTTATTCCCTCCTTTGCCTAGGACCTGTCACACTGTTCACTGACAACATGACTTTACTCTGGTATGTAAACAAGCAAGAGGGAACCATATCCTACCTTCTTCGCAGGCTGCTCCTTCTGAGGCGCGAATTCCCAGCCTAATACAACATGACAGTTCAGGTGCTGTACATCACCTCCAACAGGAATCTTTTGGCAGACTTCACTGCACAGGTCCTAGACCCAATTCCATGAATGGATGCTTCACGGGGATATGATGATCTTCATGTTTCACTGTTGCAGTCATTACATTTGGGTAATCTGCTGGCAGGTTGCCCTCCGTCGGCCTGATTAACGAAGTCTTAGGTCCTGCATCGGTTGCTGTCCCTTCTTCCATGACGTCAGGTCGTCAGGGGTATAAAACATGCATCCGACGCCATTACATCAGTCTTTTCTTGCCGTGCGGTGCCCGAAGCAGAAGCAGTTCGCAAGTGCCGGTCGGCAGACTCCTGAAATTTTCATTTTCAAGTTTCAGAACCAAAGTCTTCAACTTAAAGCTAAGTACCCCATTGGGGAAACTTTTTCTTGCTCCTTACTGATGTCAGTAAAAGTTAATAATTGCATTACTTGTGGAAAACAAATAACTCTCAAAGTTTTTCATTCGTACTGTATTCCTTGCCTGGACTTTGACCACGACGTACCTTGCTGTTGGTTTTGTGCTTTATTTAATCAGCGCACTATCTGTTGTCGGTCCATTT
The DNA here is from genome assembly GCF_019279795.1 of Protopterus annectens. Taxonomy (NCBI): domain Eukaryota; kingdom Metazoa; phylum Chordata; order Ceratodontiformes; family Protopteridae; genus Protopterus; species Protopterus annectens. The sequence goes on from NC_056734.1 coordinate 274,014,864, forward strand.
TTGCCTCTGAATATTTCGGTTCTTGGTTTAATTATCCAGACATGTCGTCAGTTAGCCATCCGACTACCGGGATTACGAAAAAACGCAAAGATAAAAACAGAGACAGGCCGCCGAGGTCCAAAACTGCCGACGACGCTTCTCCTAAGCCAGTCGCCAGTTCGCCGGTACTCGGTGAGGTGCTTTCGCAGCCCCTAATACCCACTATGTCTGATTCGCAGGCCTCTACTGAGACCCATTCGGAGTCCGGTATGCCGCGAGAGGCTTCACCTATGGAACCCGCGGATGTCTCTACCTTGGATGGGTCTGGAGCCGTTGTGCAGGCACCGGCTTCTGAGGGTGTATTCAGGCTACAGACTTGCATATTAAATCGACTCCACCTTCATTACTAAGGCCTAAATCTCGATCTATGTCTAAAAAACCATTGCCCAGTCCACATGTTCAGGCCCCTATGCCTAAAAAACAAACTATCAAAATGGCTGAAGATCTAATTACTTAATCAGGGGTAGTCAACCCCCCCCTCCCCCCTCTAAGAGGCCTAGGACTGAGCTTGATTATGAATCTTCTGATCAGATTTCTGTTTCTTCTGATTCTTCTAATTACCTGGATTTGTCCATACCTACTTATGAGGATTCTGATGCAGAGGATTCCATTCCATCTGCTTCCCCTCGTGAGGATTTTTCTTTTGGGGAAACTTTACATACCTTAAGGGAGTATTTCCACTGGGAAAGTCAGGAATTTTCTGATTCAAAAAAAGAGTCTTAGGGATTTCCTTCTTCTACCTTGGCATAGGCCCTTGGCTATACCGTCCGTACTAGACATTGTTGTGTTTTCTGAATCCAGTATGGCCCCGGATTCCCTGCCTCTGGCTCCTAGTAAACCTGACAGATACTACAGGGTTCCTTAGTCCCACAAGTTCCTTTTCAAAAATCCTGTTGCAGATTCAGAAACCATTTCTCAGGGGCCCAAGGGCATTAAGGCTTCTACTGCTAAAAATCCTACCCCTTCTGATGGAGACTCCAGGGCGCTGGATAGATGGGGTAAGAAGGTTTATACGTCTGCAACCTTGGCAATCAGGGCTTTAAACTGCCAATTTCATATGTTAAAATATCAACAGCATATTATTGAACTGCTTAAACAGAACTGTGTGGAAAATAAAAGATTTACAGGATTTTTTGCATTCTGCTGAACAAGTTGGAAAACGTACTTTGCAGTGTGGTTTTGATTCTTTAGAGGTCTCCTGCAGGGCTGCTGTTACTGGGTCTGTGCTTAGAAGGCATGCTTGGCTTAAGGAGCAATCTTTGCCTGATCATGTTAAAGCGAAATTGTTGGATGCTCCTTTAAGTCAGGACCATCTGTTTGGCAATAAGGCTGAAGAAGTTCTAAAAAAAGATGGAAGATAAAGCTAAATCTATGCAAACTGTTAAAGATTTCTTACAAGTGCAACTTTCAAGATTTAGTAGGCACTGGCCTTCTAAGAATTGGTCTTTTCCAGCTCCTTCCAGATCCTCTCAAGCCAAACCCAGACACACCAAAAGCACCAGGTTTAGTCCATGTGGACTCTCAGAACTAAGCAGTGGGGGGCCTCCACTTCCAAATCTGGAAATATTAAGACACTCCCCCATGGTTAACAGTCTCAATGACTTCCTTTTAAAATTACCAAGCACTTACCTTTTAGCAGCTCCTTTGGGGGGAAAGATTGCTCTTCATGCAAAGAACTGCGAACTCATAACCCAGGACAAATGGGTTTTAAATGTAGTGTCCCAGGGATACAGATTTTATTTCCACACGTTGCCAACACCAAACGGGTGACCAGATCTGCCCCCAAATCAATGGGCAGAGGCTCAAAAACAAGTACTTTCCCTCTTAAACATGGGGGTTATTCAACCAGTACCAATAGAGGAAAAGGGAAAAGGTTTCTATTCCAGGCTCTTTCTGGTACCCAGAAAAGACAAATCATGGCGTCCAATTCTGGACCTATGTACTCTAAAAACCTTTCTGGACATTCCAAAATTCAAGATGCTGATTCTTCAGTTACTTCCTATGCTAGGCAAAGATGCCTGTTTGGCAACTCTAGATTTAAAAGAAGCATACCTGCACATCCCAAAAAGGGAGTCTTGCAGAAGATACCTACGCTTCAAAGCAGGCTACTTGCATTATCAGTTCTCTGCACTGCCCTTTGGCTTGTCTACTGCGCCCAGGGTATTCACAAAGTGCCTGGCTCCAGTTATTACATTTTGCAGGCAAAGAAATATTCAGATATATCCATACCTGGACGATTGTCTAATTCAGGCAGAAAACCAGAACATACTTCTACATTATCTGGCGTTTGTAAAAAGGGTTCTAACTTGTCTGGGGTACACCATAAACGAAAAGAAATCACAACTGGTACCATCTCAGCAGATTACATTCCTGGGTGCAAACTTGAATACAACTGCCCAGATGGCTTTCCTCACGCCAGAGAAGCAAATTCATTTGGTAACTTAATTCAAACAAGTGACCACAAAAACCCTGCTTTCTGCAAGACAAATACTGCAAGCCTTGGGGTTCATGGCCTCCTGCATTCTTCTAATTCCATATGCAAGACTGCTTATGAGGAAACTACAGTGGTACTTAAAAAATCTATTGAGTCAACATTGTCACAGCCTGGAAACAATGATTCCTATCATACCTTGCCTACGCCTGGAATTCCTATGGTGGGCAGAGGCCTGCCACCAAAACAAGGGACTGCCATTCACACTATCCCCTGCCGCCCAAACCCTAACTACAGATGCATCAGACTATGCATGGGGGGCTCACCTGGCAGGGAAGTGCATTCAGGGCAAATGGAACCTAAATCAAATGCACCTACATATCAATCAAAAAGAAATGTTAGCTGTACAGAATGCTCTGACAGCCTTCAAGGACTACATTCTTCCTGGACAACACCATGGTTAGGTGGTACATAAACAAGCATGGGGGTACACATTCTTACCCCCTCTGCAGTCCAGCCATGGCATTGTGGAACACAGCCTTGAGCTACCAAGTGCACCAACAAGCTCAATTCCTGCCAGGAAAATTGAATACACTGGAGATGGACTAAGCAGAAATCTCATGGAACCACATGAGTGGAAACTGGAACCATGGCTTTTCAACATGTTGACAAGCAAATGGGGGGAGCCCAGACATAGATCTATTTGCCTCCCCCTAGAATTACCATTTAGACAAGTTTTGCAAAAGGACTCCCCACAAAGAATCCTGGAAAGTGGATGTTCTGTCCTTCAGCTGGAAAAGCCTATCAGTCTACGCCTTTCCCCCTCTGCCTCTGCTCTCCAAAGTTCTGCTAAAAGTCAAACAGGACAAACCAAGAATGATTTTGATTGCTCCAGACTGGCCATGCCAATACTGGTACCTACTCCTGCGCAGTGTGTGTCAAATATCTCCATGGCACCTGCTTCAGACCCCTTCCTTGCTGTCTCAGCAGGAGAACCAAATTCTGCACTCTCAGCTACCAACATTGAACCTTGCAGCCTGGCTAGTCACTTAAATTCACCCTTATCATCCCTCAGCAAATCTGTGATGGATGTCATCTTGGAGGCGAGAAGGCCTAGTACTAAAAAATCTTATGCTGTCAAATGGAAAAGATTCTGTGCCTGGAACCAATCTTTAGGGATGAGCACAGCAGCACCCAATTTACCTCAGATTTTGCAATACTTAACTGCGATGCTTCACAAGGGCCTGTCTTTTTTTTCCTCTATTAAAATCCACGCTTCAGCCATTTCAGCTCACTATTAACACAGCACCACCCCTCTTCTCTCATCCCCTGCTCAAGCAGTATCTCAGAGGGGCAAAGAACTTGAAACCACCCAGGAAAGCTCCTTCCCCTTGCCCTGGGACCTTAACTTTGTTTTGGAGAAGCTCACTCTACCTCCTTTTGAGCCAGCTGCTACTGCAGACTTAAAATTTCTTTAGCAATCACTTCAGCAAGAAGGATATCTGAATTACAGGCCCTTATGGCAGTGGAGCCTTTCATCATCTTTCATGCGGACAGGGTGTCTCTGAGGACTAGTCCGTCCTTCATGCCCAAGGTGGTTTCTAGTGTGGCTCCTAATCAGTCCATTCATTTGCCAACCTTCTTTCCCAATCCACAGAACATAGGGGAATGGATTTTGTATTTCTTGGATGTGCACAGACAACTTGCATTCTACTTGGACAGGACTAAATCTCTAAGAAAATATGACCAATTGCTGGTAGCATTTGCTGCAGGGGCAGAGGGGAAGGCTATTTCAAAACAAACCATTTCTAAATGGATAAGCCATTGCATTCACTTCTGCTATAAGCACCATGGAAAACCTATCCCCCAGGGGATCATATCTCATTCCACTAGGGCTGCATCTACTTCTGCAGCCTTTATCAGAGGTGTTCCTACCAGGGATATTCTAGAAGCTGCTACCTGGAGTTCTGTGCATTCTTTCACCAAGCTTTATCATTTACCAATTTTCTCTAAATCCAGAGCTGGTTTTGCCACTACTGTCTTGCAGGGCCTTATAGCTGGCCCTAATGCTGTATAAACTCTTCCTCCCAACCATAGCTTTGGGAATCTACCCAAATGTAATGACTGCAACAGTGAAACACGAAGAACATAGTACAGTTGTGTACACTTACCATAAATGTAGATGTTCGAGTGTATTCACTGTTGCAGTCCTGGTTACCCTCCCTCCAGCCCCCTATTTTTCTCTGGCTATACCTCTACTTTCTTTTAATATGCTTAAAAGCCTTTTTGGTGTATTTGCTTTTGGTTGGAGGTATATTTTTGTGTTATTTAATTTTATTGGCTCCCCATGGGGGGGGGCACCTGACATCTGGGGCAAGAAAAACGAATGTAATGGCGTCAGATGCATGTTTTATACCCCTGACGACCTGACGTTATGGAAGAAGGGACAGCAACCGACGCAGGACCCAAGACTTTGTCAATCAGGCCGACTGAGGGCTACTGTAAGCAGATAACCCAAATGTAATGACTGTAACCGTGAAACACGAAGAACATCCAGAGGGATCATCACAGAAAATGGATCCTGGTTATAAGAAAGGCAACAGACAAGAAATCTCTCCCATTTGGACAAAGTGTACACAACTGTACTTCTGGACATAGTCCACCATTATGGTACTCCACACACACATTTGTTTGCCTTCCCATTGAACAGACAACTTCCAAAGTTTTGTGCCAGAGCCCCAAGTCCTCTGGTTTGGAAATTGGGTGCTCCCTCCTTCTCACTAAAGGGAATATTTCTGTATGCATTCATTCCCCTTCCTCTAATCCCATAAAGTCTAGCTCAAACTCCAACAGGACCAACCAAAAATCTTGCTGGTGACTCCCTTTTGGCCAAGACAGCACTGGATGTCCTTCAAGGATGCATCTGCAGTCCTTACAAATGGGTTGTCCTGTCGTCAGGCAGCCCTTCGGTCGGCCGGATTCCAAAGTCTGGGTCTGGCCTTGGCTGGTGTCGCACTTCACCCGACGTCATCTCTGCTGGTCTTCGGGTATAAAGGCATCAGCCGACGCCATTTTCCTCAGTCTTTCTTGCCGCGTGGCCAAGCAGAAGCTGTTCGCAAGTGCCGGTCGGTCAGATCCAGAGATTACTACTACCGAATACTACTTCAAGACTTCTAAAGCTAAGTACCCCGTTGGGGACTCTTTCTTGCCTCAGCCGATGTCAGAAAAAGTGAATAACTGTTTAACTTGTGGGAAACAAATACCTCATAAAGATTTCCACTCTTACTGCTTACCTTGTTTAGGCCCAGACCACGACGTAGCAGCTTGTTTAGCCTGTGCTTCCTTCAACCGAACGCTTAGGCGTCGGTCGGAGTTTGCTGAACAGTTTTTCAGCTCAGATTTTGCGTACATTATGCCGTAGGATCCTCCGACTACTCAAATTGTTAAGAAACGCAAAGAAAAGGACCAACACTCGCGGTCCATGGTTTCGCCGAAACCACGGTTAAGCAAACGCAGTGTCTCGGTTTCGCGAAACCGAGCAAACGGTTCAATCTTCAGCCGAATCCATGACTACTACCGAGGCCCCTTCTACCCTTGTTGAATCGGCCTCTGAAGTTTTGCCTACTAATGTGGTTTCTCTAGAATTATCGGACACCATCCCTTTGGATGTCTCTACCCCAACACGTGGTGCTGCTAGGCCTCCTGCAGCCATGTCTATAAAGGCCTTTGCCAGGGCTAAAGCAGCCAAAACTGCTAAGTCTGTGCCTGTTAAGCCCCCCTCTCACAGGCCCAGTTCCAGTTCCCAAATGCTTACTCTGGCAGAGGATCTCATCTCTTTAATAAGGGGATCCCAGTCTCGCCCAGACAGGGCCTCTCAACCTCCAGAAAAGAAACCTAGAGCAGAGCCCCCTGAGCCAGTTTCCTCAGATGACTCTTCTGATGTTTCAGAAAATACAGACCATCCAGAGGCTCCTCTTTCTACTTATGAAGATTCTGATGCTGAAGAATCTATTCCTTCTACCTCTCCACCAGAGGAATTTTCCTTTGGGGAAACCTTACATGCCATGAGAGAGCAATTCCAATGGCAGGGACAAGATTTCTCAGATTCAAGAAAAAGGCTTAGGACCTTTTTACACTTACCGCAACATAGACCCTTAGCTATACCTCCAGTTCTTCCTGTTGTGGATGATGCATTTAATGATGTTTGCACTGCTCCTGATACTTTACCTCCAGCCCCTGCTAAGCCCGATAGGTTTTACAGGGTACCGGACACTCATCACCACTTATACAAGGCTCCTTTTGCAGATCCTGAGACCATCTCCCAGGGGCCTAAGGCAGTAGCTTCGACCTCAGCAAAAAACCCTCTCCCTTCTGATAGGGAATCCAGGTCCTTAGAGAGATGGGGTAAAAAAGTATACACCTCTGCTACTCTCTCAGCTAGAGCTCTGAACTGTCAGTTTCATATGATCCAATAACAAGAGTTTATGCTTGATAAGTTAACTAAGAAACTGTCCTCTGATGATTCCTTAGATAAGAAATATGTTCTAGAAATGGTGAATAACATTCAGCAGGTTAGTAACCATTCTTTAAAATGTGGCTATGATGCACTGGAGGCTTCATTTAGATCAGCCATGACTGGCACAGTTATAAGAAGGCATGCATGGCTGAAAGAACAGGTCTTGCCGGATCATGTTAAAGCAAAGCTATTAGATGCTCCTATGGATAAGGTCAGTCTATTTGGTTCTCCTGCCCAACAAGTAATGAAGAAAATGGAAGAGAAGGCAAAATCTGTACAAACAGTTAAAGATTTCTTACAGGTTCAGCCCCCAAGGTTCAGCAGGAACTGGCCTTCCAAAAATTGGTCCTTTCCAGACTCCTCTAAAAATCAGAGAGGCAGGAATAGACGTTCCAGAGGCAGAAATCAATCCAGAGGAGGTGCCTACAGGGGATGCCAGTGGCAAGGCAATAACCAACGAGGCACAGATACAACCACTACCACTGCAACAGGACAATCTCAGTGACTTGGCTCTGACACCGCCTACCAGGGAACAAATAGCAGCACCCTTACGTGGAAAGTTAGCCTTATTTTCAAAAAACTGGCACTATATCACAAGAGACAAGTGGATTTTGCAAACTATAGACCAAGGCTACAGCTTTCATTTCCACACCTTACCAGTAAAAAGAGGAATGCCAAACCTACCACCAAATCAAAAGACAGAAGCCCTGAAACAAATAGCTCAATTAACAAAGATGAGAGCTGTGGAAAGGGTACCACCTACAGAACAGGGCAAGGGATTTTACTCCAGACTCTTCCTAGTACCAAGAAAAGAGAAAGTTGGAGACCTATTCTCGACCTGTCCGCTTTAAACACATTCATCATTGTTCCAAAATTCAAAATGCTGACCCTACAGCAACTTCTTCCCATGCTGGGAAAGGAGTATTGGCTGGTAACTCTAGATCTCAAGGAGGCATACCTGCACGTCCCCATACGACCAATTTGCAGAAGATACCTCAGATTTCTTGCAGGATCAGAGCATTATCAATTCTCGGCATTGCCCTTTGGCTTATCTACTGCCCAGAGTGTTCACGAAATGCCTGGCATCAGTAATCGCTCATTGCAGGCTTCAGGGAATCCAAATTTATCCATACCTGGACGACTGCCTGATACAAGCGGACAACAAAAGCAAGCTGACACAAGACTTACAAAGAGTCATTTGCTTACTACAAGCCCTGGGATACACAGTCAATTTAAAAAGTCAAGACTGATACCATCCCAAACAAGAACATTCTTGGGTGCAGAATTGGACACAGTAAAACAGATGGCATTCCTAACTGCAGAAAAACAAGAACAACTTCCTCTTTACTTCTTGGCATTAACAAAGCAGAACAAACTAACAGCAAGGAAAGTACTGCAGGCCTTGGGCTTCATGGCATCCTGCATAATCTTGGTCCCCCATGCCAGACTGCATATGAGAAAGCTACAGTGGTACCTAAAGAATTTATGGTCTCAACACAAGCACAGCTTAGAAACCAAAATACCACTGATCCCATGCCTGAAAGAAGAGTTCCTATGGTGGGCTCAGGCATGCCAGTCAAACCCAGGTTTGTCCTTCCACAACATTCAAACAAGCCAAACCATCACAACGGACGCTTCAGACCTCGGTTGGGGCCCACATGCTGGACAAGTGCATTCAAGGCTTATGGACTCCAGATCAGCTGCACCTGCACATAAATCAAAAAGAAATGCTGGCAGTAAAACTAGCAATCCAGAATTTCAGACCATTCCTCAAAGAAGGCCAATTGATGATAAGGACAGACAACACCACAGTCATGTGGTACATCAACAAACAGGGAGGCACTCATTCATACCCCCTATGCCGAATGGCTCTGGACCTATGGAATATGGCTCTGAGCTACAACATTCAATTACAGGCAATATTTGTACCGGGAAAAGAAAACATCCTAGCAGACATGTTAAGCAGAACTACCTCGGATGCTCACGAATGGATGCTACACCCGGACATCTTCAAGGCCATCACAAAGAAATGGGGAATACCACAAATAGACCTATTCGCATCCCCACTCAATCACCAGCTCAAGAAATTCTGCACAAGGACATACCACCCACTTGTTTGGAAGGTGGACTCTCTATCCTTCAATTGGAAAGGCCTGACAGCATATGCATTTTCCACCTCTTCCTTTGATGCACAAGGTACTACTGAAAATCAAAGAGGAACGTCCAAGGATAATTCTGATAGCTCCAAATTGGCCAAGACAACATTGGTATCCATTGCTGAGGAGCATGTCTCGGGGGGAAACGTGGACACTGCCCCTGATTCCTTTGATGTTAACTCAGAGCGACTACAACATCCTGCATCCAAACCTGAAAAAACTGCAACTGACTGCCTGGAACATTACATAAGAGCAACTAACCCAGATTTATCCCAAAGGGTTAAAGACATTATCCTTGAGGCCCGCAGACCTTCAACAAGAAGGAACTATGCAGGAAAATGGAAAAGGTTTGTCATTTGGAGTACTGAAAGAGGAAAAGATGTGTCAAAGGTAGATATTGCCAACATCCTGGAGTACTTGGCAGAGCTTCTCCATACAGGCCTGTCCTATTCCTCCATCAAGATACATGCATCAGCTATTTCTGCAGAATACAGCTACGATCCCCCTGTCTTCTCACATCCTCTACTCAGGCAGTTCCTGAGAGGAATTAAGAATGTAAAACCTCCTAGGAAACCACCATTACCAGCATGGGACTTGAACTTTGTGCTAGAAAAATTGACACTCCCTCCATTCGAACCAGCAGCAACAGCAGATCTTCAACACCTATCCTGGAAAACTGCTTTCCTACTGGCAATTACTTCAGCAAGAAGGGTTTCGGAACTATAGGCTTTAATGGCAGTACAACCCTTCCTAATCTTCCATCAAGATAGAGTGTCCATGAGAACTAATCCTACATTTATGCCTAAGGTGGTATCCAGAGTGTCTCTAAACCAGGCAATCCACCTACCTACCTTCTTTCCCAATCCACAAAACAGGGGGGAAAGACTGCTGCATGCATTGGATGTACATAGACAGTTGCGCTACTACCTGGACAGAACCAAGGGCAATAGAAAAACTGACCAGCTTCTAGTAGCTTATGCAACAGGAAGGGAAGGAAAAGCAATTTCCAAACAGACAATCTCCAAGTGGATAGGAAATTGCATAAGATTCTGTTACTCCTACCATGGAAAGCAAATTCCACAGAACATAAGGCCTCATTCTACAAGGGCTACAGCCACTACCACAGCTTTCTTATGAGGAGTGGCTACCAAGGACATTATTGAGGCTGCTACTTGGACCTCCGTGCATACATTTGCCAAGCATTATAACTTACCTCTATACTCTAGATCCCGAGCAGGGTTTGCCACTGCTGTTTTGTTTTGCAAGGGATCCTAACTACACCATAATTCTTCTTCCTCCTCCCCTAGTTTGGCTATGGTATTCTACCCATTTGTAAGGACTGCAGATGCATCCTTGAAGGACATAGTACAGTTTTGTACCTACCATAAATGTAGATGTCCGAACAGGATAGCATCTGCAGTCAGGATTACCCACCCTCCTTCCCCTCTGTGGTACTCCTAGGGTATTTGCCCACCTAATAGCTAGCTGGGGGGGGATCTCTTATGGTGTATTTGTTTGTATATATGTACATACATGCTTATTTTTTGTGTTTGCCTTCTACTTGTTTGGAAACATTGGCATTTACCCAAAAATTTATATAACCAAGAGGGCAACTGGCATCTGGGGCAAGAAACACTGAGGAAAATGGCGTCGGCTGATGCCTTTATACCCGAAGACCAGCAGAGATGACGTTGGGTGAAGTGCGACACCAGCCGAGGCCAGACCCAGACTTTGGAATCCGGCCGACCGAAGGGCTGCCTGACGACAGGACAACCCATTTGTAAGGACTGCAGATGCTATCCTGTTCGGACATCTACATTTATGGTAGGTACAAAACTGTACTTTCCCCCTTCTTCTCCATCTAGCCAAGGGCTATCACCACGTTACCCCAGAGAGGACCTTCTCATACAGAACAAAGGATCCCTGATACATCCACACCTGTCGACACTGCAACTGACACTGTGGGTGATGGGTATTTAATTCCTTTCAGAGGCACATTCTCTGAGGACGTGCTTGGGGTTTGCAGCAGGCCAGGAAACAGAGTACTAGGAAATCTTGTGTTTCCAAATGGAAAAGATTTTCACTATTGTGCCTTTCTAAGAATCAAGACCCACTGACAGTGGGAATCCCAGTGGTTCTGTCCTGCTTGTGTGACTTGCTCTCTGTTGGCCTGGCTTATTTGTCAGTTAAAGATCACATGTCAGCTATTTCTGCTTGTCTACCTTTATCTCCCCCTCTAGCATCCAGGTTTGAGGTTGAGCAATTTCTTTAAAGGTGTCCTCCACATTAGGTCTTCCAGGAAGCCTATCCTTCCTTCTTGGAACCTTAATTTTGTTCTAGAAATGTTGATACTTCCCCCTTTTGATCCTTCTTCTTCTCCCTCTCTAAATGATTGCTGTTGTCAAATGGTTTTGCTTGTAGCCCTGAACTTGGCTAGAAGGGTGTCGGAGCTTCAAGCCCTCATGGCTGTTCCCCCTTCTTGGTCTTCCATAAGGACAGGGTATCCTTGAGGGACTAATCCCTCCTTTATGCCCAAAGTAGTTGATGAGCTATCCCTTAACCAAACCATTCAACTGCCCACCTCTTCCCTTCTCCACAAAACCACAGTGAAAAGATCCTGCTCTCCTTAGATGTTCATAGACAACTGAGATTTTACGTGGACAAGACTAAAACCATCAGGAAATCTGATCAGCATTTTGTTAATTTTCATCTTAGGGCTCTGGGTCTTCCTGCATCCAGGCAGACTGTTTCTTCTTGGATGTTTAAGACCATTTCCTTTTGCTACACACTCCATGGGAAGAACCTTCCCTCACCTTTGAAAGCACATTCTACCAGAGCTATGGCTTCATCCAAGGCATTTTTCAAAGGATAGGTTAACACTGACATCGTTGAAGCAGCCACTTGGTCTACTATTCATACCTTTACCAAACACAGTAAACTGGATGCTATTTCCAGATCCAGAATTGGTTTTGCTAAAGCCATTTTACATGGCTTCATTGAGAGCTTGTCTGCTGCGTCCTCCTGCTTTCCTTCTTGAACTTTGACACACTCCTTCAAATGATGAATACTGCAGCAACTGAATAGAAAGACATAGGTGGTGGTTGTCTTTTGGCTTTTCCCGGATGTTCTTCGTGTTACACTGCTGCAGTCATTACACTTGGGTTATCCTGCCGTCAGGCGGTCCCGCAGTCGTCCAGAGTTCCAAAGTCTTGGTCCGGCGTCTCTTGATGTCACTTCTTTCCTGACGTCAGTGCGCCAGGGATATAGAAGATGCATCCGATGCCATTTTCTTCGGTCTTTCTTGCCGTGCGGTGCCTGAAGCAGAAGCAGTTCGCAAGTGCCGGTCGGCCGACTCCTGAGATTTTCGACGTCGAATTTAAGATCCGAAGTCTTCAATAAAGCTAAGTACCCCGTTGGGGAAACTTTTTTCTTGCCTCAGACCAATGTCAGAAAAAGTTAATAATTGTATTTCTTGTGGGAAGCAAATACCTCATAAGGACTTCCATTCTTACTGTATTCCTTGCCTAGGCCCTGATCATGACCTCACTAGTTGTCGGTTTTGTGCTAGATTTAACAAACGCACTATAAAACAACGTTTTGATTTTGCTTTACACTACTTTGGCCGAAGGTTCAATTATACTATGCCGCCGGATCAACCGACGACCGCCATTCCGAAAAAACGCAAAGCAAGGATAAAGACAGACATCCGAGGTCCAAAACAGACTACGAAACCTCTTCTAGGCCAGTCGCCAGTTCTCAGTGAGGCGCTTTCGCAGCCCCTGACACCCGCTACCTCAGAGCCACAGGCCGCCTCCGACTCCCACGTGGAGACAACTAGGCCTCTGGAAACTCAAGGTATTGGGCCTACGGAAACTATTCCCTCAGATGGGTCCGGAGCCGCTGAGCAGGCATCGGCTTCTGAGGGTGTTTTCAGACCTTCACAACTTAACATTAAAGCAACAGCCAAGACAAAAGTACCATTAATAAAGACAAAGAAGCAAGTACAGCATTCTCCTGGACAGTCCTCCATGCCTAAGAAACATGCTTAAAATGGCCGAAGACCTCATTACTCTAATCAGGGGTTCCCATCCCCCTCCTGAGAAAAGGCCTAGGTAGGATACAGACTATGATTCCTCTGATCAGGTTTCCATTTCCTCTGATACCTCTTCAGACCAGGGATACTCTCTAACCCCCTGTGAGGACTCTGATGCTGAAGAATCTATCCCTTCAGCCTCTCCTCCTGAGGATTATTCTTTTGGGAAAACTTTACATACCATGACGGAGCATTTCCATTGGGAAAGTCAGGATTATTCAGAATCCAAGAAAAGGCTCAGGGATTTCCTTTTATTGCCTCAGCACAGGCCCCTGGCTATTCCGCCTGTGCTAGATATTGTGGATGATGTGTTCTCTGAATCCAGCTTATCTCCTGATTCTTTGCCCCCTGCACCAGCCAAGCCAGATAGGTATTATAGAGTCCCTGACTCTCACAAGTTTCTTTATAAAAACCCTTCTGCTGATCCAGGAACTATTTTCCAGGGTCCAAAGGGGGTTAAGGCTTCCATTGCAAAAAATCCAGTGCCCTCTGACAGAGATTCCAGAGCTTTGGATAGATGGGGGAAGAAAGTTTACACTTCTGCAACTTTAGCTGTAAGGGCTTTAAATTGCAAGTTTCACATGCTTAAGTACCAACAATATTTAATGGCTCAGTTAAAACAGAAAATGCTTGCCAAGCTCAGAAGCTCCTGACTGTAAAGAAATGCAAGATTTATTGCATGCAGTTGAACAGGTGGGAAAACATACTCTGCAATGTGGTTTTGATTCTTTAGAGGCCTCTTGTAGAGATGCAGTTACAGGTTCTGTGATTCGAAGACATGCTTGGTTAAAAGAACAGAGTTTACCTGATCATGTTAAGGCAAAATTATTGGATGCTCCTTTACAGCATGATACCTTGTGTGGTGTTAAGGCAGAAGAGGTGCTAAAGAAAATGGAGGATAAAGCTAAATCTATGCAAACAGTCAAGGATTTCTTACAGGTACAGCCACCTCGATTTAGCAGAAGTTGGCCAACAAAGAATTGATCGTTTCCAGTGTCAGATAGGCCACAGAGTGGCAGATACAGACGCCCAAGAGGCAGATCTCAACCCCAAGGCCCTAACAGACAAAGACAGTGGGGCACCTCAACTCCAAAAGGAGGTGAGGACAAGTCGCAACCTTACAGGAAACAGTCCCAATGACTTCCCCCTTCGTACGCCAAGCACTTCCCTTTTGGCAGCCCCCTTAGGGGGAAAACTAGCATTTTTTTCTCAAAATTGGCAAACAATCACCCAAGACAAATGGGTTCTGAATATTGTGTCTCAAGGTTACAGGTTCCACTTTCACACTTTACCAAGGCTAAAAGGAATGCCAGACCTGCCACAAAATCAATGGGCAGAGGCACAAAAACAAATTTCAGCCCTCATGGACATGAGAGCTATTCAAAAAGTACCACAACAGGAACAAGGACAAGGATTTTACTCAAGACTCTTCCTGGTCCCCAGAAAGAACAAGGCCTGGAGGCCCATACTAGACCTTTCAATTCTAAATACCTGGATATTCCGAAATTCAAAATGTTGACATTACAGCAGCTTCTACCCATGCTGGGCAAGAAGTCTTGGCTTGTTACTCTGGACCTCAAAGAGGCATACCTGCATGTCCCTATCAGACAAAATTGCAAAAGATACCTCAGATTCAAATCTGGTACAATGCACTACCAATTCACTGCACTGCCCTTTGGCTTATCTACTGCGCCCAGAGTCTTTACAAAGTGCCTGGCACCAGTAATTGCATTTTGCAGACAAAAAGGAATTCAAATATATCTATACCTGGATAACTGCCTCATTCAAGCAGAGACAAAGGACATTCTTCTAAAGCATCTGGCGTTTGTAAAAAGGTTGCTAATTTCTCTAGGGTACACAGTAAACGAAAAGAAGTCAAAACTAGTGCCCTCACAACAGATTATATTCCTGGGTGCCAGCTTAAATACAACGGCCCAGATGGCGTATCTCACGCCAGACAAACAAGTTCAACTAACTCAATATTTTCACTTACTGGCAAAAAAGTCCCATCTCCCTGCAAGAAACATTCTGTAGGCCCTGGGATTCATGGCATCCTGCATACTATTAATACCATATGCCAGACTGCATATGAGGAAATTACAGTGGTACCTAAAAAGTGTTTGGACTCCTCACTCTCACAGTTTAGAAGCAGTAATACCAATGATTCCCTGCCTGCAACAGGAGTTTCGATGGTGGGCACAAGCATGTCACCTAAACAAGGGTCAGCCTTTTACTCTACCCACAGCCAGGCAGACTCTTAACAACAGATGCTTCGGATTACGCCTGGGGAGCACACATGGCAGGAAAATGCATTCAGGGCAAGTGGACCACAGACCAAATGCATCTTCACATCAATCAAAAAGAGATGTTGGCTGTTCAAAATGCCCTAACAGCTTTCAAGGACCTTCTACATCCAGGACAATTATTATTAAAGACAGACAACACCACAGTAATGTGGTACATAAACAAGCAAGGGGGCACTCATTCTTATCCCCTATGCAGGCAAGCCATGACCTTGTCGAACACAGCTCTAACGTACCAAATTCACCTGCAAGCACAATTCCTGCCAGGAAAGAAAAATACTCTGGCAGACGACCTAAGCAGAAGTATCATGGACCCTCAGGGATGGAAATTGAATCCACAAATCTTCAGCATGATAACACAAAAATGGGGATGCCCAGACATAGATCTTTTTGCCTCCCCTCTGAATTGCCAACTACAAAAATTCTGCACAAGGACTTTTCACAAACAAACATGGAAAGTGGATGCTCTTCTGTTCAGCTGGAAAAACCTAAAAGTCTATGACTTCCCACCACTGCCACTCCTTTCAAAGGTACTCCTAAAAGCCAGACAAGAAAAGCCACAGATTATCCTGATTGCCCCAGATTGGCCACGCCAGCACTGGTACCCTATCTTAAGGAACTTGGCTCAGGGCCCACAACGGATTTTGCCCCAAATTCCACACTTTCTGACTCAACAAAACAATCAGATCCTGCACGGTCAGCTCAAAACCCTAAACCTGGCTGCACGGCAGATACTTTAGTCAAACAGGCAACACCTCTCTCTAAAGCTGTTATGGATGTCATTTTGGAGGCCAGGAGGCCTAGCACCAGGAAAGCTTACTCAGAAAAATGGATGAGATTCTGCGCCTGGAACCAGGCTCACAACCTTGACCCTCTTGTTCCAAACATTCCTCAGATTTTACAATATTTAACTGAGATGCTGGACACAGAGGCCTATCTTTTTCATCAACTAAGATCCACGCCTCTGCCATTTCAGCACATTACAACACGGATCCTCCTTTATTCTCTCATCCCTTGCTAAAGCAGTACCTCGGAGGGGCTAAAAACATAAGACCGCCCCGGAGAACACCAACACCAACTTGGGACCTCAATTTCGTTTTGGAAAAACTGACCCTACCACCTTTTGAGCCAGCGAATACAGCCGATCTAAAATTTTTATCATGGAAAACAGCTCTGCTCCTGGCATTAACTTCAGCACGAAGAGTCTGAGAGCTACAGGCATTAATGGCAGTGGAACCTTTTATAATTTTTCATCAGAACAGTGTATCTTTAAAGACAATCCCTACCTTCATGCCAAAGGTGGTATGTAGTGTGGCTCTTACCAAACCATCCATTTGCCTACTTTTTGTCCAAACCCCCAAAGTAAAGGGGATAAACTTCTGCATTCTTTGGACATACATAGGCAGCTATGCTTCTACTTGGACAAAACAAAGCTTTCAGGAAAACTGATCTACTGTTTGTAGCATATGCTGAAGGATCACAAGGCAAGTCTCAAAGCAGACTATATCCAAATGGATAGGACACTATTCGGTACTGCTACACACAGCATGGAAAATCGGTCCCTAATAACAGTAGGCCTGATTCCACCAGGGCAACAGCCACTTCAGCAGCCTTTTTCAGAGGAATACATACCAAGGAAATTTTGGAGGCTGCAATTTGGAGTTCAGTGCACACCTTCACCAAGCATTACCACCTGCCCCTTTACTGTAAATCCAGAGCAGGATTTGCCACTGCATTTCTGCAAGGCGTCTTAGCCAACCCTAACTCGTTATAGACCAGCCACCCAAACTTTGCTTTGGGATTCAACCCAAGTGTGATGACTGCAGCAGTGTAACACGATGAACATAGTACAGTTTTGTACCTACCATAAATGCAGATGTTCGAGTGTTCACACTGCTGCAGTCCAGGTTACTCTCCCTCCATCCCCTCTGTCCTAGCTGGTCTTTTCTATACCTTTCTATCCTATACAACCTTTGTGGTGTATTTGCTTGTAACTGAAGGTATTGTTTTTATTTTATATATATATTTTTTATTAGCAATATGTATTGCCTACCTACTTGGGGGCACCTGACATCTGGGGCAAGAAAAACTGAAGAAAATGGCGTCGGATGCATCTTATATACCCCTGGCGCACTGACGTAAGGGAAGAAGCGACAGCAACCAACACCAGACCAAGACTTTGGAACTCTGGCCGACTGCGGGACCGCCTGACGGCAGGATAACCCAAGTGTAATGATTGTAGCAGTGTGAACACTCGAACATCTACATTTATGGTAGGTACAAAACTGTACTTTAGGGGTCGCCACAGCGGAAGTCCGGTCCGCTAATGATTGGCAGTAGATTTTTATGTGCCGAGTTGCCGGCCCTGACGCACAACCTTCAACGAAGGTACACCCATTCACGCACGTCTCCACACAGATGACGCTCTAGCTGAGAATCAAACAGGACAACATCTTACTGTGAGGCGACAATGGTACCGCAGCACCACCACCGCAGTCCAATAGAAAAACGTAGGTACGTTGTGTAAAATCTTACCATAACCGTACATGTCCTTCTATTCACTGCTGCAGTGTTCTATCCTTCCTGCCTTCCCCACTGGCCTCTTGCTTTTCCTGGATAATCTGACCACTCAAATCCTTAGTCTGGCATTCCTCCTGAGGCATTCAGATGTTCTTCGTGTTTCACTGTTGCAGTCATTACATTTGGGGTAATCCTGCTGGCAGGTTGCCCTAAGTCGGCCTGAATTCCAAAGTCCTGGGTCCTGCGTCGGCTGCTCTCACCCCTTCCCTGACGTCAGGTCGTCAGGGGTATAAAAGATGCGGCCGACGACATTTTCTTTGTCTTTCTTGTCGCGCGGTGCCCGAAGCAGAAGCAGTTCGCAAGTGCCAGTCAGCCGACTCCTGAGATTTTCGTGTTTGAGTTTCAGATACAAAGTCTTCAATAAAGCTAAGTACCCCATTGAGGAAACTTTTTTCTTGCTCCAGACTGATGTCAGAACAAGTTAATAATTGTATTTCTTGTGAAAAGCAAATACCTCATAAGGACTTTCATTCTTACTGTATTCCTTGCTTAGGCCCTGATCACAACGTTGTTGGTTGTCGGTTTTGTGCTAGATTTAACCAACGCACTACTAAGCGTCGGTATGATTTTGCTTTAAACTGTTTTCCAGAAATGTCGTCGGTTAGCCGTCCGACTACTGGAGTTCACAAAAAACGCAAAGAAAAGGAGAGAGATAGACAACCGAGGCCCAAAACCGACGACGAAGCTTCTCCTAAGCCAGTCGTCGGTTCGCCGGTTCTCAGTGAGGCGCTTTCGCAGCCCCTGATGCCCGTTACTTTAGAGTCGCAGCCCTCTACCGACTCCCACGTGGAGTCGGCCATGCCGCTGGAGACTCGGTATTGGAGCCTTGGATACTATTCCTTCAGATGGGTCCAGAGCCGCTGAGCAGGCACCGGCTTCTGAGGGTGTATTCAAACCTAAACACCTTTACATTAAGCCAACCTCAGTTTCAAAGGCAAAGACTAAAGCACCTTCTAAAGCAAAGAAACAAACTCAAGAGTCTTGTGGACAGGCCTCTAGGACCAAAAAACAGATGCTCAAAATGGCCGAAGACTTAATTACCTTGATCAGGGGTTCCCATCCCCCTCCTGATAAGAGGCCTAGGCAAGAGACTGACTTTGAATCTTCAGAACAGGTCTCTATTTCTTCTGATTTCTCTTCTGATCAGGAATATTCTCTTCCCCCCATGAGGATTCTGATGCTGAAGAATCTATACCTTCAGTTACTCCTCCAGAGGACTATTCTTTTGGGGAAACCGTGCATACCATGAGGGAGCATTTTCACTGGGAGAGCCAAGATTTTTCAGAATCTAAAAATAGGCTCAGGGATTTCCTTTTACTACCTCAACACACGCCACTAGCCATTCCACCTGTGTTAGATATTGTAGATGATGTGTTTTCGGAGTCTAGTCTTACCCCTGACTCCTAACCTCCAGCTCCTGTTAAGCCTGACAGATGTTACAGGGTTCCTGACTTTCATAAATTCTTTTTTAAAAACCCTGCTGCAGACCCAGAAGCTATTTCACAGGGTCCTAAAGGAGTTAAGTCTTCCGCTGTAAAAAAAACCCTACTTCCTCTGACAGAGATTCTAGGGCACTGGATAGATGGCTAAAAAAAGGTTTACACATCTGCTACCTTGGCTATAAGGGCTTTAAACTGACACTTTCATATGCTCAAATATCAGCAACATGTCATGGCATTGCTTAAACAGAAAATGTTATTAAACTCTGAATGTGCAGAAAACAAGGAAATGCAGGATTTACTGCATGCAGCTGAACAAGTTGGAAAGCATACTTTGCAACGTGGTTTTGATTCTTTGGAGGCCTCCTGCAGGGCTGCAGTTACAGGTTCTATAATTAGGAGGCATGCTTGGTTAAAGCAACAAAATCTGCCTGATCATGTCAAAGTTAAATTATTAGATGCACCTTTACAGCATGATATTTTGTTTGGTGTTAAGGCAGAGGAGGTGTTAAAGAAAATGGAGGACAAAGCCTAAATCTATGCAAACTGTCAAAGATTTTTTACAAGTACAACCACCTAGGTTTAGTGGACACTGGCCTACAAAGAACTGGTCCTTTCCTGTGTCAGACAGACCTCAAAGGGGCAGATCCAGACGCCCTAGAGGCAGATCCCAGGTGCAAGGTTCCTACAGGTCAAAGCAATGGGGTGCTTCTACCTCCAAAGTCGGAGAAGACAAATCAAAACCATACAGAAAACAGTCCCAATGACTTCCCCCTGCCTGCACCAAGCACTTATCTCCTGGCAGCACCCTTAGGGGGGAAAATTAGCACTTTTTTCTCAAAATTGGCACATTGTAACCCTGGGCAAGTGGCTTCTAAATATCGTGTCACAAGGGTACAAGTTCCATTTCCATACCCTGTCAAAGGCAAATGGCTGGCCAGATCTGCCAAAAAATCAGTTGGCAGAGGTACAAAAACAAGTCTCATCCCTCATGGACATGGGGGACATTCAACAAGTACCAGAGCAAGAGCCGGGACAAGGATTTTACTCATGAGTGTTCCTGGTACCCAGAAAGGACAAAACCTGGAGACCAATACTGGACCTATCTATTCTGAACACATTCCTGGATATACCAAAATTCAAGATGATGACTTTGCAGCAGCTTCTGCCCATGCTGGGCAACACTGCTTGGCTGGTGACTCTAGACCTAAAGGAGGCATGTCCCAGTCAGACATACATGCAGAAGATACCTCCGATTGAAGGCTGGCTCAATGCATTACCAATTCTCTGCACTGCTTTTTGGCTTATGTACTGCGCTCAGGGTCTTTACAAAGTGCCTGGCACCAATAATTGCATTCTGCAGACAAAGAGGAATACAAATGTATCCTTACTTGGACGACTGTCTAATTCAAGCAGAGAACAAGGACATTCTTCTACAGCATCTGGCGTTTGTGAAAAGACTTCTAACATGCCTAGGGTACACAGTCAACGCAAAGAAATCAAAACTAGTACCCTCTCAAGAGATAATATTCCTGGGTGCAAGCTTAAATACAACTGCCCAGATGACTTGTCTCACGCCAGACAAAGGCAACTGACAACCTATTTCAAAATGTTGGCAACAAAGGCCTAGTTATCTGCAAGAAAAATTCTGAGGCTTTGGGCTTCATGGCATCCTGCATCCTACTAATCCCATATGCAAGACTGCATATGAGAAAACTTCAGTGGTACCTAAAAAGTGTTTGGACTCAACATTGCTACAGCCTGGAAACAATGATTACTCTCATTCCCTGCCTACAACAGGAGTTTCGATGGTGGGCAAAGGCTTGTCACCAAAACAAGGGACAGCCATTCACATTACCCCCAGCCAGGCAGACACTAACAACGGATGCATCAGATTACGCCTGGGGGGCCCACATGGCAGGAAGATGCATTCTGGGGACATGGTCCTCAACCCAAATGCATCTACATATCAATCAAAAAGAGATGCTAGCTGTTCAGAATTCCCTGACAGCCTTCAAGGACCTACTTCATCCGGGACAACTACTGATAAAGACAGACAACACCACGGTCATGTGGTATATAAACAAGCAGGGGGGCACACATTCTTACCCCCTTTGCAGACTAGCCATGACTTTGTGGGACACAGCGTTAACTTATTAAGTACATCTGCAGGCACAATTCCTGCCAGGAAGGAAAAATACTCTGGCAGACGAACTAAGCAGAAACCTCATGGATCCCCACGAGTGGTAGCTGGATCCACAAGTCTTCAGCATGATAACAAGGAAATGGGGATGCCCAGACATAGATCTATTTGCCTCCCCTCACAACTGCCAACTAAAAAGATTCTGCACAAGGACTTATCACAGACAAACATGGAAAGTGGATGCCCTATCTTTCAGCTGGAAAAACCTATCAGTATATGCCTTTCCCCCACTGCCTCTCCTCCCCAAGGTACTCCTAAAGGTCAGACAGGAGAAGCCAAAAATGATACTGATTGCCCCTGACTGGCCCCGCCAGTACTGGTTTCTAATCCTAAAGAACCTGTCTCAATGCCCAGCTTGGACCTTACCTCAAATACCTCCTCTACTGTCCCAGCAAAACAAACAGATCCTGCACAGCCAACTCAGGACTTTAAACCTGGCAACATGGCGGATAATGTAGTCATACAAAACACACCTCTCAGTAAAGCTGTGATGTATGTCATTTTGGAGGCCAGAAGGTCTCGTACTAGAAAATCTTATGCTGGAAAATGGAAGAGATTCTGTGCTTGGAACCAGGCACAAGGAACTGATACAGCTGTGCCAAATATTCCTCAGATTTTGCAATACTTACCTGAGATGCTGGACAAAGGCCTATCTTTTTCATCTATTAAAATTCATGCCTCTGCCATTTTGGCTCATTACAATACAGAGCCACCAATCTTTTCTCATCCCTTATTAAAACAGTACCTCAGAGGAGCCAAACATTTAAGGCCTCCAAGGAGATCACCAATGCCTGCATGGGACCTCAACTATGTCTTGGAAAAACTCACTCTGCCTCCTTTTGAGCCAGCTGCTACTGCTGATATAAAGTTTTTATCTTGGAAAACAGCTCTGCTCCTAGCAATAACTTCTGCAAGACGAGTTTCAGAGGTACAGGCACTCATGGCTGTGGAACCTTTCATCATTTTTTATCCAGACAGGGTCTCTCTGAGGACAAACCTAACATTTATGCTTAAGGTGGTTTCCAGTGTGGCTGTTAACCAAACTATTCGTCTGCCAACTTCTTATCCAAATCCACAGAACAAGGAGGAGAGAATTCTGCATTCTTTGGACATACATAGACAGCTTAGATTCTACTTGGACAGAACCAAAGTTTTCAGAAAGGCAGAGCAATTATTAGTGGCATATGCTGCAGAATCACAAGGAAAGGCTATCTCAAAGCAGACTTTTTCAAAGTGGATAGGCCACTGCATTAGTTTCTGCTACTTACACCATGGCAAGCCAGTGCCTAAGGGTGTTAGGCCACATTCAACCAGAGCTGCAGCCACTTTAGCAGACTTTCTCAGGGGAGTACCAACCAAGGACATTTTAGAGGCTGCTGCTTGGAGTTCAGTGCACACCTTTACAAAGCACTATCATCTGCCACTCTACTCTAAATCCAGGGCAGGCTTTGCCACTGCATTTCTGCAGGGACTCATTGCCGCTCCTAGTACTGTTTAGCTCCAGCCTCCCATCCATAGCTTTGGGACTCTACCCAAATGTAATGACTGCAACAGTGAAACACGAAGAACATAGTACAGCTGTGTACACTTACCATAAATGTAGATGTTAGAGTGTATTCACTGTTGCAGTCCAGGTTACCCACCCGCCATCCCCCTTTCTTCTGATGAAATTATCTTTACTTCTCTGATTTATACAACCTGTGTGGTGTATTTGCTTGTAGTTGAAGGTAAAGTTTATATTGGTGCATGTATTTACATATATATGTATATATAGATATAAATAAATTTTGGCTACCCTTTTAGGGGGCATCTTACATCTGGGGCAAGAAAAACTAAAGAAAATGACGTCGGCCGCATCTTTTATACCCCTGACTACCTGACGTCAGGGAAGGGGCGACAGCAGCCGACGCAGGACCCAGGACTTAGGAATTCAGGCTGACTGAGGGCAACCTGCCAGCAGGATTACCTTAAATGTAATGACTGCAATAGTGAATACACTCGAACATCTACATTTATGGTAAGTATACACAAGTGTACTTTCTGAAGATGGTACTTGCTTACATACCGTTTATGGCCTACGTCTGGTTGCATCCTATGCGTGACATACCATGCTCCCTACAGTAGTAAAGACTTTTGTAGTGGCCAATGTTGGATCAGCTCCTGGGGAGGATATCCCTTAAGTGAAGAATATTGCAGCAGTGAAGAGAAGGGCATCTATGGTTATGGTAAGATTTTACAGAGTGTTCCTTTCAGTGGTCTGTTTTTCATCAATCCCTATCCTTTCCAGTCAAGCTTACTTCAGTTTGCAAACATCATATTTGCTAGTGGATTCAATAGGATGACGTTCATCTAGGCCAACCCTTTGTTCTTCACTTCTAGTGACCATAGATGCATCACAGCTGGGGCTGGACGTTTCTTGGTAGGACAGTTCAAGGCTTATGTGGTCCCCCAAAGAGACTGTCTGCATTATCGGTATACTAGACATGGAGCAGTCCTACTTGCATTGCAGGCATTACAAGATGTTCTTGCTCTGGAGACTGTTGCAGTTTAGACCAACAACATGCCTTGTTTGGTACATCAACAAACAAGGAGGAAGCCAATCTTATCCCCTCTGCACAGAGGCCATGAGAGTGTGGGAATGGGTGGTTTCATCAGACCACTTTCTAATTGCGATGTGCATTCTGGGGAAAACCAACATATTGGTAGGCAAGCTAAGCAGAATCCATCCTGATGCGTCACGAGTGGTCTCTCAATCTGTGGCAGAAATGATCTTCTATTGTTGGGGGCCAAACCTGCTGCGATGTTTTGCATCTCCCCACAACAAGAAGTGCAGCAGGTATTTTGCTCTTATTCCCGTTCAGGGGGAGTCACCGAGAGATGATCTAGTCCACATTTGGCCCTCCAGTCTTTATGCAACCCCCGCCCTCTTTGATTGCCAAATTTTTGCAGAAAACAACTTGGCTGAAGAGTTCAGTCACCCTCATTGCCCTCTTTCTGGCTTCGACAAGTATGGTTCCCCAATGTTCTTCATGTTTCACTGTTGCAGTCATCACATTTGGGTTATCTGCCTGCAGGTAGCCCTCAGCCAGCCTGAATACCAGAGTCTTGGATTCCTGCGTCAGATGCTGTCTCCTCTTCCATGATGTCAGGGCGGCAAGGGTATAAAACATGCAGCCGACGCTATTACATCAGTCTTTCTTGCCGTGCGGTGCCTGAAGCAGAAGCAGTTCGCAAGTGCCTGTCGGCCTACTACTGAAATTTTTGTTTTCGAGTTTCAGGACCGAAGTCTTCAAAAAAAGTTAAATACCTCGTTGGGGATCTTTTTTCTTGCTCCAACCGATGTCAGTAAAAGTTAACAATTGTCTTACCTGTGGAAAGCAAATACCTCATAAAGATTCTCATTCGTACTGCATTCCTTGCTTAGGCCCAGACCACGACGTCCCTCGCTGTCGGTTTTGTGCCTTGTTCAACCCCCGAACTATTCATCGTCGGGCTATCTTTACAGCAAATTATTTTGATACTCTGTGTCAGTACTCAGAAATGGCTTAGTTAAGCCATCCGTCTACCGATCTTCCAAAAAAAGTAAAGATAAAGACAGAGACAGACCGCATAGGTCCAAAACTGCCGAAGATGCTTCTGTTAAGCTAGTCGCCAGTTCGCCGGTACTCAGTGAGGCGCTTTCACAGTCCCTGATACCCGCTACCTCAGATTTGCAGGCCTCTAATGAGACCCATTCGGAGTCCAGTATGCCGCGAGATGATGCTTTGACTATGGAACCTGCGGATGTCTCTTGCTTGGATGGGTCCGGAGCCGCTGTGCAGGCACTGGCTTCTGAGGGTGTATTCAGGCCTACAGATTTGCATTTTAAACCGATGCCATCTTCTTCATCCAGGCCTAAAACTCGTACCACTCCTAGAAAACCGACGTCCAAACTGCATGCTTAGGCCCATGTGCCTAAAAAACAATGCTTTGAATGGCTGAAGACCTTATTACCTTAATTAGGGGAAAGCCAGCCTTCCCCCTCTGAGACTTAGAACTGATTTTCCTTTTGATTCTTCTGATCAGGAATCTGATATTTCTGTTCCTTCTGATTACCAGGATTTGCCCTTATCTACCTATGAGGGTTCTGATGTAGAGGATTCCATTCCCTCTGCTTCTCCTCCAGAATATTTTTATTTTGGTGAAACCTTGCACACTCTTAGGGTGCATTTCCACTGGGAAAGTTAGGATTACTCTTACTCCAAAAAGAGGCTTAGATAATTCTTACTTCTTCCTCAGCACAGGCCTTTAGCTACCCCTTCTGTTCTGGACATTGTAGGTGATGCTTTCTTGGAATCTAGCCTTTCCCTCCAGCTCCCAGAAAACCTGACGGGTATTGCAGAGTACCGGACTCTCACAAGTTCCTCTTCAGGAATCCTACTGCGGGTCCAGAGAACATTTCCCAAGGACCAAAAGGCATTAAGGCTACTGCTGCCAAAAATCCTACCCCTTCTGATAGAGATTCTACAGCCTTGGACAGATTGGGTAAGAAGGTATACACTTCTGCTACTTTGGCCATTAGGGCTTTAAATTGCCAGATGTCCTTCAAGGATGCATCTGCAGTCCTTACAAATGGGTTGTCCTGTCGTCAGGCAGCCCTTCGGTCGGCCGGATTCCAAAGTCTGGGTCTGGCCTCAGCTGGTGTCGCACTCCACCCGACGTCATCTCTGCTTGTCTTCGGGTATAAAGGCATCAGCCGATGCCATTTTCCTCAGTCTTAATTGCCGCGTGGCGCCCGAAGCAGAAGGTGTTCGCAAGTGCCGGTCGGTCAGATCCAGAGATTACTACCGAATACTACTTCGAAGACTTCTAAAAAGCTAAGTACCCCATTGGGGACTCTCTCTTGCCTCAGCCGATGTCAGAAAAAGTGAATAACTGTTTAACTTGTGGGAAACAAATACCTCATAAAGATTTCCACTCTTACTGCTTACCTTGTTTAGGCCCAGACCACGACGTAGCAGCTTGTTTAGCCTGTGCTTCCTTCAACCGACGAACGCTTAGGCGTCGGTCGGAGTTTGCTGAACAGTTTTTCGGCTCAGATTTTGCGTACATTATGCCGTCGGATCCTCCGACTACTCAAATTGTTAAGAAACACAAAGAAAAGGACCGACACTCGCGGTCCGCAGTTTCGGCCGAAACCACGGTTAAGCAAACCGCGAGTGTCTCGGTTTCGTCCGAAACCGAGCAAACGGGTCAATCTTCAGCCGAATCCATGACTACTACCGAGGCCCCTGCTACCCTATTTGAATCGGCCTCTGAAGTTTTGCCTACTAATGTGGTTTCTCTAGAATTATCGGACACCATCCCTTTGGATGTCTCTACCCCAGCACGTGGTGCTGCTAGGCCTCCTGCAGCCATGTCTATCAAGGCCTTTGCCAGGGCTAAAGCAGCCAAAACTGCCAAGTCTGTGCCTGTTAAGCCCCCCTCTCACAGGCCCAGTTCCAGTTCCCAAATGCTTACTCTGGCAGAGGATCTCATCTCTTTAATAAGGGGATCCCAGTCTCACCCAGACAGGGCCTCTCAACCTCCAGAAAAGAGACTTAGAGCAGAGCCCCCTGAGCCAGTGTCCTCAGATGACTCTTCTGATGATACAGACAATACAGACCATCCAGAGGCTCCTTTTTCTACTTATGAAGATTCAGATGCTGAAGAATCTATTCCTTCTGCATCTCCACCAGAGGAATTTTCCTTTGGGGAAACCTTACATGCCATGAGAGAGCAATTCCAATGGCAGGGACAAGATTTCTCAGATTCAAGAAAAAGGCTTAGGACCTTTTTACACTTACCGCAACATAGGCCCTTAGCTATACCTCCAGTTCTTCCTGTTGTGGATGATGCATTTAATGATGCTTGCACTGCTCCTGATACTTTACCTCCAGCCCCTGCTAAGCCCGATAGGTTTTACAGGGTACCGGACACTCATCACCACTTATACAAGGCTCCTTTTGCAGATCCTGAGACTATCTCCCAGAGGCCTAAGGCAGTAGCTTCGACCTCAGCGAAAAACCCTCTCCCTTCTGAAATGGAATCCAGGTCCTTAGAGAGATGGGGTAAAAAAGTATACACCTCTGCTACTCTCTCAGCTAGAGCTTTGAACTGTCAGTTTCATATGATCCAATACCAAGAGTTTATGCTTGATCAGTTAACTAAGAAACTGTCCTCTGATGATTCCTTAGATAAGAAATATGTTCTAGAAATGGTGAATAACATTCAGCAGGTTAGTAACCATTCTTTAAAATGTTGCTGTGATGCACTGGAGGCTTCATTTAGATCAGCCATGACTGGCACAGTTATAAGAAGGCATGCATGGTTGAAAGAACAGGTCTTGCCGGATCATGTTAAAGCAAAGCTATTAGATGCTCCTATGGATAAGGTCAGTCTATTTGGTTCTCCTGCCCAACAAGTAATGAAGAAAATGGAAGAGAAGGCAAAATCTGTAGAAACAGTTAAAGATTTCTTACAGGTTCAGCCCCAAGGTTTAGCAGGAACTGGCCTTCCAAAAATTGGTCCTTTCCAGACTCCTCTAAAACTCAGAGAGGCAGGAATAGACGTTCCAGAGGCAGAAATCAATCCAGAGGAGGTGCCTACAGGGGACGCCAGTGGCAAGGCAATAACCAACGAGGCACAGATACAACCACTACCACTGCAGCAGGACAATCACAGTGACTTGGCTCTGACACCGCCTACCAGGGAACAAATAGCAGCACCCTTAGGCGGAAAGTTAGCCTTATTTTCAAAAAACTGGCACTATATCACAAGAGACAAGTGGATTTTGCAAACTATAGACCAAGGCTACAGGTTTCATTTCCACACCTTACCAGAAAAAAGAGGAATGCCAAACCTACCACCAAATCAAAAGACAGAAGCTCTAAAACAAATAGCTCAATTAACAAAGATGAGAGCTGTGGAAAGGGTACCACCTACAGAACAGGGCAAGGGATTTTACTCCAGACTCTTCCTAGTACCAAGAAAAGAGAAAAGTTGGAGACCTATTCTCGACCTGTCCGCTTTAAACACATTCATCATTGTTCCAAAATTCAAAATGCTGACCCTACAGCAACTTCTTCCCATGCTGGGCAAGGGGTATTGGCTGGTAAGTCTAGATCTCAAGGAGGCATATCTGCACGTCCCCATACGACCAAATTGCAGAAGATACCTCAGATTTCTTGCAGGATCAGAGCATTATCAATTCTCAGCATTGCCCTTTGGCTTATCTACTGCGCCCAGAGTGTTCACGAAATGCCTGGCATCAGTAATCGCTCATTGCAGGCTTCAGGGAATCCAAATTTATCCATACCTGGACGACTGCCTGATACAAGCGGACAACAAATGCAAGCTGACACAAGACTTACAAAGAGTCATTTGCTTACTACAAGCCCTGGGATACACAGTCAATTTAAAAAAGTCAAGACTGATACCATCCCAAACAAGAACATTCTTGGGTGCAGAATTGGACACAGTAAAACAGATGGCATTCCTAACTGCAGAAAAACAAGAACAACTTCCTCATTACTTCTTGGCATTAACAAAGCAGAACAAACTAACAGCAAGGAAAGTACTGCAGGCCTTGGGCTTCATGGCATCCTGCATAATCCTGGTCCCCCATGCCAGACTGCATATGAGAAAGCTACAGTGGTACCTAAAGAATTTATGGTCTCAACACAGGCACAGCTTAGAAACCGAAATACCACTAATCCCATGTCTGAAACAAGAGATGTTCTTCATCTCACATTGCTGCAGTCCTTACTTATGGGTAGTCCGCTGTCCTCGGTCGGCCCGAATACCGAAGTATTAGGCTGACGTCGGCCATGGCGCCTAGAACTGACATCAGAGCGTCAGGGTATAAAGGCGCATGACCGACGTCATATCCCCAGTCTTTTTTGCCGCATGGTCCGATGCAGAAGCAGCGTTGCAAGTGCCGTTCGGCGTTCTGAGATTTTTCGAATTCGAAGTTTCAGACCGATACCAAGTTGGGCTAAGTACCCCGTTGGGGAGTATTTTGTTTTTCTTGCCTCAGTTATTTACCGGATGTCAGAAAAAGTGAATAATTGTATTTCTTGTGGGAAACAGATACCGCATAGGGATTACCACTCGCTTTGTATACCTTGTTTGGGACCGGAGCACGACGTAGTAGGGTGTCGGTTTTGTGCTAGGTTCAATAAGCGCACTATAAAACGGAGGTTAGATTGCGCTAGGTTAGTCTTTGGCAAAAGGTGTAATTATAATATGCCGTCGGATCCTCCGACGCCCGCTTCCACTAAGAAGCGCAAAGACAAATCTGTTAAGCTTAGGCAGGATGATTCGTCCGTTTCGGACGCTGGTACTTTAGAGGCTACAGGGGAACAGGTGGACCCGGCTGAAGTTCCTGTTGAAACTCAGGGGGAAACCTTGATTTTGCAAGAGGTGGCCTCGCAGGAGTCAGGTCAGGCTGAAGGGGCCTCTCAGGTTACTATTCTCCCTACTGTAGCTAGGGTGGTTAGGCCTTCTGCTACTATCTCTAAGGCTCCTTCTAAGGGCAGGTCTGTTTTGTCTTCCTCTGGTGTCAGTCCTGGTTCATCAGGGTCTGTGCCTAAAAAGCACATGCTTAAAATGGCAGAAGATTTGATTACTTTAATTAGGGGTTCTATGCCCCCTCCTGATAAGAGGCCCAGGGTAGAGACAGAGATGGAAAGTTTGGAACAGGCCTCAGATAATTCAGAGTCTTCTATGGAAGACATGCAAGATTTTCCTACTTATTCGGATTCTGATGCAGAGGATTCCTCTCCTTCTGCTTCTCCCCCTGAGGATTTTTCATTTTCAGAAACTTTACATTCCATGAGGGAACATTTTAAGTGGGAAGGACAGGATTTCTCTGATTCCCGGAAAAGGCTTAGGGAATTCTTGTTTCTACCACAGCATAGACCCTTAGCTATTCCTCCAGTTTTGGATGTTGTTCAAGATGTTTTCTCGGAGGCTTCCCTTAATCCAGATTCTGTACCTCCTGCGCCAGTCAAACCGGACAGGTATTACAGGGTGCCTGAGGCTCATAAGTATCTGTATAAAAGTCCTAGAGCAGATCCAGAAACCATTAGTCAGGGGCCTAAGGGTGTTAGAGCTTCTGTTGTAAAAAATCCGGTTCCTCTAGATAAAGAGGCTAGAGCTTTGGATAGATGGGGTAAGAAGGTATATACCTCTTCTACGTTGGCAATGAGGGCTTTAAATTGCCAGTTTCATATGTTGAAATATCAGAATTTCCTCCTTTCTCAGCTAAAATCTAAAGTGGATGCTTTAGCAGAGGGTATAGAGTGTAAAGAATTGCAAGATTTGGTACATGTCTCTGAACAGGTGGGCAAGCATTCTTTGCAGTGTGGCTTTGATGCTGTACAGGCTTCTTCTAGGGTGGCGGCCACTGGTTCAGTTATTAGAAGGCACGCCTGGCTTAAGGATCAGAATTTGTCTGAGCATGTTAAGACTAGAATTCTGGATGCTCCTTTACAGTCTGAAGTTTTGTTTGGTCCTCCTGTGGAGTCTGTATTAAAGAAAATGGAGGACAAGGCTAAGTTTATGCAGACTGTTAAAGATTTTTTGCAGGTGCAACCTCCAAAGTTTAGCAGAAATTGGCCTGCTAAAGGATGGACGTACCCTTCTTCTGATTCTCAGTCTAGGGGCAGATCTAGACGTGGTAGGGGCAGAGCTCAGAGTTCCTTCAGACCTAGAACATGGAGTTCGCCTGCACAGTCTGCAGGTGAGGGCAGGGGTCAGTCCTTTCGTAAACAGACCCAATGACCTGCATTTTCAGCTGCCAGATTCCTCTTGCCTGGCAGCTCCTTTGGGAGGAAAGTTAGCACTTTTCAAGCAAAATTGGCTTTTGGTCACCCAGGACAAATGGGTGTTGGACATTATAAACCGAGGCTACAAGTTTTATTTCCATACATTACCTCCTTTCAAAGGTATGCCAGACGTTCCTCCTCGACAAAGGATAGAGGCTCACAAACAGATTTCTTTACTTCTTCAAATAGGAGCTATACAGCCAGTTCCTCTGTCAGAAGTGGGCCTAGGATTTTATTCTCGCCTGTTTCTAGTTCCAAAGAAAGGGAACACTTGGAGACCAATTTTGGATTTATCTATCCTCAACACTTACCTGGACATTCCAAAGTTCAAGATGCTGACGCTACAACAGCTTTTACCTCTGTTGGGAAAAGATCACTGGATGGTAACTCTGGATCTCAAAGAGGCTTATCTTCATGTTCCTATCAGGCCAAGTTGCAGGAGATACCTGCGTTTTCGAGCTGGAAATTTACATTATCAGTTCTCTGCATTGCCCTTTGGCTTATCTACTGCGCCCAGAGTGTTCACAAAGGTTCTTGCTCCAGTGATAGCTTTTTTCAGGTTAAGAGGAATTCAGATTTATCCTTATTTGGACGATTGCCTGATTATTGCTCAAGAGAGGGACGAACTTCTTCATCATCTACAGTATGTGATGACAGTGTTAAGATGCCTAGGGTATTCTGTGAACGAAACAAAGTCCAGTCTAGTACCCTCTCAAGACATGTGCTTTCTGGGTGTGAGACTGAATACAGCTTCCCAGATGGCCTTTTTGACCCCGGACAAACAAAGAAGCCTTTCTCTTTATTTCCATCAAATGTCTCTACAGTCCAGGCTGACTGCAAAGACAGTCCTTCAAGCCTTGGGGTTCATGGCATCTTGTATTCTGGTGCTTCCCAATGCCAAACTGCATATGAGGAAGCTTCAATGGTATCTCAAAATGTATGGACACAACACTGCCAAGATCTAGACACTGTCATTCAGATAATACCTTGCATTCAGAAGGAATTTTTGTGGTGGGCTCAGGAATGTCACCTAAACAAGGGACTCTCTGTGACCCGACCAGAGGCGAGTCGGATTCTAACGACAGATGCCTCGGACAAGGCTTGGGGAGCACACCTCAATGGAAAATGGGTGCAAGACACGTGGCCTGTCAGACTTCAACATTTGCATATCAACTTGAAAGAGATGTTAGCAGTCCAGTTTGCATTAATGGCTTTCAAGGATTTACTTCATCCAGGGCAGGTGTTGATTCAAACAGACAACACAACTGTCATGTGGTACATCAACAAGCAAGGGGGAACCCATTCATACCCTCTTTGCAGGCAAGCGATGATTTTGTGGGAGACTGCTCTCAGTTTACAACTCAATCTTCAGGCAAGGTTTCTGCCAGGAGCACAGAACTCCTTAGCAGATGTGTTGAGCAGATAAATAGTGGATCCTCACGAGTGGAAATTGGATCCTCATGTATTCCGGCAGTTGACAGTGTTATGGGGGACTCCAGACATAGATCTGTTCGCTTCTCCACTAAATTACCAGTTGCCAAAGTTTTGCACAAAAAAGTATCATCACACAGCTTGGAAAGTGGATGCTCTGTCATTCAGTTGGAGCAATCTTCATGTTTATGCCTTTCCACCTCTGCCTCTCCTTTCCAAGGTACTCTTGAAAGCCAGACAAGACAAGCCAGCCATGATTCTGATAGCACCGGATTGGCCTCGACAGCACTGGTACCCACTTCTGAGGAGTTTAGTGAGGCAACCTCCATGGCCTCTACTTTTAATTCCACATCTTTTGTCTCAGGAGGGCAGTCACTTCCTCAATGTCAGGATTCAGTCTCTGCATCTAACAGCCTGGCATATTCTGTTCTAGACCCTGGAGGGTCTCAGCTTCCACAACAAGTTTTGAATGTTATTTTGGAGGCCAGAAGGCCTAGTACCAGGAAAGTTTACGCGGATAAATGGAGGAGATTTTTTATTTGGAGCAAAGCAAAGGCATTTGATGTTTCCAAGCCTAATTTAAGTGCTTCTCTTCAATACCTTACTGAGTTATTGGACAAAGATTTGTCTTTCTCCTATATAAAGATTCATGCTGCAGCCATTTCTGCTCACTATGATTGTGATCCTCCTTTATTCTCTCATCCTGTGTTTAAGCAATTTCTTAGAGGGGCAAAGAACATAAGACCCCCACGTAGAGCTCCTACTCCTGCTTGGGATCTCAATTTTGTGTTGGAAAAACTTACTCTACAAACTTTTGAGCCTGCAGCTACTGCCGAATTAAAGTATTTGTCATGGAAGACTGCTTTTTTGTTGGCCATTACTTCTGCAAGAAGGGTTTCTGAATTACAGGCCCTTATGGCAGTGGAGCCTTTCCTAATTTTTCATAAAGACAGGGTATCTTTGCACTAATCCTTCCTTTATGCCTAAAGTGGTTTCTAGTGTGGCTTTAAATCAAACTATTCATTTGCCTACTTTTATGCAAATCCCCAAAATAAAGGGGAGAAGATTTTGCATACTTTGGATATTCACAGGCAGTTACGTTATTACTTGAGCAGAACCAAGGAGTTCAGACAGTCTCAGCAGTTGTTTGTTTCTTTTGCTTTGGGTTTTCAGGGTAAACCTGTGTCAAAACAAACTATTTCTAAATGGATTGGGAGTTGTATTTCTTTCTGTTATTCCCATCATGGTAAGGAGGTTCCGCTGGAGTTAGACCTCATTCCACTAGGGCTACTGCCACTGCTACTGCCTTTTAAGAGGGTAGCTACAAAGATATTTTGGAAGCAGCTACTTGGAGTTCAGTACATACTTTCTCTAAACATTACCACCTTCCTCTTTATTCTAAATCTAGGGCTGGGTTTGCCACTGCAATATTACAGGGCATTTTAGCAGCCCCTAATGCTTTATGATTTTTCCATCCTCCCATTCCCTGCTTTGGGATTCTACCCATAAGTAAGGACTGCAGCAATGTGAGATGAAGAACATAGTACAGTTTTGTACCTACCATAAATGTAGATGTTCGAAGATCCACATTGCTGCAGTCCAATTTACCCTCCCTCCTTCCCCACTGCTGTTTGTTATGGTTATATAGTTTGGGTGGTGGTGGTTGTTGGACATGCTTTTGGGAGGTATTCTGTTTTTGGCTGTGGCCTCTATGTTTAGGGCTTTCTGACATCTGGGGCAAGAAAAGACTGAGGATATGACGTCGGTCATGCGCCTTTATACCCTGACGCTCTGTTGTCAGTTCTAGGCGCCATGACCGACGTCAGCCTAATACTTTGGTATTCGGGCCGACCGAGGACAGCGGACTACCCATAAGTAAGGACTGCAGCAATGTGGATCTTCGAACATCTACATTTATGGTAGGTACAAAACTGTACTTTCCTATGGTGGGCTCAGGCATGCCAGTCAAACCCAGGTTTGTCCTTCCACAACATTCAAACAAGCCAAACCATCACAACGGATGCCTCAGACCTCGGTTGGGGGGCCCACATGCTGGACAAGTGCATTCAAGGCTTATGGACTCCAGATCAGCTGCACCTGCACATAAATCAAAAAGAAATGCTGGCAGTAAAACTAGCAATCCAGAATTTCAGACCATTCCTCAAAGAAGGCCAACTGATGATAAGGACAGACAACACCACAGTCATGTGGTACATCAACAAACAGGGAGGCACTCATTCATACCCCCTATGCCGAATGGCTCTGGACCTATGGAATATGGCTCTAAGTTACAACATTCAGTTACAGGCAATATTTGTACCGGGAAAAGAAAACATCCTAGCAGACATGTTAAGCAGAACTACCTCGGATGCTCACGAATGGATGCTACACCCGGACATCTTCAAGGCCATCACAAAGAAATGGGGAATGCCACAAATAGATCTATTTGCATCCCCACTCAATCACCAGCTCAAGAAATTCTGCACAAGGACATACCACCCACTTGCTTGGAAGGTGGACTCTCTATCCTTCAGTTGGAAAGGCCTGACAGCATATGCATTTCCACCTCTTCCTTTGATGCACAAGGTACTACTGAAAATCAAAGAGGAACGTCCAAGGGTAATTCTGATAGCTCCAAATTGGCCAAGACAACATTGGTATCCATTGCTGAGGAGCATGTCTCAGGGGGAAACGTGGACACTACCCCTGATTCCTTTGATGTTAACTCAGAGCGACTACAACATCCTGCATCCAAACCTGAGAACTCTGCAACTGACTGCCTGGAACATTACATAAGAGCAACTAACCCAGATTTATCCCAAAGGGTTAAAGACATTATCCTTGAGGCCCGCAGACCTTCAACAAGAAGGAACTATGCAGGAAAATGGAAAAGGTTTGTCATTTGGAGTACTGAAAGAGGTAAAGATGTGTCAAAGGCAGATATTGCCAACATCCTGGAGTATTTGGCAGAGCTTCTCCATACAGGCCTGTCCTATTCCTCCATCAAGATACATGCATCAGCTATTTCTGCAGAATACAGCTTCGATCCCCCTGTCTTCTCACATCCTCTACTCAGGCAGTTCCTGAGAGGAATTAAGAATGTAAAACCTCCTAGGAAACCACCATTACCAGCATGGGACTTGAACTTTGTGCTAGAAAAATTGACACTCCCTCCATTCGAACCAGCAGCAACAGCAGATCTTCAACACCTATCCTGGAAAACTGCTTTCCTACTGGCAATTACTTCAGCAAGAAGGGTTTCGGAACTACCGGCTTTAATGGCAGTAGAACCCTTCCTAATCTTCCATCAAGATAGAGTGTCCATGAGAACTAATCCTACATTTATGCCTAAGGTGGTATCCAGAGTGTCTCTAAACCAGGCAATCCACCTACCTACCTTCTTTCCCAACCCACAGAACAGGGGGGAAAGACTGCTGCATACCTTGGATGTACATAGACAGTTGCGCTACTACCTGGACAGAACCAAG
This sequence comes from Protopterus annectens, assembly GCF_019279795.1. Taxonomy (NCBI): domain Eukaryota; kingdom Metazoa; phylum Chordata; order Ceratodontiformes; family Protopteridae; genus Protopterus; species Protopterus annectens. Next base: position 274,051,391 of record NC_056734.1, read on the forward strand.
GGCAATAGAAAAACTGACCAGCTTCTAGTAGCTTATGCAACAGGAAGGGAAGGAAAAGCAATTTCCAAACAGACAATCTCCAAGTGGATAGGAAATTGCATAAGATTCTGATGTCCTTCATGGATGCATCTGCAGTCATAACAAGTGGGTTGTCCTGTCGTCAGGCAGCCCTGCAGTCGGCCGGATTCCAAAGTCCGGGTCCGGCTTCGGCTGATGTCGCACTCCACCCGACGTCATCTCTGCTGGTCTTCGGGTATAAAAGCATCAGCCGACGCCATTTTCCCCAGTCTTTCTTGCCGCGTGGCGCCCGAAGCAGAAGCTGTTCGCAAGTGCCGGTCGGTCGGATCCAGAGATTACTTCTACCGAATACTACTTCGAAGACTTCTAAAGCTAAGTACCCCGTTGGGGACTCTTTCTTGCCTCAGCCGATGTCAGAAAAAGTTAACAATTGTTTAACCTGTGGGAAACAAATACCTCATAAAGATTTCCACTCTTACTGTCTGCCTTGTTTAGGCCCAGCCCACGACGTAGCAGCCTGTTCGCCTGTGCCTCTTTCAACCGACGAACGCTTTGGCGCCGGTCGGAGTTTGCAGAACAGTTTTACGGTACTGATTTTGCGTACATTATGCCGTCGGATCCTCCGACTACCCCCAAAAACCGCAAAGATAAAGACTGACACTCGCGTCCGGTTTCGCCGAAACCACGGCTAAGCAAACATGAGTGTCTCGGTTTCGCCGAAACCGAGAAAACTGCTCAAAGTACAGCTGAACCTATTCTTACAACTGAGGCCCCTGCTACAATTCTTGAATCGACCTCAGAAATTTTACCCACTACGGTGGTTGACTTATCAGACACCATCCCTTGGATGTCTCTACCCCAGCACGTGGTGCTGCTAGGCCTCCAGCAGCCATGTCCATTAAGGCCTTCGCCAGGGCTAAAGCAGCCAAGACTACTAAATCAGTGCCTGTTAAACCCCCCTCATCCAGGCCCTCTTCTAGTTCTCAAATGCTTTCTTTGGCAGAAGATTTAATTTCTCTAATTAGAGGATCTCAATCTCACCCAGACAGGGCCTCTCAGCCCCCAGAGAAGAGACCTAGGGCAGAGCCCCCTGAGCCAGTGTCTTCTGATGATTCTGCTCATGAATCAGACATAACTGACCAGCCTGAGGCTCCCTTTTCCAATTTTGAAGATTCTGATGCTGAAGAATCCATTCCAGCTGCTTCCCACCAGAAGAATTCTCCTTTGGAGAAACCTTGCATGCCATGCGAGAACAGTTCCAATGGCAGCAACAGGATTTTTCAGACTCCAGAAAAAGACTTAGGACTTTTCTGCACCTACCACAGCACAGGCCCTTAGCTATACCTCCTGTTCTCTCTGTGGTGGATGATGCTTTCAATGATGTTTGCTCCGCTCCAGATTCTTTACCCCCAGCCCCTGCCAAACCAGACAGATTTTACAGGGTGCCAGATACTCATCACCACCTTTACAAGGCTCCTCTTGCAGACCCAGAAACTATATCCCAGGGTCCCAAGGCAGTAGCCGCAACCACAGCTAAAACCCTATTCCTTCTGAAAGGGAAGCAAGGTCACTAGACAGATGGGGTAAAAGGTCTACACTTCAGCTACTCTCTCAGCTAGAGCTTTAAACTGTCAGTTTCACATGATACAATACCAAGAGTTTATGCTTGATCAGTTAACTAAAAGCTAACTACTGATGAATCTCTTGATAAGAAATATGTATTAGAGATGGTAAATAACATACAACAGGTTAGCAACCATTCCTTAAAATGTGGCTATGATGCACTGGAGGCTTCATTTAGATCAGCCATGACAGGCACAGTGATAAGAAGACATGCATGGCTAAAGGAACAAGCTTTACCGGATCATGTTAAAGCTAAGTTGCTAGATGCTCCTATGGACAAGACAAGTTTGTTTGGTACACCTGCCCAGCAGGTTATGAAGAAAATGGAAGAAAAGGCAAAATCTGTTCAAACTGTTAAAGATTTCCTGCAGGTCCAACCCCAAGGTTTAGCAGGAACTGGCCTGCCAAAATTGGTCCTTTCCTGACTCCGCAAAATTTCAAAGGGGCAGGAATAGACGTTCCAGAGGCAGAAACCAATCCAGAGGAGGTGCCTACAGAGGACGACAGTGGCAAGGTAACAACAGAGGCACAGACACAGCCACTGCCACCACATCAGCACAACCACAGTGACTTAATCCTAAATCCGCCTACCAGGGAACAAATAGCAGCTCCTCTAGGCGGAAAGTTAACCTTATTTTCAAAGAACTGGCACTACATAACAAAAGACAAGTGGATTTTACAAACCATAGATCAAGGTTACCGGTTTCACTTCCACACTTTACCAGTCAAAAGAGGAATGCCAAATCTACCTCCAAATTCAGAAACAGAGGCTCTACGCCAGATAATGGAGTTAGCAAACATGAGAGCTGTGGAAAGAGTGCCAACAGCAGAACAAGGAAAGGGGTTCTACTCCAGACTATTCCTAGTTCCAAGAAAGGAAAAAAGTTGGAGACCAATTCTCGACCTGTCCACCTTAAATACATACATCACTGTCCCAAAATTCAAAATGCTGACCCTACAGCAACTTCTTCCCATGCTGGGCAAGGAGTCTTGGCTGGTAACTCTAGATCTCAAGGAGGCATACCTGCACGTCCCAATTCGACCAATCTGCAGAAGATACCTCAGATTTCTTGCAGAATCAGAGCACTATCAATTCTCAGCATTGCTCTTTGGCTTATCTACTGCGCCCAGAGTATTCACAAAATGCCTGGCATCAGTAATCGCCCATTGCAGACTACAGGGAATTCAAATTTACCCATACCTGGACGACTGCCTGCTACAAGGGGACAACAAAAGCAAGCTGACAACAGATTTACAAAGGGTCATTTACTTGCTACAAGGACTGGGATACACAGTCAATTTACAAAAGTCAAGGCTGATACCATCCCAAACAAGGACATTCTTGGGCGCGGAATTGGACACAGTACAACAAATGGCATTCCTGACTACAGAAAAACAAAAAGAACTTCCTCTTTACTTCTTGGCACTAACAAAACTGAACAAGTTAACAGCAAGAAAATTTCTACAGGCCTTGGGCTGCATGGCATCATGCATAATCTTGGTCCCATTTGCCAGACTACATATGAGGAAACTACAGTGGTACCTAAAGAATTTATGGTCCCAACACAGACACAGTCTAGAAACAGAAATCCCACTAATTCCATGCTTAAAACAGGAGTTCCTATGGTGGGCTCAGGCATGCCAGTCAAACCCAGGCCTGCCCTTCCAGATGTCAACCAAGCCAGACCATCACAACAGACGCTTCAGATCTAGGATGGGGCCCACATGCTGGACAAATGCGTGCAAGGATTGTGGACACAGGATCAAATTCACCTGCACATCAATCTAAAAGAAATGCTGGCAGTAAAACTGGCAATCCAAAAGTTCAAACCTTTCCTCAAAGAGGGCCAGTTGATGATAAGGACAGACAACACCACAGTCATGTGGTACATCAACAAACAGGGAGGCACTCATTCATACCCCCTATGCAGAATGACCTTGGAGCTGTGGACCCTGGCACTCAGCTACAACATTCAGTTACAGGCAATATTTGTACCGGGAAAGACAATACTCTAGCAGACATATTCAGCAGAACCACTTGGATGCCCACGAATGGAAGCTGCACCCCGACATCTTCAAGACCATCTCAAAGAAATGGGGAATGCCACAGATAGACCTATTCGCATCACCTCTCAATCACCAGCTCGAAAAATTCTGCACGAGGACATTCCACCCACTAGCATGGAAAGTGGACTCACTCTCCTTCAACTGGAAAGGCCTAACAGCATATGCATTTCCTCCTCTTCCTCTGATACACAAGGTACTACTAAAAATCAAGGAAGAACGTCCAAGGATAATCCTGATAGCCCCAAACTGGCCAAGACAACACTGGTACCCACTACTGAAGAGCATGTCTCGGAACAACATGTGGCCAATACCCCTGATGCCTTTGATGTTAACTCAGAACAACTACAGCATCATACATCCAAACCTACAAACGCTGCAACTGACTGCATGGAACATCACATAGCAGCAGCTAATCCAGAACTTTCCCAAAGAGTTAAAGACATTATTCTTGAAGCACGCAGACCTTCAACAAGAAAGAACTATGCTGGAAAATGGAAAAGGTTTGTCATTTGGAGTACCGAAAGAGGAAAAGATGTGTCAAACATAGATATGCCTAACATTCTGGAGTATCTGGCGAACTTCTTCATTCAGGCCTGTCCTACTCGTTCATCAAGATACATGCATCAGCTAGTTCAGCAGAATACAGCTTTGATCCTCCTGTTTTTCAAGACCTTTGCTCAGGCAGTTCCTCAGAGGAATCAAGAATGTAAAACCTCCCAGGAAACCACCATTACCAGCTTGGGACTTAAACTTTGTGCTAGAAAAGTTGACACTAGCACCCTTTGAACCAGCAGCAACAGCAGACCTACAACACCTGTCATGGAAAACTGCTTTCCTACTGGCAATTACTTCAGCAAGGAGGGTTTCAGAACTACAGGCCTTAATGGCAGTGCAACCCTTCCTAATCTTCCACCAAGATAGAGTGTCCTTGAGGACTAATCCTACATTTATGCCTAAGGTGGTATCCAGAGTATCTTTAAACCAGGCAATCCACCTACCTTCCTTCTTTCCCAACCCACAAAACAGAGGGAAAGAATACTGCATACCTTGGATGTACATAGACAGCTACGCTACTACTTGGACAGAACAAAAATAGCAGAAAGACTGACCAACTTTTGTAGCCTATGCAACAGGAAGGGAAGGAAAAGCTATTTCCAAACAGACAATCTCCAAATGGATAGGAAATTGCATACGATACTGTTACTCCTTCCATGGAAAACCAATTCCACAGAACATAAGACCTCATTCTACAAGGGCAACAGCCACTACCACAGCCTTCTTACGAGGAGTGGCAACCAAAGACATTATTGAGGCGGCTACTTGGACCTCCGTGCATACATTTGCCAAGCATTATAATTTGCCTCTTTATTCCAGATCCCGAGCAGGGTTTGCCACTGCTGTACTGCAAGGGATCTTAAACACACCATAATCTACCTTTATCCTCCTCCCTAGTTGGCTATGGTATTCTACCCACTTGTTATGACTGCAGATGCATCCATGAAGGACATAGTACAGTTTTGTACCTACCATAAATGTAGATGTCCGAACTGGATAGCATCTGCAGTCAGGATTACCCTCCTCCTTCCCTCTGTGGTACTCCTAGGGTGTTTACCCTCCTAATAGCTAGCTGTTGGGGAGTCTTTATGGTGTATTTGTTTGTATATATGTACATATATGCTTATTGTTGTGTTTACCTCTATCTATTTGGAAACATTGGCATCTATCCAAATTTTACCCTGCAAGAGGGCTACTGGCATCTGGGGGAAGAAACACTGAGGAAAATGGCGTCGGCTGATGCTTTTATACCCGAAGACCAGCAGAGATGACGTCGGGTGGAGTGCGACATCAGCCGAAGCCGGACCCGGACTTTGGAATCCGGCCGACTGCAGGGCTGCCTGACGACAGGACAACCCACTTGTTATGACTGCAGATGCTATCCAGTTCGGACATCTACATTTATGGTAGGTACAAAACTGTACTTTACTCCTACCATGGAAAGCAAATTCCACAGAACATAAGGCCTCATTCTACAAGGGCTACAGCCACTACCACAGCTTTCTTACGAGGAGTGGCTACCAAGGACATTATTGAGGCTGCTACTTGGACCTCCGTGCATACATTTGCCAAGCATTATAACTTACCTCTATACTCTAGATCCCGAGCAGGGTTTGCCACTGCTGTTTTGCAAGGGATCCTAACTACACCATAATTCTTCTTCCTCCTCCCCTAGTTTGGCTATGGTATTCTACCCATTTGTAAGGACTGCAGATGCATTCTTGAAGGACATAGTACAGTTTTGTACCTACCATAAATGTAGATGTCCGAACAGGATAGCATCTGCAATCAGGATTACCCACCCTCCTTCCCCTCTGTGGTACTCCTAGGGTATTTGCCCACCTAATAGCTAGCTGGGGGGGGATCTCTTATGGTGTATTTGTTTGTATATATGTACATACATGCTTATTTTTTGTGTTTGCCTTCTACTTTTTGGAAACATTGGCATTTGCCCAAAAATTTAGCTATCCAAGAGGGCAACTGGCATCTGGGGCAAGAAACACTGAGGAAAATGGCGTCGGCTGATGCCTTTATACCCGAAGACAAGCAGAGATGACGTCGGGTGGAGTGCGACACCAGCCGAGGCCAGACCCAGACTTTGGAATCCGGCCGACCGAAGGGCTGCCTGACGACAGGACAACCCATTTGTAAGGACTGCAGATGCTATCCTGTTCAGACATCTACATTTATGGTAGGTACAAAACTGTACTTTTCATATGTTAAAGTTCCAGCAACATATTATGGGACTATTTAAACAGAAAATTATGTTGAATCCTGACTGTGCTGAACACAAAAAATTACAAGATTTAATGCATTTTGCAGAATAAGTTGGTAAAATACTTTGCAGTGTGGTTTTGACTGTTTAGAAGCATCTTGCAGGGCTGCTGTCACAGGGTCTGTACTTAGAAGGCATGCTTGGCTTAAGGAGCAAAACTTGCCAGATCATGTTTAAGCCAAATTACTGGATGCTCCCTTTAACCAAGACTGCCTGTTTGGCAACAAAGCAGAAGAAGTCCTCAAAAGGATGGAGGAAAAAGCTAAATTTATGCAAACTGTTAAAGATTTCCCTACAAGTACAGCCTCCCAGATTTAGTAGACATTGGCCTTCAAAGAATTGGTCCTTTCCAGTCTCTTCCAGGCTTTCTCAGTCCAAACCCAGGAACAGCAGACCACCTAGGTTACAGTCTCAGGCCTAAGCGGTGGAGGGCTCCCACTCCCAAAGCAGGGAGTAGTAAGCCACCCCCCACGGAAAAATGGCTCAATGACTTAACCTTAACCCTTCCAAGCCCTGCTCAACTGCCTGCTCCCGTAGGAGGAACGCTCGCCCTGCATGCAAAAAACTGGGAACTCATTACCCAGGACAAATGGGTTTTGAATATAGTTTCCCCAAGGATACAGATTCCAGTTCCACATCCTACCAGCCAACCAACCCCAAAACGGTTGGTCAGACCTACCCCCAAATCAGTGGGCAGAGGCCCAACAGCAGGTTCTCTCTCTTCTAAGTATCAGGGCTATTCAACCTGTACCAGCAGAACAAAGGGGACAAGGTTTTTATTCAAGACTTTTCCTGGTACCCAAAAAAGACGGCTCCTGGCGTCCTGTCCTGGACCCTCTCTATTCTAAACACCTTTTTTGGTAATCCTAAAATTCAAAATGCTAACACTTCAACAGCTGCTTCTTATGCTAGACAAAGATGCTTGGTTTGCAACCTTAGACTTAAAGGAAGCTTACCCGCACATCCCAGTAAGGGAATCTTGCAAACAATACCTACGCTTCAGGGCGGGCTCCATGCACTATCATTTCTTTGCACTTCCCTTTGGTTTATCTACTGCACCTAGGGTATTCACAAAGTGTCTAGCTCCAGCCATTGCATTTTGCAGGCAGTGAAATATTTAAATATACCCATACTTGGACGATTGTCTGATTCAGGCAGAAAGCCAGGACTTATTATTAAAACATCTGGCATTCGTAAGGAAACTTCTAACCTCACTGGGGTATACCATAAACGAAAATAAATCTCACCTAGTACCCTGCCAACAGATTGTATTCTTGGGAGCAAGCTTGAACACAACTTCCCAGATGGCTTTTCTCACTCCAGTGAAACAAGTTTATTTGACAACCTACTTCAAGCTGTTGGCCACAAAGACCCAACTGTCTACAAGGAAAATTCTGCAAGCCCTGGGGTTCATGGCCTCTTGCATTCTACTAATTCCATATGCAAGACTGCATATGAGGAAACTACAATGGTATCTAAAAAGCCTATGGTGTCAACATTCTCAGGACCTGGAATCAATGATTCCTATCATTCCTTGTATAAAGACAGAGTTCCTTTGGTGGGCAGAGGCCGGCTACCACAACAAGGGGCTCCCTTTCACTCTACCCCCTGCCACCCAAACCCTAACAGCAGACGCATCAGACTATGCATGGGGGGCTCACTTGGCAGGGCAGTGCATTCAGGGCAAATGGAACACGAGACAGATGCACCTGCATATCAACCAAAAAGAAATGTTAGCTGTACAGAATTCCCTGACAGCCTTCAAAGACCAAATTCTTCCAGGACAACTATTGGTAAAGACAGACAACACCACAGTTATGTGGTACATAAACAAGCAGGGGGGAACCCACTTGTACCCTCTCGGCTCTGTGGAACACAGCCTTGACCTACCAAGTGCACCTACAAGCTCAAATCCTGCCAGGGCAAGCTAAATTCACTGGCAGACGACCTAAGCAGAAATCTCATGGACCCACACAAATGGAAACTGGAACCAAAAATATTCAACCTCTTCAGGAGCAAATGGGGGACTCCAGAGGTAGACCTGTTTGCCTCCCCTCAGAACTACCAATTGGACAAATTCTGCACAAGGTCTTCCCACAGTCAAGCTTGGAAAGTGGATGCGCTGTCCTTTATCTGGAAAGCCTCTCGGTTTATGCCTTTCCCCCTCTGCCTCTCCTCTCAAAGGTACTGCAAAAGATCAAATAGGACAAGCCAAGGATAATACTGATTGCACCAGACTGGCCACACCAGCACTGGTAACCACCTCTTGCGCAGTTATGTTTTTTCGCCTTAAGGACTGCGATTGTGCAGCACACTGATTTTGTGTTTTATGTGTTGTTTGGTTTGTGAAGGGAGGTGCAGGTTTTTTTGGGTGTGTACTTTGGAGGTCTGTGATGCCTTTGCAGGTTTTTATTTAGAGCCTCCAAATATGATTTTGTGTATTTATGTGTATTTTTTGCCAGTGCTGGTTTACTAGGTCTATGTGAGGCTGGATGTGTGGTGCAAGTGTTAACCTTCTCCTCATGACTGCCTGTTCCTGTCTTGGGTGGAGAGAGCTTAGCCTCCAATTTAGCTATGTAATTGCATCTCTTGCATATGTTAATGTTTTGTGGTAGGAGGAGAGGGTTGTCTGTGTACATGAGGCAGTTGTAACATTGCCTCAGGATACCCAGGTTCACCAGCTGGACTGGAGAGTATACCTGAAATTGTCCTTTGGTCATGCCTGAATAGTAGGGTGAGCTGCTTAGTCGCTTGGTTGGTGAGGGTTGAATAATGAGCCTTGTCCTGCTGGGCAATCAAGTGTCAGGGTATATTAGTGCTTGCTATTAGGCCTGAGCAAGTGCTGGACTGTAGGATGCTTTTTAAGTGCTTACGTTGAGAGTTAGACTACTTTCAAGGGAAAAACTGAAGAGGGGATTTGGTGGAGCCGGGATAAATTTAGCCCTAGCTAACCAGAGCTGCACGGACATGCAAAACCGTGCAAAAGCAGTTTTTACAGCAGGGAAATGAAAGCAATAGAAATTAGCCCAAAATGGCCTATAAACTACTAACTTCGGGGCTGGAACCACTCCTCCCAAGTGCATAAACCAGAATTAATACACTTTTAGGATAACAGACACTGAGCCTTCAATCAGCAGTTCCCAACTTAGAAGGATGCAAGCTACCTGTCCTGCTACAACAGTGCAGACCACAAACCTTCTTAATGTAAAACAACTGGTCTGAAGCCCAAGTGCTTAAACCAAAAGGCTTAGAGTGATAGTTACACCAAGCAGTAATAAATACAATTGAGTACTTTTAAGATGACGCAAAAGTAAAATAAAGTAGGAAGAAACACACATACAGTAAAAGCAGATGAAAAAAGTGAAAATTTTTGAGTGAGCAAATGAGATGGGCCCAGGAGGAGTATCCAAATGCAAATTTACAAGAGGGGCGGGCAGTTTCAAAGCCACCAAGATTAACACCAAAAGAAAAGCAGGGAGGGTTGATGGGGAACTAACTGAAAAAACAGAGCCACAACTTCCAGCTAGATAGTATTCAATGCTACACAAGTAAATCAATTTAATTGCTGTATTATTTGAAAAAAGTGCAGATAAAGATTTACTTAAACTTACTTGTATGTCCAGCTGATTGCAGATAAGTCTTAGCCGGCAAAAGCTCAGAGTTTAAGCAGAAAATAATCCAAAATATACCACTTATATAAGGTAGAAATCAAATAATGAAGTGAACTACCCCCACTTATCACTGGCTATTCAGGAATTCTAACAAGCATTAACTGAAAAAACAAAGCCACAACTTCCAGCTGGATAGTATTCAATGCAACACAAATAAATCAATTTAAATGCTGTATTATTTGAAAAAAGTGCAGATAAAGGTTTACTTAAGTTCACTTATACATCCAGTTGATTGCATGTTGGTCTTAGCTGGCCAAAGCTCAGAGTTTAAGTCCGCTTTTGTTTGTAGGCAATCTCACCTCCTTCCTAAGGGTAACAAGTGTGGTTAGTGGGCTCTTTCTGTGAAGACTATTCAGAATTCAGTGCCTCAGAAGTCTCTTTTTGATCAACTTGGTGCTGATTATCCTTTTCTTTCCAGCCATTTTTCTCTTTCTCTTCACCTCCCTCTCTCTCTCTCTCTCTCTTCCTGTTTGGCTTCATATTACTCAGGATTCCTCGGATGTCCTATTCTCATGTCGCAGTATTCCTAACCTTTGGGTTAACCTCCGCCTAGCGACCCGAATGTCCGGCCACTATACAACAGCTTTAGTTATTGCGAGGTATGTGCGACGTCTGAAGTTGGCCGTAGGGTGTGTGGGCCATAAAAGTGATGCCTGCATGTACCTTTCTCAGAACCTCTTTGCCACCAGTCGAACTTTCGCTCATCCTGCCGTTTTTGCCATTGGATCCTGCGAGTTTAAAATAAGTACCCCACTGGGCCCTTTTTTCTTGTTCTTGTTTTGGTCACTGCATGCCTGCCCGTGTTCATGTCATCCAGAAAAGGAAAGTGTAGGTATGGACATCAGATTCCTCCATAAGGACACCCACGACCTGTGCTTGATGTTCTTCGTGTTTCACTGTTGCAGTCATTACATTTGGGTAATCTGCTGGCAGGTTGCCCTCAGTTAACCTGAATTACAAAGTCTTGGGTCCTGCGTCGGTTGCTGTCCTTCCATGACGTCATGTCGTCAGGGGTATAAAACATGCAGCCGACGCCATTTTCTTTAGTCTTTCTTGCTGTGCGGTGCCTGAAGCAGAAGCATTTCGTAAGTGCCAGTCGGCCGACTACTGAAATATTCAAGTTTGAGTGTCAGAACCGAAGTCTTCACTAAAGCTAAGTACCCCGTTGGGGAAACATTTTTCTTAGTTTTTACCGATGTCAGAAAAAGTTAATTGTATTACTTGTGGAAATCAAATACCTCATAAGGATTTCCATTTATACTGTATTCCTTGCCTAGGCCCTGATCACAATGTGCCTGGCTGTCGGTTTTGTGCTAGATTTAACCAACGAACTGATGCAAAAATATATCGATGCTTAATAAAGTATTTTGGAAACAGATTTAACTACCCAGAAATGTCGTCGGATAACAATCTGACTACCGGAGTACATAAAAAATGCAAAGAAAAGGACAGAGAAAGGCAGTCGAGATCCAAAACCGAAGACGAAGCTTCTCCTAAGCCAGTCGCCGGTTCGCCGGTACTCAGTGAGGCGCTTTCGCAGCCCCTGATAACCCACTACCTTCGAGTCGCAGGCCTCTACCGACGCCCATGTGGAGTCCGGCATGCTGCAAGATACTCAAGGTATTGGACCTACGAATGTATCTCCCTCAGATGGGTCCAGAGCCGCTGAGTAGGCACTGACTTCTGAGGGTGTATTCAGACCTCAACATTTGTATATCAAACCGACGACAGCTGCAAAACCAAAGACAAAAGCAACTTCTAAAACTGACACATGAGCCACGTGCACAGGCCTCTATGCCTAAAAAACAGATGATCAAAATGGCTGAAAACCTTATTACCTTGATCAGGGGTACCCATCCCCCTCCAGATAAGAGGCCTAGGCAAGACACTGATTATGAATCTTCAGATCAGGTTTCTGTTTCTTCTGATTCCTCTTCTGATCAGGAATTATCTATACCTCCCTATGAGGATTCTGATGCTGAGGAGTCTATTCCATCTGCATCTCCTCCTGAGGATTATTCTTTTGTAGAAACCTTGCATACTTTGAGGGAGCGTTTTCGCTGGGAGAGTCAAGACTTCTCAGAATCAAAAAAGAGGCTCAGGGATTTCCTCCTCCTCCCTCAGCACAAGCCTTTAGCTATTCCCCGTTTTAGACATTGCAGATGTGTTTTCGGAGTCAAGCTTGACCCCTGACTCCTTACCTCCGGCTCCCAGTAAGCCTGACCGATATTACAGGGTCCCTGACTCACATAAAGTTTTATTTAGAAACCCTGTGGCTGATCCTGAAACTATTTCACAGGGTCCAAAGGGAGTTAAGGCCTCAACAGCAAAAAATCCTACCCCCTCTGACAGAGATTCAAGGGCACTAGACAGATGGGGAAAAGGTTTATATATCTGCAACCTTGGCAATCAGGGCCTTAAAAACTGTCAATTTCATATGCTTAAGTACCAACAACATGTTATGGGATTGCTGAAACAGAAAATGATGATTTCAGAATGTGCAGAAAATAAAGAATTGCAGGAATTATTGCATGCAGCTGAACAAGTTGGAAAGCATACTTTGCAATGTGGTTTTGATTCCTTAGTGGCCTCCTGCAGGGCCGCAGTAACTGGATCTGTGATTAGGAGGCATGCCTGGTTAAAGGAACAAAATTTGCCTCATCATGGTAAAGCAAAATTGCTAGATCCGCCTTTACAGCATGATTCTCTGTTTGGTATTAAGGCAGAAGCGATTTTAAAGAGAATGGAAGACAAAGCTAAGTCTATGCAAACTGTTAAAGACTTCTTACAAGTGCAGCCACCCAGATTCAGTAGACACTGGCCTACAAAAAAGTGGTCCTTTCCTGTGTCAGACAGAGCTCAAAGGGGCAAATCCAGATGCCCTAAGGGTTCTAGATACCAGGCACAAGATTCATACAGGTCAAAGCAATGGGGCGCTTCCACCTCCAAATCTGGAGGAGATAAAGCGCAAACCTACAGAAAGCAATCCCAATGACTTCCCTCGGCCTACACCAAGCACTTATCTTTTGGCAGCTCCCATAGGGGGAAAATTAGCACTTTTTGCTCAAAATTGGCAGTTAATAGCCCAGGACAAGTGGGTACTGCACATCGTATCACAGGGATACAGATGCCATTTCCATACTCTGCTAATGGCAAATGGTTGTCCAGATCTGCCAAAAATCAATGGGCAGAGGCACAGAAACAGGTAACATCCCTCATGGATATGGGGGCCATTCAGTCAGTACCAGAACAGGAAAAAGGACAAGGTCTCTACTCAAGACTGTTCTTGGTACCCAGAAAGGACAAGGCCTGGCGGCCAATACTGGATTTATCGATTTTGAACACATACCTGGACTTTCCAAAATTGAAAATGCTGACTTTGCAGCAGCTTCTGCCCATGCTGGACAAGAATGCTTGGCTGGTGACTTTAGACTTAGAGGCATACCTGCATGTCGCAATAAGATAATCATGCAGAAGATTCCTCAGATTCAGGGCTGGCTTAATGCATTACCAATTCTCTGCACTACCCTTTGGCTTATCTACTGCGCCCAGGGTCTTTACAAAGTGCCTGGCACCAGTAATTGCATTTTGGAGACAAAAAAGTATACAAATACATCCTTACTTGGACGACTGCCTCATTCAAGCAGAGAACAAGGACATTCTTCTTCGACACCTGGCATTTGTGAAAAGGCTTCTAGCATGTCTAGGGTACACAATAAACGAAAAGAAATCACAACTGGTACCCTCTCAAAAGATAACATTCCTGGGTGCAAGCTTGCATACAACTGCCCAGATGGCTTACATCACGTCAGACAAACAAAAGCAACTGACTACTTACTTCAAACTGACGGCAACAAAAACCCAGTCTTCTGCGAGACAAATTCTGCAGGCTTTGGGCTTCATGGCATCCTGCATCCTATTAATTCCATATGCAAGACTGCATATCAGGAAACTTCAATGGTACCTAAAAAGTTTATTTTTTTTATTTAACATTTGTTGACCGGGAAAGTCCGACTAGGTTCCACAGATCCTGTTTTCAGCGGAGGCCCGGGGAGAAATGCTCCAGAAGCTTGTCTTTAGAATGTGGGAGGAAACCGGAGTACCCGGAGGAAACCCACGCGAACGCAGGGAGAACATGCAAACTCCGCACAGAAGGCACCCCAGCTGAGAATTGAACCAGAGAACCTGGAGAACCCAGAGAATGTTATGGAGTCAACATTCACACAGTTTGGAAACGATGATTCCTCTCATTCCCTGCCTGCAACAGGAGTTTCTATGGTGGGCAAAGGCATGTCACCAAAACATGGGACTGCCCTTCACTCTACCCCCTGCCAGCCAAACCTTAATAAGAACAGACGCATTAGATTATGCCTGGGGGGCCCACATGGCAGGAAGATGCATTCAGGGCTTATGGTCACCAAAACAAATGCATCTTCATATCAACCAGAAAGAGATGCTAGCTGTTCAGAATGCCCTAACAGCCTTCAAGGACTTACTTCATCCAGGACAACTACTGATAAAGACGGACAACACCACAGTCATGTGGTATATAAACAAGGAAGGGGGCACAGACTCATACCCCCTTTGCAGATTAACCATGGCACTGTGGAACACAGCTTTGACCTACCAAATACATCTTCAAGCTCAATTCCTGCCAGGAAAACAAAACACTCTGGCAGACAATTTAAGCAGAAACCTTATGGATCCTCACGAGTGGAAGCTAAATCCACAAGTCTTCAGCATGCTAACAGAGGAATGGGGGAGCCCAGACATGGATCTATTTGCCTCTCCTCAAAATTATCAATTGAAAAGATTCTGCACAAGGGCTTACACAGACGAGCATGAAAAAGTGGATGCCATATCCTTCAGTTGGAAAAACCTATCAGTTTATGCCTTTCTTCCTCTGCCTCTTCTACCCAAGGTCCTCTTAAAAGTCAGGCAAGAGAAACCAAAGATGATATTAATTGCCCCGGACTGGCCCCGCCAATACTGGTACCCAGTCCTAAGGAACTTGGCTCAATACCCAGCTTGGACCTTGCCTCAAACACCACAACTACTGTCCCAGCAAAACAATCAGATCCTGCACAGTCAACTACAGACTCTGAACCTGGCAGTATGGCTAATCATGTAGTCATACAAACAACATCTCTCAGTAAAGCTGTGATGGATGTCATTTTGGAAGCCAGAAGGCCTAGTACTAGAAAATCTTATGCTGACAAATGGAAGAGATTATGTGCTTGGAATCAAACACAAGGAACTGATACAGCAGAACCAAATATTCCTCAGATTTTAAAATACTTAACTGAGATGCTTGATAAAGGCCTATCTTTCTCATCAATCAAAATCCATGCCTCTGCCATTTCGGCTCATTACAATACAGAGCCACCAATCTTTTCTCATCCTTTACTAAAGCAGTATCTTAGAGGAGCCAAAAATTTAAGGCCTCCTAGAAGATCACCGTTACCTGCATGGGACCTCAATTATGTGTTGGAAAAGCTCACCCTGCCTCCATTTGAACCAGCTGCTACTGCTGATCTAAAGTTCTTATGGAAACCAGCTCTGCTACTAGCAATTACTTCAGCAAGAAGAGTTTCCGAGCTACAGGTCCTCATGGCTGTAGAGTCTTTTATCATATTTTACCCAGACAGGGTGTTTCTGAGGACAAATCCTATTTTTATGCCTAAGGTGGTTTCTAGTGTGGCTCTTAACCAATCAGTTCATCTGCCAACTTTTTTTCCAAATCTGTAGAACAAGGGGGAGATAATTCTGCATTCCTTGGACGAACACAGACAGCTAAGATTCTACTTGAGCAGGACAAAAGCTCTAAGAAAAACTAAGCAATTACTAATGTCATATGCTAGAGGAACAGAAGGAAGGGCTATTTCAAAGCAAACAATTTCAAAGTGGATAAGCCACTGCATCCGTTTCTGCTACTTACACCATGGTAAACCTGTGCCCAAGGGCATTAGGTCTCATTCCACCAGAGCTGCAGCTACTTCAACAGCCTTTCTCAGAGAATTACCAACCAAAGACATTCTAGAGGCTGCTACTTGGAGTTCTGTTCACACCTTTACAAAGCATTACCATTTGCCTCTCTAAGTCCAGGGCAGGCTTTGCCACTGCAGTGCTGTTAGGCCTTATAGCCGCACCTAATGCTGTTTAGCCCCAGTCTCCCAACCATAGCTTTGGGATTCTACCCAAATGGTAATGACTGCAACAGTGAAACACAAAGAACATAGTACAGTTGTGTACACTTACCATACATGTAGATGTTCCAAGTGTATTCACTGTTGCAGTCCAGGTTACCCTCCCGCGCCATCCCCCTGTCATTCTGAAGTTTATCTTTCCTTCTCTATTTTCTACAACCTATATGGTGTATTTGCTTGTAGATGAAGATAGCTTATATTTCTGCTTGTATTTATATATATATATATATATATATATATATATATATATATATATATATATAGATATATATATATATATATATATATATATATATAGATATATATATATATATATATCTATATATATATATATATATATATAGATATAGATATATATATAATTTTTCTATATTTTTGGGGGCACCTGACATCGGGGTCAAGAAAAACTAAAGAAAATGGCATTGGTTGCATGTTTTATACCCCTGATGTCATGGAAGAGAAGACGCCAACTGTCGCAGGACCCAAGACTTTGGAATTCAGGCCGATTGAGGGCAACCTGCCCGCAGATTACCGAAATGTAATGACTGCAACAGTGAATACACTCGAACATCTACATTTATGGTAAGTGTACACAACTGTACTTTCTGCTTAGGGCCCAACCAGACCATAAATCCTGTGTGATTTGTCAGGCCTTAGTTTCAAAAACTCTTCCCAGACGTCTGCATGCTCTTAATATCTATTGAGAAAGCCAACAACTCAAGCATCTTGCTCTTGTGATGGAAGGGCTGTCCGGTCAGACCGTTGAGCCCTCAAAAAAGAAGGCCAAAGTTACCAAGCCTGAGCCCTACTGCTGCACCTCCTCCACCCATCGTTCCCCCTGTTGCTGACGTATGCCTGGCGGAACATATGGTATCAGCCAACGCTGGTATAACGGGTACTGTAATGGAGGCTGCTGAACCAAGGGCTGAAAGCACGTCTGTGGAGGTTACGCAGATATTGGCCGCTGACTAGGAGGGGGAACCTCTGTTGCTGATGTCCAAACCGGCCCTTCTGCGGTTAAGGAATTGCCTGAACCTAGGCCCTCCTTAGGCCCTATGGCCCTCTAGGCCTGCTTCTTGTTTAAAAAGGAGGCAAAAAACTAAGCATGTACCTGATTGGCAAGCTTTCTCTCAAGGTTTATTCAGTGCATTCATAGCCCTTGGGCCTTTAATGGCTGCTTCCCCTCTGGTTTCCTTCCTGTTATCAGCCCTAGGCCTCAAACTGCAGATCCTCTTCCAAGTGAAGCTGAAAATTCTTCAGAATCCTCTTCAGTGGATTCCTTGTCTTATGCTTCCCAAATGCCATCCCCTGTAGGGTATGTCTCCCCAGAGGAGGACTCTGCTGAGGCAGATTCCCCTGGAGAGGACCTTACCTTTGGAGAAACTCATCTCTTGGATGAGAGCGTTTTTCAAATGGGACTGCTGAAATGACTGAAGTCCAAATGAGGTACTATGAACTCTTGCAAATGGATACTCCATCTTCCGCCATAGCACCAGCCGTACCAGCCTTCTTAGACACCTTCAGCACAGTTTCTAAAAATCCTGAATCACAACCTCCTGCTCCTAGATGGCCTGACAGATTTTATGAGGTCCCAGAAGGGGCTGAATTTCTGATAAAATGTGCTGTTGCAGACCCTGGTACTATTTCGGTCTCTGCAGACAAACCCTCCAGACTGTTTCCCTCCACCTCTGTCCTTCCAAGTGATAAAGACAGTAAAACTATGGAGAGGTAAAAAGGTGTACACCTCCGCTACTTTGGCCTTTAGGCCCGTCAACTACCAGACTCGTATTTCTTAAGTATTCCTTGACCATTTTGACTTAGGTTTTCAAACTCTTGGCTGATTTCCCAGATTCGCCCACTAAGTCTCAAATCTCTAACCTGATCTCCCTGTTCTCAGAAGGGACAAGGCACTCAGATGCAGTTATGATTCTGCAGAGGCCTCAGCCAGATCTGCAAGTTTTTGCCTCAGTGCTCAGAAGATACTCTTGACTGAGTTGCCAAACCCTACCTGACAGTATAGCAGGGTTAAACTCTTAGATGCCCTGCTGGACAATACTTTCCTATTTGGGGCCTAAGTCAAAGCCCTTCAGCAGAAGTGGAAAGAATTACGGGATTTGAATAATTTGTTTGTGTCAGCAATTCCTGAATTCCATCGGAATTATCCCACTAAGACGCAATTCATTTAAAAGCATTCTGCTCCTGCTCCTCATACTAGGGGCATGAAGAGCTCCAGGAAGCAGCAGCCATCCTCCAGGCCTGCTCAGACTACAACCCAGAAACCTCTCTTTCAGGACAAGGCAGGTGGTCTGTGACTGTGCCTTCTCCTCCACTCCCTTCAGATCCCATACCCCTTTCCCAGAGACTCTGTCTTTTTATTCCCATCTGGAAAAGCATTACTTCAAACAAGTAGGTCGTATCAATCATAGAAAACAGGTTATTTCATGAGTTGGATCATGCCCCCTCCTTAAGAGATATCCCACAACCACCAAAGGACCAGCTGCCCCTATTATAAACAGTCTCCTCTCCCAAGGGACTATCCAGTCAGTCCCTCTATCAAAAAAGGGAAGGAGCTTTTACTCCACACTTTTCCTGGTCTCAAGAAAAGACGGCCCATTGACACCCATCTTGGATCTCTTCCACCTCAACTTCTTTCTTCAAGTACCCACTTTCTGCATGCTTACTCTCCAGACTCTAGTCCCACTGTTAATGCCTCAATCATTTCTGGCCACCTTGGACATCAAAGATGTATATCTGCATATCACCATAAGGCCCAAATACAGGAAATATTTACACTTATCTATGGGTTCTTCACTTTTCAATTATCTGCTTTACGTTTTGGACTATCTACTGCTCCAGTTGTATTCACCAAAGGTCTGGCTCTAGTGGTAGCCTATTGCAGGGTCCAAGGGATACAAATTTTCCCCTATTTAGATGACCTCCTGATCCAAGAAGATTGCCGCAGTTCCCTATAGAACCATCTCCAGGCAGTCATTTGTGTTCTGCAGTCCCTGGGTTTCACTATCAGTTTCCCCAAATCCAACTTAAACTCCTCCCTGGACCAAGTTTTCCTGGCCTGCAGAATCAGTACGGATGTTATGAGGGCATTCCTCTCACCCTGAAAGCTGGAAAGCCTGAAGGAATACCCACTGTCTGTCCTTCACACCCCTGCAATGACAGCAGGAGAATGTCAGACTCCTGGGACATATGACCTCTACTATCCCCATGTTGCCACTAGCAAAACTTCACATGAGGAAACTTCAGTGGTACCTGAGGTCCACATGGACTGAATACTCCCACCCCATTGACCACTCCATTCCCTTCCTACCATACCTAAAGAAGGAGATCCTTTGGTGGCTGGTCCGAGTCTCTCTCAACCCAGGACTTCCCTTGCAACCCCTCATATCAGTCTAAGAAATGTACACTGATGCTTTAGACCTGGGTTGGGGGGCTACTATGGGCAGCTTGAAGGTGCAAGGCACATGGGCAAACCTATTCAAGGGGGGAGCACATAAACATCAGAGAGATGAGGGCCCTCATCTTTGCTCTGAGAGCCTTCTACAACAATCTTAAGCAAGGGCCCCTGAAGTTGTTCACAGACAACACTACCGTTCTTTGGTATGTGAACAGACAGGAGGGAAAAAGATCATACTTGCTATGCAGACTTGCATTCCAGGTCTGGGAATAGGAGGTCCAGCATGGAGTCACTCTGCAGGCGGTCTACATTCCCTCAGCTCAGAACTCTCAGGCAGACACCTTGAACAGGTCCATGTCACAATCCCATGAGTGGATGCTGCACAGGGATGTGTTTCTGGACATAGTCCACAGGTGGAGTATGCCACAAGTAGATCTGTTTGCCTCCCTTCGGAACAAACAACTTCCTCACTTTTGTACCAGGGCACCCAGCCCCCTAGTGAGGGCGACGGATGCCTTCTCCATCTCATGGTAGGGGATGTTTCTCTATGCATCCCACTCATACAAAAAGTCCTAATGAAGATTCAACTGGACAAACCAAAAATCTTGGTGGTGACTCCCTTTTGGCCAAGACAGCATGGTTCCCCCTCCTTCTGCATTTAGCCTTGGGCATTCATCACAAGTTACCTCACAGATTGGACTTACTCACACAGGGCAAGGGATCCCTAATCCTCCTGCACTTGGAATCTCTGAGCCTAACCCTGTGGGTGATAGTTTTTGATCCCTTTCAGACACCTTTACACTGCGGACGTGCTTAATGTCCTGCAGGAGGCCAGGAAACCCAACACTGGGAGATCTTATCTGCCCAAATGAAAAAGGTTCTCTGTTTGGTGTCTTAAAAGACAGCTAGACCCATTTCAAGGAGAGATCTCTTTAGTGCTGTTCTCTGTGTGAATTTTCGCAAGCAGGGTTGGCATATTCTTCTGTTAAGGTCCACCTTGCTGCTATTACTGCATGTATTCTTGGAAAACTGCTCCAAACCACCCTCTTTCTTTTCCCTTTGAGCTGTGACATTCACCCAGAGGTTGGGAATACTGCAACGTGAGAATAGAATGTCATAGTATAGTTGTGTAAAATCTTACCATAACCATGTATGTCTTTCTCTTCCATGTTGCAGTATTCTGTCTCACCCTCCAACCCCCCCCCCCCCCCAAAAAAAAAAAAAAAAAAAAAAACTTTACTGGATGATTCAGGACATGTGCAGCTGTCGTGGGGCTGGTTTCCAACTAGGGCATTTATTTCTGAGGAAGGTACATGTAGACATCACTTTTATGGCCCCCACACTCTACGGGCAACGTCATATGTCCCACATACCTCACAGTTACTAAAGCTTTTGTATACTTGCCAGACGTTTGGGTCGCTAGGCGGAGGCTAACCCAAAGGTTGGGAATCCTGCAACATGGAAGAGGAGGACATCTATGGGTATGGTAAGATTTTATACAACTATTCTTTCTGTCCATTATCCGCTGAGGATATTTCATGGTCTGGAAATCTCTTCAAAAAGTCTTTTCTGACTTCTACTCAAGACCATGTTTTTCTGGGGTGCAGGATCCAAACTGTGCCTTTGCTGGCATCTCTGCCTACTCTCAAAGCCTTAACACCCATTTCCTTCTTTCAAATGCTTCTTCCTCTGGCCTCTATAACAACCAGGGAATTTTTGAGAGCACTGGAGTTTATGGCATCCACCATCTCTATGCTCCCCCTGGCCAAATTCCATATGGACAAGTTTCAGTGGTTTCTGAAGTCAGTTTGGCTTTAACATAAGCTTCCCATAGAATTTATGCTTCCTCTTCTACCTTGCCTCCAGATGGAACTACATTGGTGAATTCAGCAGTTGTCTCTAAATGCAGAACTCTGTTTTCATCCCCCTCTTCCAACTCGAGCTGTTCACAGACTCTTCAGATGTGGGATGGGGAGCAGCCTTTGGCTCCCTAAAAGTGCAGGGAGTTCGGTCACCTGTCCAGCAGAAAGAGTACATCAGTGTCAGAGATGAGAGCTCTTCTGCTGGCACTTCAGGCTTTTCATCCTCTCTTCTTCCCAGGACCTCTCAAGGTGTTTACAGACAGTACCACAGTAATGTTGCTTGTAAACAAACAAGGAGGGACAAGATCTTATCTTTGCCGATTGGCTCGCCTGTTGCGGGAACTTGTTATCCAGTATCAAGTGACTCTTCAAGCAGTTTGCATCCCTCAGGTCAAAACTTTGTTGCAGACACTCGGAGCAGGTCCTTAACTCAAACCCACAAATGGATGCTTCACAGGGATGGGTTTCTGGACATTGTCCACCAGTGGGGTACTCCTGAGATGTTTTTGCCTCCCTTCTGAACAGGCAACTTTGTCTGTTTTGTGTCAGAATCCCAGGTACTCTGGTTTGGAAGGTGGACGACTTGTTGTTTTTTTGGAAGCAGATGTTTCTTTACACTTACCTCCCCTTCCACTCATTCCAAAAGCCCTGTTCAAAATTCAGCAGGATGCTCCCAAAATCTTGTTGGTGACTCCCTTTTGGCCGAGGCAGCATTGGTTCCCTTTTCTGCATTTAGTCAAGGGCAATCATAAGTTACTTCACAGAGGGGACCTAGTCACACAAGACAAAGGGATCTGTCATCCATCCCCTCCTGTCCACTCTTCAACTGACACAGTGCGTGATAGAATTTTCATTCCACATAAACATTCTTTTTCTTAGGACGTGCTTAGGGTCCTGCAGGAGGCCAGGAAAGTTAGTACTAGGAAATCGTTCTTATCCAAATGGAAGAGGTTTTCTGTGTGGTGTCTTTCTCATAACCAGGATCCACTTTCTGTGGATGTTCCTTTGGATGTTCGTGTTTCACTGTTGTAGTCATCACACTTGGGTTATCTGCCTGCAGGTAGCCCCTCAGTCAGCCCGAATACTAGAGTCTTAGTATTTCTGTGTCGGATGCTGTCACTTCTTCCATGACATCAGGTAGTCAGGGGTATAAAACAGGCAGCTGACGCTATTACATCAGTCTTTCTTGCCGAGGAGCCCAACGCAGAAGCAGTTCACAAGTGCCGGTCGGCCTCTACCTGAAGTTTTTGTTTTCGAGTTTGTAATCCTGAAGTCTTCTAAAGCTAAGTACCCCGCAGGGGACCCTTTTTTCTTGCTCTAACCGATGTCAGAAAAAGTTAACACTTGTCTTGCCTGTGGAAAGCAAGTACGTCACAGAGATTTTCATTTTTACTGTGTCACCTGTTTAGGCCCAGACCACAACAATGCTGGATTGGCTTATTCTTCTGTTAAGGCTCACTTACCAATTATCTCTACTTGTCTGCCTTTATCTCCTCTTTTAGATTCTAGAATTGACGCTAACAATTCTTTAAAGGTATACTTCTTATTCGGGCTTCCAGGAATCTTGTTTCTCCACCCTGGGGTCTTAATTTTGTTTTGTAAAAAATTTTTCGGGTCAGTCTTCTTTTGAGTCTGCAGCTTCAGCTTTCTTGCAGTATTGCTCTTGGAAGATTGTTCTTTTTTTAGCCCTTACTTCTGCCAGATGGGTGTCTGACTTAAAGCCTTTATGGCTTGTTCTTTTTTGGCGTTTCATAAGGGCAGGTTGTTCTTGCGTACTAATACTTCTTTTATGCTCAGGGTAGTGAATGAGTTGTCCCTTAATCAGTCTATTTATTCGCCCACTTTTTTCCCTTCTCTGCAATCTGCCAGTGAGAAGGTCCTTATTCTACTAGAGCTGGGGCTTCTTCTGGTACTTTGTTTCAAGGTTTTGGATACCAAGTCTATTCTTGAGGCAGCTACCTGGACTTCTGTGCAATTTTTTGCCAGGCACTACAAGTTGAATGGAATTTCCAGAGCTAGAGCTGGTTTTGCTAGGGCCATCCTTCATAGCTTCCTAGAGGGCTCTGCTGGTCTTTAGTCGTCCTGTCTTCTTCTGAGCTTTGGTACTCTCCCTAATGTAGTGAATACTGCAACAGTGAAATAGAAGGGTATTGTACAGTTGTGTAAAATCTTACCATAACATAGATGTCCTTTCTGTTCACTGTTGCATTATTCATTCTCTCCCTCCCTCCTTCCTTCCCTGGTCCAGTGCTGTTCTGGATGTACTTGACTACGTCGGTTTTCTTTGGTCTGGCGTTCCTACTGAGACT
The DNA here is from genome assembly GCF_019279795.1 of Protopterus annectens. Classification (NCBI taxonomy): domain Eukaryota; kingdom Metazoa; phylum Chordata; order Ceratodontiformes; family Protopteridae; genus Protopterus; species Protopterus annectens. The sequence goes on from NC_056734.1 coordinate 274,075,389, forward strand.
CTTGGTTCTGAGGGTGGTGCTTAGGGACGTCTCCTTTATGCCCTACACTACATGTGAAGCATACACGTTACATACGGCGTACCTTAAAGCAACCTAAAGGCTTTGGTATACTGATAGGACATTGGGGCGCCTTTGGCAGGAGATCCCTAGCATAATGCATACTGCAACAGTGAAGAGAAGGGCATCTGCCATTATGGTAAGATTTTACACAACTGTACTTTCTAGGTTATTTTACACAACTGTACTTTCTGGGTTTGAGCCCTGTTTTGTTATCTCAACCTTACTCTAACTTGTTGTGGATTTTATGGCAACAAACTTGATCTGAGGTTCTGGGGATGGCCTTGGGCATTATGGGTAGAGGGAGGAGCTCGAGAGTTGAATCCAAAGTCTGAAGTATGAGGTTGAGTTGGATACGGGGATCCGATTTGTAACCCATTCGTTGCGGAGGAATGAAAGTGAACACAGATGCCTTCTTATGATGAGTACGTGACTTATAATTTTTTTTTTTTTTTTTTTTTTTTTTTTTTTTTTTTTTTTTTATGGACCCTTAAGCAGAGGGGTTTCTGATGAAAAAAGTGTTGAATTCTGTTTGAGAATAAGACCCGTGCCTCTGAGCTATTTATGGAGTTTTTTAATTAAATCAGCTGATATGATTTATTTTGCTTATTTTTGTTTGAGAGGGAGGGGCTTGCAGTTGCTAAGCAGAGCTTTTCTAAATGGATTAACTGCATTGTTTTGTCATGAGGCAAGTGAAGCTGCCAACAGAAAATGCTTTACTTAAAAGTCACTCAGCCAGAGTTATTACTTCCTTTGCATGTTACAAGAATATTCATTTTGTGGATTTCATTACTTTGGCTTCTTTGGTGCTGTTTATTACCTTCTCCAGCTGCTGAAGCTTGGATTGTTACTTCAGTACTCTGTTCCCTTCAGTCTTTCAGGATCTGTCTATTTGAAGTTTCACCTTTTTACACTTGGCATCTCAAACCTCCCCAGAGGTTTAACGACAGCAGTTGTCATTCATACTAAAATTTAAATCAGTGCAGAGGATGTCTGTTATTAAATGTCAGATATGTACTTATGTTTATATTGAGTACTTGGTTCCACTGTCTGTGTATTTGCTTAGCCTGTCTTCCGTCAGCTGTTGCTAGAATTCCATACAAGTTGAGCAGGTACCTGTTTATGTTCTCGTGTGTTTTTATTTTGTCGTGTGGTCTTCCTTACTGGTTGGAGATAATTGATGAGGTGTTGCTGCTATTGAAACTGAATTTACTTGGTATGTAATACCATGATGGATATAAATCAAAAGTGTATGCCTCTCAACACAGTTATTGAATGTAAGGGAAAATGGTGAGCTGGAGTGTGCAGGAGAGGAAATCCCTGCAGTTTGCATACTGTTGTGGAAGGTTTCACAGATAATGTGACGTGTTTTTTTTGTTGTACATCATTTTTATTTTCCAGACTTTTTATTTATTTATTTTTATTTTTTGCAGATAACCATGCAGATATGATGGAAGTTGATGGTGATGTAGAAATTCCTTCAAATAAGGCTATGGTACTCCGTGGTCATGAATCTGAAGTGTTCATTTGTGCTTGGAATCCTGTTAGTGACCTGCTGGCATCAGGGTATGTTTTGGGCAGTTACAGACTGGAGGAACATAGGCTGAGACAGGGAAAGAAAGACAATACGCATAGAGACTGTCGACTAATTTGGCATCATTTTAGTCATATTCATTTGCAGCTTATCTATATGCTGCCTCCAGCTAGGTTATTTTGCTGTGCACATCCTTGATGTTCTTCATCTCACATTGCTGCAGTCCTTACTTATGGGTAGTCCGCTGTCCTCGGTCGGCCCGAATACCAAAGTATTAGGCTGACGTCTGTCATGGGCGCTTAGAACTGACATCAGAGCGTCAGGGTATAAAAGCGCATGATCGACGTCATATCCTCAGTCTTTTTTGCTGCATGGTCCGATGCAGAAGCAGCGTTGCAAGTGCCGTTCGGCGTTCTGAAATTTTTCGAGTTCGGAGTTTCAGACCGATACCAAGTTGGGCTAAGTACCCGCTAGAATATTTTTGTTTTTTCTTGCCTCAGTTATTTACCGGATGTCAGAAAAAGTGAATAATTGTATTTCTTGTGGGAAACAGATACCGCATAGGGATTACCACTCGCTTTGTATTCCTTGTTTGGGACCGGAGCACGACGTAGTAGGGTGTCGGTTTTGTGCTAGGTTCAATAAGCGCACTATAAAATGGAGGTTAGATTGCGCTAGGTTAGTTTTTGGCAAGCGGTGTAATTATAATATGCCGTCGGGTCCTCCGACGCCTGCTTCCACTAAGAAGCGCAAAGACAAATCTGTAAAGCCTAGGCAGGATGATTCGTCCGTTTCGGACGCCGGTCCTTTAGAAGCTACAGGGGAGCAGGTGGACCCGGCCGAAATTCCTGTTGAATCTCAGGGGGAAACTTTGATTTTGCAAGAGGTAGCCTCTCAGGAGTCAGGTCAGGCTGAAGGGGCCTCTCAGGTTACTGTTCTCCCTACTGTGCCTAGGGTGGTTAGGCCTTCTGCTACTATTTCTAAGGCTTCTTCTAAAGGCAGGCCTGTTTTGTCTTCCTCTGGTGTTAGTCCTGGTTCTTCAGGGTCAGTACCTAAAAAGCACATGCTTAAAATGGCAGAAGATTTGATTACTTTAATTAGAGGTTCTATGCCCCCTCCTGATAAGAGGCCCAGGGTAGAGACAGAGTTGGAAAGTTTGGAGCAGGCCTCAGATGATTCATAGTCTTCTGTGGAAGACATTCAAGATTTTCCTCCTTATTCAGATTCTGATGCAGAGGATTCCACTCCTTCTGCTTCTCTTCCTGAGGATTTTTCATTTTCAGAAACTTTACATTCCATGAGGGAACATTTTAAGTGGGAAGGACAGGATTTCTCTGATTCCCGGAAAAGGCTTAGGGAATTCTTGTTTCTACCACAGCATAGACCCTTAGCTATACCTCCAGTTTTGGATGTTGTTCAAGATGTTTTCTCGGAGGCTTCTCTTAATCCAGATTCTGTGCCTCCTGCGCCAGTCAAACCGGATAGGTATTACAGGGTGCCTGAGGCTCATAAATATCTGTATAAAAGTCCTAGAGCAGACCCAGAAACCATTAGTCAGGGGCCTAAGGGTGTTAGAGCTTCTGTTGTAAAAAATCCGGTTCCTCTAGATAAAGAGGCTAGAGCTTTGGACAGATGGGGTAAGAAGGTGTATACCTCTTCTACGTTGGCTATGAGGGCTTTAAATTGCCAGTTTCATATGTTGAAATATCAGAATTTCCTCCTTTCTCAGCTAAAATCTAAAGTGGAGGCTTTAGCAGAGGGTATAGAGTGTAAAGAATTGCAGGATTTGGTACATGTCTCTGAACAGGTGGGCAAGCATTCTTTGCAGTGTGGCTTTGATGCTTTACAGGCTTCTTCTAGGGTGGCTGCCACTGGTTCAGTTATTCGAAGGCACGCCTGGCTTAAGGATCAGAATTTGTCAGAGCATGTTAAGACTAGAATTCTGGATGCTCCTTTACAGTCTGAAGTTTTGTTTGGTCCTCCTGTGGAGTCTGTATTAAAGAAAATGGAGGACAAGGCTAAGTCTATGCAGACTGTTAAAGATTTTTTGCAAGTGCAACCTCCAAAGTTTAGTAGAAATTGGCCTACTAAAGGATGGACGTACCCTTCTTCTGATTCTCAGTCTAGGGGCAGATCTAGGCGTGGTAGGGGCAGAGCTCAGAGTTCCTTCAGACCTAGAACATGGAGTTCGCCTGCACAGTCTACAGGTGAGGGCAGGGGCCAGTCCTTCCGTAAACAGGCCCAATGACCTGCATTTTCAGCTGCCAGATTCCTCTTGCCTGGCAGCTCCCTTGGGAGGAAAGTTAGCACTTTTCAAGCAAAACTGGCTTTTAGTCACCCAGGACAAATGGGTATTGGACATTATAAACCGAGGCTACAAGTTTTATTTCCATACATTGCCTCCTTTCAAAGGTATGCCAGACGTTCCTCCTCGGCAAAGGATAGAGGCTCACAAACAGATTTCTTTCCTTCTTCAAATAGGAGCTATACAGCCAGTTCCTCTGCCAGAAGTGGGCCTAGGTTTTTATTCTCGCCTGTTTCTAGTTCCAAAGAAGGGGAACACGTGGAGACCAATTTTGGATTTATCTATCCTCAACACTTACCTGGACATTCCAAAGTTCAAGATGCTGACGCTACAACAGCTTTTACCTCTGTTGGGAAAAGATCACTGGATGGTAACTCTGGATCTCAAAGAGGCTTATCTTCATGTTCCTTTCAGGCCAAGCTGCAGGAGGTACCTGTGTTTTCGAGCTGGAAATTTACATTATCAGTTCTCTGCATTGCCGTTTGGCTTATCTACTGCGCCCAGAGTGTTCACAAAGGTTCTGGCTCCAGTGATAGCCTTTTTCAGGTTAAGAGGAATTCAGATTTATCCTTATTTGGACGATTGCCTGATTATTGCTCAAGAGAAGGACCAACTTCTTCATCATCTACAGTATGTGATGGCAGTGTTAAGATGCCTAGGGTATTCTGTGAACGAAACAAAGTCCAGTCTAGTACCCTCTCAAGACATGTGCTTTCTGGGTGTGAGACTGAATACAGCTTCCCAGATGGCTTTTTTGACCCCGGACAAACAAAGAAGCCTTTCACTTTATTTCCATCAAATGTCTCTACAGTCCAGGCTGACTGCAAGGACAGCCCTTCAAGCCTTGGGGTTCATGGCATCTTGTATTCTGGTGCTTCCCAATGCCAAACTGCATATGAGGAAGCTTCAATGGTATCTCAAAAATGTATGGACACAACACTGCCAAGAACTAGACACTGTCATTCAGATAATACCTTGCATTCAGATGGAATTTTTGTGGTGGGCTCAGGAATGTTACCTAAACAAGGGACTCTCTGTGACCCGACCAGAGGCGAGTCAGATTCTAACGACAGATGCCTCGGACAAGGCTTGGGGAGCACACCTCAATGGAAAATGGGTGCAAGACACGTGGCCTGTCAAACTTCAACATTTGCATATCAACTTGAAGAAGATGTTAGCAGTTCAATTTGCTTTAAAGGCTTTCAAGGATTTACTTCACCCTGGGCAGGTGTTGATTCGAACAGACAACACTACTGTCATGTGGTACATCAACAAGCAAGGGGGAACCCATTCGTACCCTTTGTGCAGACAAGCGATGATTTTGTGGGAGACTGCTCTCCGCTTACACCTCAATCTTCAGGCAAGGTTTCTGCCAGGAGCACAGAACTCCTTAGCAGATGTGTTGAGCAGACAAATAGTGGATCCTCACGAGTGGAAATTGGATCCTCATGTATTTCAAGAGTTGACAGTGTTATGGGGGACTCCAGACATAGATCTGTTCACTTCTCCACTAAATTACCAGTTGCCAAAGTTTTGCACAAAAATGTTTCATCACACAGCTTGGAAGGTGGACGCTCTGTCATTCAGTTGGAGCAATCTTCATGTCTATGCCTTTCCACCTCTGCCTCTTCTTCCCAAGGTACTCTTGAAGGCCAGACAAGACAAGCCATCCATGATTCTGATAGCGCCGGATTGGCCTCGACAGCACTGGTACCCACTGCTGAGGAGTTTAGTGAGGGAGCCTCCATGGCCTCTACCTTTGATTCCGCATCTTTTGTCTCAGGAAGGCAATCACTTCCTCAATGTCACGATTCAGTCTCTGCATCTAACAGCCTGGCATATTCTGTTTTAGACCCTGGAGGGTCTCAGCTTCCACAACGTGTTTTGGATGTTATTTTGGAGGCCAGAAGGCCTAGTACCAGGAAAGTTTACGCGGATAAATGGAGGAGATTTTTTTTTTTGTTTGGAGCAAAGCAAAGGCATTTGATGTTTCCAAGCCTAATTTAAGTGCTTCTCTTCAATATCTTACTGAGTTATTGGACAAAGGTTTGTCTTTCTCCTCTATAAAGATTCATGCTGCAGCCATTTCTGCTCACTATGATTGTGATCCTCCTTTATTCTCTCATCCTCTGTTTAAGCAATTTCTTAGAGGGGCAAAGAACATAAGACCCCCACGTAGAGCTCCTACTCCTGCTTGGGATCTCAATTTTGTGTTGGAAAAACTTACTCTACAACCTTTTGAGCCTGCAGCTACTGCCGAATTAAAGTATTTGTCATGGAAGACTGCTTTTTTGTTGGCCATTACTTCTGCAAGAAGGGTTTCTGAATTACAGGCCCTTATGGCAGTGGAGCCTTTCCTGATTTTTCATAAGGACAGGGTATCTTTGCGTACTAATCCTTCCTTTATGCCTAAGGTGGTTTCTAGTGTGGCTTTAAATCAAACTATTCATTTGCCAACTTTTTATGCAAACACCCAAAATAAAGGGGAGAAGATTTTGCATACTTTGGATATTCACAGGCAGTTACGTTATTACTTGAGCAGAACCAGGGAGTTCAGACAGTCTCAGCAGTTGTTTGTTTCTTTTGCTTTGGGTTCTCAGGGTAAACCTGTTTCAAAACAAACTATTTCTAAATGGATTGGGGGTTGTATTTCTTTCTGTTATTCCCATCATGGTAAGGAGGTTCCGGCTGGAGTTAGACCTCATTCCACTAGGGCTACTGCCACTTCTACTGCCTTTCTAAGGGGGGTAGCTACAAAAGATATTTTGGAAGCAGCTACCTGGAGTTCAGTACATACTTTCTCTAAACATTACCACCTTCCTCTTTACTCTAAATCTAGGGCTGAGTTTGCCACTGCAATATTACAGGGCATTTTAGCAGCCCCTAATGCTTTATGATATTTCCATCCTCCCATTCCCGTTGCTTTGGGATTCTACCCATAAGTAAGGACTGCAGCAATGTGAGATGAAGAACATAGTACAGTTTTGTACCTACCATAAATGTAGATGTTCGAAGATCCACATTGCTGCAGTCCAATTTACCCTCCCTCCTTCCCCACTGCTGTTTGTTATGGTTATATAGTTTGGGTGGTGGTTGTTGTTGGGCATGCTTTTGGGAGGTATTCTGTTTTTTGGCTGTGGCCTTTCTGTTTAGGGCCTTCTGACATCTAGGGCAAGAAAAGACTGAGGATATGACGTCGATCATGTGCTTTTATACCCTGACGCTCTGATGTCAGTTCTAAGCGCCCATGACAGACGTCAGCCTAATACTTTGGTATTCGGGCCGACCGAGGACAGCGGACTACCCATAAGTAAGGACTGCAGCAATGTGGATCTTCGAACATCTACATTTATGGTAGGTACAAAACTGTACTTTTTGGGGCACTGTTTGGTACCATCTTTCACTGTGTTATGATGTGCCATATGCTATCACTTTGCTTGTCCTGGTGAGCGTCTCTTCTCCTGATTTTCACAACCGAAGCAACTTTCAGTGCTATTTGTTGAGAATTCTGTTCATTAACTTAAGTAACTGTCCAGTATGAAATGCCTGATGTGTGCTGTGCAGATTGGGGCAGTGGACAGAAAAATGACAGTGAAGAAGAAAATGTAGAACTCTGTATTGCACATTTAAGAGTTGTGGCTGGCTGCTTATGTCATTGGGGGTCATAAAATGGTTTACCTTTTAATTTCTTTGAGTATTAGATTCTGTGTCCCCTTTTCTTTTACCCTAAAAAGTCAGCTGTACACTCCAATCTGTAATCTGTTTCCTTTGTGCAAACAAGGGAATCGCAACACTAAGTTACTTTTGCATCACTAACCTTGCACAAAGTTTTAATCCTCATGTGTGACCTGACTAGGATAACTTGTAACTTCAAGAGATGTATGCAGCAATTTAAGATTCAGGCGAACATTTTGTAATTTAAATCTATTTAACATGTTGCCATTTTGTAAGTTAAATTCTGCTTGAAATTATTATTTTTATAAATTTAGTGATGGAGTCATTCTCTGGTACTGTGCATCTCTGTAGACTTTCTTCTTCGATTACCTGCGTAATACATTTCAGAATTGTTGGGTGTTTGTCTGGCTTTCACTGGGTGCAAGGCAGAGAAACTAATCTTGATTGGAGAACCTAGACATCACAGGGCACTTATACATGGCATGTATATATACACAGACACACACACACACACACACACACACACACACACACACACATGCACACCTTGAAGGATTATAATTTTAGCTTTATTTGGGTCTTTTGGAAGTAGAAGAAAACCAGAGCAGTGAATGGTGCATACTCTCCATGCAGAAGGCAGTCCAGTTTAAAATCACACTGAGGAACCAGGCAGTCTCGGAGAACAGTGCTGATTACTGCAGTGTCATGCCACTCTTTTCTGTTTAAGTTTCCTGGCATATTTTAACTGATATATATTATGTTGATAGTACTACAGAAAATGACTATTAATTATGTAAACCTTTTGCTGTAGCAGTACCACAAAACAAAATGTCGAAAAAAACCAGTAGTGCCATCGTAAACTTAAAATCAATATTTAAAACTGAAGATTCTTCTTTATTGCATCATTATCTCATCTTTTAAAGAAAGCATTGTGTAACTTGAACCTAGAAAGTAAATAGTAGCCTTTAATTTTTTTTTTCTTTATGGGAAAAAGGGGTGTGTGTGTATGCATGTACAGTAAACTGTTAACTTTGTAGATGCCGGATAACTAGTTTCTGGTTGCTTGAGAGCTACTATTAAAAATAGGCCTGAGTAATACTGTACCCTATACTGTTTGTTTGGTTTGACTTGCTGTTAGTTTGGGAGGGAGGGAATTTATTCTTATCTTCCTTTTTAAAAGTCTAAAGCTCTAAAAATGTAAGGTAGGTCTGCGGGGGGTGGGGGGTAGGGACAGAAAGTGCAACAAATGAAAATGGTACTGTATTTCTTCGATTTTTTTTCTTTCTTCTGGTTGCTTGAGTTCTAGTTAACTGAGAGTTTACTGTATGTACCCACACACACGCGCGCCACTCAATGTTTAATATAATGCTTGCACTACACTAGAAGAGGCTACCTTTTCTTTTCTGCTGGTTAAACATGCAAATGTCAGGTGGTGTTAACTGTGATGGTTAATTCTATTAGAAGAGCTGACCCAATCCTTGTGGCTGTTGCTACTTTTCGGCTGTTTGTATTGGATCTCAATCTTGGTGTTTGTAGTTATAAAGTTTTTGTGTTGGATATTAAAGCAACTAAGGTGTGTGTGTGTACACGCACGCATGAGTACATTGATGAATGACAGCTTATATGTGTGCATGCGCTCATGTCTGTGTATACTGATATGTGTGTGTGTGTGTGTATGTATATATATATATATATATATATATATATATATATATGTATAGAGAGAGAGATTTTATATATATATATATATATATATATATATATATATATATATATATATATATAAATATATATATATATATTTATATATAAATATATATATATATATGTGTATATATATGTGTATATATATATATATATATATATATATATATATCTATAGGGCTAGCCACCCACATAGGATATAAATATGAATATGGATGTTACTGGCTTGTTTTGTGGCTTTTACACTAAAGGGTAGAATCTATAATTCATAATCATGATTATTATTACTATTATTATTTATGTTATTGTACTTTTATTTTTATCTTATCTCTATTTTATTATATGAAATATAATACTCTATGTAGATTGATATTTATATGAACTAATACATAGACGTAGCATCAATGAATTGTTAGATGCTACTATAGCTAACAAGCACACATTCAAAATTGCCTTAGGCGCTAGCTATACCTTTTAGAAAAAGACAGAGGTGCTACCAATTGATAAAGTAATTGTGTTAATTGAAATGTGAACTATACTATATAAACTGAGCTGCCTTAATGTATAATGAAATCTGATGAAGCGTATGGTACATACGCGAAAGCGCTCATTTCGTTCTTTTACTGGATGTAATAAAGAAGAAGATTTTAACCTTATGCTGATGGTCGTTCACTGAAAAGTGTGTTTCTAGCAGCTGTTCTGTTCTGGTTCACTTGTGTTGTGTATGAGTATATATGTATATATATATATATATATATATATATATATATATATATATATATAGGGCTAGCCACCCAGTGGTGCAAACCTTGACTCGAGATGATTGTCTCTGTTGAACTGACACCCCGACCTCATGTGCAGAATGGGAAAAGGGGTTGAGTATGGATGGATAGGTATATGTACATATATATATATAGATATAGATAGATATAAATGTCTCTTTTTCTGTGTGTGTGTGTATATATATATATATATATATATACACACACACAATATTGCATTTAATTTGTTCATTAGCAGTGTGGGAGTGTAGCCCATCAGTTCTGCTCTTTAAGTGCCTTTTCCCTCCCTTACTTCTCTCTCTCTCTCTCTCTCTCTCCCTCCCTCCTCCTTGTTTACATGCTCCAAGCCATTTTGAATGCCTTTGTAATTCTCCTTCCCTTACCGATGTGCATAGTTCATTTCATGGATCTATAACTGTGTTTGACAAAGTATTTTGAAAAATCTGCAATTGTAAGACCCTACAAATCAGCTGCTCGTGCTTCTTTTTCACCACTGTGTATTTTCTTTTAGGGATCACGTGGTCACATCTCCGTAACAGGATATTGTTCACACACATTGTGACCCACCCGGCCTGTTTTTTGGTTATATCATTCCCCACCCTATGTATATATGTCTGGTGACTTTCTTCATATTTCTTTCTGCTGAAGCTGTGTGTATGTATTTTTTTTTTGTTTAAATAATCTCCCAAGTTGTATGTTTTCCTTGTGTAATTACCAGGGCATTGTAGAGCTGGAAACATTGCTTCCCTTCCTGTGAAGTTTATTCATTTGAAGGTTATATTGCAACATTGTTGGCTGCTTACCAGTACCCTCTCACTTTGCTTGTGGTAGTTCAGTCCATGTGTTGTCCACACCCTTGCATCCTTTTCCTGCTTTGTTGTAGTTAGTTCAGTTCATCACCTTATAATTAGCACCATTGTTCTGGTCATTCAGGTGCATTACTTTTGCTTTTAGTCCCCATGACCATCAAGTTTCCCTCCTTCACTCACTTGACCTGTTTAAAACCCCCATGGTCAGATACTTTGTGGCTCATTCCTTTCCCTTAGATATAAGGGAGAAATGGTGGCTGCAGTGCCACCATTTGCTGAGGAATAGTGTATGTTCTTCGTGTTTCACTGTTGCAGTCCTCACATTTGAGTTGTCTGCCTGCAGGTAGCCCTCAGCTGGCCTGAATACTAGAGTCTTGGGATTTCTGCGTCTGATGCTGTCGCTTCTTCCATGACGTCAGGTCATTATGGGTATAAAACATGCAGCTGATGCCATTACATCAGTCTTTCTTACCGTGCGGTGCCCAAAGCAGAAGCAGTTTGCAAGTGCCAGTCGGCCGACTCCTGAAATTTTCGTTTTCGAGTTTCAGACCTGAAGTCTTCTAAAAAATTAAGTACCCCATTGGGGATCCATTTTTCTTGCTCTAACCGATGTCAGAAAAAATTAATAATTGTCTTGCCTTTGGAAAGCAAATAACTCAGAGATTTTCATTCTTACTGCGTCACCTGCTTAGGCCCAGACCACGACGTCCCTCCCTGTCGGTTTTGTGCCTTGTTCAGCGCTCAAACTATCCACCGTTGGGCAATTTTTGTAACTAAATACTTTCGCTCTCGATTTCCGTACTCCGAAATGGCATTGGTAAGCCGTCTACTGATCTTCTGAAAAAACGTCAGGATAAAGACAGAGACAAACTGCTTAGGTTCAAAACTGCCGCCAACGCTACCATTAATCTAGTCGCCAGTCCGCTGGTACTCAGTGAGGCGCTTTCACAGCCCCTGATGCCTGCTTCTACAGATTCGCAGGCCTCTACTGAGACCCATTCGGACTCTGGTATGCCACAAGATGCTTGTTCGACTATGGAACCTGCGGATGTCTCTACCTTGGATGGGTCCGGAGCCGTTGTGCAGGCACCAGCTTCTGATAGTGTATTCAGGCCTACTGATTTTCATATTAAACTGATGACTTCATTTCAAGCCAAAAATATTAAATTTCTCAGGCCTAAAGTTCGCACTACGCCTAGGAAACCCACGACCAAGGCGCATCCTCAGGCCCACAGGTCTCAAAAACAAATGATTAGAATGGCTGAAGACCTTGTTAACTTAATTAGGGGAAGCCAGCCTTTCCCCTCAGAGAGACCTAGAACTGATTTTCCTTCTGATTCGTCCGGTCAGGAGTCTGATATCTCTGTTCCTTCTGACTATCAGAACATACCCTTATCTTCCTATAAAGATTCCATTCCCTCTGCTTCCCCTCCAGAAGATTTTTCTTGTGGTGATACTCTGCGTGCCCTTAGGGAGCATTTCCGCTGGGAAAGCCAGGACTACTCTCATTCCAAAAAGAGACTCGGGAATTTTTAAACCTGCCTCAGCATATGGCTCTAGCTATCCCTCTGGTTCTGGAGATTGTAGATTATGTTTTCTTGGAATCCTCCCTTACCCCGGATACTTTGCCTCCAGCTGCCAGGAAACCTGACAGGTACTGTGCAGTACCTGACTCTCTCAAATTCCTTTTCAAGAATCCTACTGCAGATCCAGAGACCATTTCCTAAGGACCAAAAGGCATTAAGGCTACTACTGCCAATAATTCTAACCCTTCTGACATGGATTCTAGGGCTTTAGACAGATGGGGTAAGAAGGTATACACCTCTGCTACTCTGGCTATTAGGGCTTTAAATTGCCATTTTCATATGTTAAAGTATCAGCAGCATATTATGTGGCTAATTAAACAGAAAATGATGTTGATTACTGATTGTGCTAAACACAAAGATTTACAAGAGTTAATGCATTCTGCTGACCAAATTGGTAAACATATTTTGCAGTGTGGTTTTTATGCTTTAGAAGCATCTTGTAGGGCTGCTATCACTGGGTCTGTTCTTAGAAGGCATGCTTGGCTTAAGGAACAAAACTTGCCAGATCATGTCAAAGCAAAATTACTGGATGCAACCTTAAACCAAGAGCGCCTATTTGGCAGTAAAGCAGAATAAGTTCTCAAAAGGATGGAGGAGAAAGCTAAATCTATGCAAACTGTTTAAGATTTCTTACAAGTACAGTCACCTAGATTCTGTAGGCATTGTCCTTCAAAGAACTGGTCCTTTCCAGTCCCTTCCAGGCCTTCTCAGTCCAAACCCAGGGGCAGCAGACCCCCAATAATTCAGTCTCAGGTTATGCACCTATGCAGTGGGGTGCTCCCACGTCCAAAACGGAGTAGTAAGACACCCCCCCCCCCATGGTAAACTTGCACAATGACTTATCCTTAGCTCCCCCAAGCCTTGCTCAAGTACTTGCACCATTAGAAGGAAAACTGGCCCTGCATGCAAAAAACTGGGAATACATTATCCAAGACAAGTGAGTTTTAAACATTGTTTCCCTGGGATTCAGATTCCACTTCCACTCACTCCCTACCCTAAGTGGATGGCCAGACCCCCCCCCCCCCAAATCAGTGGGCCGAGGCCCAAAAGCAAGTACTTTCTCTCCTCAGCATCAAGGCTATTCATCCTGTCCCAGCAAAACAAAGGAGACGAGGCTTTTATTCAAGACTGTTCCTGGTTCCCAGAAAGAAAACTCCTGGCGTCCTATCCTGGGTTTATCTATTCTCAACACCTTTCTGGTGGTTACAAAATTCAAAATGCTAACTCTCCAACAGCTGCTTCCTATGCTAGCCAAGGATGCTTGGCTGGCAACCCTAGACTTAAAAGAAGCTTACCTGCACATCCCCATAAGGGAATCGTGCAGGAAATACCTTCGCTTCAGGGCAGGCTCTATGCACTGTCAGTTCTCTGCACTTCCCTTTGGCTTATCTACTGTGCCCAGGGTATTCACAAAGTGCTTAGCTCCAGCCATTGCTTTTTAGCAGGCAGAGAAGTATTCAGATTTACCCATACTTGGACGATTGCCTGATTCAGGCAGAAAGTCAGGACTTGCTACTACAGCATCTGGCATTTGTAAAGAGTCTTCTAACTTCACAAGGTACACCGTCAACGAAAATAAATCACACCTAGTACCCTGCCAACAGATTGTATTCCTGGGAGCAAGCTTGTACACAACTTCCCAGATGGCATTCCTTACTCCAGAGAAACAAATTTCTTTGACAACTTACTTCAACCTACTGGCCACCAAAACCCAGGTATCTTCCAGGAGAATACTGCAAGCTCTGGGGATCATGGCCTTTTGCATTCTGTTAATTCCATGTGCAAGACTGCATATGGGAAAACTTCAATAGTATCTAAAAGGTCTATGGTGTCAACATTCTCAGGACCTGGAAACAATAATTCCTATCATTCCGTGTCTAAGGGCAGAGTTCCTTTGGTGGGCAGAGGCCTGCAACCACAACCAGGGACACTCTCACTCTACCGCCCAAACCCTAACAACAGACGCATCAGTCTGCATGGGGGCTCACATGGCAGGACAGTGCATTCATTGCAAATGGAACCCAAAGCAGATGCACTTGCATATCAATCAAAAAGAAATGTTAGCTGTACAGAATGCTCTGACAGCCTTCAAAGGCTTTATTCTTCCAGGACAACTATTGGTAAAGACAGACAACACCACAGTTATTTGGTAGATAAACAAGCGGGGGGGGGGGGGGGGGCATATTCCTGTGCACTCTGCAGACTAGCCATGGCTCTGTGGAACACAGCCTTGAGCAACCAAGTGCACCTACAAGCTCAATTCCTGCCAGGCAAAATAAATTCACTGGCAGACAACTTAAGCAGAAATCTCATGGACCCACACGAATGGTAACTGGAACTCAAAATATTCAAACTTTTGGGGAACAGATGGGGAACATCAGAGGTGGGACCTGTTTGCTTCCCCTCAGAACTATCCATACTGCACCAGAACTCCCCACAGCTAAGCTTGGATGGTGGATGCCCTGTCCTTTTCCTGGGAAAGCCTCTCCATCTATGCCTTTTCCCCTCTGCCTCTCCTCTCGAAGGTTCTACTAAAGATCAAACAGGACAAGCCAAGGACAATCCTGATTGCACCAGACTGGCCACGCCAGCACTGGTATCCTCTTTTGCGCAGTCTGACAGTGCTACAACCATGGCACCCGCCTCAGACCCCTTTCCTGCTGTCCCAGCAGGGGAGCCAAATTCTGCATTCTCAGCTTCAGTCACTGAACCTTGCAGCCTTGCTAATCCCCTGAACTCGCCTCTAGCAACCCTCAGTAAGCAGGTTCTGGATGTTCTTCGTGTTTCACTGTTGCAGTTATTACACTTGGGTTATCCTGCTGGCAGGCTACCCTCAGTCAGCCTGAGTTCCAAAGTCTAGGTCCGGCGTCTGTTGCTGTCGCCTCTTCCCTGATGTCAGTGCGTCAGGGGTATAAAAGATGCAGCAGACACTATTTTCTTCAGTCTTTCTTGCCACACAGTGGCAGAAGCAGTTCGCAAGTGCCGGTCGGCCGACTCCTGAGATTTTCGTGTTCGAATTTCAGATCCCAAGTCTTCATTAAAAGCTAAGTACCCCGTTGGAAAAACCTTTTTTCTTGCTGCAGACCGATGTCAGAAAAAGTTAATAATTGTATTTCTTGTGGGAAGCAAATACCTCATAAGGACTTTCATTCTTACTGTATTCCTTGCCTAGACCCTGACCACGACGTTGTTTGTTGTCGGTTTTGTGCTAGATTTAACCAACGCACTATTAAGCATCGGTACAATTTTGAATTTCACTATTTTGGCAGAAGATTTAATTACACAATGCCGTCGGATAGCCATCTGACTACCGGAATTCACAAGAAACGCAAAGAAAAAGAAAAGGACAGGCATCCGAGGTCCAAAACCGACAATGAGGCTAGTCGCCGGTTCTCAGTGAGGTGCTTTCGCAGCCCCTGACGCCCGCTACTTTAGACCCGCAGGCCACTACAGACTCCCATGTGGAGTCGCCTAGGCCGCTGGAAGCTCAAGGTATTGAACCTTCGGAAACTATTCCCCCAGATGGGTCTGGAGCTGCTGAGCAGGCATCGGCTTCTGAGGGTGTTTTCAGACCTACTCAATTATACATTAAAGCGACTCCAGCTGCAAAGGCAAAGACTAAACCACCTTTAAAGACAAAGAAACAAGTACAACAGCCTCATGGTCAGGCCTCCATGCCCAAAAAACAGATGCTCAAAATGGCCGAAGACTTAATTACTTTGATCAGGGGTTCCCATCCCCCTCCTCATAAAAGGCCTAGGCAAGAGACGGAATATGAATCTTCAGATCAGGTTTCCATTTCATCTTATTCCTCTTCTGATCAGGAATACTCTCTTCCTCCCTATGAGGATTCTGATGCTGAAGAATCTATCCCTTCAGCCTCTCCTCCTGAGGATTGCTCTTTTGGGGAAACCTTGCATACCATGAGGGAACATTTCCACTGGGAGAGCCTAGATTTTTCAGAATCTAAGAAAAGGCTCAGAGACGTCCTTTTACTCCCACAACACAGGCCCCTAGCTATTCCACCTGTGTTAGACATTGCAGGTGATGTATTTTCAGAGTCCAGTCTGACCCCTGACTCCTTATCTCCAGCTCCTGTTAAGCCGGACAGGTACTACAGGGTTCCTGACACTCATAAATTCCTTTTCAAAAACCCTGCTGCTGACCTAGAAACTATCTCTCAGGGTCCCAAAGGGGTCAAGGCATCCACTGCAAAAAAACCTACCCCCTCTGACAGGGATTCTAGGGCATTGGACAGATGGGGGAAGAAGATTTACACCTCTGCTACCTTGGCTATAAGGGCTTTAAATTAAATTTCATATGCTCAAATATCAGCAGTATATTATGTCACTGCTTAAACAGAAAATGTTGATAAATTCTGAATGTGCAGAAAACAAAGAAAAGCAGGATTTATTGCATGCAGCAGAGCAAGTTGAAAAGCATACTTTGCAATGTGGTTTTGATTCTTTGGAGGCCTCCTGCAGGGCCGCTGTTATGGGTTCTGTCATCAGGAGGCATGCTTGGTTAAAGGAACAAAATCTGCCTGAACATGTCAAAGCAAAATTATTAGATGCTCCATTACAGCATGATAGCTTGTTTGGTGTTAAAGCAGAAGAGGTGTTAAAGAAAATGGAGGACAAAGCTAAATCTATGCAAACGGTTAAAGATTTTTTACAGGTACAACCTCCAAGATTTAGCAGACACTGGCCTACAAAGAATTGGTCCTTTCCAGTGTCAGACAGACCACAAAGGGGCAGATACAGATGCCCAAGAGGCAGATCCCAGCCCCAAGGTTCATACAGGCCTAAACAATGGGGTGCTTCTACCTCCAAAAGTGTAGAAGACAAATCACATCCATACAGGAAACAGTCCCAATGACTTCCACCTGCTTGCACCAAGCACTTATCTTCTGGCAGCACCTTTAGGGGGAAAACTAGCACTTTTTTCTCAAAATTGGCACATAATAACCCAGGACAAATGGGTCCTAGACATAGTGTCACAAAGCTACAAGTTTCACTTCCATACCCTGCCAAGGACAAACGGCTGGCCAAAACATCAATGGGCAGAGGCACAAAAACAAGTCTTATCTCTCATGGACATGAGGGCCATTCAACAAGTACCAGAGCAAGAGCAGGGACAAGGATTGTACTCGACTGCTCTTGGTACCAAGAAAGGACAAGACCTGGAGACCAGTACTGAACCTATCTATTCTAAACACATATCTGGATATACCAAAATTCAAAATGTTGACTCTACAGCAGCTTCTGCCCATGCTGGGCAAGAAGGCTTGGCTTGTGACTTTAGACCTAAAAGAGGCATACCTGCATGTCCCAATCAGACATACATGCAGTAGATACCTCAGATTCAAAGCTGGCTCAATGCACTACCAATTCTCTGCACTGCCCTTTGGCTTATCTACTGCACCCAGGGTCTTCACAAAGTGCCTGGCACCAGTAATTGCATTCTGCAGACAAAGAGGAATACAAATATATCCTTACTTGGACTGCCTCATTCAAGCAGAGAACAAGGACATTCTACAACAGCATCTGGCATTTGTAAAGAGATTTCTAACTGGCCTAGGGTACACAGTCAACGAAAAGAAATCAAAACTAGTACCCTCTGAAGAGATAATATTCCTGGGTGCAAGCTTAAATACAACTGCCCAAATGGCTTATCTCACGCCAGACAAACAAAGGCAACTGACTACATATTTCAAACTGTTACCAGCAAAGGCCCAGTTATCTGCAAGAAAAATTCTGCAGGCTTTGGACTTCATGGCATCCTGCATTCTACTATTTCCATATGCGAGACTGCATATGAGGAAACTTCAATGGTACCCAAAAAGTGTTTGGGCTCAACATTGCCACAGCCTGGAAACAATAATTACCCTCATTCCCTGCCTGCAGCAGGAGTTTTGATGGTGGGCGAAGGCTTGTCACCACAACAAGGGACAGCTATTCAATTTACCCCCAGCCAGGCAGACATTAACAACAGATGCATCAGATTATGCCTTGGGGGCCCACATGGCAGGAAGATGTATTCAAGGCACATGGTCCACAAACCAAATGCATCTGCATATCAATCAAAAAGAGATGCTAGCTGTTCAGAATGCCCTGACAGCCTTCAAGGACCTACTTCATCCGGGACAACTACTGATAAAGACAGACAACACCACGGTCATGTGGTATATAAACAAGCAGGGAGGCACTCATTCTTACCCCCTTTGCAGACTGGCCATGACTTTGTGAGACACAGCATTGACTTACCAAGTACATCTGCAGGCACAATTCCTGCCAGGAAAGATAAATACTCTGGCAGATGAACTAAGCAGAAACCTCATGGATCCCCACGAGTGGAAATTGGATCCACAAGTCTTTAGCATGGTAACAAGGAAATGGGGATGCCCGGATATAGATCTATTTGCTTCTCCTCACAGCTACCAACTAAAAAGATTCTTCACAAGGACTTATCACAGACAAGCATGGAAAGTGGATGCCCTATTTTTCAACTGGAAAAACTTAGCAATGTATGCCTTTTTTCCACTGCCTCTCTTACCCAGGGTACTCCTAAAAGTCAGACAAGAGAAGCCACAGTTGATATTGATTGACCCAGACTGGCCCTGCCAGTACTGGTATCCAATCCTAAGGAACTTGACTCAGTGCCTGGCTTGGACCTTGCCTCAAGTACCTCATCTACTGTCCCAACAAAACAATAAGATCCTACACAGCCAACTCAAGACCTTAAATCTGGCAGCATGGCGGATAATGTCATACAAAACACACCTCTCACTAAAGCTGTGATGGATGTCATTTTGGAGGCGAGAAGGCCTAGTACGAGAAAATCTTATGCTGGAAAAGAAGAGATTCTGTGCCTGCAACCAGGCACAAGGAATTGACACAGCAATTCCAAATATTCCTCAGATTTTGCAATACTTAACTGAGATGCTGGACAAAGACCTATCCTTTTCATCAATTAAAATTCATGCCTCTGCCATTTCGGTTCATTACAATACAGAGCCACCAATCTTTTCTCATAGTTTGTTAAAGCAGTACCTCAGAGGATCCAAAAACTTAAGGCCTCCAAGGAGATGACCAGTACCTGCATGGGACCTCAATTATGTTTTGAAAAACTCACCCTGCCTCCTTTTGAGCCAGCCGCTACAGCTGATATAAATTTTTTATCTTGGAAAACAGCTCTGCTCCTAGCAATAACCTCTGCAAGATGAGTCTCGGAGCTACAGGCACTCATGGCTGTGGAACCTTTTATCATTTTTTATCCAGACAGGGTTTCTCTGAGGACAAACCTGACATTTATGCCTAAGATAGTGTCCAGTGTGGCCATTAACCAAACAATTCATCTGCCTACTTTTTATCCAAACCCACAGAATAAAGGGGAGAGAATTCTGCATTCTTTGGACATACACAGACAGCTATGCTTCTACTTGAACAGGACCAAAGCTTTCAGAAAGACTAGTGGCATATGCTGCAGGATAACAAGGAAAGGCCATCTCTAAGCAGACTATTTCAAAGTAGATAGGCCACTGCATTCGTTTCTGCTATTCACAACATGGCAAGCCAGTGCCTAAGGGCATTAGGCCACATTCAACCAGAGCAGCAGCCACTTCAGCAGCCTTCCTCAGGGGAGTACCAAACAAAAACATTTTAGAGGCTGCTACCTAGAGTTCAGTGCACACCTTTACAAAGCACTATCATTTGCCACTCTACTCTAAATCCAGGGAAGGCTTTGCCACTGCAATTTTGCAGGGCCTCATAGCCGCTCCTAATGCTGTTTAGCTCCAGCCTTCTAACCATAGCTTTGGGATTCAACCCAAGTGTAATGACTGCAACAGTGAAACACAAAGAACATAGTACAGTTGTGTACACTTACCATAAATGTAGATGTTCGAGTGTATTCTCTGTTGCAGTCCAGGTTACCCACCCACCACCCCCTTATCTTTGCTGGAACTTATCTGCACTTCTCTAATCTATCCAACCTCTGTGGTGTATTTGCTTGTAGATGAAGGTATAACATATACTTTGGTGCATGCATGTTTTATTGGCATATTTTTAGCCTTCCCTTTTGGGGGCACCTGACATCTGGGGCAAGAAAAACTAAAGAAAATGGCGTCGGCTGCATCTTTTATACCTCTGGCGCACTGACGTCAGGGAAGAGGTGACAGCAACCGACGCCGGACCTAGACTTTGGAACTCAGGCCAACTGAGGGTAGCCTGCCAGCAGGATAACCCAAGTGTAATGACTGCAACAGTGAATACACTTGAACATCTACATTTATGGTAAGTGTACACAACTGTACTATGTCATTCTTGAGGCAAGGAGGCCTAGTACTAGAAAAGTGGAAGAGATACTGTTCCTGGAGCCAGTCTCAAGAGATGGCCACAACTGTGCCCAGCTTACCTCATATACTAGGTTACTTTACAGAAATGCTCCACAAGGGCATATCCTTCCCTTCAATTAAGATTCATGCCTTTGCCATATCAATTCATTATAATACTGAACCACCCCTCTTCTCTCATCCTCTGGTAAAACAGTTCCTTAGCGGGTCCAAAATTTTAAGACCCCCCAGGAGAGCTCCCACTCCAGCCTGGGACCTTAACTTTGTATTGGAAAAACGTACCCCCCCCCCCCCCGAACCGGCTGCTACAGCAGAGTTGAAATTCCTCTCATGGAAAACAGCTTTCCTTCTAGCCATCACTTCAGCAAGAAGAGTGTCTGAACTGCAGGCCCTTATGGCAATGAAACCCTTCATTATCTTCCTTGCAGACAGGGTTTCACTCGAGACTAACCCATCTTTTATGCCCAAGGTGATGTCTAATGTGGCTTTAAATCAGTCCCTTCATTTGCCTACTTTTTTCCCTAATCCTCAAAATAAAGGTGAAAGGATACTGTATTCTCTAGACGTGCACAGACAGCTTAGATTCTATTTGGACAGGACTAAGCCTCTCAGAAAATCTGACCAGCTGCTAGTCAGCTTTGCTGCAGGGGTAGAAGGGAACGCCATTTCAAAGCAAACCATATCTAAATGGATAGCACGCTGCATCCATTTCTGCTATAAGCACCATGAAAAACCTACCCCACAGGGGATAAGAACACATTCCACTAGGGCTTACATCCACCTCTACTTCATTTCTCAGAGGAGTCCCTACCAGGGACATCCTGGAAGCTGCAACCTGAAGCTCGGTACACACTTTCACCAAACATTACCATTTGCCTATCTTTTCAAAATCCAGAGCTGGATTTGCCACAGCAGTCTTAAAGGGCCTGAATGCCAGGCCTAATGCTTCTTAATCTACCTCAACCCTCCCTTAGCTTTGGGAATCAACCCAAATGTGATGACTGCAATAGTGAAACATGAAGAACATAGTACAGTTGTGTACAGTTACCATGAATGTAGATGTTAGAGTGTATTCACTGTTGCAGTCCTGGTTACTCTCCCTCCACCCCCTGATTGTCTTTGCTTTCAGCTATCCTTTTTGGTTTGGCATATGTTGCACTATGTGTATTTGCTTTTTGCTGGGGGTGTTTCACACCATATAATTGCTTACTATTTTGGGGGCAGCTGACATCTGGGGCAAGAAAAACTGATTTAATGGCGTTGTCTGCATGTGTTATATGACGTCATGGAAGAAGCGACAGCATCCGATGCAGAAATCCCAAAACCCTGGTATTCAGGCCGGCTGAGGGCTACCTGCAGGTAGATAACCCAAATATGATGACTGCAACAGTGAATACACTCAAACATCTACATTTATGGTAAGTGTACACAACTGTACTTTTCTTGTTATACCTTGTGTTCCGAGTGTTCATCTGCTGAATCTGAAGGGGTTGTCATGCAGAGGAGGTTTTGTATCACACTTTTTTTAATTACTTCCCCTCAGGTGTCCGTCTGCTTCTTTGAAAGTAAGCTCCAGTGTCATTTTCCTTCACTGTAGAGTTTGAGTGGAAGTGCACTCTGGACGTGTGTTCCCAGCATTTCCTCAGAGAGAGAGAGAGAGAGACAGAACCTCTTAATCTCACACCCCAAAGTACTTAAACACTACTTTAGTTGGCGACTGTTTGGTCATAGCTGGGGCTTTCTCTGTGGTGTGACTTTGAGCTGGCTCCGTGTATGCAATACTTTGCATTTGTCTGCACTGAGCCTCTTTTGCCTTCTTTCTGACTACTTTGTTAGCCTTTTCAAAGCCCTGCATAGACTTATTTCCTCCATCATCTGCTGCTACACCTCTCCTTGTGTCATCTGGGAAGAGACTGATTTTTTTGTTTGAATAGTCTGCAACAGACACCTGGAAGAGTACTAGATGGAGGACTGACCTTTTCATGATGTCCACCTCGTTACATAAAAATCTTAACTGAATTATTCATCATTGTTAATTTATAATATGAATGTACATACATTAATAATGAAAAGATTATAATATTCATATACATGGGTTATACATAGTTCCATCATAACATTATTCTTTTAATCTGATGTGTTCAGTCTTCATTCACTCACGACATTTAGGATTCCGGTTCCGTCCTTAGAACTGGCTCAGCCATTGCACCAAGCTCGCGCTATCTAGAAACTCTAGAGCTAAGGTTACCCATAGTGCCTCTCTTCCCTTCAGAGCCCGTTTGCCACGTAGAGTTTCAAGACACATCACGCCAAGCTCTCAAGCTAAGTGTTTTATGTTTCTTACATTTCTCAATATTTTTTCTCCTTTGTAGCTCCATTCTTGGTCTCTTTAATTTATATTACTGAAGTAGCGTGTGTGTGTGTGTGTGTTTGTGTGTGTGTGGTTTTGTCTGTCTTTTTTAGTATTTTCTTCCTCACCATAGTTGGTATAGGCCCCTCCCTTCCCTCTTACTACTGGTAACTCTCAAATACCATTGTTGGTATTCTTTACCCTTTTCTTTACCCTTCTGGGTATTTCTTGTGCTACCATTGTTGGTGCGCTTAAAAAAAAAAAAAAATCTTTTACTTCCTCTGTTTTTTTCCCCCGTTATTGTGCATGGTGTGTGTGATTGCATGAACGGCTGTTTACTTTTGTGATTTATTTGGTAATGGCTGAGAAAAAAGTTACCACAGGATTTAACCAATGTGACATGTGGCAGGAAGATGCCCAACTCTGATGGGCATCTTTCCTGCGTATACTGTTTAGGAGTGCTGCACTTACAAATCCAGCTCCTGTGCGAGTTCTGTAAGGGATTTAGTTCCCAGACCCTGGCCGAGTGTAAAACAAATTGATCTTAAAGGGGTTTTTACTCCTTTTCGAGGCTTTGTCTGAGGCGGAGGTGTCAAAACCGCCTAAAAAAGAAGCTAAGAAGATGAGCCAATCAGTTCCAGCATCTTTTCAGTGTCTTGAACCAAAATAGTCTAAAGGCCAGGTTTCCACGGAACCCGAAGCCTAAACATTTGAAATTGGCACTGATAACTGTCTTGGCACTGGAGTCCACAACCCCTTCCACGGTGCAGTCTGTTTCCACAGAACTGACTAAAGTTGCCACGGTACCTCAGACCCTGTCTGCACCAATAATAGATTCCTCTACAAAACTAGTCACATCCACCCCAACTCAAGTTTTTGGTACTTTGTCGAAGGTCGAACCCCCCTACCCAGGACTCTGTATTCCCTGTCCATTGACCCCTTTGTTGGTCAGCAGCTTAGTCCCTTTATTGATCATCCAGAATCTCCCTCTGGGATGTCTATTTGTTCCACCAGGAGCTTGATGTAGTTAGACTGGTAGATCTGCTCTTGGCTGCCAGAGGGTATTCCAACCTCATCTAGAACCTCCCTCCCACCCAGAGCCAAGGTTTTTTCTCCACAGACTCCAACTTATCTTCCTCCTTTGACCTCCCCACAGGATTTGGAGCTCTCTATGCTGACACCTCTCCCGGTGCCAACTTCTTCCGTACCGATGGTGGATGTCACCTTGGTGCTGGAACCCACTCTGTGGACCTCGGCTCAGTCTGAAATCGTAGTATGGCACCAATTTCTTTTTCCACAGCGCCGTCTATGGTTACGGTTGCTTTGACAGTTTCGAGCCCCCTTCATGGCTCCTTCTCTGGGGGCAGACTCTGAGTAGAGTGTGACCCCGGTTCCGAGGCTGTCTCACAATTCTGAGCTCCTGTCCCTCTTCAGGCATGCCTGCCTTTCATATTATGGAGAGACCGCTACCTCAGCAGGCTCACAGTTGGCACCCTCGACGTCGGAATGTCATATCTGTGTGTCCTCTGGTTCGCAGGTTTCAGAGTCTGCTACATTGGGGCAGTTAGCACGGGAGCAGCAAGACACCCTACTACAGGGTACCCTCTCTTCTGAGTCCTTTTCAGACCTCCCCCCATGATGAGCCACCCCGTAAGAGATTGTGCAAGAGAAAGCACGTTGATTCTCTGGAAGAATCTTTCACCAAGGATGCAGATGACAATGAAGGGGAAGGGTCCCCTCGGTTGGCCCCTGAAGATGTCTCCTCTGGAGACTTCCTAGAAATCTTAAATCGGAAGGGTGACTGGAAGCGCACCAACCCTTCCTCTGAGGAATCTGTCTTCTTGCAGGCATTCTATAACCAATTTACTAATTCCTGGGTGACCCCTCCTGCAGATGAGTTAGTCAAGCTCATCGTGCAGTCTGCTTGGAAGGCCCCTGACACTGTGCAGCCAATCCCCCAAAGACCTGACAAAATAGCCCCCCCTCCCCAAGGATCAACCCCACTGATGCAAGGATTTAGTGGTAGATGCTGTGGTGGTGGCGGTGGCCACAAAGAAGGAACTCGTAGAGGAGAATCCGACTGTCCATTTTTCAAACCAAGAGTCTTAGACGTTGGACAGATCAGGGAAGCAGTTTTATGCTTCATCAGCCTTTGCCATATGGTCGTTGAATTATTTGGCACATTTTACCTGTCTTCAAAGGAACCTGAGCACTGAACTCTCAGGAACCCTAGCAGGGGCAGTGTCTGACTAGGTTCGTGACAAGGTTGCCTCTCAGCTTGCGATCCTAGAATGCATCTCCAACTTCTCCATGCGGTTTATTGCATATACTACCTAAGGGGCTGCCAGATCAGCGAGTGAAGGCTTTGTCATGTGAAGTCATGCTTGGATGCGCTTGTGTGACTTTGCGGACCCCTTCAAGTCTTTCTTCGCCAACACTCCCGTTGATGCTTCCTTGTTGTTTGGCCCAAAAGTTAGACACATTAGCCAGGTGTGAAAAGAACGGAAAAGACCCTTTCTGCTGTGGGCGTATGTTTTTCCACTCCTTAGCGACTCTCTTCCAAGAATCGGAATGGGAAGATGTGGTTCAGGAAGTCCCATGGGCCTTTTTGGGATACACGTGGCAAGTTTTCTCCCTGGGGCAGTGGAAAGAACTCATCAGGAAGATGCCCTCCCATGGCAGAGGGGGTCCACATAAACAGGGTTCCAGAGATTCTTTCTCAGGGCAACCCTATCAGCCCTGCTGTGGAGTGACCCAATTGCTTACCTCTGGAGGCAGTCTGGGGAAGATTCTCTCTGCACCACTTAGCCTGTTCTCAGTAGGATCAGATTCTTGGGTGCAGAAGATGATTACCAGAGGTTATCATATCCCCTTCTATCTTTATCCAAGGCCACAAAGGCGAATCCCCAGTGCTCCACCCAGTCAGAAGGATGCAGCAGCTCAAGAAATTCACAAGCCAAACAGTCCCACCAGACCAAATAGGATCCGGAGTTTTCTCAAGATTCTTTAGTTCCAAAAAAGACAGGGGACTGGAGGCCAATTCTAGACCTCAGTATATTGAACAAGTTTGTCTGACAGACAAAATTCCGGATGGTCATGGTTCAGTCTGTCCTTCCATTTCTGGAGAAAGACTGTTGGATGTGCTCCATAGATCTTCAGGATGTGTACTACCACATAAAAATGGACAAGCGCTCCAGAAGGTGCCTCCACTTACGGCTGGGAGCCAATCATTACCAGTTTTGCGCACTGCCCTTTGGTCTCACCACAGACCCAGGGTGTTCATCAAATGCATGCCAATGGTAGCAGCTCCTCTGAGGCTGCAAGGATTCCGGGTCTTTCCATATTTAGTCTATTGTCTCCTTCTCTCTCCCACCAGACATCTACTGCCTCACACCTTATATTACATTCTAGTGCTGGCAGACTTTTCAGGCATCTCGATAAACAAAGAAAAGTCAAAAGTGGCACCCACTTAAAGCATAGAATTCATCAGACCAACATTCAACACAATATCCTGTGTGGTTGCTCTTCACGGACTTCAGAGGTTTAAAAAAAAAAATATATATATATATATATATATATATATATATATATATATATATATATATATATACATATATATATATATAGAAAGGTGTGGTTATTTGCATTAATGGTATTCTGATGAAGTTTCTAATTTGAGACGAAAGTGCTCAATCAGTGAATCGTATGTGGATTTAACTGACTTCTATCTGACTTTTTTAGTAGTTTGTTGTTGGAGTGTGTTAGTTTGGTGCAGTGGATAATATGGAGTCGGCGGATTCACAGAGTTTATTGGACTTGGCCAGAACCTGTGCTCTATTGAACACCACAGTCACAAACCTCACCAGTATTGTTGAAGTACTGTGCCAGCAGACCAGTGACAAAGCTTTGGGAGATCAAGCTAGCTCTAATGGGACTGGTATTAGCGTTTTTGACGACAGTAACAGCTTTAGTGGGGATACTCCATCTCAGAGAGAATGCCCACACAACAACGATGAATCAGAGGGCACAAATTTGCATAGTACTACTTATGGAGGAACTGAGAGGGGCAGCACTTCTTACAACATCCGCATTACTCTAATGCAATGGCTTGAAGACGAGATGGAATAGCTAATGAAGGAGGAGTTCACCGTAATACTGGGACAATGGTTGAACAACTTAACATTTTGCAAGATCTTTCCCTGAGGTACCGAAAACTACAAATTGAAAACCGCTACCTAGGGGAATGTATCCAGACAAAGCGAGTACGAGGGCCTCCGGATGTGGAAATTCCCCTCAGGACTAGTAAGAGATTCTCTCTTACACAAAGAACTATTAGACGTTTTTAATAAACAGGGCTGTGAGTTATTAAACTGTTTAACCAAGGACAACAGTAGAAAAATGGCCGAGTTAGTGGAACAGATTAAAATTGTGGATAATAATATACATAAAGATTTATTGTTTGAGTCCAGTAAAATTGGCTATTTTAAAATTTTCAACACAATTGATTACATTGTGAATGACATTAAGGATAGAAAGAATCATAAATTGGCAAGAGATGAAAGGGATTACAAACAAGGGAAAGCCTATCCTTTACCCCCTTTAGGACAGGCAAGAACTGAGAGAGATGTAATAGGTACTAGTCAGGGGACATTTAGCCCCCAGCAAGATGAACTGAATGAAGGTGATTATACACCAGACCCTTCAGAGTACCCTCCTCTGAGGAGGTCCAAGAGACTAAGGAACCAGAGAGGGGGAGAAGGGTATTACCAGTACAATCAGAACCAGTACAGTAGCAAGAGGGCATGGGGGGGGGGGTTCGAGAGAGAATTACACTCACAACAGGAACAGATGATGTGGCACCTTACAAGATCATTTGCAATAGAAATTGCAACTTTAAAATATATAATTATAGTAGTACAGATATATGTGAGTCAGTGGCAGATGTATTTGAGGGAGGCCTGTCTTTTGTTCCTAATAAAAATACCACAGTAGATGAAGCCCTTATTGACTTCGTTATACACCAAAATTAACTTGGATTTTTATTTTAAGGGAACTAAATTGGTAACAGAACCAAGAAATATGTGTAAAAAAACAAGTGTATTCAATCCCCCACTACATCCCGCTGTCCAAATTTTCGGAAAAGTGTGTGAGAAAGACATTAGGAACATGGTGAATGTTGCAAGAAATGTTAGAGGGTAAATGTATAACATCACAAAGGAAGAAATTAATGTATTAAAAGACATCTGTGGTAATGCTGACATTAGGGTAATAGAACTCAGTATGGGAGGGGGCCTAGTTATCATGAATCGAAATAGTTATGTTAAGATTTTAAATATATTATGTACAGATACTTATGATGAAATAAATGTCAATGAGAAAAACATTGCTTATAGGAAAGTTGACCTTACTTTGGAAGAATTAGTATTACAGTAGAGGAACATTCAATCTAATGTTGTAAATCTTTATTAATTCCTTACTGATAGGACTTCGGCTCCATTCCTCGGAACCGACACGGCCGTTTCCAAGCTCACGCCAGCCAAATATTCTCAGCTAAGACCTACCCATGATGCCCTCTCATAGTCTCTCCAGATCTCGTTTGCCACGTTCCTCATCAGACGTGCCTAGCCTCTCTCTCTCAAAGCTAAGTGGAAAGTTTGTGTTTTTTTGTGTAGTTTTCTCTCAAGACTTTGTCCTTTTCAGTCA
The DNA here is from genome assembly GCF_019279795.1 of Protopterus annectens. Classification (NCBI taxonomy): domain Eukaryota; kingdom Metazoa; phylum Chordata; order Ceratodontiformes; family Protopteridae; genus Protopterus; species Protopterus annectens. Next base: position 274,104,247 of record NC_056734.1, read on the forward strand.
GTTCACCTTTTTCTTCTGTCGCCTGTAACCTGCTTCTAATTCCTATCCTCTACCTTGGTAGTTAACCGTTTACCATCGTTGGTACTGTCCCTCTCTCCTGCATTTGGTTGGCCCTCCTTTTACCATCGTTGGTATTCACTCCTTTCCCTTCTCAAAACAAAAAAAAAAAAAAAAAACTCCCTTTTTTCTCCCTTGTTGTTTCTTTCTGGGTAGCTCTTTGTTGGCAGTACTATGTCAAACAAAGTTAAGTTGGGGTTTAAACAGTGGGACAAGTTTGGGTGAAAGATGCCCAACTCGGACGGTTACGCTCGCTGAGTTTACTGTTTGGGCGTGGACCATATAAATGCTTCTTGTGACCTCTGCTCCAGTTTTAGCAATCGCACTCTAGCATAGCACAAAAACAAGTTAATTTTGAAAGGATTAGCCAAAATGCCTTTTTCGGAGGCTCTCTCTGGGTCGGAGGTCTCACCAACTCCTTAAACCAAGAAACACAAGAAAAAACGGAGCCACTCTGTTCCTACATCCCCAAAAGTTATGGAACCGAGTGGCACTGAGCTTCTCTGGCGCCCTTGGCGCAGACCTCTTCAGCATCAGGTCCTGTGTCTTCCCCCTCGGTGCCGTCCCTGATGTTGACTCCTATTTCAGTTCCAGCTTCGGCACCGTCCTTGGTTCCGGCACCCGCTTTGATGACCATATCTACTTTGGCACCATCCCTGGCCACAGTGCCGGTAGCTTATTTGGCTCCACAGACTTTTGACCTCGGTTCCTACGGTTGAACTTTTTCCAAGAACCAGATACTCTTCAACTTACAACCCTTTTTCGGGGCACCAGTTTAGCCCCTTTCTTGAAAGACCTGACTCTCCTTAAGCAGCCTCCTATAGATCCACCAGGAGCCTTTCTGAACAAGATGTAGTGCAGGTTGTGGACCAATCTTCTGGTAGGTAGGGGATTGCCCACCCCGGCTAGACCTTCTGTCCCCTTTGGCTCGGAAACTTTCACAGCATACTCGCCTGTTTATCCTCCTCCGGCCTCTACCCAGGCCTTGGAGATCTCTGTACCGATGACCACCCCAGTGCATACTGTCTCTGCTCCGGCTGTGGAGTCTCCCCTGTCGGCACCGACCTCCCTTGCTGCATCTGCTTCATTGGAGCTGGTACACTCTCGGAGCAGTGTTTGGACTGTCGGCACCTTGGTACCTAGCCTGGCACCTATTTTTCACTGTCACTGTCTATGTCCATGGCTCCGACAGCTTCCAGTCCTCTCGGAGCTCCTCAGGGCCGTGGTTCCGAGATTGTCCTTCTCGTTTCCGGGCTCCCACCCCTCCTCAGACGGGCCTGCTTTCCAGGTGATGGAGAGTGTCCTTGCCTCCACAGGCTTGCAGTCAGCACTAATGGCATCGACACCAGCCCCCCCCCCCCCCTCTAGCATGCAGCTGTCCCAACCTCCTACTTTGGGATCCCGGGCACCGGAGCCACAAGACCTCCCTTTGAAGGGAACCCCTTCTCCGGAGTCCTCTTCAGATCCCACTGGGGAGCCACCCTGGAAGAAACAGTGCAAGAGGAAGCACATCGATTCCCCTGAGGAATCTATCACTGAGGACACCTGTTGCGAAGAGGGAGAAGGGTCCCCACGGTCTCCCCCTGATGACGTCTCATTTGGAGACATTCTCAAAATCCTCAAACAGCAGGGAGACTGGAAGTTATCTAACTCCTCTTCTGAGGAATCCGTGTTCTTGCAGGCCTTCCGTGCCCAGCCACCTACTTCCTGGGTGACCCCACCTGTGGATGAGCTTATAAAGCTGATCGTGCAGCGTGCCTGGAAGGCCCGGACAACATATAACCTGTCCCCCGTAGGCCGGACAAAATTTTATCCAACCCAAAGACCAGCCTACCTGGTCCAAGCAGTTGACGGGTGATTCCATGGTCATGGCTGCGGCCACCAAGAGGGAACTGGCAGAATACAGTTCCACTGTCCGCCCTCCGAACAGGGAGTCTCGGGCCATGGGCAGACTAGGGAAGCGGACCTATTCTTCAGCGACCTTTGCCATTCGGTCACTGAACTATCTGGCACACTTCACTCGCCTCCAAAGAGACCTAAATTCAGAAATGTCCTCCTCTTTGTGGGGGTACTGCCTGATGAGGTGTGTGACACTGTCACCTCGCAGCTAGCTACCCTTGAATCTGTCTCGAATTCCTCGCAGTTGATATCTCACACCACCGAGGGGGCAGCTCAAGCTTCCGCATCAGGTATTGTTATGAGATGTCATGCCTGGATGCGTTTGTGTGATTTCGCAGACCTTTTTAAATCTTCCTTCGTCAACGCGCCTATCGACGAATCTGCACTTTTTGGTCCCAAAGTATGAGACACACTAGCACGAAGTGAGAAAGGCAGAAAGACCTCATCTGCTGTGGGCATATGTTTTTCCACCCCCCCCCCCTCCCCCAGAGGTCCTACTCCGGGAACCAGAGAGGAGGGAAATTGTGGTTTAAGAAATCCCAGGGATCTTTTTGTAACACTCGTGGTGATCAGTTACTCTGGGGCAGAGGGGGCAACTCATCTGGAAGATGCCCCTTTCGGGGTAGAGGGGGTCCGCGTAACCAGGGCACTAGAGATTCCTTCTCCGGCCAACCCTATTAGCGTGCCTGAGCAGTGGCCTGATTGCTTTCCTCTGGAAGCAGTCGGGGGTTGTTTTTCTCTGCACCTAGCAGCCTGGCAACTTACTACTACTGATGTTTGATTGCAGAGAATAATGTCCAGAGGCTACCAGATACCATTCGACTTAATTCCCAGACCCGTCAAACGAATCCCCGATGTGCCACCCAATCAGAGGAAGGTAGCAGCCTTAGAAATAGAAACATTGCTAAGAAAGAGTCATCCAACCAGTCTCACCAGACCAGAGACGATCCAGGTTTTACTTGAGGTTCTTTTTAGTGCCAAAAAGATAGGGACTGGAGACCAATCCTGGATCTCAGCCTATTGAATAAATTTATCAAACCTCAAAACTTCTGGATGGTCACAGTACAGCAGTCTATTCTCCCCTTTCTAGGAAAGGACAACTGGATGTGCTCTGCAGATCTCCAGGACGCGTGTTACCACATAAAGATGGATCAGCACTCCTGGAGATTTCTCTGCTTCCAGCTGGGAGCCGATCATTACCAGTTCAGGGCACTGCCATTCAGTCTCTCGACAGCCCCCAACCCCCCCCCCCCCCCCCGAGTGTTCACCAAATGTATGGCAGTCATAGTAGCTTATCTTCGACTGCAAAGATTCCAGGTGTTTCCATATCTAGACGATTGGCTCCTTACTGCATCGACCAGGAATCTTCTAACCCGCAGCCTCTCTTACACTCAAGGCCTCGCTCTCTGTTTGGAGATTACGATCAACAAGGACAATCTCAAATGATCCCAACAAAAACACTGGAATTCATTGGAGCGGTCTTCGAAACAACATCCTGTCAGCTTTGCTCCCTCCTCACAGGCTTTCAAATGTAAGACTCCAGATCCATGCCCTTCCACAAACCTTTGTACCAGTACGCTTTGTACTGCAACTCTTAGGCTCCATGGCAGCCGCCATTACTTTAGTACCACTGGCGAGGTTGCACATGAGAATATTACATTGGCTCCTTTCTTCACAATGGTCGATCTTAACCCACCCACTCGACCACGTGATACGCCTTACAAACCTTTGCAAGAAAAAAATGCTATGGCGGATGAAGTCAGAATCGAATCTTTGGTGTCAACCATTCTGTCTCCCCCAGCCCAGGGCCATGGTGACCACAGACGCTTCCTTGTTAGGGTGGGTGGGGGGCATTTCCAGGGAAAGACTGTCCAAGGCACCTGGTCCCCCATGAAGGCCAATTTGCACATAAGTATCCTGGAACGGAGAGCAGTTCTCTTAGCGTTGCAAGCATTCCATACATCCCTCCCCTCTGGGACCATTGCAATTCAGTTGGACAACATGTCAGTCGTCTGGTATATCAACAAACAAGGCGAAACCAGATCTTACCCCCTGTGTCGGGAAGCCATGAGGATTTGGCACTGGGCTATAGCTTCCAACTGCTTTCTTATAGCAACACACATTCCCAGGAGTTCCAAACTTATTGCGGACAACCTGAGCAGGAGCATTCTGATGCCTCACGAGTGGTCCCTCAATCCTGTAATAGCGGATTGGATCGTCCGTCGCTGGGGCAGGCCTTGCTGCGATCTGTTTGCTTCTCCCTGTAAACAGCAAATGCAGAAGCTACTATGTTCATTGTGTTACCCTGCTGCAGTCATCACACTTGGGTTATCTTGTCGTCAGGTGGTCCCGCAGTCGGCCTGAATTCCAAAGTCTTGGTCCAGCATCGGTTGCTGTCGCTTCTTCCCTGACGTCAGTGCGCCAGGGGTATATATAATGCATCCGACGCCATTTTCTTCAGTCTTTCTTGCCGCGCGGTGCCCGAAGCAGAAGCAGTTCGCAAGTGCCGGTCGGCCGACTCCTGAGATTTTCGAAGTCGAATTTCAGATCCGAAGTCTTCAATAAAGCTAAGTACCCCGTTGGGGAAACTTTTCTTGCCTCAGACCGATGTCAGAAAAAGTTAACAATTGTATTTCTTGTGGGAAGCAAATACCTCATAAGGATTTTCATTCTTACTGTATACCTTGCCTAGGCCCAGACCACAACGTCACTGGTTGTCATTTTTGTGCTAGGTTCAATAAGCGTACTATAAAAAGACGCTTTGATTTCGCACGACACTACTTCGGTAGAAAATTTAACTACACAATGCCGTCGGAGCAACCGACTAACAGCATGCACAAAAAACGCAAGGATAAGGACAGGCAGCCTAGACCCAAGCCAGACTCCGAGGCCTCGGCTGGGCCGGTCTCCGGTTCACCGGTTTTCAGTGAGGCTCCTACGCAGCCCCTGGCTACCACAGATTTGGAACCCGAGACCGCTTCGTAGCCTTTGGCGAAGAGTGCTAGGCCAACGCAGCCATTTTGTTTAGCCCCTACCGACGACACTGCAGAAAGAGATGTCGGCACTACAGAAACACCTTCAGTTTCTGAAGGCATCTTCAGATCGATGACGCTCACCATAAAAATGTATCCTAAGCTTAAGACTCCTATTAAACCAAAAAAGACTGCACTTCAGTCTCCAGTTCAAGGCCCCATGCCTAAGAAACAGATGCTTAAAATGGCGGAAGATTTGGTCTCTTTAATCAGGGGTTCCCAACCCCCAACCGACAAAAGGCCTAGAAAAGAGGAAGATTATGCCTCCTCTGATCAAGTGTCTATTTCCTCAGGCTCCTCTGAGGACCAAGATTACTCTTTTCCCCCTTATGAAGATTCTGATACTGAGGATTCCATTCCCTCAGCTTCTCCCCCTGAAGACTACTCCTTTGGGGAAACTTTACACACTATGAGGGAACATTTTCACTGGGAAGGTCAGGACTACTCTGACTCAAAGAAAAGGCTCAGAGAGTTTCTTTTACTCCCCCAGCACAGACCTCTTGCCAGCCCCCAGTTTTAGACATTGTGGATGATGTTTACTTAGAATCTAGTTTGAATCCAGATTCTCTGCCTCCTGCTCCAGCCAAACCAGACAGATACTATAGAGTGCCTGACTCCCACAAATTCCTTTATAAAAGCCCTGTTGCTGATCCAGAGACTATCTCCCAGGGTCCCAAAGGGGCTAAGGCTTCTATGGCAAAAAATCCTGTACCCTCTGAAAGGGACTCCAGAGCACTAAGACAGGTGGGGGAAAAAGCTTTACACCTCAGCCACTCAAGCTATGAGAGCACTAAATTGTTAATTTCACATGCTAAAATATCAGCAATTTCTAATGTCTCAGTTAAGACAAAAAATGAGCCCACTCCCTCAACAGCCTGAATTGAAAGAAATGCAGGATCTGTTGCATGCAACTGAACAGGTGGGCAAACATACTTTACAATGTGAGTTTGATTTTTTAGAGGCTTCCTGCAGAGCAGCTGTCACTAGGTCTGTTATACGTAGGCATGCTTGGTTAAAGGAGCAAACTCTGCCTGATCATGTTAAAGCAAAGCTTCTCGATGCTCCCTTACAGCAGGATGTCCTGTTTGGAGTTAAAGCAGAAGAAGTCTTAAAGAAAATGGAGAATAAGGCAAAATCTATGCAGACAGTCAAAGATTTTCTACAGGTACAGCCCCCTCGCTTCAGCAGAAATTGGCCAACAAAAAATTGGTCCTTTCCAGCTACTGACAGACCACAGAGGGGTAAATACAGACGTCCAAGAGGCAGAGGGCAACCACAAGCCCAATACAAACCTCGACAATGGGGCACTGCAACACAGAAGGGAAGAGAAGACAGGCCCCAAACTACTAGAAGGCAAACTTAATGACTTGCACCTCATATGGCCAAGCAACACTCTCTTGGCAGCTCCCTTGGGAGGAAAACTCGCTCTTTTTTCAGACAACTGGCACATTGTCACAAAGGACAAATGGGTCCTAGACATAATTTCACGAGGATACAGATTACATTTCCACACCTTGCCAATGAAAAGAGGAATGCCAAACCTGCCACAAAATCAATGGGCAGAGGCACAAAAACAAATTACAGCTCTCATGGACATGAGAGCCATTCAACTGGTACCTACACGGGAGCAAGGCCAAGGATTTTACTTGAGACTCTTTCTAGTCCCCAGAAAGGACAATGCCTGGAGACCAATTCTGGACCTTTCAATTCTAAACACCTTCTTACAAGTACCCAAATTCAAGATGCTAACACTACAGCAGCTTCTTCCCATGTTGGGCAAGGAAGCATGGCTAGTAATGTTGGACCTCAAGGAGGCATACCTGCATGTCCCTATCAGACAAAGTTGCAGAAGATACCTCCGTTTTATTGCAGGTTCAACCCATTACCAATTCTCTGCACTGCCCTGTGGCTTATCCACTGCGCCCAGGGTATTCACAAAATGCCTGGCACCAGTAATTGCATACTGCAGACAAAGAGGAATTCAAATATACCCATACCTGGACGACTGCCTCATCCAAGCAGAAAGCAAGGACATCCTCTTACAACATCTGGCTTTTGTAAAACATCTTCTACGTTGCCTGGGGTACACAGTAAACGAAAATAAATCAAAACTAGTACCCTCTCAAAATATGACATTCCTGGGTGCCAGCTTGAATACAATGGCCCAGAAGGCTTATCTGACGCCAGACAAACAACTACAACTGACTCAATATTTCAAAACAATGGCAACAAAGACCCAACTCCCTGCAAGAAAAATTCTGCAGGCCTTGGGCTTCATGGCATCTTGCATACTGCTACCATTTGCAAAGCTGCATATGAGGAAATTACAGTGGTACCTAAAAAGCGTATGGTCTCAACACAGCCACAGCTTGGACACAATGATATCTCTCATTCCCTGCCTACAACAAGAGTTTCTGTGGTGGTCACAGGGATGTCACCTCAACAAGGGTCAGCCTTTCACCTTGCCCCCAGCCAGGCAAGCTATGACAACAGATTAATCGGACTACGCCTGGGGGGCACACATGGCAGGACAGTGCGTTCAAGGCATATGGACTGCAGATCAAAAGAATCTGCGCATCAATCAAAAAGAGATGTTAGCTGTACAGAATGCTCTGACAGCCTTCAAGAACCTTTTACTTCCAGGACAACTTACAATAAGGACGGACAACACCACAGTAAATGTGGTACATAAACAAACAAGGGGGTACACACTCCTACCCTCTATGCAGGCAAGCAATGACCTTGTGGAACACAGCACTGGCTTACCAAGTTCAGTTACAAGCTCAATTCCTGCCAGGAGAAAAGAACACATTGGCAGACGACCTTAGCAGAAACATCATGGATCCCCATGAGTGGAAACTGGATCCACAAGTATTTGCAATGATAACTCAAAAATGGCGCCTCCCAGACATAGACATGTTTGCCAGCCCCCAAAACTATCAGCTAACAAAATTTTGTACAAGGACACTTCACCATCAAGCTTGGAAAGTGGACGCACTCTCATTCAGTTGCAAAAACCTGACAGTATATGCCTTCCCTCCATTGCCTCTTCTCACAAAGGTGCTTCTGAAAGTCAGAAAGGAGAGGCCACGACTGATACTCATAGCCCCAGACTGGCCACGCCAGCACTGGTACTATTAAGGAATATGGCCCAGGGCCCACCTTGGATTTTACCACAAATTGCCCATTTGCTCACACAGCAAAACAATCAGATTCTACACAGCCAGCTCAAAACCTTAAATTTGGCTGCATGGCAAATCACCTAAGCATCCAGCCAGCTCCTCTTCCTCAAGCAGTTATGGATGTTATTCTGGAAGCCAGGAGGCCCAGCACCAGGAAGGCCTACTCGGACAAATGGAAAAGGTTTTGCGCCTGGAACCAAGCTAAAGGCCAAAATACACTTCAGCCTCACATGCCTCAGATTCTACAGTATTTAACTGAGATGTTGCACAAAGGACTTTCTTTTTCTTCCATTAAAATCCACGCATCAGCTATTTCAGCCCACTACAACACGGATCCACCCTTATTTTCACATCCACTTCTAAGGCAGTTCCTCAGAGGGGCAAAAAAACATTAGGCCCCCCAGGAGAGCACCTACATCAACATGGAACCTCAATTTTGTACTGGAAAAACTTACGCTATCTCCCTTTGAACCAGCTTTCTCTGCTGATCTGAAGTTTATATCATGGAAGACTGCCCTGCTGCTAGCGATAACTTCAGCCAGAAGAGTCTCAGAGCTGCAGGCACTAATGGCAGTGGAACCTTTCCTCATTTTCCATCAAGACAGAGTTTCTCTATAAACTAATCCTTCCTTCATGCCTAAGGTGGTATCCAGTGTGGCTTTAAATCAAACCATCTACTTACCCACCTTCTTTCCAAATCCACAGAGCAAAGGAGAAAGACTCCTGCATTCCTTGGACATTCACAGGCAACTTCGTTACTACTTGGATAAAACTAAGGTTTTCAGAAAATCTGACCAGCTCTTTGTATCCTATGCTACAGCTTCGCAAGGGAAAGCTATATCAAAACAAACCATTTCCAAATGGACAGGACATTGCATTCGTTTTTGCTATACCCATCATGGAAAACCAGTTCCTGTTACCATAAGGCCCCACTCTGCCAGGCCAACAGCTACATCTACAGCCTTCCTCAGGGGGGTTCCCACCAAGGAGATTTTGGAAGCTGCAACTTGGAGTTCAGTACACACCTTCACCAAACACTATCACTTAACACTTTACTCTAAGACTAGAGCTGGCTTCGCCACTGCAGTTCTGCAGGGCCTTCTAGCCTCCTCTAATCCTCTTTGACTCCTCCACCCATCCTTAGCTTTGGAATTCTACCCAAGTGTGATGACTGCAGCAGGGTAACACGATGAACATAGTACAGTTTTGTACCTACCATAAATGTAGATGTTAGAGTGTACACCCTGCTGCAGTCCAGGTTACCCTCCCTCCATCCCCTTTGATCTAACTGGCTAAATCTTTACAATACCTTCCTGATGTATTTGCTTATAGCTGAAGGGATTTCGTGTTTGTGCTAAATTTTCTTAAATTGGTACTAATTACTGACCACCTTTTTGGGGGCACCTGACATCTGGGGCAAGAAAAACTGGAGAAAATGGCGTCGGATGCATTATATATACCCCTGGCGCACTGACGTCAGGGAAGAAGCGACAGCAATTGACGCCGGACCAAGACTTTGGAATTCAGGCTGACTGCGGGACCGCCTGACGACAAGATAACCCAAGTGTGATGACTGCAGCAGGGTGTACACTCGAACATCTACATTTATGGTAGGTACAAAACTCTAATTTGCCCTGATCCCCCCTCGGGAGGAATCACCGAGGGACGCTCTAACTCACGATTGGCCCCCGGGTCTACTGTATGCCTTTCCCCCTCATACCAAAATTTCTCCAGAAAGCTCAGAGGTTGGGAAGCAAGGTGATCCTCATTGCCTCTAATTGGCGCCGTCAAGTCTGATTCATTTCCTTTGGCCTCATCTGATTCAAAGCCTGTGGATCCTGGATCAGTCTCAGAGTCTGCTGTCTCATCCTCGGGGATTGATTCACCCCAGTCTCCACAGCCTCAAGGCTCACAGCTTGGTTCCTCCACTTCCAATGATTACCAGGTCAGATCTTCCTTGAAGGCTTGTATCTGAGACGTCAGAAGCAAGTGCAATAAAAGAATTTGTGGTCACTGGTTTGTTATATATTCATTTTTTTATTTTTTTTTATTTTTTTTTTTTTTTTTTTTTTTTTTTTTTGTAATGGTTTATTTGTTAATGATTGCCAGACTGCCTGATATCTCATCTCCCGTTCGTGAGATTCTTCTGGCTTCATACAAACCTTCCACCAGAAAAATTTATTCTAGTAAATGGACTAGGTTCTCTACTTGGGCCAAAGATCCGAACATAGAAGCTTTCTCAATGCCTATTCAAAAGATCCTTCAATACTTCTACTCTTCTACATGCAGGAGCCTCAGCATCGACAATCACTGTGGATTTAGCAGCTATCGCAAATTTTCACAATGGATTTGATAATTCTTCTGTTATGTCACACCATCTGTGCAAAACCTTTTTGAAAGGAGTATTACACGTTAAACCTCCTGTCTAGCCCCCCATAGAACCCTGGGACTTGACTTTGGTACTTCAGTCATTAACAAGCCCTCCTTTCGAGCCTTCTGATTCATGTGATATAAATTTTTTGTCATGTAAGACTACTTCTAGTAGCGCTTGCCTCATCGAAAAGAGTATCTGAGTTGCAGGCCTTGAGTATCGAGACCTTACTTGACCTTCCACAGGATGGAGTGTCCCTTCGTACTGTCCCTTCCTTCTTGCCCAAGGTCATTTCTGGATTTTCTGTTAATCTGTTGACCTGCCGGTTTTCTTCCCTCAAAATTCAAACAGAGGGGAGTATCTTTTGCACACCCTTGATGTTCATAGGCAGCTTCATTTTTATTTGGACAGGACTAAATTTTTCAGGAAAATGGATCAATTGTTTGTGGCCTTTGTGAGACCCAGGTTGGGTAAACCTGTCTCCAAAGTGACTCTATCCTCCTGGCTTAGAAACGTCATTACTTTTATCTACCATCAGAATAAACTTTCCTTACCTTCTGGAATAAAGGCTCATTCTACTAGGTCAATGGCTACTTCTTTGGCTTTTCATTCCAGAGCCTCTATGGATGATATTTGCACAGCAGCCACTTGGGCAAGACCCCATACCTTTATCACTCATTTCAAATTGGATTTGGTCTCCAGGGGACGAGCATCTTTTGGTTCTGTGGTGCTCAGGAATATCCTTCGTTAGAGCCACCCAAGACTCTGTCCTATAAGTAAGGAATGAATAAAGATTTACAACATCAGATGAAGTTAGGTCTTACCATAACGTTCCATCTGTGTTGTAGATCTTTATTCTTTCATTACTTCCCGCCCTCCTTCCCCCTGCCTGGACTCCTGGTGGACTTTAGGAACTCCTGGATAAGGTATTTGCTTAGACAGAGCCTCCTACTATCTCTCTTACTTTTTCTTTAATATAGGGGCAGGCAAATTCTGTCTGAAGAGACTATGAGAGGGGACGTTATGGGTAGGTCTTGGCTGAGAGTTTTTGGCTGGCGCAAGCTTGGAAACGTCAGTGTCTGTTCCGAGAGATGGAACCGAAGTCCTATCAGTAATGAATGAATAAAGATCTACAACACAGATGGAACGTTATGGTAAGACATGACTTCTTTTTTATGGTAGTAAAGCATCCAAGAATACCTACAATTTTTGGAGTCCTGAAGATACATAAGGATTTTCGGGATCCTCTTCTTAGACCTATAGTGGATGCAAGAGCCTCCAAAACCCTACCCTATTGCTAGATTTGTTGACAGTCAGTTAAAAAATGTACTTAAAGAATGTCCATGGATTTTAAAGGCTTCATGGGACTGTCTAAGCAAAATTACTAATGACAAGTATTGTGATGATTTAATTTTCACTACAATTGATATGAGACTTATTCTCTACAATTCCACACAACACTAGGAGATCGAGTGGTTTTATAGCTTCTTTAGTCATTGTACTAATATTAGGTATTATGAACATATCCTTACCATTAGGACCCTGATGGAGTTGGTCTTAGATGCTATTATTTTTGAATGTCAATTATTTCAACAGTGCAGAGGGGTAGCTATGGGGGCAACGTGTGCCCCCATTTTTGCCAATATTGTATTGGCATTTTGGGAGAAAGAGACAGTGTTCAAAAGTGCATTTACTGAATAGTGGACATTTTATGGTCATTTCTTGGACGACATAATCTTTTATGGAAAGGAAGTGAGGGGGAATTTAATGATTTTCTGGAATTTATAGGCAAGAGTACTGACGTTTTAAAATTTAAAAGCACTATAACATGGGATACCACTCACTATTTGGATATTACCATACAAAACAACATGAATACTAAACAATTTGTCTATTTTTAGAAAACCTATGGATTCCAACACCCTCTTGCACTTCAATAGCTGCCACTCATTGTCCCAAAAGAAATCTGTAGTAAAAGGGCAGGGGGTAAGGATAGCTAGAATGGTATCAGAACACGAGAAATTTTTGTGTCAGTTGAACATTTAAAAAAAATATGTTGATAAAATGAGGATACCCTGGAATATTTGTGGAAGTTGTGTCCAAAAGAGAGAATAAACACTTTATTCCTTTGTTAGGTATAGGACATGGCAGTGATGTAGTGGACATACAGAAAGAAGGGAACTGCTATAATAAATCGGGTATATTCAGATTTAATAACCAGTTCTATAATATTAGAAATATTTTAACACATAATTGGAATATTTTTAGTGTGAATGAAGAATATTTAGAGTTAGTGGGTACATCTCCTAAAATAGTTCATAAGACTGATACCAGTATAAAAGATATGATGGAAACTTATAAAAGGATGAATACAAAAATGGGGGGGTATGGTAAAATGCGGATTCTGCATGCAATGTAAGCATATACTGGAGGGCAAGGAGGTATGTATACCTAACTACGGAAGATATATATAATACGGAACAAGTTTACTTGTAGTAGTAAAGGAGTCATATGTCTAACAAAGTGCTCCATGTGTTCATGTTTCTGTATAGGAAAAACTATTAATGCACTAAGAACTAGAATTTACCAACATTACTACAGTGTCAGTAAGACTGGTTTAAAAAATGCCTTAGCTGCCCATATTGATTTGTACCTAGGACATAGTTTCAGGTTCACCATTATAGAACAAGTTGCCTTAGGGGTGAGGGGGGACCCTTGAATGAATTTCTAGAATTAAAGGAATTCAGATGGCAAATGCGAACTAATGCCTCTGAGGCCCCATGTCTCAACAGTGAAGTTTCTATTAGTTCTATTTTAAAACTAAAGGCATATTTTTATATGTAGGACTTTTATATGCTTTGATATATAATTGTTGGTTTTATGTTGTTGAGGTTCATGATGATATGTGCATTTATTTATTGCTTTCACCTTTTTGTTATTGTATAAACAGAAAGTGATGTCATTTAGTGTGATTAAGGGAATATATAAAAGGTGGGGTTATTTGCATTAATGGTATTCTGATGAAGTTTCTAATTTGAGATGAAAGCGCTCAGTCAATAAATCGTATGTGGATCTAACTGACTTCTGACTTTTTTAATAGTTTGTGGTTGGAGTGTGTTACACAACAGAGAGGTTAAGGTCACAGCTCTGAGTGATACTGTCTCAAGACATAGTCACAGCTTGCTTAGTCTTACAACTACTTGGATCAATGGCAGCAACAATCACCCTAGTGCCCCTGGTGAGGTTTCACATGAGGTTGCTTCAGTGGCTTCTGTTAAACACACCTGATGTTTTATCCAATTTGCATAACAAATTGATGCAAGCAGGATCTGAGCTGGTGGATGAAGTCATAAGAAGAGTTATGGATTCACCCCTTTTCACCCCAAGGCCATAGTGACCACGGATGCATCCCTGATGTGGTGGGGAGGCATCTCAGGGAAAGACAGTCCAAGGCACTTGGTCCCCCTTAGAGGCCAATTTGCATATCAACGTCCTAGAACTGAGGGCGGTGCTTTTAGTGTTGCAAGCATTCCAATCTCCCCTTCCATCAGAGACAATTGCTATCCAATCAGACAACATGTCCGTCGTCTGGTACATCAACAAACTGGGAGGAACCAGATCCCATCCATTATGTCTGGAAGCCCTGAGAGTATGTCAATGGGCAATCGCCTCCAACTGGTTTCTGATAGCAATGCACATTCCTGGGAGTGCCAATGTAATTGCAGACAAGCTGAGCAGATGCATTCTCCTGCCTCACGAGAGGTCCCTAAATCCCATAGTAGCGATGGAGATCTTTCGTCATTGGGGTCAGCCTTGTTGTGGTCTGTTTGCATCTCCCACGAACCACAAATGCAACAGCTACTTCACCCTAACCCCCCCCCAGGGAGAGTCCCCTATAGATGGTCTTCGACATGATTGGTCCCTGGGACTGCTTTTTGCCTTTCCTTACATTCCCCTAATACCCTGGTTCTTGAAGAAAGCACAACGGTTGAGAAGCAAAGTTATCCTCATTGCACCCTGTTGGCCTCATTAAGTCTGGTTTCCCTTTCTTTGGCCTTATGTAGTTCACCATCTGTGGACTCTCGACCCAACTCCGGAACTCCTGTGTCATCCACAGGGCCTGGTCCATCCCAACCTACCAACTCTCAAGCTGACCGTTTGGTACTTCCACTTCTGGTAATTGCCAGGCAGAATTATCTATCTTTCCCAGTACAAAAAATACTTCTGGCTTCCCATAAACCATCCACCAGGAAACTTTATCTTAGTAAATGGAACAGATTTGCGATTGGTCTCAAGGAGAAGGGCTAGACCCTTTTTCAGCATCTATTAATAAGGTGTTGGAATATTTGTCAACTTTACTCCAATCAGGAGCTTCAGCTTCCACTATCAGAGTTCATTTGGCAGCTGTCTCATACTTCCATAATGGCTTTGATGATTTTTTTTCCCCTGATAACTCCTTCTAGGAAGGTTATGCAGAGACGGTGAGATATGCATTTAAAGCCACTTCTTAAAGAGCCCATTGAACCTTGGAATTTCCCGTTAGTCTTACAAACTTTGACTTGTCAGTCCTTTGAGCCAGCAACCGCCTGTGATATAAAATTTTTATCTTGGAAGACCTTATTCCTGGTAGCCATCACTTCAGCCAGGAGAATGTAAGAATTGCAAGCCTTGTGTGTAAAGCACCCATACATCATTTTTCATAGAGAGAGTATCCCTTGGGACTAACACCTCCTTTTACCAAAGTTGTCTTAGACTCAAATATTAATCAATCCATTGACCTGCCAGTTTTCTTCCCAAATTTTTCAAACAAAGGAGAATAGTGTTTGCATTTGTTGGATGTACACAGACAATTATATTTTTACTTGGACAGAATGAAATCCCTTAGAAAATCGGACCAACTGTTCCTGTCCTTTTCAGGTCTTCAAATAGGCAAACCAGTTTCCAAAGTCACCTTGTCAAAATGGTTGAGATTGGGTTACCTTTTATTTATCATGCAAATATCCTAAACTTTTGGATTTTGTAACATACCTAGATACCTCACAAATTTTCTTCCGCTTCTCTTCTTTCTAAGTTCCCTTCACATTCTGTTTTAATATTCTTGATGTTTTTATATTTATCATGTACTATGTACTGTTGTCACCTCACAGTGAGAGGTTCCCCAGTTTGATTCTCTGCTGTGGTGCCTTCTGTGCAGAGTCTGCATGCCCTCCCTCTGTTTACATGGGTTTACACCGAGTGCTCTGGTTTCCTCCCGCATTCCAAAGACCTGTAGTAGATGGACTGGACATTCTAAATTGGCCGTAGGTGTGATTGTGGTGTGTGAAAGAACTACCAGAGCAGGGCTAGCCACCAGGTGGTGTAAATCTTTACTCTAGATGATCGTCACTGTGGTAGTGACACCCAAACCCCATGTTGAAAAATGGGAAAAGGGGTGTTGTAGATGAATGTAACTTTTTATATGCCTTACTAATTACCCCTTTCATAATAGTATTTTCTATAGTAGATTCCATTAAAAACCCTTCTGGAGCTGGTCTTTCTCTTGGTACTCCTCTTTGTATTCTGTCAGTAGTCCTGGATATGAAAACCGTTCAGGTGAAACTGCTTCTTGGTTTCTTCCCTCTCTACAACTTATCCTTTCCAGCTTGTTTGCTCCCATTAGCATGTCTCTTTTTTCTCAGTTTGCAGTAGTTACTTTCTGCAGTCCTTTGCCTGTTACCCTTAGTTGTATGTATTCCTATAGGCAAAATCTGCTTTCTCCACTCCCTCACAAGTTTAGTCTTTATAATGTTGTCTGCCACTTTTATCACCAGTTTAGTCTTTATAATGTTGTCTGTCACTTTAATATAAGTCTATAGTACTCTGTGTAGTTTTTTTTTGACTATTCTCCTTAAGGCTTGATCTGGTGTTGTCAATTTTCATTCATTTCTCAACATATGGATTCTGATCCGATCCGACTCGGCTGCTGATGTTCTTCGTGTTTCACTGTTGCAGTCATCACACTTCCGAATACCAGAGACTTAGTATTTCTGTGCCGGATGCTGTCACGTCGTCAGGGGTATAAAAACAGGCAGCCGACACCATTACATCAGTCTTTCTTGCCGAGGAGCCCGAAGAAGAAGCAGTTCGCAAGTGTCGGCCGCTACCTGAATTTTCATTTACGAATATAATAATCCTGAAGTCTTCTAAAGCTATGTACCCCGTTGGGGATCCTTTTTTCTTGCTCTAACCGATGTCAGAAAAAGTTAACAGTTGTCTTGCCTGTGGAAAGCAAATACCTCACAGAGATTTTCATTCTTACTGCGTCACCTGTTTAGGCCCAGACCACGACGTACCTCGCTGTTGGTTTTGTGCCTTGTTTAATGCACGAACCATTCATCGTCAGGCTCTCTTTGTCAATAAATTCTTTCGCTTTCAATCTCCGTATTCTGAAATTGCTTTGGTAAGCCATCCAACTACCGATATTCCCAAAAAATCTAAGGATAAGGACAAGAGACAGACTGTATAGGTCCAAAGCTGCCGACAACGCTTCCATTAAGCTAGTCGCCAGTCTGCCGGTACTCAGTGAGGCGCTTTTGCAGTCCCTGATGCCTGCTTCAGTGGATTTGTGGGCCTCTACCGAGACCCATTCGGAGTCTGGTATGCCGCGAGACTCTTCTTCGAGTTTGGAACCTGTGGATGTTTCTACCTTGGATGGGTCCGGAGCTGCTGTGCAGGCACCGGCTTTTGAGGCAGTTCTTTGCTGAACTGATGTTAGACTCAAACCAATGTCTTTTTTAACCAAAACTACAGAGTTTCTTAGGCCCAGATTACACACTACACCTAGAAAACCGACGACCAAACCGCATGCACCTGCTCCCATGCCACAAAAACAAATGCTTAGAATGGCAGAAGACCTTATTAAGCTGATTAGGGGAAGTCAGCCTTCCCCTGCTAAGAGAAAAAGAGACCAGTCTCCCTACAGCTTGTACAGACCAGGAGTCTGACTCTGAGATTTTGTATTATGAAGACATGCCCTTATGTGAGGATTCAGATGCAGAGGAATCCATTCCCTCTGCCTCCCCTCCAGAGGATGTTTCTTTTGGTGAAACCTTGCATACCTTGAGAGCATTTCCACTGGGAATGCCAAGACTATCCTCATTCCAAAAAGAGACTCAGAGAATTCCTAGAGTTGCCTCAGCACAGGCCTTTAGCAATACCCCCTGTCCTTGATGATGTTGATAATGTTTTTATGGAATCCAGTCTTACACCTGACCTTTTTCCAGAAATCAGCAAGGTGGTCCAAAAGATGTGGTTCAAGAAATCCCAGGGTCCAGTCCATGATCCATGTGGAAAAAGTTCCTCCCAAGGCAGAGGGAGGAACTCTAATGGAAGATGCTGCCCACGTGGCAGAGGAGGCCTGCAGAACCAATGGTCCAGAGATTCCTTTTCTGTCAGGCCCCATCAGCACTACTGAAAGGAAGACCGATAGCCCATCTCTGGAGGCAGTCTGTAGTTCATTATCCCAACACCAAGAGCCTGGTTAAACGTAAAAGATACTTGGGTGCAGAGGGTTATTTCCAGAGGGCTATTTAATTCCTTTTTCCCTACCACTGCCATTACAGAACAAAATTCCTGATGTTCCAGCCAATCAAAGGAAGACAGCAGCTTTAGAAATACAAAAGCTGTTAGACAAAAGTCATCCAAGCGGTCCCCCCAGACCAGGAAGAATCTGGAACTTAGTCAAGATTCTGTTTAGTACCAGAGAAGGCAGGAGATTGGAGACAAGTCTTGGATTGCAACTTTCTGAACAAGTCAGTTCAGTGTACCAAGTTCCAGATGGTCATTGTTTAGTCCATTTTTCCTTTCCTGCACAAGGACGACTGGATGTGCTGTAGAGATCTCCAGGATGTGTACTGTCACATAAAAATGAACAGGTGATCCAGGAGATACCCAGTCTTCCAGATGGGAGGTAGTTACTAATAGATGTCCTTCATATGCTGCTTGTATACATTACATGAGGGAATCTGCCTCCAGTTTACTCATGCATCCAGCCATTTTACAAAAGATAAATACTACTGCAAAGGTATGTGAGATGGTCCGCATCACTCAGCGTACGTTGGTAATAAACGGGCGTTTGGTATCGTTGACATCAGCACACAGCTACCTCAGAACTTTTCTGCCACCTGTTTGCCAGCTTTGGCCGTCTCTCACTTGGAAAAGTGACCTCATGCTTCTCTGTGTTCAGATTAATACCCCATAGGGGGTTTTTGTTACTTTCTTGCTACTATGTTATGTGTTAATGTCAGGTAGAAAGGGCAAGTGTTGGTGTGGAAGGCAAATTCCACATAGACTCACACAAGCTCTGTTTATTCTGTCTAGGCTCAGACCACAAACATACTGCTTGTGAAATCTGTAATGTCTTTGTACCAAAGACGCTTAGGAGCCAGCTCACTGCTCTTAAACTATACATCTGAAGTTGTTAATCTTCCTATTCACCACTGATGGGTTCGGTTCCAAGCCCTCGGAACCAAGTCAGCCTAATAAGCTCGCGTACACCAAAAACTCTCGAGCTAAGCTGCTACCCACAATGCTCTTCTCTGTTACCTCAGATCTTGTTTGCCGTGCAGTCATATAGCAGCGTTTCACCGAGCTTTCCAGCTAAGTGTTGTATTTTTTTCAAAATTTTCAGTATTTTATAAGATCTGAAGTAGTTAACTTCATTTGTCCATCAACCTGTGGGTATCGGATCCATATCGGATCCGAGCCGGCAGCTTCAAACAGCTAAGATCCAAGCTCCTCCCCCTTACCCGTAACCCCCTGCTATCCCTTCCTGACCCAGATCTCGTTTGCTGCGGTTCAATCAGCAGCTCTGAATGAGTTCCAGGCATGGGAGTAGTTCGTTTCTGTGAGAAAAATCCTTTTTCTTTTCTATTTTAACAGTAAAAAATTGTGTGTGTTGCTCCTTAGTTAGTTTACAGTGGTTAACGTTTTTTGTAGTTAATTTTAGTTAAATTACCTCCCACGTGTGTGTGAAGGCATGTTTGTCCTTGGGCCTAGTGTATTTTTTTTTCTTTAGTCTTGTCCGAGGCCCCTAAAGCCGCCTTTACTAAATGCACTGAGTGTGGCCATAAGCTGTCCCCAGTGGATGGCCACACTCTGTGTGTTATCTGCCTTGGGGTTGACCACCTCTCCTCAGGCTGCACCATTTGTGCAACCTTCAACCTTAGGGCTTTGATGGACAGGAGGTCGAAGTTGATTCTGGCGGGACTGTTGCCCCCGGACTCGACTTCGTCCTCCTCTCCCTCCATGACACCTGGCGCGGCAGTGCCACCTTCCATCTCTGCTCCCCTGGCCGGGACTCACCCTCCCACCTCAGGCCAGGAGGAGAGGGAAACTAGGAGGGAGAGGAGAAAAGAGAAGCACCACAAGCAGTGGGCCGAGTCTTGCTCCTCGGCCCCGCCGGCCAAGCAAGTAGCTTCTCCAAGGGCCTCTGGGCCTTCTCCTTCCTGGGTCCATTCACCACGTTTTACCCCGGAGCCGGAGGAGGAGGAGACCCGGCCACCTTCGAGGTCATCGAGGCGGCACTCCCGGCCTGCCTCGGTGGCCTCCTCTAGGTCAACTCGTAGCTTGTCTGATGCAGTCATGGACCGGATGATGCGTAGGTTCCTCCAGGCCCAGCTGCAGATGGGAGTGCTCCTGCCCCCCCCCCCCCTCTGGGGGGAGCTCGACCCTCTTTTTTGCCCTGATAGCTCCTTCTCCGACCCACTTCCGGGGTTTGGAGCCTTCGGAGCCGGGTAGCATGGGAGCCGGGGGAGTGTCGGCGCCGATAGTATCTCGTACTTCGGCGCCGACGGCACCCTCGAGTTTGTCAGGCCCGTTCTCGGAGCCGAGCTCTCGGAGCCGAGAGCTTAGCTTCGGATCCGGAGGTGTCCGTGTGTCTTCGTCTCCGTCTCGGTCGGAGCATACTGGCCCTTCAGATCCGATTGCTTTGGCACCGGCTCCAACCCACACATCGGATCCGAGGGGGCTGCTCTCGGATCCCTGAGAGAGCAGATATTCATCGTATTTCACTGTTGCAGTCATGACTGTAGGGTTCTCCCCTGCCGGCAGGCAGTCCTCGGTCGGCCAGAATCCCAAAGTCTGGGTCCGGCGTCGGCTGTTCAGCCATGCTGCTTGACGTCAGAGCACCAGGAATACAAAGCTGACAGCCGACGCCATGTTCTCCAGTCTTTCTTGCCATGCGGTGATAGCAGTTCGCAAATGCCGGTCGGCTGACTTCTGACAATTTTTTCTGAACAAACTTCAGTCCAAAGACTTTCTTCTCCTACTCAAAGCTAAGTACCCCGTTGGGGAAACTTTTTTCTTGCTCCAGTCCGATGTCAGAAAAAGTTAATAATTGTATTTCATGTGGGAAGCAAATACCTCATAAGGATTTTCATTCTTACTGTATTCCTTGCTTAGGCCCTGACCACGACGTAGCTAGTTGTCTGTTTTGTGCTAGATTCAATCAACGTACAATTAAACGAAGGTACGATTTTGCATTTCATTACTTCGGTAGGCGTTTTAATTACAAAATGTCGTCGGATACGGTTCCGGCTACCGGAGTTCATAAACAACGCAAGGACAAAGACAGGCCTCCGAGGTCCAAATCAGACAATATCGTACAAGCAGAGCCAGCTTCAGGTTCGGCCGTCGTCAGTGAGGCGCTTTTGCAGCCCCTGTCATCGGCCATTTCGGAACCGATGGCCGAAACGGACCTCCACGAGGAGCTAACTAGGCCTTTGAATATTTCTGTTGCAGGACCTTCGGACAATGCTCCTTCGGATGGGTCCGGAGCCGCTGTGCAGGTACCGGCTTCCGAAGGGGTTTTCAGGCCTACTCCGCTTTTAATAAAGGCAAAGCCAAAGACAAAGGCAAAGACTCCTTCCAAATCAAAGACTGCAACCCAGGCCTCTCCTGATCCGGCTCCCAAGTCACAGAAACAGTTACTTAAGATGGCGGAGAACTTACTTACTATGATTAGGGGTTCACATCCCCCTCCAGATAAAAGGCCAAGGCAGGAAGTTTATTATGACTCCTCTGATCAGGCTTCTATTTCTTCAGTTTCTTCTGACCAGGAATATTCTTTCCCTCCTTATGAGGATTCTGATGCTGAGGAATCCATTCCTTCAGCTTCTCCCCCTGAGGATTTCTCTTTTGGGGAAACTTTGCATGAAATGAGGGAACATTTCCACTGGGAAGGACAGGAGTATTCGGAATCTAAGAAAAGACTAAGGGATTTTCTTCTTCTTCCCCAACATAGACCCCTGGCTATTCCTCCTATTTTGGATATTGTGGATGATGCTTTTTCAGAGGCTAACTTAACCCCTGACACTTTTCCTCCAGCTCCTGTTAAGCCTGACAGATATTACAGGGTTCCTGATTCCCACCAGTTTTTATACAAGAACCCTACTGCTGACCCTAAAACCATTTCTCAGGGTCCTAAGGGCGTTAAGGCCGCTTCTGCTAAAACCCCATTCCCACTGAGAAGGATTCCAGATCTTTAGAAAGATGGGGCAAAAAAGTGTACACTTCTGCTACTTTATCTATTAGGGCTTTAAACTGTCCGTTTCATATGCTGAAATACCAGCAATTTCTCCTGTCTGTTTTAAAACAAAAGCTAACTTCCATTTCCGCCTGTGCAGATGATAAGGAATTACATGACTTAATGCATGCCACTGAACAAGTTGGGAAGCAAGGTTTACACTGTGGATTTGATGCCTTGGAGGCTTCTTGTAGGGCTGCTGCCTCTGGCACAGTAATTAGAAGGCATGCATGGTTAAAGGAACAAAATTTGCCAGATCAAGTAAAAGCTAAATTATTGGATGCTCCTGTTCAGCATAATGTTTTGTTTGGATCTAAAGCTGAAGAGGTGATTAAAAAGATGGAGGACAAGGCAAAAATCCATGCAAACAGTTAAAGATTTCTTACAAGTACAGCCACCCAGATTTAGTAGGAATTGGCCTACAAAAAATTGGTCCTTTCCCAATTCAGACAGGCCTCAGAGGGGTAGATACAGACGCTCCCGAGGAAGGCCTCAAACGCAAGCCCCTCATAGACCAAGACAGTGGACTGTTTCCACCCCTAGGGGAGGAGAGGACAGGTCGCAAGCTCATAGGAAACAGACTCAATGACTCCCTCTGTTGGACTGCAGGAACTTCTTGCCTGGACGCCCCTCTCGGAGGAAAACTTTCTCTTTTTCACCTAAATTGGACTCGTATAACCCAAGACAAGTGGGTTCTGGATGTGGTTTCAAGAGGTTACAAATTCCATTTTCATACCCTACCAAGGCCAAGCGGATGGCCAGATCTTCCAAAACATCAATGGACAGAGGCCTTAAACCAGGTGGAAGCTCTCTTGGCTATGAAAGCCATAGAACTAGTTCCACTTTCAGAGATGGGACAAGGATTTTACTCAAGGCTCTTTCTAGTCCCCAGGAAGCAAAATTCATGGAGATCCATTCTGGATCTGTCAGTCTTGAACACTTTTCTAGAGATACCAAAATTCAAGATGCTTACTCTACAGCAGCTACTTCCAATGCTGACCAAAATGCATGGATGGTAACTTTGGATTTAAAGGAGGCATATTTACACATTCCCATCAGGCAGGAACGCAGAAAATACCTCAGGTTCAAGGCCGGATCGAGGCACTTTCAATTCTCTGCGCTGCCCTTTGGATTGTCTACTGCACCCAGGGTCTTCACCAAATGCCTGGCTCCAGTAGTAGCTTATTGCAGACTCAAGGGAATTCAAATTTACCCTTATTTGGACGACTGTCTTATTCAGGCAGACAGCAAGGATGTCTTACACCAGCATCTACAGTTTGTTCAGAATCTTCTCAAGTTCCTGGGATTCACTGTAAACATAAAAAAAGTCAAATTTGACACCCTCACAACAGATAATTTTTCTGGGCGCTTCTCTAAACACAACAACCCAGATGGCATTTCTGACATACGAAAAACAGTTACAGCTGGCTTCAACTTTCAAAACCTTGGCAACTTTAACTCCGCTATCTGCAAGGAGATTCCTGCAGGCTTTGGGTTACATGGCCTCCTGCATCCTTCTCTTACCATATGCAACTACATATGAGGAAAATACAGTGGTACCTAAAAAGTGTATGGTCTCAGCATTGCCACAGTTTAGACATACTGATCTCCGTCCTGCCTTGTCTTCAAAAGGAATTCCTTTGGTGGTCCAAGGCATGTACTCTAAACAAAGGAAAACCCTTCTGTCTGCCTCCTGCCACTCAGATACTAACCACGGACGCCTCAGATTATGCATGGGGAGCCCATTTTCAGGGCAACTGTCTGCAGGGCCTTTGGACAAAGGATCAGAAGCACCTGCATATCAATTTAAAGGAAATGTTAGCCGTTCAGAAAGCTCTATTGGCCTTCAGGAATCTTCTACAACCAGGACAACTACTGATACGGACAGACAACACCACAGTTATGTGGTACATAAACAAGCAAGGGGGATCTCATTCCTAACCCCTTTGCAGACTAGCCATGGATCTGTGGAACACAGCTCTAGCTTGCAATCTGGACCTTCAAGCTCAGTTTCTACCAGGGAAGCAAAACTTCCTGGCAGACAGTCTGAGCAGAAACCTTTCGGACCCACACGAATGGATGCTGGACACCGAAATATTCAAGATGACAACAGCAGTCTGGGGATGTCCTCACATAGACCTCTTTGCATCCCACTTCAATCATCAACTACAGATTTTTTGCACCAGGACTTTCCACGAACAAGCTTGGAAAGTGGATGCACTATCATTCAGTTGGAGAAACCTCGGGATATGCCTTTCCGCCTCTTCCTCTTCTTCCACGGGTATTATTAAAGATCAAACAGGACAAGCCCAAGATGATAATCTTGCTGGCCCCAAATTGACCTCGACAGTTTTGGTACCCAACACTGAAAAACCTTTGTCTGGAGCCCCCTTGGGTTTTACCACAGACTCAGAACCTTCTGTCCCAACACCAGGGTCAGGTTCTACACTCCATGTCAGAACTCTCAGCCTGGTTAATCCAGGGTCTTTGATTCATTCTCTCCTACGCAAGCAGGTTATGGATGTCATTTTAGAAGCCAGACGTCCTAGCACTAGAAAATCTTATGCAGGAAAATGGAAAAGATTTTGTTCCTGGATGCAGGCTCAGGATTCTGATCCTCTTCTTCCTAACATTCCTTTGATTTTACTTTACCTGACAGACCTCTTACATAAGGGTCTCTCTTTCTCTTCCATTAAGATACATGTCTCTGCTATTTCTGCTCATTATAATACAGACCCTCCAATCTTTTCCCACCAGCACATGAGACAGTTTCTCAGAGGAGCTAAGAACTTAAGGCCCCCTTGATCTCCTCCCATTCCTGCTTGGGATCTCAACTATGTTTTGGAAAAGCTCACCTTACCTCCTTTTGAGCCTGTTGCCACATCTGACATCAAGTTTTTATCTTGGAAGACAGCCATCCTGTTAGCTCTGACCTCTACCAGGAGAGTTTCAGAGTTGCAAGCTCTTATGGCTGTGGAACCTTATATTATTTTTCATCAAGACAGGGTGTCTCTAAGGACTAATCCTACTTTTATGCCTAAGGTGGTTTCCAAAGTGGCTTTAAATCAAACTGTTCACTTGCCAGCTTTTTTCCCCACTCCTCAAAATAAAGGGGAAAGGATCTTACATTCCTTGGAAGTACACAGACAACTACGTTTTTACCTGGACAGAACCAAGGACATCAGGAAATCAGAGCAATTGTTTGTTTCTTATGCTTCAAGTTCCCAAGGTAAAGCGATTTCAAAACAAACCATTTCTAAATGGATTGCTCATGGAATCAGATTTTGCTATTCACACCATGGAAAGCAAATCCCAGGGAGTATAAGGACTCATTCCACCAGAGCTGCTGCCACTTCAGCTGCCTTCCTTGGGGGAGTTCCTACCAAAGACATTTTGAAAGCCGCAACTTGGAGTTCAGTGCATACTTTTTCAAAGCACTACAATCTACCTCTGTACTCTAAGTCTAGGGCAGGCTTTGCTTCTGCAGTCTTGCAGGGCCTTTTAGCCGCCCCCTCTACTTTATGACCACCTCCGTTTCATTCTGCTTTGGGATTCTACCCTACAGTCATGACTGCAACAGTGAAACGCGATTAACATAGTACAGTTGTGTACACTTACCATAAATGTAGATGTTCGAGTGTCTTCACTGTTGCAGTCTGGGTTTCCCTCCCTCCTGTCCCCTCTTATTTTTTCTTTTGTGTGGTTCCTTTTTTCACCATTCTTCTGAGGTGTATTTGCAAAGGGTATGGGACCTTACTCATTTTGGGACTCCTGACATCTGGGGCAAGAAAAACTGGAGAACATGGTGTTGGCTGTCAGCTTTGTACTCCTGGCGCTCTGACGTCAGGGAGCATGGCTGAACAGCCGACGCCGGACCCAGACTTTGGGATTCTTGCCGACCGAGGACTGCCTGCCGGCAGGGGAGAACCCTGCAGTCATGACTGCAATAGTGAAGACACTCGAACATCTACATTTATGGTAAGTGTACACAACTGTACTTTCTCCTTCGGCGTTCGATGTTGTGGAGAGAGTATTATCGAGGGATTCCAGGCCCCAGGCTCCTGCTACGGTTCCACCCTGCACTCCCTCTGACGGGCCTACCTTCCATCACCCGGCCCCATGGTCAGCCTGCGCCTACCTCCCAGATAGTTCCCTTTGGAGGAACAGGATGTGGTTGGTGAGGCCTCTTCGGACAGCCCCCCGAGGGATGTTCCTCACAAACGTAAGTGCAAGAGGAGGCACTTGGACTCACCTGAGTCCTTGACAGAAGACACAGACTTAGAGGAAGGGGAAGGTTCCCCAAGGTCACCCCCCAAAGACTTCTCCTTCGGAGACATTATGGAAATGCTTCGTATTAGAGGGGGCTGGTCAGCCCAAAAACCTTCCTCTGATGAGTCTGTGTTTCTGGAGGCGTTTGACGCAGGCCCATCTACCTCTTGGGTGTCCCCTTCCGCCGATCCCCTGGTAGACCTGATTACTACCAGGGCATGGAAGGAGCCGGACACTGTGGAGCCCATTCCAAAGAGACCAGATAAAATTCCTCAGCCCCCCCCTTCTGATAGAACGTGTTGGAGCAAGGGTGCTCCTGTAGATGCCATGTTGGTGGCGGCCGCCACCAAAAAGGAACTAGCCCAGGAGAGTTCTTCGATCCATCCTCCAGACAAGGAGTCTCAGATGATGGATCACCTGGGAAAGTGGATGTTCGCTTCAGCCACCTTCTCTGTAAGGTCGCTGAATTATATGGCACACGTGATACGACTCCAGTGGGATCTCATCAAAGAATGCGCCGGGTCGCCCCCAGAGTCCATGTCGGCCGAGGATAAGAAGGTATTCTCAACCTGAATGGCCATTCTCAAATCCATTATGAACACCTCTATGCAGCTCCTCTCCCATGCTACGGAAGGAGCCGCTAGAGCTAGCTGAGCGGGCATTGTCTTATGACGGCATGCTTGGCTCTCCTTTGCGATTTTGCGCAACCCTTTAAGGCATCCTTCGCTAATGCCCCTTTTGACGGTTCTTCACTATTTGGCAAGACCATACGCGACACGCTGGTCCAGAGCGAGAAAGACGCGAAGACGTCTGCCGTCGGAGTCCGATTCTCTGCTCCCCAGGGGTCCTTCTCTAGGAACCAAAAGGGACAGAAGAAGATATGGTTCCGGACGTCTCAACAGTCCCGTTTCGCTCCTGACCCCTCGTCCTTCAGAGGCAGAGGAGGACAGGGTGGACGCCAGCCCAGAGGCAGAGGGGGACCAAAGAATTTTGGGTCGAAAGAACCCTTTTCTTATCGGCCCGCGCAGCAACCCTGAAGGGTTACCCGACTGCTCCACTCTGGAGGCAGGGGGGGGGGGCGTTTCTCGAGGCACCTAGCAGCTTGGGTGTCCATTACATCAAATCGCTGGGTGCTTCGAATCATATCCAGAGGTTACAAGATCCCCTTTCTCAATCTCCCTCCCAAACCCCGGAGCCTCCCCCATGTCCCACCCAATCAAAGGGAGGCAGCAGCCGCAGAAATACTCCAGCTGCTAGAAAAAAGAGCAATCCAGCACGTCCCCCCAGACCAATCCGGTTCAGGCTTTTACTCCAGGTTCTTCTTGGTGCCAAAAAAGACGGGGGACTTAAGACCCATTCTCGACCTGTCCTTTCTAAACCTGTCAGTGGACAAAGAAAAGTTCCGGATGGTCACCATTCAATCCATTCTCCCACTCCTGCAGGAGAACGACTGGATGTGCTCTATAGACCTCAATGATGCATACTACCACATTCTGATGGGCAGACGATCCAGAAGGTTTCTCCGCTTCGGGTTAGGAGCTAGCCACTACCAGTTCAGGGTCCTTCCCTTAGACCTCACCACAGCCCCCAGGGTGTTCATCAAAGTCTTGGCAGTTGTAGCGGCCCACCTGAGACTCCAGGGAATACAGGTCTTTCCGTACCTGGACGACTGGCTCCTGACCGCCCCCACCAGGCATCTACTGTGTTCAGCCAGAGATTACTTCCTCCACTTGGCCTCCCGACTGGGAATCACAATATCAAAAAATCTTCTCTTCAACCAACCCAGATCTTGGACTTCATTGGGGCCAGATTAAACACAAACCTTTTGCAAGCCTTCTTAACTCCGGACTGGCTTCGAACACTAAAGCTCCATGTACTGGCCCTTTTACACTCCCCGGCTTGGTCCTGAGGGCTCTAGGTTTCATGGTGGCAGCAATCAACCTGATACCCTTAGCGCGCTTGAACATGAGGGTTCTACAATGGACGTTGCAGGTTCAATGGTCCATCCTGCAACATCCACTGAGTTCACCCATCCCCCTCAGCAGGGTCTGCAGGAAATCCCTATTCTGGTGGTTCCAGTTTCTAGACCTCCAGAAAGGGCTTCCCTTCTCTGTCTCCTCCTCTAACCACGTTGACCACTGACGCTTTCTCGCCAAGGGTGGGGGGGGGCACTTTATGGGCAGAACCGTCCAAGGCACGTGGACCCATTCAGAGACCTCGTTTCATGTCATTGTTCTAGAGATGAGAGCGGTGCTTTTGGCGTTGCAAGCACTCCAAGCCCTTCTTCCCTTGGGGGCAATTGCAATTCAGACAGACAACATGTCAGTAGTCTGGTATATCAACAAGCAAGGGGGAACCAGATCCTACCCACCTTGTCGAGAGGCCATGAGAGTCTGGGAATGGGTGATCTCCACCAACCGTATTCTCATAGCGACGCACATTCCGGGCCGGTCGAACATCTTAGCAGACAGGCTGTGTCGAACCATCCTTTCACCGTACGAGTGGTCTCTGAACCCGAGAGTGGCAAAGCAAATCTTCCTCAAGTGGGGTCAACCTTGCTGCGATCTCTTCGCGTTTCCTTCGAACGCAAAGTGCAGTGATTACTTCGCTCTAATCCCCCCCGGTATCTCGCCCTCTGTTAAGGCTATTCTAGTAGCCGCTCACAAGCCTTCTACGAGAAAGGTTTATAATAGCAAATGGAAGCATTTCTCAATTTGGGCGGAGCATAGAAATTTAGACCCCTTTACAGCTCCGTTACCAGCAGTACTAGAATTTTTGTCAATCGTATTCGACCAGCGTGCTAGCTCCTCTACGGTCAAAGTCCAGTTAGCCGCAATCTCCCACTATCATGTGGGAAGTGATCTCGGTCCCTTAGCCTCTTCCAAATTATGCATGACCTTTTTAAAAGGTACCTTCCTCTTGAGGCCTCCTGTTAAAGATGCAGTTCCCCCATGGAATTTAACTCTTGTTCGCCAGTCTCTGACAGCTCCTCCCTTTAAGCCTGCAGCTTCGGTAGATCTAAAATACTTATCTTGGAAGACAGCCTTTCTTATTGCCATCACTTTGGCCAGAAGGGTTTCGGAGCT
This sequence comes from Protopterus annectens, assembly GCF_019279795.1. Taxonomy (NCBI): domain Eukaryota; kingdom Metazoa; phylum Chordata; order Ceratodontiformes; family Protopteridae; genus Protopterus; species Protopterus annectens. The sequence continues at coordinate 274,133,706 of NC_056734.1, forward strand.
TCAAGCCGTTTGCGCCAAACCACCATACTTGGTTTTCCATAAAGATAGAGTTTCCCTCAGGACCAATCCCTCCTTTTTGCCCAAAGTTGCTTCGGAGTCCAATATCAACCAATCTATTAATTTACCAGTATTCTTTCCAAATTATCAGAACAAGGGTGAATACAAGCTACATTCTCTGGACGTACACAGGCAATTGACGTTCTACTTGCACAGGACCGCTGACCACAGGAAATCTGAGCAACTCTTTATATCCTTTGCTAAGCCCTCTTTGGGAAAACCAGTATCAAAAGTTACATTGTCCAGATGGATCTCCCAATGTATACTTCTTGCATATAAGAGTTCTGGCCGACCTGAACCCGAAGGAGTCCACGCCCACTCTACTCAATCGATTTCTACCTCTGCTGCCTTTTGGTCCAGAGTATCATTGGATGACATTTGTTCAGCAGCTACTTGGGCATCATCTCACACTTTCATTAACCATTACAAGTTGGATATAATTTCCAGAGGGAGAGCATCCTTCGGCTCTGCAGTGCTCCGGAATATCCTTCCATGAGGACCTCCCAAGGATTTGGTAGCTGGGGACTCTGTCCCACAGGTTGATGGGCAAATGAAGTTAACTACTTCAGATGAAGAAGTTATGTACTCACCATAACGTTCCATCTGAGTAGGTAAACTTCATTTGTCAGCAACCGACCCACCCTCCATCCCCCTAATCTATAGTGCGTACTAAAGGATTCCTTGCTCTTGTTTCCGGATAACTCTAGGTTGGGATGGGCAGGTGATCCTTTCTGTGTTAATGCTGTGTTATTGAGCAAACTCGATCTGAGGTCAGGAAGGGATAGCAGGGGCTTGTGGATAAGGGGGAGGAGCTTGGAGCACGGATCTTAGCTGTTTGAAGCTGCCGGCTCGGATCCGATATGGATCCGATACCCACAGGTTGCTGACAAATGAAGTTTACCTATTCAGATGGAAAGTTATGGTGAGTACATAACTTATTTTTTCTCTTAAAAACTCTATACCTACTTAGCTTAACCACTCTACCCACGGGTATCTTTTTTTTTTACCATTGTTGGTAACGCCCTTCTTTACCCTTGTGGTATTCTCAATACCATTGTTGGTATTTTCTTCTTTTCCTTCTCTGTCCCTTTTTGGATTGTTGAATTGCGTTTTTCTGAGTATGTCTGAAAAGAAAGGTACTTCGGGATTTAAGCATTGCACTTCCTGCAATGGTAAACTCCCCAATAGCGACCTGCAAGAGGAGTGTGTATGTTATCTGGGGGGTTCCACACTTCTTCACCGGCCAGTGATAAGGGCAAGCCTCATAAGCACAAGGCCCATAAGTCTTCCGTGTTTTGCTCCAGTGGTCTCGAGACAATGTGATGACTTTCACATCAGCGCCAACCTCGGCACCAACTGTTACGGTTCCCACTGTGATTTTGGTTCCAGCATTGTTGCCTGCCATTACCTCGGCACCATCTCTGATGTTCTTCATGTTTCACTGTTGCAGTCATTACATTCGGGTAATCTGCTGGCAGGTTGCCCTCCGTCGGCCTGATTAGCAATGTCTTGGGTCCTGCGTCGGTTGCTGTCCCTTCTTCCGTGACGTCAGGGGTATAAAACATGCAGCCGATGCCATTACATCAGTCTTTCTTGCCGCGCAGTGCCTGAAGCAGAAGCAGTACGCAAGTGCCGGTTGGCCGACTCCTGAAATTTTTGTTTTCGAGTTTCAGAACCGAAGTCTTCAACTAAAAAGCTAAGTACCCCGTTGGGGAAACTTTTTCTTGCTCTTTACCGAGGTCAGTAAAAGTTAATAATTGCATTACTTGTGGAAGCAAATTCCTCATAAGGAATTTCATTTGTACTGTATTCCTTGCTTAGGCCCTGACCACAACGTACCTTGCTGTCGGTTTTGTGCTAAATTTAATGAACGCACTAGTAAACGTCGGTATATTTTTGTTTCTAAATATTTTGGCTCGCGCATTAATTATCCAGAAATGTCGTCGGTTAGCAATCCGACTACTGGAATACCTAAAAAACGCAAAGAAAAAGACAGAGAGAGGCCGTCGAGGTCCAAAACTGACGACGCTTCTCCTAAGCCAGTCGCCAGTTCGCCGGTACTCAGTGAGATGCTTTTGCAGCCCCTGATACCCGCTACTTCTGATTCGCAGGCCTCTACTGAGACCCATTCGGAGGTCGGTATGCCGCGAGATGCTTCAATTATGGAACCCGCGGATGTCTCTACCTTAGATGGGTCCGGAGCCGCTGTGCAGGCACCGGCCTCTGAAGGTGTTTTCAGGCCTACAGATTTGTACATTAGACCGATGCTGTCTTAACTAAGGCCAAAATCTAAATCTGTGTCTAGAAAACCGACGCCTGGGCCACATGTGCAGGCCCCTATGCCTAAAAAACAAATGATCCAAATAGCTGAAGATTTAATTACTCTGATCAGGGGTAGCCAACCCCCCTCTTCTAAGAGGCCTATGCAAGACATTAAATATGAATCTTCTGAACAGGATTCTATTTCTTCTGACTCTTCTAATGAACAGGATTTGTCTATACCTACTTATGAGGACTCTGATGCAGAAGATTCCATTCCTTCTGCTTCTCTCCCTTAGGATTTTTTTTTTTTGGGGAAACTTTACATACCTTACGGGAACATTTCCACTGGGAAAGTCAGGATTTCTCTGAATCTAAAAAGAGACTTGGCGATTTTCTTCTTCTTCCTCAGCATAGGCCTTTGGCTATACCTCCTTTTCCTAGACATTGTTGATGATGTTTTTTCAGAATCTAGTGTGGCTCCTGATTCTCTGCCTCCGGCTCCTTGTAAGCCAGACAGATACTACAGGGTTCCTGACTCCCATAATTTCCTTTTCAAAAATCCTATTGCAGATCCTGAAACATCTTCCAGGGTCCCAAAGGGTATTAAGGCCTCTACTGCTAAAAATACTACCCCTTCTGTTAGAGATTCCAGGGTGCTGGATAGATGGGGTAAGAAGGTTTACAGTTCTGCAACTCTGGCAATCAGGGCTTTAAACTGTCAATTTCATATGCTTAAATATCAACAGCATATCATAGGACTGCTTAAACAGAAAATGATGTTAATTTCTGACTGTGTGGAAAATAAACATTTGCAGGGTTTATTGCATTCAGCTGAAAAAGTTGGAAAACATACTTTGCAATGTGGTTTTGATTCTTTGGAGGTCACTTGCAGGGCTGCTGTAACTGGGTCTGTGCTAAGACGGAATGCTTGGCTCAAAAAGCAAACTCAGCCTGATCATGTTAAAGCAAAATTGTTGGATGCTGCTTTACAACAGGACTGTCTTTTTGGTAATAAGGCTGAATAAGTTTTAAAAAAGATGGAAGATAAAGCTAAATCTATGCAAACTGTGAAAGATTTCTTACAAGTAGAACCTCCAAGATTTAGTAGGCACTGGCCTACTAAGAACTGGTCCTTTCCAGTTCCTTCGAGAGCCACTCAAGTCAAACCCAGACAATCCAAAGGCTCCAGGTTTCAGTCACAAGGAACTTTTAGAACAAAACAATGGGGTGCCTCCTCCTCCAAATCTGGAAACAACAAGACACCTCCCTATGGTAAGCAGTCTCAATGACTTCCCTTTACACATACCAAGCACTTACCTTTTAGCTGCCCCTTTGGGGGGGGGGGACTGGCACTTCATGTAAGAAACTGGCAACTTATAACCCAGGACAAATGGGTTTTAAATGTAGTATTCCAGGGATACAGATTTCATTTCCACATGTTGCCAATCCCAAATGGATGGCCATACCTGCCCCCAAATCAGGGCAGAGGCCCAGAAACAAGTACTGTCCCTCATGAACATGGGGGCTATTCAGCCAGTACAAGAAGAGGAAAAGGGACAAGGTTTCTATTCAAGACTTTCCCTGGTACCCAGAAAAGACAAGTCATAGCATCCAATTCTGGACTTCTCTACTCTAAACACATTTCTGGACATTCCAAAATTCAAGATGCTGACTCTTCAACAGTTTCTTCTTATGTAGGCAAAGATGCCTGGTTGGTAACTCTAGACTTAAGAGGCTTACCTGCATATCCCAATCAGGCAATCTTGCAGAAGATACTTCGGCTTCAAAGCAGGCTACTTGAATTACCAGTTCTCTGCACTGCCCTTTGGCTTATCTACTGCGCCCAGGGTCTTCACAAAGTGCCTGGCACCAGTAATTGCATTTTGCAGGCAAAGAAATATGCAAATATATCCATACCTGGATGATTGTCTAATTCAGACAGGAAACAAGGACATTCTTCTAAAACATCTGGCGTTTGTAAAAAGGGTTCTAACTTGTCTAGGCTACACCATAAACGAAAAGAAATCACAATTGGTACCCTCTCAAAAAAATTACATTCCTGGGTGCAAGCTTGAATACAACTGCCCAGATGGCTTACCTTACGCCAGAAAAGCAAATTCATTTGGTAACTTACTTCAAACAGGTGGCCACAAAAACCCTGCTATCTGCAAGACAAATTCTGCAAGCCTTGGGGTTCATGGCGTCCTGCATTTTTCTAATTCCATATGCAAGGCTGCATATGAGGAAACTTCAGTGGTACTTAAAAAGTTTATGGAGTCAACATTGTCACAGCCTGGAAACAATGATTCATGTCATACCTTGCCTGCAACTGGAGTTCCTATTAGTGGGCAGAGGCTGCCACCAAAATAAGGGACTGCCATTCACTCCACCCCCTGCCGTCCAAACCCTAACTACAGACGCATCCGACTATGCTTGGGGGAGGGTGGGCTCATCTGGCAGGGAAGTGCATTCAGGGCAAATGGAACCCAAATCAAATGCACCTTCATATCAATCAAAAAGAGATGCTAGCTGTACAGAATGCACTGACAGCCTTCAAGGACTACCTTCATCCAGGACAATTAATGATAAAGACAGACAATACCACAGTTATGTGGTACATAAACAAGCAGGGGGGTAGACATTCCTACCCCCTTTGCAGACTAGCCATGGCATTGTGGAACACGGCCTTGACCTGTCAAATAAAACTACAAGCTCCATTCCTGCCAGGAAAGCAGAATACTCTGGCAGACGAACTAAGCATAAATATCATGGACCCACACGAATGGAAACTGGAACCATGGATTTTAAACATGTTGACACGCAAATCGGGGAGTCCGGACATAGATCTTTTTGCCTCACCCCAGAACTATCATTTGGACAAATTCTGCACAAGAACTCGTCACAAAAAAGCCTGGAAAGTGGATGTTGTATCATTCAGGTGGAAAAATCTCAGTCTATGCTTCCCCCCCCTGCCTCTGCTCACCAAAGTTCTACTAAAAGTCAGACAGGACAAACCAAAAATGATTTTGATTGCTCCAGACTGGCCTTGCCAACACTGGTACCCACTCCTGCGCAATGTGTCACACCTTCCACCGTGGCACCTGCCTCAAGACACCTTACTTACTGTCTCAGCAAACAACCAAATTCTGCACACTCAACTCCAAACTTTGAATCTTGCAGCGTGGCTAATCACCTAAATTCACCCTTAGCATCCTACAGCAAACCTGTGATGGATGTCATTTTGGAGGCAAGACGGCCTAGCGCTAGAAAATCTTATGCTGACAAATGGAAAAGATTCTGTGCCTGGAATCAATCACAAGGAATAAGCACAGCAGTGCCCAATATTCCTCAGATTTTACAATACTTAACTGAGATGCTTCACAAGGGCCTGTCCTTTTCTTCCATAAAAATCCATGACTCAGTCATTTCAGCTCATTACAACACAGAACCTCCCTTCTTCTCTCATCCTCTGCTTAAGCAGTATCTCAGAGGGGCCAAAAATTTAAGACCACCCAGAAGAGCTCCAACCCCTGCCTGGGACCTCAATTTTGTATTGGAAAAACTCACTCTCCCGTCTTTCCAGCCAACTGCTACTGCAGACTTAAAATTTATCTCCTGGAAAACAGCTTTCCTTTTAGCAGTCACTTCAGCTAGAAGGATTTCTGAATTACAGGCTCTTATGGCAGTGGAGCCTTTCATTATTTTTCATGCGGATAGGGTGTCCCTCAGGACCAATCCATCCTTCATGCCTAAGGTGGTATCCAGTGTGGCTCTTAACCAGACCATTCATTTGCCAACTTTCTTTCCCAATCCACAGAACAAGGGGGAGAGGATTCTGCATTCATTGGATGTACACAGACAACTTAGATTTTACTTAAACAAGAAAATCTGAAGAACTACTGGTGGCATTTGCTGCAGGGGCAGAGGGAAAGGCTATTTCAAAGCAGACTATTTCCAAATGGATATGCCGTTGTATTCGTTTCTGCTATAGGCACCATGGTAAAACTGTCCCCTAGGGGATCAGATCTCATTCCACCAGGGCTGCATCTACTTCTACAGCCTTTCTCAGAGGTGTTTCTACCAGAGACATTCTAGAAGCTGCTACCTGGAGCTCAGTTCATACGTTCATGAAATATTACCATTTATCTTTCTTCTCTGAATCCAGAGCTGGTTTTGCCACTGCTGTCCTGTAGGGCCTTATAGCTGGTCCTAATGCTGTATAAATCCGTCCTCCCAATCTTAGCTTTGGGAATCTACCCAAATATAATGACTGCAACAGTGAAACACGAAGAACATAGTACAGTTGTGTACACTTACCATAAATGTAGATGTTCGAGTGTATTCACTGTTGCAGTCCTGGTTACCGTCCCTCCTGCCTTCTAACTTCTTTTGGCTATACCTCTGCTTTCCTTTACTATGCTTAAAAGCCTTTTTGGTGTATTTGTTTTTTTGTTGGAGGTATACCTTTGTGTTTTTATTTTTAATTGCTCCCCATTGGGGGGGGGGGGGGGGGGCACCTGACATCTGGGGCAAGAAAAACTGATGTAATGGCGTTGGCTGCATGTTTTATACCCCTGATGACCTGACGTCACGGGAGAAGGGACAGCAACCGACGCAGGACCCAAGACTTTGCTAATCAGGCTTGACTGAGGGCAACCTGCCAGCAGATTACCCGAATGTAATGACTGCAACAGTGAATACACTCGAACATCTACATTTATGGTAAGTGTACACAATTGTACTTTCTAAGATCGGTACAGATTACTTCCTCGGAGCTGATAATGACTTCCACTCCAGCTATTCCTTCGGCTCTGTGCCCTTTCTCAGCACCGATAGTCCCCATTTTGCCTGTTTTGAAACTGGAATCATCGGTGCCGACTTTTACTGCATCACAGACCCAATACTCCTCATCTTTGGATCAGTTTTCAGGACAAGCCTTTAGCCCCTTTTTGGACTGACCTGACTGCCCCTCAGGAGTGTCGGTAAGGTCCACCAGGAGTTTATCTGAATTGGATGTGGTGCGCCTGTTGGATCAGCTGCTGGCAGCTATAGGGATTACAGATTTTCCTAAAACCCATCCCACTCTGTTTTTTGGGTCCATTGCCCCTACAATTCCCATGTATTCTCCTCCTTTGGACCCTTCAGTTCCGAGGCCCATAGCTCCATCTGTGGGAGGACTCCTCTTCTCGGCTCCAACAGTGACTACCTCTGAGGCTCCGAGGCCCCTTTGGGTTTCGGTTTCTTTAGAACCACCCATTCCTCAATCTCATGCTTGGGGGGAGGGGGGGCCCCGGCTCCAGGTACGGTACCAGTTGTTTCATTGGTTCTGTCTTCGTACCCAGAGGCAACTCCTGCCCCGGGTTTGCTTGAGGCTCCATCCCCGGGAGCGGGCTGCGTGGAGCAGGTTGTGACCCCGGTACTGGGCTCCCATTCCTCTTCGGGCATGCCTGCCTTCCGGGTGATGGGAGAGGGTGCTTGCTTCGGGAAGCGCTCCTCCTACATCGGACATTCCCTCTGCATCTTCTGAGCTGCAGCTGTCACAGGCCACCCCCCCCCATAACACCTAGAGTGCAAGCCTCGGGAAACCCATGTACAGGGTAACCTCCTTTTCTGAGTCTTCTTCATATGTTGCCACTGGAGAACCACCTCGGAAATGGATGTGTAAGAGGAAACGCATGGACTCCCCGGAGGAGTCCCTCACTGAGGATACGGACTACAGTGATGGGGAAGGGTCCCCACGGTCACCCCCTGATGATGTCTCCTTTGGAGACATCCTGGAAATTTTGAGGCAGAGGAGTGACTGGAAGCCCTCCAATCCTTCCTTGGAGGAATCCGTATTCCTGCAGGCCTTCTGCTCTCGGCCCTCTACTTGTTGGATGATCCCCCCCCCCCCCCTCCTGCCAATGAGTAAGTCAAGCTCATCGTGCAGCGGGCATGGAAGAATCCTGATACCGTTAAGGCCATTCCCTGGAGACCAGACAAGATACTGTCCCCTCCAGAGGAACAGCCCCATTGGTCTAGCGGCTTACCAGTAGACGCTATCGTGGTGGCGGCTGCCACAAAAAAGGACCTTGCGGAGGAAAGTCCTACTGTCCATCTGCCCAACAGAGAATCCGGGGCAGTGGACAGATTAGGGAAGTGAGTTGTTGCTTCAGCAACCTTTGCTGTCAGGTCTCTGAATTACTTGGCACATTTTACAAGGCTCTAAAGAGATCTCATCTCTGAACTCTCTGGAACCCTCACGGGGTCAAGTTTCGGATGGGGCATGTGATAAGGTTGCTTCTCAGCTTGCTACCCTAGAGTTGATCTCCAACTCGTCCATGCCGTTGGCCTACATTTTTCCAAACCTTAGCACTCTTTTCTCCAGGAACCAGAGGAGTGGAAAGATATGGCACAAAAAATCTCAAGGTCCTTTCCATAGTGCACGTGGTGAAGATTCCCCCAGAGGCAGAGGAAGTTCCAATAATGGAAGATGCCCCTTTTGGGGCAGAGGGGGTCTCCGAAATCAGGACTCCGGGGATTCTTTCTCCGGACGACTTTAGCAGCGCTCCTGAAGCGCTGCCCGATTGCTTTCCTCTGGAAGCAGTCGAGGCTCGTTTTTCTCTGCACCAAGCTGCCTGGCACTCTATTACCAATGACCAGTGGGTGCAGAGAATAATTTCCAGTGGTTATTACATCCCTCTAATCTCTTATCCAAGACCTCCAAAATACCTTCCCGATGTTCCACCCAGTCAAAGGGAAGAGGCAGCTTCAGAAATAAGAAAGCTGTGTCTAAAACAAGTCATCCAGCAAGTCCCCCCAGACCAGTGTAGATCCTGTTTTTACTCAAGATTCTTTTTGGTGCAAAAAAAGACTGGGGACTGGAGACCCATTTCGGATCTCAGCCAACTAAACAAATCAGTAGTTCAGACCAAATTCCCCATGGTCATGATACAATCCATTCTCCCATTTCTTCGGGAGGGTGTGTGGATGTTCTCGATAGATCTCCGGGATGCGTATTACCACATCAAAATGGACAAGCGCTCCAGGAGTCTCCTTCGCTTCTGGCTGGGAGCCAATCATTACCAATTTAAAGCCCTGCCATTCGGTCTCTCGACAGCCCCCAGAGTGTTGACAAAATGTGTAGCAGTGGTGACAGCTCATCTGAGACTTCAGAGATTCCAGGTGTTTCCATATCTCGACGATTGGCTCCCCTCCGCCCCCACCAATCGCCTACTGGTCAGGGCCCTCCTCTACACTCTAGCACTGGCGGAGTTCCTAGGCATCACAATACACTGGGAAAAATCCAACCTTCATCCTAACCAACAATTGGAATTTATAGGAGCAGTAGTCAGTACTCAGACAAGCCAAGTCTCTCTTCCTCTTCACAGACTTCAGAGATTAAGGTTACAAGTACAAGTTATACTCTGTCGAAGGAAGGTGTCTGCAAGGGAAGTTCTACAGGCTCTGGGGTCTATGGCGGTAGCCATCCCAATTGTTCCCCTAGCAATTTTGCATATGAGACTACTACAATGGCTCCTTTTGTCCCAGTGAATATCCATTCTGCATCCTCTAAACTCACAAATCCTCATCACCAATTCCTGCAAACAAGATCTCCTCTGGTGGATGAGAACAGGCGAAAATCTTTGGTGCCGCCCCTTCCAGACTCCTCAACCCAACACCACTTCCAGGGAAAGAGTCCAAGGCATGTGGTCTAGCTTAGAGGTTAACTTGCATATCAATGTCCTGGAGTTAAGAGCGGTGCTGATGTTCTTCATGTTTCACTGTTGCATTCATTACATTTGGGTAATCTGCTTGCAGGTTGCCCTCAGTCGGTCTGATTAGCAAAGTCTTGGGTCCTGCGTCAGTTGCTGTCCCTTCTTCCATGATGTCAGGTCATCAGGGGTATAAAACATGCAGCTGAAACCATTACATGAGTCTTTCTTGCCGTGCGGTGCCCGAAGCAGAAGCAGTTCGCAAGTGCCGGTTGGCCAACTCCTGAAATTTTCATTTTCGAGTTTTAGAACCGAAGTCTTCAACTAAAAGCTAAGTACCTCGTTGGGGAAACTTTTTTTCTTGCTCCTCCCGATGTCAGTAAAAGTTAATAATTGCATTACTTGTGGAAAGAAAATACCTCATAAAGATTTTCATTCGTACTGTATTCCTTGCCTAGGTCCTGACCACGACGTACCTTGCTGTCGGTTTTGTGCTTTATTTAATCAGCGCACTGTCCGTCGTCTGTATATTTTTACCTCTAAATATTTTGGTGCTCAGTTTAATTATCCAGGAATGTCATCGGTTAGCCATCCGACTACTGGGATTCCGAAAAAACGCAACGATAAAGACAGAGACAGGCCACCGAGGTCCAAAACTGCCGATGACGCTTCTCCTAAGCCAGTCGCTATTTCGCCTGTACTCAGGCGCTTTCGCAGCACCTGATACCCGCTACTTCTGATTGGCAGGCCTCTACTGAGTCCCATTCGGAGTCCGGTATGCCACGAGATACTTCAACTATGGAATCCGTGGATGTCCCTACGTTGGATGGGTCCGGAGCCGCTGCGCAGGCACTGGCTTCTGAGGGTGTATTCATGTCTACGGACTTGCATATTAAATTGATGCCTCCTTCATTACTAAGGCCTAAATCTCGATCCATGTCTACGAAAACAACACCTAGGCCACATGCTCAGGCCTCTATGCCTAAAAAACAAATGATAAAAATGGCTGTAGATCTAATAACTCTAATCGGGGGTAGCCCCCCCCAAGAGGCCTAGGGCTGAGCTTGACTATGAATCTTCTGATCAGGATTCTGTTTTTCCTGACTCTTCTGATGACCCGGATTTGTCCATACCTACATATCAGGATTCTGATGCAGAGGGACTCCATTCCCTCTGCTTCCCCTCCTGAGGATTTTTCTTTTGGGAAACCTTACATACTTACATATTCTAAGGGAGCATTTTCACTGGGAAAGCCAGGAATTTTCTGATTCAAAAAAGAGGCTTAGGGATTTCCTTCTCCTACCTCAGCATAGGCCTTTGGCTATTCCTCCTGTACTAGACATTGTTGATGCTTTCTCGGAATCTAGTTTGGACCCTGATTCCCTGCCTCCTGCTCCCAGTAAACCTGACAGATACTACAGGGTCCCTGAGTCCCACAAGTTACTTTTCAAAAATCCTATTGCAGATCCAAAGACTATTTCACAGGGGCCCAAGGGCATTAAGGCTTCTACTGCTAAAAATCCTTCCCCTTCTGATAGAGACTCCAGGGCGCTGTATAGATGGGGTAAAAAGGTTTATACTTCAGCAACCTTGGCCATTAGAGCTTCAAACAGCCAGTTTCATATGTTAAAATATCAGCAAGATGTTATTGGACTGCTTAAACAGAAAATGATGTTGATTCCTGACTGTGTGGAAAATAAAGACTTAAAGGATTTAATGCATTCTGCTGAACAAGTTGGAAAACATACTTTGCAATGTGGTTTTGATTCTTTAAAGGCCTCTTGCAGGTCTGCTGTTGCTGGGTCTGTGCTTGGAAGGCATGCTTGGCTTAAGGAGCAGTCTTTGCCTGATCATGTTAAAGCTAAATTATTGGATGCTCCTTTAAATCAGGACCGCCTGTTTGGCAACAAGGCTGAAGAAGTTCTTAAAATGATGGAAGATAAAGCTAAATCTATGCAAACTGTTAAAGAACTTACAAGTTCAGCCTTCTGGATTTAGTAGGCACTGGCCTTCTAAGAATTGGTCCTTTCCAGCCCCTTCCAGGTCTTCTCAAGCCAAACCCAGACACGGCAAAAAACCCAGGTTTCAGTCCCAGGGGACTCTCAGAACTAAGCAGTGGGGAGGCCTCCACTTTCAAGTCTGGGAATAATAAGACACCACCCTATGGTAAACTGTCTCAATGACTTCCTTTTAAAATCTCCAAGCACTTATCTTCTGGCAGCCCCATTGGGAGGAAAGATTGTGCTTCATGCAAAGAACTGGGAACTCATTACCCAGGACAAATGGGTTTTAAATATAGTGCCCCAGGGATACAGATTTCACTTCCACACGTTGTCAACGCCAAGTGGATGGCCTGACCTCCCCCCAATCAGTGGGCAGAGGCTCAGAAACAAGTACTTTCTCTGTCAAGCATGGGGGCTATTCAGCTGGTACCAGAAGAGGAAAAGGGACAAGGTTTCTACTCCAGACTTTTCCTGGTACCCAGAAAAGACAAATCATGGCATCCAGTCCTGGACCTGTCTACTCTAAACACCTTTCTGGAGATTCCAAAATTCAAGATGCTGACTCTTCACCAATTACTTCCTATGCTAGATAAAGACACCTGGTTGGCAACACTAGATTTGAAAGAAGCATACCTGCACATCCCAATCAGGGAATCTTGCAGAAGATGCCTACGCTTCAAAGCAGGCTACACGCACTATCAGTTCTCTGCTTTGCCCTTTGGCTTATCTACTGCGCCCAGGGTATTCACAAAGTGCCTAGCTCCAGTTATTGCATTTTGCAGGCAAAGAAGTATTCAAATATACCCATACCTGGACGTTTGTCTAATTCAGGCAGAAAGCCAGGACATACTTTTGAACCATCTGGCGTTTCTAAAAAGGGTTCTAACTTTTCTGGGTTACACCATAAACGAAAAGAAATCACAACTGGTACCCTGTCAACAAATTACATTCCTGGAAGCAAGCTTGAATACAACTTCCCAGATGGCTTACCTCATGCCAGAAAAGCAAATTCATTTGACAACCTACTTCAAACAAGTCGCCACAAAAACCCTGCTGTCTGCAAGACAAATACTGCAATCCTTGGGGTTCATGGCCTCCTGCATTCTTCTAATTCCATATGCAAGACTGCATATGAGGAAACTATAGTGATATCTAAAAAGCCTATGGAGTCAACATTCTTACAGCCTAGAAACAATGAATCTGAAGTAGGGACTTCATTTGTCAGCAACCTGTGGGTCTTGGATCCGATATCGGAGCCCGAGCCGACAACTTGTTTCAAGCTAATGGATCCGAGCTCCTAGCTCCTCCTTTCACCCATAATCCCCTGCCAACCCTCCATGACCTCAGATCTAGTTTGCCGCGCTTGTGGATAGCTGGATTCCATTGAGCTCAAGAAAAAAATCGTCAGTTAAGTCTGTTTTTTCTGCCAAATTCTCTACCTTATTTTAAAAAAAAAAGTGTGTAAGAGTTAGGTTCCCTGTAGTATAAAAAAATTTTCTTTTACTTAGTTTTTTCCCTCCCTTCGCTGGTCGTTAGTGAGTGTGTGTGTTGTGTTTTTGGGGCTTGTGTGTTTGTGTAGCACTACCTTTTTTCTTTTAAGTATGGCTGAGGCCACAAAAGCCATTTTTCCTAAATGTACAGAGTGTGGCCTAAGCTCTCCCCGGCTGATGGCCACACTCGGTGCGTTCGGTGCCTTGGGGTTGAACACCTCACCTCAGGCTGTACCATTTGTGCAGCGTTCAACCCCAGGGCACTGAAAGAGCGGAGGTCGAAGCTGGTCCTGGCGGGACTTTTGCCCCCGGACTCGGCTCCGGCCTCCGCTGCTCCCGTGGCACTACCACAGGCTGTGGCTGTTGCCACTCCTGCCCCCTTCCTTCGGCCGGGACTCAAACTCCCGCTAAAGTGCCGGAGGACAGGGAGGATAGGAGGGAGAAACTGAGGGAGAAGCACCACAAGCGGTGGGCCGAAGCCTCCGCTTCGGCCCCACCAGTTAAGCGGGCTTCTCCCTCCACTGCTTCTAGGTAGTCTCCTCCTCGGCTCCGATCTCCTTGTTTCTCCCCAGGGCCTGAGGAGGAGGAGGCCCGATCTCCATCGAAGTCATCGAGGCGGCATTTCAGGCCTGCCTCGGTGGCCTCTTTGAGATGAACGTTCAGCATGTCTGATGCAGACTTGGACCGGATGATGCGAAGATTCATCCAGGTCCAGCTGCAGATGGGAGTGCTCTTGCCTCCCCCCTCCCCTTCGGGGGGGAGCTCGACACCATTTTTCGCTCCAATTGCTCCTTCTCCGACCCGCTACCCGGGTTCGGAGCGTTCGGAGCCGAGCAGCGTTGGAGCCGGGGGTGGGTCGGCACCGACAGTACTTGGTGCTTCGGATCCGACCCTGCCCTCGAGCCTGTCGGATCCAACCTCTCGGAGCCGTGGCCCGAGCTTCGGATCCGAGGGATTCAGTGTGCCTTCGGCTCCGTCCAGGTCGGAGCGCACTGGTCCTTCGGATCCGATGGCCTCGGCGCTGGTTCCGATCCCTTCATCGAATCCGAGTGGGAGCTGACACTCGGAGCCCAGAGAGAGTGGTTCCCCCTCGGTCTTCGATGTAGTGGAGAGGGCTCTGTTGAGAGCATCCGGACCCCCGGCCCTTGTCTCGGCTCCACCCTGCACTCCCTCTCTGCTGGGCCAGGCTTCCATCACCCGGCCTAAGGGACAGCCTGCTTCAATGTCCCAGGTAGTTCCATTGGAACAGGATATTGCTGGCGAGGCCTCCTCAGACAGCCCCCCCGAGGAAGTGCCCCGCAAGCATAAGTGCAAGAGGAGGCACGTGGACTCCCCAGAGTCCTTAACTGAGGACACGGACTTGGATGAAGGGGAAGGCTCCCCAAGATCACCCCCTGAGGATGTCTCCTTTGGAGACATCATGGAGATGCTGAGGATCAGAGGTGGGTGGTCTGCCCCCAAGTCTTCCTCTGACGAGTCCGTGTTTCTGGAGGCATTCGAAGCAGGCCCGTCTACCTCTTGGGTGTCCCCTCCGGTCAACCCCTTGGTGGACCTTATTACCACCAGGGCGTTGAAGGACCCGGACACCGTGGAGCCAATACCCAAACGCCCGGACAGGATACTAAGTCCCCCCCTCAGACCGGTCACACTGGAGCAAGGGTCCCCCCATAGATGCCATGTTGACGACGGCAGCCACGAAGAGGGAACTAGCTCAGGAGAGCCCCTCAGTCCATCCAACGAGCAAGGAGAGTCCCGCTGTATGGACCGCTTAGGGAAGCGAGTTTTTAGTTCAGTGACCTTCTCGGTAAGGTCTCTGAACTATATGGCACATGTCATCAGGATGCAGCGGGATCTTATCAAAGAATACGCTGCCTCCCCCCCTGAGTCCATGTCGGCGGAGGAAAAACAATTGTACTCCACCCGAATGACCACTCTGAGATCCATTTCAAACACCTCTATGCGGCTATTGTCCCACGCCACCGAGGGAGCCGCTAGCGGAGCGGGCCTAGTCATGAGACGTCAGGCCTGGCTCCGTCATTGTGACTTTGCGGAGCCCTTTAAAGCGTCTTTTGCGAATGCCCCTTTCGATGGTTCTGCCCTGTTTGGCAAAACGATTCGCGAGACACTTGTCCAGAGCGAGAAGGACGGGAAGACGTCTGCCGTCTGAGTCCGCTTCTCCCTTTTCGAAGAACCAAAAGGTTCAGAAGATGATGTGGTTCCGGAAATCGCAACATTCCCAACCCGCTC
Source organism: Protopterus annectens (assembly GCF_019279795.1). Lineage (NCBI taxonomy): Eukaryota > Metazoa > Chordata > Ceratodontiformes > Protopteridae > Protopterus > Protopterus annectens. The sequence goes on from NC_056734.1 coordinate 274,149,459, forward strand.
CGGACAACCAGTCCTTCCGTGGCAGAGGAGGACAGGGAGGACGCCGCCCCAGGGGCAGAGGGGCTTCGAGAAACTTTGGGTCCAGAGAACCTTTCTCTGACCGCCCACGCAGCAGCCCTGAAGGGTTGCCCCACTGCTCCACTCTGGAGGCAGTCGGGGGGCGTTTCTCGGAGCACCTAGCGGCATGGGAGTCCATCACGACAGACCGCTGGGTGCTTCGAATTATATCCAGAGGGTACAAAATCTCATTACTTCATGTCCCCAAATTTAAGAACCTCCCCGATGTACCACATGATCAGAGGGAGGCTGTAGACGCAGAAATTCAGCAGCTGCTAAGAAAAAGAGCCATCCAGCCCGTCCCCCAAGACCAGCTCGGATTAGGGTTCTACTCCAGGTTCTTTTTGGTGCCAAAAAAGACGGGGGACTTGACACCGATTCTAGACCTGTCCCGTTTGAACCTGTCGGTAACCAAGGAAAAATTCCGAATGGTCACTCTTCAATCTATTCTCCCCCTTCTAAGGGAGAAAGATTGGATGTGCTCTATAGACCTCAAGGATGCGTACTACCACATTCTAATGGATAGACGATCCAGGAGGTTTCTTCACTTCCGGCTGGGAGCCAGTCACTACCAGTTCAGGGTCCTTCCCTTTGGCCTCACCACAGCCCCCAGTGTGTTCACCAAGATATTAGCAGTGATTGCGGCCCACCTGAGACTCCAGGGAATACAGGTCTTTCCGTACCTGGATGACTGGCTCCTGACCGCCCCAACAAGGCATCTACTTTGCTCAGCCAGAGATTTCTTTCTCCGCCTAGCCCCACAGTTAGGCATCACCATCAATGCCGACAAATCCTTTCTGGCCCCGACACAAGCCATAGAATTCATAGGAGCCAGAATAGACACCAGAGAGCTACGAGCCTTTCTAATGTCCGAACGACTTCGGAACTTGTAACTTCATGTGCGGGCTGTCCTCCAATCAGAGACCCCACCGGCGGAATTGGTCCTGAGGGCGCTGGGCTCCATGGCGGCAGCGATAACGCTCCTTCCATGTGCCCGTCTGAACATGCGGGTACTGCAATGGACCCTTCTAGTACAATGGTCCTTTCTGTCTTTTCCTCTCCATCACCCCCATTGCTATCAGCAAGGCTTGCAGGAGGGGCTCTATTATGGTGGCTCCATACTCCGGACCTCCATACCCTTCTTCACCTCTCCCTCTCTCGCCACAGTGACCACGGATGCCTCCCGCCTCGGGTGGGGGGGGGGCATTATTCAGGCAGGATGGTCCAAGGCACGTGGAATGATACAGAGACCTCCCTGCATATCAACGTTCTGGAGATGAGAGCGGTGCTGTACGAGTTGCAAGCACTTCAGAATCTCCTCCCCGTAGGAACGATTGCAATTCAGTCGGACAACATGTCGGTTATCTGGTACATCAACAAACAGGGGGGAACCAGGTCTTACCCTCTATGCCACGAAGCCATAAGCGTGTGGGAATGGGCGATCTCCACCAACCGCTTTCTGATTGCAACGCACATTCCGGGGCGGGCCAATATCCTAGCGGACAAACTCAGTCGCACCCGTCTTACCCCGTACGAGTGGTCTCTCAACCCACTAGTAGCGAAGCAGATATTCGCAATATGAGGGCAACCCTGCTGCGATCTTTTTGCCTCTCCCTCAAACACCAAATGCGGCAATTTCTTCGCTCTGATTCCCCCTCCAGGGGAAACTCCAAGAGACGCTCTGGTGCATGCTTGGCCACTCGGTCTACTTTATGCCTATCCTCCTCTACCCCTGATGCTGCAACTCTTACAGAAAGCCTCGCGGTTGGGGAGCAGGATGATCCTCATTGCCCCATTCTGGCCTCGGCAAATTTGGTTCCCTTACCTGTGGTCTCACCTAGTGAATCCCCCTTGGATTCTGGATCCCAGTATGGATCTAATCTCCCATCCGTCGGACTTACCGACCCCAAATCTGGACAATCTGAAGCTGACAGCTTGGTTGCTCCAGTTCCACTCCTAGTTAGGACTCCCGGTATCTCTTCACCAGTCAAAGCCATCCTTGTGGCAGCACATAAGCCCTCCACCAGGAAAGTGTACCGCAGTAAATGGAAACGTTTCTCCATCTGGGCGGAGCATCATAATCTAGATCCCTTTACGGCTCCTCTTCCATCCATATTAGACTTCCTAACCGAACTTTTTCAGGAAGGCGCTAGTTGCTCAACTGTCAAAGTGCAATTGGCTGCCATCTCCCATTACCATGTGGGACATGGTACAGGGCCCTTGATGTCGGCCAAGTTGTGTAAAACCTTTCACAAGGGCACCTTTTTGCTTAGACCCCCTATAAAAGAAGCCGTACCACCTTGGGATCTTTCACTAGTTCTTCAAGCCTTGACTGCTCCACCTTTTGAACCTGCTGCTTCAGTAGATCTCAAATACTTGTCCTGGAAAACAGCATTCCTTGTAGCCATTACTGCTGCGAAAAGAGTTTCGGAGCTTCAAGCTCTTTGTGTGAAGCCTCCTTATTTGATCTTTCATCCGGACAGAGTGTACCTCAGGATCAATCCCTCTTTCCTTCCCAAAATAGCATCAGAAACCAATATAAATCAATCCATAAATTTACCGGTTTTCTTTCTTAAATATCAGAATAAAGGAGAGTACAAGCTGCACTCATTAGATGTTCATAGGCAGCTACGTTTTTATACTCCTAGAACAGCTGGTCATAGACCATCCGATCAGCTGTTCGTTTCCTTTGCCAAATTTAATTTGGGGAAAGCAATGTCAAAAGTATCTCTATCACGCTGAATTTCACAATGTATCCTATTAGCGTACCAAGCCTCTTGTGGACCCGCACCTGAAGGAGTTTGCGCACATTCCACTCGTTCCATCTCTACTTCTGCGGCCTTCAAATCTAGAGTTCCATTGGATGATATTTGTTCGGCAGCCACTTGGGCCTCATCTCATACCTTTATTAACCACTACAAACTGGACGTGATTTCTAGAGGGAGAGCATCTTTTGGCTCTGCGGTGCTCTGCAATATCCTTCCATGATGGCCACCCAAGATTCAGGTAGCTGGGGACTCTGTCCCACAGGTTGCTGACAAATGAAGTCCCTACTTCAGATTAAGAAGTTATGTACTCACCATAACGTTCCATCTGAGTAGGTAGCTTCATTTGTCTGCAACCATCCCCCCTCCTTCCCCCTGGCCTTCAGCGGATCTATGTTAGTTGGAATACCCTTTTTGGGTACATATTGAGGGGCAAACTCGATCTGAGGTCATGGAGGGTTGGCAGGGGATTATGGGTGAGGGGAGGAGCTAGGAACTTGGATCCATTAGCTTGAAACAAGTTGCCAGCTCGGATCCAAGACCCACAGGTTGCAGACAAATGAAGCTACCTACTCAGATGGAACGTTATGGTGAGTACATAACTTCTTATTCCTATCGTACCTTGCCTGCGCCTAGAATTCCTTTGGTGGGAAGAGGCCTGCCACCAAAACAAGGGACTACCTTTCACACCACCCCCTGCCTCCCAAACCCTAACAGCAGATGCATCAGACTGTGCATGGGGGGCTCACCTTGCAGGGAAGTGCATTCAGGGCAAATGGAACCCAAGTCAAATGCACCTGCACATCAATCAAAAAGAAATGTTAGCTCTACAGAATGCTCTGACAGCCTTCAAGGACTACATTCTTCCAGGACAACTAATGGTAAAGACGGACAACACCACGGTTATGTGGTACATAAACAAGCAGGGTGGTACACATTCTTACCCCCTCTGCAGACTAGCCATGGTGTTGTGGAACCAGCATTGAGCTACCAAGTGCACCTACAAGCTCAATTCCTGCCAGGAAAATTAAATACACTGGCAGACGGACTAAGCAGAAACCTCATGTACCCACACAAGTGGAAACTGGACCCATGGATTTTCAACATGTTGACAGGTGAATGGGGGAGCCCAGATATAGACCTGTTTACCTCCCCCCAGAACTACCAAATGGACAAATTTTGCACAAGGACTCCCCACAAACAAGCCTGGAAATTGGATGCTCTGTTTTTTAGCTGGAAAAACCTTTTGGTTTATGCCTTCCCCTGTTGCCTCTGATCTCCAAAGTACTACTAAAAGTCAAACAGGACAAACCAGGGATGATTTTGATAGCTCCAGACTGGCCGCGCCAACACTGTTATCCCCTCCTACGCAGTGTGTCATGGTTATCTCCATGGCACCTGCCTCAGACTCCTTCCCTGCTGTCTCAGCAGGAGAACCAGATTCTGCACCCTCAGCTTCCAACACTGAACCTTGCAGCTTGGCTAATTACTTAAATTCTCCCTTACCATCCCTCAGCAAACCTGTGATGGATGTCATCTTAGAGGCATGGTGGCCTAGTACTAGAAAAATGGAAAAGATTTTGTGCCTGGAACCATTCGCAAGGGATGAGCACAGCAGCGCCCATTTTACCTCAGATTTTACAATACTTAACTGAGATGCTTCACAAGGGCCTGCCTTTTTCCTCCATTAAAATCCACGCCTCAGCCATTTCAGCTCATTATAACACAGAACATCCCCTCTTCTCTCATCTACTGCTCAAGCAGTACCTCAGAGGGGCCAAAGATTTGAGACCACCCAGGAGAGCTCCAACCCCAGCCTGGGACCTTAACTTTGTATTGGGGAAACTCACTCTACCTCCTTTCGAGCCAGCTGCTACTGCAGACTTAAAATTTCTTTCTTGGAAAACAGCTTTCCTTTTAGCAGTCACTTCAGCTCGAAGGGTATCTGAATTTCAGGCCCTTATGGCAGTGGAGCCTTTCATCATTTTTCATGCAGACAGGGTGTCACTCAGAACAAATCCATCCTTCATGCCTAAGGTGGTATCCAGTGTGGTTCTTAATCAGTCCGTTCATTTGCCACCCTTCTGTCCCAATCCACAGAACAAAGGGGAACGGATTCTGCATTTCCTGGATGTGCACAGACAACTTAGATTCTTCTTGGACAGGACTAAACCTCAAATAAAAACTGAACTTCTGCTGGTGGCATTTGCTGCAGGGGCAGAGGGGAAGGCTATTTCAAAGCAAACCATTTCTAGATGGTTAAACCATTGCATTAATTTCTGCTATAAGCGCCATGGAAATCTCCCAGGGGATCAGACCTCATTCCATCAGGGCTGCATCTACTTCTACAGCCTTTCTCAGAGGCGTTCCTACCAGGGGCATCCTAGAAGCTGCTACCTGGAGTTCTGTACATACTTTCACCAAGCATTATCATTTGCCAATTTTCTCTAAATCCAGAGCTGGCTTTGCCACTGCAGTCTTGCAGGGCCTTATAGCTGGCCCTAATTCTACCTAAACTTCTCCTCCCAACCGTAGCTTTGGGAATCTACCCAAATGTAATGACTGCAACAGTGAAACACGAAGAACATAGTACAGTTGTGTACACTTACCATAAATGTAGATTTTCGAGTGTCTTCACTGTTGCAGTCCTGGTTACCGTCCCTCCTGCCTCCTAACGTCTTTTGGCTATACTATACTTTCCTTTACTATGCTTAAAATCCTTTTTGGTGTATTTATTTTTTGTTGGAGGTATACCTTTGTGTTTTTATGTTTAATTGCTCCCCATTTGGGGGGCGGCACCTGACATCTGGGGCAAGAAAAACTAATGTAATGGCGTCAGCTGCATGTTTTATACCCGTGACGACCTGATGTCATGGAAGAAGGGACAGCAACTGACGCAGGACCCAAGACTTTGTTAATCAGGCCAACTGAGGGCAACCTGCAAGCAGATTACCCAAATGTAATGACTGCAACAGTGAATACCCTCGAACATCTACATTTATGGTAAGTGTACACAACTGTATTTTAGCATTGCAGGCACTTCATCCGCTTTTTCTGTCAGGAACGATTGCAATCCAGTCAGACAATATGTCCATTGTGTGGTACATAAACAGGGAGGGACCAAATCCTACCCCCTATGTCGCGAGGCCATGAGAATTTGGCATTGGGCGATAGCTTCCAACCTCTTTTTAATTGCAACACATATCCTGGGAAGCTCCAACGTTATTGCGGACAGGCTGTGCAGATGCATCCTCCGTCCACACGAGTGGTCTCTCTGTGACAGCAGACATCTTCAGCCGTTGGGGCCAGTCTTGCTGCTATCTTTTTGCCTCCCCTTCAAACAAAAAAAGCAGCAGCTACTTTGCCCTCTTTTCCCCCAGACGGGGAGTCACCGAGAGATGCTTTGACTGACGATTGGCCCGCAGGTCTCCGCTTTGCTTATCCTCCGATACCTTTGATACCCCTGTTTCTAAGGAAAGCAATCCAGTTGAAATGCAGAGTAATCCTCTTTGTCCCCTTCTGGCCTCGACAAGTGTGGTTTCCCTTCCCCTGGCCTCACCTGTTACAACGTCCTTGGATCTTGGACACTCGTCAGGACCTAATATCTTACCCACAAGGACTGACTCCCCCAAATCTATCCACTTTCAAGCTGACAGCTTGGTTTCTCCACTTCCATTAGTCCACATGCAGGAAACCCTCTCCTTACCTGTCTGTGATATTATTCTGCCCTCCCATAAACCATCCACCAGAAAACTCTACAGAGACGAATGAAAAAGATGTTCATCGTGTTTCACTGTTGCAGTCATTACACTTGGGTTATCCTGCTGGCAGGCTACCCGCACTCTGCCTGAATTCCAAAGTCCTGGTCTGGCGTCGGTTGCTGTCGCCTCTTCCCTGACGTCAGTGCGCCAGGGGTATAAAAGATGCAGCCGACGCCATTTTCTTCAGTCTTTCTTGCTGCGTGGTGCCCGAAGCAAAAGCAGTTCGCAAGTGCCGGTCGGCCGACTCCTGAGATTTTCGAAATTGAATTTCAGATCCGAAGTCTTCAATAAAACGAAGTACCCCGTTGGGGAAACTTTTTCTTGCTCCAGACCAATGTCGGTAAAAGTTAACAATTGTATTTCTTGTGGGAAGCAAATACCTCATAAGGATTTTCATTCTTACTGTTTTCCTTGCCTAGGCCCTGACCACGATGTTGCTAGTTGTCGGTTTTGCACTAGATTCAACCAACGCACTACTAAGCGTCGGATCGATTTTGCTTTACATTACTTTGGCTGAAGGTTTAACTATATAATGTCGTCGGAACAACCGACGACCGGAGTTCATAAAAAGCACAAGGACAAAGAAAAGGACAGGCATCCGAGGTCCAAAACCGATGATGAAGCCTCTTCTAGGCCAGTCGCTGGTTCGCCGGTGCTCAGTGAGGCGCTTTCTCAGCCCCTGACACCCGCTACCTCAGAGCCACAGGCCGCCTCCGACTCCCACGTGGAGACAACTAAGCCTCTGGAAACGAAAGGTATTGGGCCTACGGATACTATTCCCTCTGATACAATACCCCACTCGGGCATTATAGATAAGCTCACCAGCTTAAATATAAATCCCCATGTCACTAGATGGATTGCAAACTGGCTCAAGGACAAAACCCACATGGTTAGAATTGCTGGAGCCATGTCAGACTCCAAACCAGTTACAAGTGGTGTCCCACAAGGCTCAGTCCTGGGTCCTTTCTTGTTCGGTATATATTTCTCGGAGGTACAGGCCAACACGGAAGGACTGTGGCTGACCAAGTTCGCAGATGACTGCAAACAGGGCGCCATAATAGACTCTCCAGCCGACACAAGCATCCTTCAAAAGGGCCTCATAGAAACAGCCAACTGGTGCCAGAGCCATGGCCCCAAGCTAAATGCCAAAAAGTGTATAGTCATCCCCTTTGGCAAAAACAAAGTGTCCACAAATGACCACATAGGTGGTAATCCATTAAGTACAGAAGAAGTAATTAGGGACCTGGGGACCCAAGTTGATAGCAATCTCTCATTTGACAACCACGTGTCCAAAGTGGTTAGAAAAACATTTTTTATAGCCCACCTAATCATGAAGGGATTCACATCTAGATCAGGGGAGGTCATCATGCCTCTTTACTCATCCCTCATCAGGCCCATAATTGAGTACAGTGCCCCGTTTGGGATGTACCTTACCAGACACCTGCAGCAACTGGAAAGACCCCAAAAGTACCTCACCAAGAGGATCAAAGGGCTCAAACAGATGCCATAAGCTGCCCGGTTAAAGAAACTCCAGCTCTACTCAGTGGCATACCGCCTGTTCAGAGGCGATCTGTGCCTGACGTATAAAGCCATGTCCAACCCAGAATTAATGGACATGCTGCACCTCAGAAAATCCAAATCCCATCGAGCCACGCTCGAGACTTGAACCTCAGCACTGAAATAAATAGGACATGCTGGAGGGACAGATTCATAACCCAGAGGCTCCCTTCACTCTGGAATAAAATCCCAGTCCAGGTTAGGCAGAGTCCCTCATTGACTCTCTTCAAGAGGAATCTTGATGAGTGGATGGGAGATCGTAGGTTTACCCCGGGTATCACTTCTGTGTCACTGTTAGACAGAGGCACAGTATACTAACCTCGAAAAAGGGCATAGCAAAATAAATTTAAAATGGGTGGCGAAAGCCAAACACATTCTGGCTAGGCTTATAAAGGCCCTAGGGCAGATAGCCTAGTATGAACCTATGATTGGTCAGGAGCCGCTGAGCAGGCATCGGCTTCTGAGGGTGTTTTCAGACCTTCACAGCTTACTATCAAGACCACTTCAGCAGCCAAGGCAAAGTCCAAAACACCTTTAAAGACAAAGAAACAAGTACAGCATTCACCTGGACAGTCATCCATGCCAAAGAAACAGATGCTTAAAATGGCCGAGGACCTAATTACTCTGATCAGCGGTTCCCATCCCCCTCCTGATAAAAAGCCTAGGCAAGATACTGACTATGATTTCTCTGACCAGGTTTCTATTTCCTCTGATTCCTCTTCAGAACAGGGATATTCTCTTCCTCCCTATGAGGATTCTGATGCTGAAGAATCTATCCCTTCAGCCTCTCCTCCTGAGGATTACTGTTTTGGGGAAACACTGCACACCATGAGGGAGCATTTCCATTGGGAGAGCCAGGATTATTCAAAATCCAAGAAAAGGTTCAGAGACTTTCTTTTACTGCCTCAGCACAGGCCCCTTGCTATTCCCCCTGTACTCGATATTGTTGTTGATGTATTTTCTGAATCCAGTTTGTCTCCTGATCCGTTACCCGCTGCACCAGTTAAGCCAGATAGGTACTACAAGGTCCAGGATTCTCATAGATTTCTTTATAAAAACCCTGCTGCTGACTCGGAAACAATTTCTCAGGGTCCCAAAGGGGTCAAGGCTTCCACTGCAAAAAAACATGTTCCCTCTGATAGGGATATTCTGTAGCACTGGACAGAAGGGGGAAAAAAGTTTTCACCTCTGCTACTCTAGCTGTAAGGGCTTTAAACTGCCAGTTTCACATGCTTAAATATCAAGAATACCTAATGTCTTTGCTAAAACAGAAAATGCTTACAAACTCAGAATGTTCTGAAAATAAGGAAATGCAGGATTTATTGCATGCAGCTGAACAAGTGGGAAAGCATACTTAGCAATGTGGTTTTGATTCATTAGAGGCTTCTTGCAGAGCCGCAGTTACAGGTTCTGTCATTCGAAGGCATGCTTGGTTAAAAGAACAGAGTTTACCTGATCATGTTCAAGCAAAATTGTTGGATGCTCCATTACAACATGATACTTTGTTTGGCATTAAGGCAGAAGAGGTGTTAAAGAAAATGGACGATAAAGCAAAATCAATGCAGACAGTAAAGGATTTCGTACAGGTTCAGCCACCCAGATTTAGCAGGAACTGGCCTTCTAAAAACTGGTCCTTTCCAGTGTCAGACAGGCCACAAAGAGGCAGATACAGACGCCCAAGAGGCAGATATCAGCCCCAAGGCTCATACAGACCTAAACAATGGGGTGCTTCAGCCCCCAAAGGCAGAGAAGACAAATCACAACCTTATAGGAAACAGTCCAGTGACTTTCCTCTACCAATGCCAAGCACTTACCTTTTGACAGCACCCTTAGGGGGAAAACCAGCACTTTTTTCACAAACTTGGCACATGATCACCCATGACAAATGGGTACTGAATATTGTTTCCCAGGGTTACAGGTTCCACTTTCACACCCTACCAAGGTCAAAAGGTATGCCAGACCTGACACTCAATCAATGGGCAGAGGCACAAAAACAAATTTCTGCTCTCATGGACATGAGGGCTATCCAAAACGTACCACAACAAGAGCAGGGACAAGGATTTTACTCAAGACTTTTCTTGGTACCCAGAAAGGACAAAGCTTGGAGACCAATACTGGACCTGTCTACTCTAAATACCTGGACGTTCCAAAATTCAAAAATGTTGATACTGCAGCAACTTCTACCCATGCTGGGCAAAAAGGCTTGGCTAGTTACCTTGGACCTCAGAGGCATACCTGCATGACCCAGTCAGACAATTTTGCAGAAGATACCTCAGATTCATAGCTGGCTCAATGCATTACTAATTCTATGCACTGCCCTTTGGCTTACCTACTGCGCCCAGGGTCTTCACATAATGCATGGCACCAGTAATTGCATTTTGCAGACAAAAAGGAATTCAGATATATCCCTACTTGGTCGACTGCCTTATTCAAGCAGACAGCAAGGACATTCTACTAAAGGATTTGGCGTTTGTAAAAAGATTAGTAATTTGCCTAGGGTACACAGTAAACGAAAATAAATCAAAACTAGTGCCCTCTCAAGAGAGAATATTCCTGGGTGCAAGCTTAAGTACAACTGCCCAGATGGCTTATTTCATGCCAGACAAACAAAGGCAACTGACTCATTACTTTCAAATGATGGCAACAAAGACCCAGCTACCTGCAAGAAAAATTCTGCAGGCTTTGGGCTTCATGGCATCCTGCTAATTCCATATGCAAGACTGCATATGAGGAAGCTACAATGGTATCTAAAAAGTGTTTGGACGCAACATTGCCACAGCCTGGAAACAATAATTACTCTCATTCCCTGCCTGCAACAAGAATTTCGATGGTGGGCCCTAGCCTGTCACCACAACAAGGGACAGCCTTTCACTTTACCCATAGCCAGGCAGACACTAACAATAGATGCATTGGAATATGCTTGGGGAGCACACATGGCAGGAAAATGTATACAGGGCAAGTGGCCCACAGACCAAATGCATCTTCATGTCAATCAAAAAGAGATGCTAGCTGTCCAGAATGCCCTGACAGCCTTCAACGATCTACTACATCCAGGACAACTTTTACTAAAGACGGACAATACTACAGTCATGTGGTACATAAACAAGCAGGGGGGCATACATTCCTACCCCCTCTGCAGGCAAGCCATGACTTTGTGGAACGCAGCACTGGCCTATCAAGTACATCTGCAGGCACAATTCCTGCCAGGAAAGACAAATACTTTGGCAGACGAACTAAGCAGATACCTCATGGACCCTCACGAGTGGAAACTACATCCACAAGTCTTCAGCATGATAACAAAGAAATCGGGATGCCCAGACATAGATCTATTTGCCTCCCCTCACAACTGCCAGCTACAGAGATTCTGCACAAGGACTTATCACTCACAAGCATGGAAGGTGGATGCTCTATCATTCAGCTGGAAAAGCCTAACAGTTTATGCCTACCCATCACTACCTCTACTCCCCAAGGTACTCCTAAAAGTCAGACAAGAGAAACCAAAAATGATTCTGATGGCCCCATACTGGCCACACCAGCACTGGTACCCAATCCTAAAGAGCTTGTCTCAAGGGCCAGCCTGGACTTTACCCCAAATTCCTCATCTGCTGACCCAACAAAACAATCAGATCCTGCACAGCCAACTCAGAACCTTAAATCTGGCTGCATGGCGAATAATATAGCCACTCAGAACACACCTCTCTCTATAGCAGTTATGGATGTCATTTTGGAAGCCAGGAGGCCCAGCACCAGGAAATCTTATGCAGAAAAATGGAAGAGATTCTGTGCTTGGAACCAGGCACAAGGACTTGAACTGCTTATTTCTAATATTTCTCAGATTTTACAATACCTAATTGAGATGCTGGACAAAGGCCTATCCTTCTCATCATTTAAGATCCATGCCTCTGCCATTTCAGCTCATTACAGTACGGAACCTCCTATTTTCTCTCATCCACTACTAAGACAGCACCTCAGAGGGGCAAAAAACATACGACCCCCAAGGAGAGCACCAATACCAACATGGGACCTCAACTTTGTCTTGGAAAAGCTCACACTGCCTCCTTTTGAGCCAGCCAATACAGCTGAGATAAAATTCTTATCATGGAAAACTGCTCTGCTCCTACCAATAAGTTCAGCAAGAAGAGTCTCAGAGTTAACAGGCATTAACCTTTTATAATTTTTCATCCGGGCAGGGTTTCTCTAAGGACAAACCCAACATTTATGCCAAAGGTAGTATCCAGTGTGGCTCTTAACCAAACCATTCATTTACCAACCTTTTACCCAAATCCACAGAGTAAACGGGAGAGACTTCTGCACTATTTGGACATACACAGGCAGCTACGCTTCTACTTGGACAAAACCAAAAGTTTTCATTAAAACTGAGCAACTTTTTGTGGCATATGCTGCAGGATCACAAGGAAAGGCTATTTCAAAGCAAACCATTTCAAAATGGATAGGACACTGCATTCGTTTCTGCTATGCACAGCATTGCAAGTCAGTACCTAAGAATATTAGGCCACATTCTACCAAGTCAGCAACCACATCAGCAGCCTTTTTCAGAGGAGTACCAACCAAGGAAATTTTGGAGGCTGCAACTTGGAGTTCAGTGCACACTTTTACCAAGCACTACCATTTACCTTTTTACTCTAAATCCAGAGCAGGCTTTGCCACTGCAGTTCTGCAGGGCCTCATAGCCACTCCTAATCCTATTTAGACCCAGCCGCCCAACCCCCGCTTTGGGATACAACCCAAGTGTAATGACAGCAACAGTGAAACACGATGAACATAGTACAGTTGTGTACCTACCATAAATGTAGATAAATAAATAACTCCCAAATGCTAAAGGTGGTCTGTCACAAAACAGTCAATATTGGCAGAAAAAAGACATACCATAAATGTAGATGTTCGAGTGTATTCACTGTTGCAGTCCAGGTTACCCTCCCACCTTCCCCCTTTCATTGCTGGGGCTTATCTGTACTTCTCTATTCTATACAACCTATGTGGTGTATTTGCTTGTAGAGGAAGGTAATGTTTATGTTAGTGCTTGCTTTTTTATTTGCATATTTTTAGCCTACCCTTTTGGGGCACCTGACATCTGGGGCAAGAAAAACTGAAGAAAATTGCGTCGGCTGCATCTTTTATACCCCTAGCGCACTGACGTCAGGGAAGAGACGACAGCAACCGACGCCGGACCAGGACTTTGGAATTCAGGCCGACTGCGGGTAGGCTGCCAGCAGGATAATCCAAGTGTAATGACTGCAGCAGTGAATGCACTCGAACATCTACATTTATGGTAGGTACACAACTGTATTATTCGCTATCTGGTCTAATAATCAGATGATCCTTTTCAACTCCTATAGCTGGTATACTTCAGTATCGCTGTCTGAGTTTTTGACAATGGGGCATCAGCTTTTGCTATTAGAGTCCATTTAGCAGCTATTTCCAATTTCCTTAACGGCTCGGATGGCATTCCCCTTATCTCCACCCGCCTTTTCAAGACCTTTCTCAAGGGAGTTTTCCATAGCAGACCTCCTATCAGGCAACCTGTAGAGACATGGAATCTCATTCTTGTTCTACAGTCTCTCTCTCTCTACCCCCCTTTGAGCCTGCCCCGGGATGTGATCTTATATTCCTGTCATGGAAATCGTTGTTTCTGGTAGCAGTCACATCAGGTAGACGGATATCTGAGTTACAAGCTTTATGCATTAAGATCCCGTATCTAATCTTTCATAAGGACAAGAGTATCCCTTCGTACTAACCCATCCTTTCTTCCCAAAGTGGTTTCCTACTTCTATGTTAACCAGTCCATTGAGCTCCCTGTGTTTTTTCCAAATTATTCCAATAAAGGAGAATACTGTCTACATTCATTGGACGTACATAGACAACTACGCTTCTACCTGGACAGGACTAAGTCCTTCCGCAAGTCGGACCAACCTTTCATTTCCTTTTTTGGTCCTAGAATGGGATGTGCTATATCAAGTTACTTTATCAAAATAGCTCAGAGATTGCATTACCTTTTCATACTCCATAGCGAATGAATCTAAACCAGTTCATATCAAAGCTTATTCAACTAGGGCCTTCGCAACTTAAGTTGCTTTTCACTCCTGGGCTTCCATGGATAATATTTGTGCAGCAGCCATTTGGGCTAAATCCTATACTTTCATCAAGCATTATAAATTGGATTTGGTCTCCAGGGGGAAAGCGGCCTTCGGCTCTATGTTTCTTAGGAATGTTCTTCCATAGGGGCCACCCAGGTTCTCCAAGTATCTTGGGATTCTGTCCAATCAGTGATGAGTAGGAAGAAGATTAACAACTTCAGATAAAGAAGTTATGTCTTAGCATAACGTTCCATCTGAGTTGTTGATCTTCTTCCAGTCATCATACCCTCCCACTGTCCCCCACCAAAGGCTCCTGGTGGATCTTCTGCGTCCTTGTTGTGTTTCAGGGTTTCTGCGCAGAAATGGCCTCTGTTTTCTGTTTCTTCTATATGTTACATGCAAACTCGATATGGGGTAACTGGGAGAAGGGCATTGTGGGTAGCAGCTTAGCTCGAGAGTTTTTGTTGTATGCGAGCTTGGTATTAGGCTGACTCGGTTCTGAGGTATGTGAACCGAACCCATCAGTGATGACTGGAAGATCATGATGGAACGTTATGGTAAGACATAACTTCTGTTTCGAGAGTCAGAGTCTAAAAAAGCTAGATAGAGTCATGGACCCAATGTCGGGAACTTCAGAGGAGCTGCCGACAAAGGCCTAGAATCCTCGGCCTGAAACTACAATCACGCCCTCTTCCGATCGTACCTCCCAAGGCTGATGAAGGCATGGAGACCGAGTCGGAATTTGCAGACCTTCTGATGGGTACCCCAGGGGAAGCCGTTAAGGAGGCTGCCAGCAAGTATCAGAGGGAGTTGCAGGCATCTGACCTGGGTGCCGGGGAGAAACCACAGCTTATTATCTCTGAATGCCCGTGTGGGATTTCCCAAACCATAGTGTGAGAAGACGTTTTTTCGGACATCGTATGGCATATTCTGACATATGGTCCTCCTACTCTTCATCGCATCTTAGACACCTCTTCGTTGGAGTGCCTCAAAAAGGAAAAAAAAAAAAAAAAAAGAGTAAACCTACCATTCCTTTTCAACAGACTGTGCCGTCGGATCAAGCCTCTCACTAGCAGGCCTTTACCCAAGGGCGTTTTAAAGACTCACACCAGACTTCTGCGCCTGTCCAGGTTCCTGCAGCCTCCACACCTAGGAGTAGGCCGTTGGCGGATATTTCATCTGAGGAGGAAGAATCTTCAGGGGATGACTCCCTTACCTACACATCTCAAAGTGCTTCCCCCGGGGTATGCTTCTCCAGAAGAGTAGTCAAATGGAACCGATTCCCCTGGGGAAGATATCAAATGAAGGACTTTTTTAAATGGGACTGCAGTCAGGTATCTGAGACCCAAAAGAGTTATTATGACCGTATACAAATGGAGTCCCCTAACCCGTCTGCTGTTCCCCCTGTCCATTCTACCTTTTTGGATGCATTCTTGGCTGCATCAAAAGATCAAAAACTCCAAATTCTCAACCCCCTGCACCAGAGTGCCCTGAAGATGCCCAGTTTCTCTTCAAGGCCCCCTTCTGCAGATCATTCAACTGTTTCTGTTGGTGCAAATAAAATAAAACTTCTTCCCTCCACTTCCTTGTTCCCCTTCGATAAGGAAAGCAGAATCATGGAAAGATTGGGCAAAAAAGTCTGTACCTCTGCCACCTTAGCTGAGATAAAAAAACCCAAAGCGGACCAGCACATATAGGATCATGAAATATAATTTATTGCTCCAACAAATAAATCAGCAGTGGTAAAAACCTGTGCTGAAACAGCAAACCGGTTTCGGCTAATGTTAGCCTTTCTCAATGCCAAATATAAATTCAAGTAAATGAAAAATTCCACCATTTTGAAACATATATATATAGTCCCTCTCTTAAAGAGATATAACCCAAATGTAAATAAAATATATGTGTTTACAATACACAACACATATTTATGAAAACCAATACCAATGTTAAACAAAAATATATATATCACATCCAAAAACATCTTGCAGATGTAAAATATTTAATCTAAACAATTTTATGTTATATAACAAATGTAATACCAGGTAAATAACCTGCCATTCTAAGTGCATTACAACTACCAATACATATATGGCTGGCATATATTATTTCTAATATTGATAATGCCACCCATAATAAATATTATAATAATACATATTGCATGGTTATTTACATTACAAAGGATAAAAAATAAAAAAATTTGGACTTAGTATGTTGGTTCTAATGTATTTAATCCTAGCCTAAAAAGACCCCCTAACCTAATAATCCATTTATTCTCCATATCATTGAATTTCTGATGCCATCCTGCTTTAAATTTACGATGTAAAATAATTCTATCTATGATAATAAATGTAAAAGTAGCAGAAGGGTGTTCCAGGGTGTGTTTGTACAAAGCGTTAGTGATACGTTTGTTCCTGATAGCACTCATGTGTTCACATATTCTCAGTTTGACAGACCTAGAGGTCTGTCCCACATAAAATGCAGAGCAATTACAAGTGGCCAAATATATAGCCCAATCAGAACTGCAATTAGCAAATATCCTGATATCAAAAACCTGAGATGTGTTTTTACTAGAGAACTCACTGGTTTTGGGCATATATTTACAAAAAGAACAATGGCCACATGGAAAGCTCCCTTTAAGTATTTGTCCCTCTAAAGTGGTCTGTAATGAATTATGTAAAGTATATCTCTTATAATGAGTAAAAAAGGAATTTAAATTTCTACCTCTGCGGTAGGAAAAAGAACATTGCTCCGGTAATATACGGTTCAGGATTTCATGTGAACGTAGAATGTCCCAATGTTGGTTAATTATTTCAACAAACCGATTGGTATTAGCCCCATATGTAGTGACTAATCTCAAAATAGACTTATTCCGTGATCCAGACACAGTCTGTTGTTTAGGTTTATATTGTAATAGATCAAAACGTGATAAATGATTAACTGTCTTCAAAGATTTGGAAATATTATATGTTTTGTATCCACGATCAACAAATCTGTTGACAAGGTCATCACAAAAATAGGAGCCATCCTCTGGAGAAGAACATATCCTTTTCATTCTCATAAATTGAGATTTAGGGATGTTGTGGATGATGTGGCGTGGATGACAGCTATTGGCATGTAACAGAGTGTTATACTGAGGAAATTTCCTGTAAACAGACGTGGCTAAAGTATGATCCTCAAGTCTGGTAACCAAAACATCCAAAAACACAATGCTTCCATGTTCTATATTAGCTGAAAATTGAATTCCAAAAGAATTGTCATTTAGATAGTCCACAAAGTTAGAAAGTTGTTCCTTATTACCACGCCACACCATCCAACAATCATCCAGATATCTTCTCCAAGTATCTAAATATGGTAGAAATGTATTGTGTTGTGTGTCATAATATATATGTGGCCTCGAAATAACCCATGAAAAGATCCGCGTATATGGGGGCAAACGAAGCCCCCCATTGCTGTGCCATTGATTTGCCAGTAGGCTTTACCATTGTAGTAAAAAATGTTTTTGCACAATACAAATTCAGTAAGTTTAGCCAAAAAATTATTAAATTCAGTGGAATATAGTTTGGATTTATAGAGCCAATATGAAACAGCTAAGATACCTAGTTCATGTGGTATGCTAGTATATAATGAGGCTACATCAAGAGTACACAACCACCACGAAGATTCTAATTGCGAGTCTTGAACAATATTGAGGAACTCAGTTGTGTCCTGTATACGCGATTGGATATATTTCAACAATGGTTTTAGATATTGTGTAAGGAAGGCAGATAAAGGTTCAGTTAAAGAACCACGCCCAGATACAATGGGCCTACCTGGGGGGTTCTGAGCATCCTTGTGAATTTTAGGTAGCAAATACAGGTATTGTGGAATAGGTTCCTCCACCTGTAACTGTTTAGCTACCTGTTCAGTAATTACCCCCTGATTAATGGACACTTCCAAAAACCTGTCAATTTCATCCTTAAAGCGTGGAGTAGGATCTGCATTTAACTCTCTGTAATAACTAGAATCAGATAGTTGTCGAAGAGCCTCATTAATATAAGCTTGATGGTCCATAACCACAATGGCACCTCCTTTGTCGGCCATCGTAATAACTAACCGATGATTATTTTTGAGTTCTAACAAGGCCTGTCTTTCCATGGGAGATAAATTATTAGATTGTGGTTGATATACATTGGCATAGTGTAACTCCTTCATGATGCATTCCCTGAAGATAGAAACATGTTTGTTCATCGGAGGAACAAAAGAAGATTTTCCAAATCTAAATTCAGCTGATCTTTGAGAATCATCCTTGTCTGAAAAAAATATTTTGAGATTGAGTAATCTACAAAAATTATTAACATCATTTAATAAATCATGTTCAGAAACCACAGAACTTGGGACAAAGTTCAATCCTTTATTTAAGAGTGTAATCTGAACTGGGGAGAGAACAGTCGAAGAAATGTTATAAACATTGTTGGTTACTTTATCATTTGTTTCAACAGATTCTGTAAGGTTGGGGTGTTTAAACCTAGATCTGTGTCTTCTGCCCCCCCTCCTCCTGCCCTTTGATCTAAAGGGGGCATCTGTCTTCTTTTGGCTACTGGGGACGCCTGGCGTGAGGACACTTCTCCATCAGTGGCCGAAGAAGTTTCTTCCTCAGAAGTAAAATCTGAAGAGATATTTTGATGTCTAAGAATAGACCTAGGTCTTTTTTTGTTATTATTGCCCCTCTGGATTGTTTTTTGTTCACTAAATCTGACTGTTTTCTGGCTAATAAAGGGTTTCCCTTTTTCATAGTCCATAAGGTCACGCTGAAATTTGTTAATCTTTCTTTTCATCAATTGTTTTTCAAGAATGGACAAATCCTTAGCCAAATTAGAGACATGCTGGGAATAATTCTCCTGCTTATTAAATTGTTCAGCCTCCACACACAAACTTTGAATATCCGACAGATTGGCAGTAATGATTCTGTCATAATATTTTAACAAACTTCCTACAAAAAGCATGGAAGATGAATGTTGTGCTTCAGCCCAATCTTTGGATAACTCATTGTCAATATGTGCCACCAAAGGTTGTAGCCATACCCTCAACCCCCTTGGTGTTATATCCTTAGCTTGATAAGCCTTGAACAGTTTCATATGCCATACATTCGATCGCAAGATCTTCATCTGTCTCCCTAATTTAGTGAAAGCATAACTGCATTTTTGTTCATCATTGGTTATAGAGTTGGGCATATGTGAACAAGCATTAGTGGTCAGGCCAAACACCTCAAGATTATCCTTATCAGCTGCTAATCCATGTAAAATTTCGTTTAAATCCATGTTTGGATAGTTCAAAAAGCCAATTAAAAGAAAAGAAAAACAACAGTACTTTTAAATTTCTGAAACAGCCTCAAACAGAAATAGTATGAATACAATATATTTCTTGTAGAAGAAATATTGTTTAAAGAAGTCTGGAATGTTGTAGTCAATGTACCAACACTACCCGTCTATTTATTAAAAATACCTGTTACTATAAGTGACCAATGAAGTATGTCGACCAGCAAATTGCTGACCATAGATGATGCCCCCTTTAGATCAAAGGGCAGGAGGAGGGGGGGCAGAAGACACAGATCTAGGTTTAAACACCCCAACCTTACAGAATCTGTTGAAACAAATGATAAAGTAACCAACAATGTTTATAACATTTCTTCGACTGTTCTCTCCCCAGTTCAGATTACACTCTTAAATAAAGGATTGAACTTTGTCCCAAGTTCTGTGGTTTCTGAACATGATTTATTAAATGATGTTAATAATTTTTGTAGATTACTCAATCTCAAAATATTTTTTTCAGACAAGGATGATTCTCAAAGATCAGCTGAATTTAGATTTGGAAAATCTTCTTTTGTTCCTCCGATGAACAAACATGTTTCTATCTTCAGGGAATGCATCATGAAGGAGTTACACTATGCCAATGTATATCAACCACAATCTAATAATTTATCTCCCATGGAAAGACAGGCCTTGTTAGAACTCAAAATAATCATCGGTTAGTTATTACGATGGCGACAAAGGAGGTGCCATTGTGGTTATGGACCATCAAGCTTATATTAATGAGGCTCTTGACAACTATCTGATTCTAGTTATTACAGAGAGTTAAATGCAGATCCTACTCCACGCTTTAAGGATGAAATTGACAGGTTTTTGGAAGTGTCCATTAATCAGGGGGTAATTACTGAACAGGTAGCTAAACAGTTACAGGTGGAGGAACCTATTCCACAATACCTGTATTTGCTACCTAAAATTCACAAGGATGCTCAGATCCCCCCAGGTAGGCCCATTGTATCTGGGCGTGGTTCTTTAACTGAACCTTTATCTGCCTTCCTTACACAATATCTAAAACCATTGTTGAAATATATCCGATCGCGTATACAGGACACAACTGAGTTCCTCAATATTGTTCAAGACTCGCAATTAGAATCTTCATGGTGGTTGTGTACTCTTGATGTAGCCTCATTATATACTAGCATACCACATGAACTAGGTATCTTAGCTGTTTCATATTGGCTCTATAAATCCAAACTGTATTCCACTGAATTTAATAATTTTTTGACTAAACTTACTGAATTTGTATTGTGCAAAAACATTTTTTACTACAATGGTAAAGCCTACTGGCAAATCAATGGCACAGCAATGGGGGCTTCATTTGCCCCCATATACGCGTATCTTTTCATGGGTTATTTCGAGGCCACATATATATATGATACACAACACAATACATTTCTACCATATTTAGATACTTGGAGAAGATATCTGGATGATTGTTGGATGGTGTGGCGTGGTAATAAGGAACAACTTTCTAACTTTGTGGACTATCTAAATGACAATTCTTTTGGAATTCAATTTTCAGCTAATATAGAACATGGAAGCATTGTGTTTTTGGATGTTTTGGTTACCAGACTTGAGGATCATACTTTAGCCACGTCTGTTTACAGGAAATTTCCTCAGTATAACACTCTGTTACATGCCGATAGCTGTCATCCACGCCACATCATCCACAACATCCCTAAATCTCAATTTATGAGAATGAAAAGGATATGTTCTTCTCCAGAGGATGGCTCCTATTTTTGTGATGACCTTGTCAACAGATTTGTTGATCGTGGATACAAAACATATAATATTTCCAAATCTTTGAAGACAGTTAATCATTTATCACGTTTTGATCTATTACAATATAAACCTAAACAACAGACTGTGTCTGGATCACGGAATAAGTCTATTTTGAGATTAGTCACTACATATGGGGCTAATACCAATCGGTTTGTTGAAATAATTAACCAACATTGGGACATTCTACGTTCACGTGAAATCCTGAACCGTATATTACCGGAGCAATGTTCTTTTTCCTACCGCAGAGGTAGAAATTTAAATTCCTTTTTTACTCATTATAAGAGATATACTTCACATAATTCATTACAGACCACTTTAGAGGGACAAATACTTAAAGGGAGCTTTCCATGTGGCCATTGTTCTTTTTGTAAATATATGCCCAAAACCAGTGAGTTCTCTAGTAAAAACACATCTCAGGTTTTTGATATCAGGATATTTGCTAATTGCAGTTCTGATTGGGCTATATATTTGGCCACTTGTAATTGCTCTGCATTTTATGTGGGACAGACCTCTAGGTCTGTCAAACTGAGAATATGTGAACACGAGTGCTATCAGGAACAAACGTATCACTAACGCTTTGTACAAACACACCCTGGAACACCCTTCTGCTACTTTTACATTTATTATCATAGATAGAATTATTTTACATCGTAAATTTAAAGCAGGATGGCATCAGAAACTCAATGATATGGAGAATAAATGGATTATTAGGTTAGGGGTCTTTTTAGGCCAGGATTAAATACATTAGAACCAACATACTAAGTCCAAAATTTTTTATTTTTTATCCTTTGTAACGTAAATAACCATGCAATATGTATTATTATAATATTTATTATGGGTGGCATTATCAATATTAGAAATAATATATGCCAGCCATATATGTATTGGTAGTTGTAATGCACTTAGGATGGCAGGTTATTTACCCGGTATTACATTTGTTATATAACATAAAATTGTTTAGATTAAATATTTTACATCTGCAAGATGTTTTTGGATGTGATATATATATTTTTGTTTAACATTGGTATTGGTTTTCATAAATATGTGTTGTGTATTGTAAACACATATATTTTATTTACATTTGGGTTATATCTCTTTAAGAGAGGGACTATATATATGTTTCAAAATGGTGGAATTTTTCATTTACTTGAATTTATATTTGGCATTGAGAAAGGCTAACATTAGCCAAAACCGGTTTGCTGTTTCAGCACAGGTTTTTACCACTGCTGATTTATTTATTGGAGCAATAAATTATATTTCATGATCCTATATGTGCTGGTCCGCTTTGGGTTTTTTTGATTCTGTTTTTCTTGGACCGTGCACGCTAGTCCCACGTGCGTGATACCTCGTTGGTTTGGTTGCAGCCTTAGCTGAGATAGCCATAACCTGTCAGACACGTATGGCCAAATATTCCTTGGCTGTACTGACAGATGCCATTAAAATATTTGGTGAGTTACCCGATTCCCCCAATAAGGCAAAAATAACCAGCCTGTTTAATTCCTGCAGCCAAGTTACCATACACTTTATAAAATGCAGTTATGATGCTGTGGAAGCTTCCACAAAGGCAGCTGCTTCATGGTCAGTCATCAGGAGATATTCTTGGCTCAAGTTACAGCCTTTGCCAGATGATATCAAAACAAAAGTAATGGATGCACCCTTAGATAAGCGTTTGGCTCTGCAACTGCAGAGCTCTGTAAGGCCCTTCAGGCGAAGGGCAAAGATCTTCAGGACCTCAGGCACATTTTTGTGTCTCCTGTTCTCCGTTAGAGGAACTACCTGGCCAGAACAACCTTTGTGAGAAGGCCTTCTAAACACACGTCCTCCAAAGGAAAAAAAAAGATTCCAAGAAGCAGACCCCTTCGAGGTCTTTTTCCTTTACACCATTCAAAAGTAGTCCTTTCAGGCCAAACCTGGTAGTCTGTGACTACCAGGTTTTAAGCCCAGCTATCCCTCTCTCCCTGCATCTGTCCCTGTCCCGTCCTGCTTCGAAGCAGAATACCCAGGACTCTTGGGTGTTCTCAATTATAAAACAAGGATGTTCATCGTGCTATGCTGCTGCAGTCATCACACTTGGGTTATCCTGCCGTCAGGCGGTCCCGCAGTCGACCTGAATTCCAAAGCCTTGGTCTGGCGTCTGTTGTCGTCGTTTCTTCCCTGACGTCAGTGCGGCAGGGGTATAAAAGAGGCAGCCGACGCCATTTTCTTCAGTCTTTCTTGCCGCGTGGTGCCCAAAGCAGAAGCAGTTCGCAAGTGCCGGTCGGCCAGCTCCTGAGATTTTCGAACAGAATTTCAGCCGAAGTCTTCTATAAAGCTAATTACCCCGTTGGGGAAACTTTTCTTGCCTCAGACCGATGTCAGACAAAGTTAATAATTGTATTTCTTGTGGGAAGCAAATACCTCATAAGGATTTTCATTCTTATTGTATTCCTTGCCTAGGCCCAGACCACGACGTTTCTGGTTGTCGGTTTTCCTCTAGGTTCAATAAACGCACTATTAAGCGCCGGGCTGATACCGCCCGACATTATTTTGGCAGAAAATTCAACTACATTATGTCGTCGGAACCTCCGACAACCGCTATGTTTAAAAAAACGCAAGGACAAAGACCGGCAGCCTAGACCAGATACCGAGGTCTCGGTTAGGCCTGCCGCCGGATCTTCGGTATTCAGTGATTCGCCTACGCAGCCCCTGACTACCGCAGATTTAGAAAATGCGACTACCTCTCAGTCAGAATCTACTGGGCCACTGGAGCTGGTTCCTCCTCAACTCGCGGACTCCAGCCCTGGCGGCGATCCGGAGACTATGGACAGGCCTTCGGTTTCAGAAGGCAAACCGACGACTCTCTCCATTAAGTCATACGCTAAGCTTTCAAAGGTTAAGAAACCGGGTCCACAGACTCCCGCACAGGCCCCTATGCCTAAAAAACAGATGCTCAAAATGGCCTGATTACCCTTATCAGAGGTTCCCAGCCCCCTCCTGACAAAAGGCCTAGACTGGAGGAAGATTTACCTCCTTCTGACCAGGAATCCATTTCCTCAGCAGACACTGAGGAACAGGATTACCCCTTCCCCCTCTATGAAGACTGAGATGCTGAGGAGTCTATTCCCTCTGTTTCCCCCCCTGAAGACTTCTCTTTTGGGGAAACCCTGCACACCATGAGAGAGCATTTCCACTGGGAAGGACAAGATTACTCTGACTCCAAGAAGGGACTCCGTGAGTTTCTTCTTCTACCTCAGCATAGACCCCTAGCCATTCCTCCTGTTTTAGACATTCTGGATGATGTCTACACAGAATCCAGTCTAAATCCAGATTCCTTACCTCCAGCACCACCTAAACCAGACAGATACTATCGAGTCCCTGACTCTCACAAGTTTTTATATAAAAGCCCTGCTGCAGACCCAGAAACCATTTCCCAGGGTCCCAACGGGGTTAAGGCCTCTACTGCTAAGAGTCCACTACCTACGGAAAGAGATTCCAGGGCATTAGAAAGATGGGGGAAAAAAGTGTATACCTCTGCCACTTTGGCCATGAGGGCATTAAACTGCCAATTCCACATGATTAAATACCAGCAGTACTTGCTTACTCAGTTAAAACAGAAAATGATCCCTCAAACAGATCAACTAGATTTCAAAGGGATGCAAGATTTGTTGCATGCAGCAGAACAAGTGGGAAAACACACCTTGCAGTGTGGTTTTGATTCTTTGGAGGCCTCATGTAGAGCAGCAGTCACAGGGTCTGTAATACATAGACATGCTTCGCTAAAAGAGCAGACCTTACCAGAACATGTCAAAGCAAAGTTACTGGATGCTCCACTGCAAAAGGATGCGTTATTTGGTGTCAACGCAGAGGAAATTTTAAAGAAGATGGAAGAAAAAGCAAAATCAATGCAAACAGTTAAAGATTTTTTACAGGTACAACCTCCTCGCTTCAGCAGAAACTGGCCATCAAAAAACTGGTCCTTTCCTGCTTCAGACAGACCCCAAAGGGGCAGGTACAGACGCCCTAGGGGCAGAGGCCAGGCACAAAGTACCTTTAGGCCTAGGCAATGGCAAAGAACAACTCAAAGAGGGGGAGATGACAGATCTCAAACCCTCAGAAAACAAACTCAATGACTTTCCTCTTCTCCTGCCAAGCAAAATTGCCCAGGCAGCACCTCTAGGAGGAAAACTGGCTCTTTTCCCACAAAATTGACACATCATAACAAAGGACAAATGGGTTCTGGATATTCTTATCCGAGGCTACAGATTTCATTTTCACACTTTACCACGGATGAGAGGCATGCCAAATCTGCCAACAAACCAATGGGCAGAGGCACAAAAGCAAATTTCAGCTCTCATGAACATGAAAGCAATTCAAAAGGTACCTGCAAAAGAGCAAGGTCAAGGATTTTACTCAAGACTGTTTCTAGTACCAAGAAAGGACAAAGCCTGGAGACCCATCTTAGACCTTTCAATTCTAAACACGTACCTGGACATTCCCAAATTCAAAATGCTCACACTACAGCAGCTTCTTCCCATGCTGGGCAAGGAGTCTTGGCTGGTAACGTTGGACCTCCAAGAGGCATACCTGCATGTCCCTATCAGACAAGATTGCAGAAGATACCTCAGATTTTTGGCAGGCACAACGCATTATCAATTCTCTGCATTGCCCTTTGGCTTATCTACTGCGCCCAGAGTATTCACGAAATGCCTGGCATCAGTAATTGCATACTGCAGACAGCGAGGAATACAAATTTATCCATATCTGGACGACTGCCTGATCCAAGCGGACAGCAAAGACATCCTACTACAGCATCTGGCATTTGTAACAAAGTTGCTAAGTTGCCTAGGGTACACAGTAAACAAAAAGAAGTCAAAACTAATACCCTCACAAGAAATAATTTTCCTGGGTGCCAGCT
The DNA here is from genome assembly GCF_019279795.1 of Protopterus annectens. Classification (NCBI taxonomy): domain Eukaryota; kingdom Metazoa; phylum Chordata; order Ceratodontiformes; family Protopteridae; genus Protopterus; species Protopterus annectens. Next base: position 274,175,712 of record NC_056734.1, read on the forward strand.
TGAATACAACGGCCCCGATGGCTTACCTCACGCCAGACAAGCAAAAATAACTGGCTCAGTACTTCAAAAAGATGGCAACTTGTACCCAGCTCACTGCAAGGAAATTCCTGCAGGCATTGGGGTACGTGGCATCCTGCATTCAACTAATTGCATATGCAGGGCTGCATATGAGAAAACTACAATGGTACCTAAAAAGTGTATGGTCCCAACACATACACAGCCTCGAAGCAAGTATAACTCTCATTCCCTGCCTTCAAAAAGAGTTTCTATGGTGGGCTCAAGCATGCCAAGCAAACAAGGGCCTTCCTTTTGCCTCACCTCCAGCAAACCAAACCTTGACAACAGATTCATCAGACTATGCCTGGGCTGCACACATGGCAGGACAATGCATACAGGGCAAATGGTCTGCAAACCAAAGGCAACTACACATCAATCAAAAGGAGATGCTAGCTGTAAAAAAATGGACTAACAGCCTTCAAGGACCTCTTGCATCCAGGACAACTTCTAATAAGGACGGACAACACCACAGTTATGTGGTACATAAACAAACAAGGAGGAATGCACTCCTACCCACTATGCAGACAGGCAATGGACTTGTGGAACACAGCATTAACTTACCAAGTACAACTGCAAGCACAATTCCTGCCAGGAAAAGAAAACATTTTGGTCGACAAATTAAGCAGAAATTTGACAGACCCTCACGAGTGGAGACTACACCCACAAGTATTCTCAATGATAACTCAAAGGTGGGGACCACCAGACATAGATCTGTTTGCCTCAACCAACAATTGCCAGCTACAAAAATTTTGCACAAGGACTTATCATCCCCTGGCCTGGAAAGTGGATGCCCTATCATTCAGTTGGACAGCATTGTCAGTCTACACCTTCCCACCTCTGCCTCTACTGACCCAGGTATTGCTGAAAGCCAGATTAGAGAGACCACAGATGATCCTCATTGCTCTGGACTGGCCATGTCAATACTGGTACCCACTACTACGAAACTTGACTCGCAGCCCTCCATGGATCTTACCTCAATTCCCTCTGCTGTTAACCCAACAAAACTCTCAGATCCTTCACAGTCAACTAATGACCTTAAATCTAGCTGCATGGAAAATACCTTAAATTATCAAACAACACTTCTCTCAAAGGACATCCAGAATGTCCTTTTGGAGGCCAGGAGGCCCAGCACCAGAAAAACTTACTCAGACAAATGGAAAAGATTTTGTGTATAGAGCCAGGTCAGAAGCCTAAATCCTGGCATCCCAAATATTCCGCACATACTCCAATATTTAACTGAGATGCTACACAAAGGCCTTTCTTTCTCATCCATAAATATCCATGCTTCAGCCATTTCAGCTCAATATGATACGGTTCCTCCCATTTTCTCTCATCCTTTGCTAAGGCAGTTTCTCAGAGGGGCAAAAAATATAAGAACCCCCAGAAAACCACCCACTCCAACTTGGGATCTAAATTTTGTTTTGGAAAAGTTAACACTTCCTCCTTTTGAACCAGCCTTTTCAGCAGAGCTTCAGTAGTTGTCATGGAAGAGGGTTGGGAGGGTGGCCTAATGGTTAAGGTGTTTGCTTTACAAACACAAGGTGCAGGGTTTGAGTCTCACAAGGGATAATTGGCTAGGCTTAAAATGGCTCGCAAGGGCAGTTAGCTTAGTACTAATCTATGAAACTATGAAACTATGCTGCTGGCTATCACCTCAGCACGCAGAGTCTCAGAACTGCAGGCACTTATGGCAGTGGAACCTTTCATCATTTTCCATCAGGACAGAGTATCTTTACGCACCAACCCTTCCTTCATGCCAAAGGTAGTATCCAGTGTGGCTCTCAATCAGACCATACACTTGCCCACCTTTTATCCAAACCCACAGAATAAAGGAGAAAGACTCCTTCACTCTTTGGACATTCACAGACAGTTACGTTACTATTTGGACAAGACAAAAGCCTTCAGAAAAATCTGACCAACTCCTTGTATCCTATGCACCAGGCTCAGAAGGAAAGGCTATTTCAAAACAGACCGTCTCCAAATGGATAGCACATTGCATCCGCTTTTGCTACTCACACCACGGGAAAGCAGTGCCTGCTAGTATTAGGTCTCACTCTACTAGGGCTACAGCAACCTCAGCAGCCTTCCTCCGTGGAGTCCCAACAAAGGACATTCTGGAGTCAGCTACCTGGAGTTCAGTGCACACCTTCACCAAGCATTACCACCTTCCTCTATACTCAAAAACCAGAGCTGGGTTTGTCACTGCAGTTCTGCAGGGCATCTTAGCTGCACCTAACCCAGTTTAGCTCCTACCACCCAACCATAGCTTTGGGACTCTACCCAAGTGTGATGACTGCAGCAGCATAGCACGATAAACATAGTACAGTTTTGTACCTACCATAAATGTAGATGTTCGAGTGGTTATGCTGCTGCAGTCCAGGTTACCCTCCCTCCATCCCCTCTACCTAACAAGGCTTTTCTTATACCTCCATGTACTTCAACCTTTGGGATGCATGTCTATATGGTGTATTTGCTTACAACTAGTACATTGTTTTGCACTAAGGTATGTTTTGCAAGCTTCTTATTTTGCCTTCTTAGTTTGGGGCACCTGACATCTGGGGCAAGAAAAACTGAAGAAAATGGCGTCGGCTGCCTCTTTTATACCCCTGCCGCACTGACGTCAGGGAAGAAGCGACAACAACCGACGCCGGACCAAGGCTTTGGAATTCAGGCCGACTGCGGGACCGCCTGACGGCAGGATAACCCAAGTGTGATGACTGCAGCAGCATAACCACTCGAACATCTACATTTATGGTAGGTACAAAACTGTACTATATTTCATGGTGTGGGAGTCCAGACCAACCAGTAAAAGCATCCCTCAACCCCCTCTAAACCAGATGGCTTCCTTTCCCTCAGTCCTACAGTCTCTCCACTCTCAAGACACTATTCAAGAGGTATCCCAAAATTTAAGAGGGAAAGGATTTTACTCCAAAATGTTCCTGGTTCCCAGGAAGGAAGGTCCTTGGAGACCTATCTTAGATCTGTCCCATCCGAATACTTTTCTCAAGGTTCCCTCCTTTCGGATGCTAACTCTTCCTACTCTCCTTCCCCTGATTCTCCCTCAGGCGTATATGGTGTCCTTAGACATAAACGATGCCTATCTCCATATCCCAATCCACTCTCTTTTCAGGAAATTTCTTCGCTTCTCAGTGGAGTCTGCCCATTTTCTGTTCTTTGCTTTGCCATTTGGTCTGTGTAGGGTATTCACAAAATGTTTAGCCCCAGTCGTAGCCTTCGTCAGAACGCAGGGGATCTGACTCTTCCCATATCTGGACAATATCCTCATCCAGGCGTCATCCCCACAGTTGGTTCAACAGGACACGGACTTTGCCATCTCCCTACTGAGAGGTCTGGGGTTTACCATAAACCTTCAACAATCTTCTCTGACCCTCTCCCCGGGTCATGTGTTCCTAGGATGCAGGATTCTCACAGGGCAAATGATGGCCTGTCTTCCTCCAGGCAAGATTCAGACTCTCATCTCTTATTTCCGGAGAATTCTTCTTTTCAAAGCCCTGTCAGCCAGGGAGTTTCTAAGGCTCCTGGGATTCATGGCCACCACCATTCCCATGGTACCCTTAGCAAAGACTACACATGAAGACATTTCAGTGGTTCTTAAGGGCAGTCTGGAAACAACACCTGCACCCCCTGGAGGTTATGGTATCCTTACCCTGCCTATCCAGAGAACTGAAGTGGTGGATTACTCCCATTGCCGAAAATGCAGGTTTTCCCCAGCAATGACACCCCCCCCCCCCCCACCAAACCAGGATCTGAACACAGATGTTTCAGACTCTGGCTTGGTGGCAACTGTAGGAGACTGGAGAGTGAGGGACACATGGAGCCACTCCCAACAGAGGGAACACATCAACATCAAGGAAATGAGACCCTTGATATTTGCACTTCAGATCTTCATGGCTCAAATCCTTCCAGGAGTGCTGAGAGGGTACACAGACAACACAACGGTGCTGTGGTACACCAGCAAGCAAGGGAGGACGAAGTCCTTCATCCTGTAAAGACTGGCTATACAGGCTTGGGAGATTGCACTACAGAGACAGGTATCCCTCTTAGCCATCTACATCATTTCAGTCGAGAATGTGATGGAAGATTCTCTAAGCAGGTCCATGACTCAATCCCACAAATGGATGTTAAACAGGGATGTGTTCCTGGACCTGAACCATCGATGAGGTATACCTCAGGTAAACTTGTTTCCTCCCCCTTGAACAGAGAGCTCCCAACTTATGGCACCAGGATATTCACCCCCAGGGCATGGGAGATGGATGCCGTTTCCTTAAGGGGATGCTTGCTTATGCATTCCTCCCCATTCCCTCTTATACAAAAAAGTTCTACTGAAAATTCAGAGAGAACGATCTCAAATCTTGTTGGTGACCCCCTTTTGGCCAAGGCAGCACTGATTCCCCCTTCTACATCATCTAGCCAAGGGCAATCACCACAAGCCACCCCTCAGGATGGACCTACTCACACAGGAGAAGGAAACTCATATACCCCTAAATATCCACCCTGAACCTTACACTGTGGTTAATAAGGGCGTCAATTCCCTTTAGACACCTTTATACTGAGGACATGCCTCAGGTTCTGCAGGAGGCCAGAAAGCCCACTACCAGAAATCCTATCTATCCAAGTGGAAAAGATTTTCTGTTTGGTGTTTAAAACAAGACTTTCAACCACTGTCTGTAGATCCTGCAGTGGTTCTGTCTTACCTATGTGAATTAATGAACACTGACTTGCCATATTCTTCCATCAAGGCTCATCTCTCTGCCATTTCAGCATGTTTACCTCTGTCCCCTCCTTTGGCTTTCAGGCTGGAAGTCAAGCTTTTTCTGAAAGGGGTACTGCACATCAGACCACCAAGGAAGCCCATTTCCCCCTCCTTGGGATCTTAACTTCATGTTGGAAAAGCTTATCTTACCTCCCTTTGAACCAGCTAAGCACTGCACTCTTCAACACTACACATGGAAAACTATTCTTACTGGCTATTACTTCAGCCAGAAGGATCTCTGAACTGCAGGCCCTTATGGCCTCTCCCCCTTTCACAGTTTCCCGTAAGGACAGTGTTTCCCTACGTACTAACCTATCCTTCATGCCCAAGGTAATTAATGAACTTTCCCTAAATCAGACCATCAATCTGCCTACCTTCTTCCCTTTGCCACAGTCCTCCAGCGAAAGGATCTTTCATTCCTTGGATGTGCATAGACAACTCTGATACTGTTTGGTTAAAACCAAATCCATTTGTAAATCAAATAGGCTCTTTGTCTCCTATCATCCAAGAGCCCAGGGACTCCCTGTTTCCAAGCAGACTGTTTCCTCCTGGATCTCAAAAACTATTTCCTTTTGCTACACAGCCTATAGTAAAAGGTTTCCCTAGCCGGTGAAGGCACACTCCACTAGGGCTGTCCCTTCCTCTGGGGCTTTCTTCAAGGGTTTGGATACAGCTGCCTTTTTAGAGGTAGCCACATGGTCATGTGTCCACACTTTCATCAAGCATTACAAGGTAGGTTTCATTTCCAGGTCAAGATCAGGATTTTCCAGGGCCATTCTGCATGGCTTTATGTAAAATCTCACTTCCCCCTCCCATTATTTAATAGCATGAGCGTTTGCACTCTCCCCCTTGTAATGGATACAGCAGCATATGAATAGAAGGACATGGCATAGTTGTGTAAAATCCTGCCATAACCATAGATGTTCTTCGTGTTTCACTGTTGCAGTCATCACACTTGGGTTATCTGCCTGCAGGTAGCCCTCAGTCGGCCTGAATATCAGAGACTTAGTATTTCTGTGTCGGTTGCCGTCGCTTCCAGTCTGACGTCAGGTTGTCAGGGGTATAAAATCAGGCAGCCGATGGCATTACATCAGCCTTTCTTGCTGAGGAGCCCGAACCAGAAGCAGTTCGCATGAGTGCCGGTCGGCCGTTACCTGAGTTTTCATTATCGAAATTAATTACACTGAAGTCTTCCAAAGCTAAGTACCCCGTTGGGGATTATTTTTTCTTGCTCTAACCGATGTCAGAAAAAGTTAATTGTCTCGCCTGTTGAAAGCAAATACCACACCGAGATTTCCATTCTTACTGCGTCACCTGTTTAGGCCCAGACCACGACGTACCTCGCTGTCAGGTTTGTGCTTTGTTCAACGACCGAACTATTCATCGTCGGGCCCTTATTGTTGCTGAATACTTTTGCTCCCGATCTCCGTATTCAAAAATGGCTTCGGGAAGCCATCCAACTACTGATCGTCCGAAAAAATGTAAGGATAAAGACAGAGACAGACTGCACAGGTCCAGAACTGCCGACAACGCTTCCGTTAAGGTAGTCGCCAGTTCGCTGGTACTCAGTGAGGCGCTTTCGCAGCCCCTGATGCCCGCTTCGATGGATTCGCAAGCTGCTACTGAGACCCGTTCGGGTTCCGGTATGACGCAAGACTCTTCTTTGACTACAGAACCTGCGGATGTCTCTACCTTGGATGGGTCCGGAGCCGCTGTGCAAGCACCGACTTCCGAGGAAGTTCTTTGCACTACCGATATTCGATACAAACCAACTTCTTTCGCGTCTTCAGTTCTGTCTAAAACTACTGAGTTTCTAAGGCCAAGAGTATGAGCTATGCCTAAAAAACAGACAACCCAAACTCAAGCACCTGCTTCTTTGCCACAACATCAAATGCTTAAAATGGCAGAAGACCTGATTATGCTGATTAGGGGAAGCCAGCCTTCTGCTAAAAGAAAAAGCGATCTGTCCCGAGCAGTTTTAACAGACCAAGAGTCCAACGACTGAGAGGTTTCTGAATATGAAGACATGCCTTTGTCTGCTTATGAGGATTCAGATGCAGAGGAATACATTCCCTCTGCTTCCCCTCCAGAGAACTTTTCTTTTGGTGAAACCCTACATACTTTGAGAGCATTTCCACTGGGGATGCCAGACCATCCTCAGTCTAAAAAGAGGCTAAGAGTATTTTTAGATTTGCCACAACATAGACCTTTAGCAATACCTCCAGTTCAGGATGTTGTGGGTGATGTCTTTATGGAATCCAGTCTAACTCCTGATACTTTACCCCCTGCTTCAAGGAAACCAGAACAGGTACTACAGAGTCCCTGACTCTCACAAATTTCTTTTCAAAAATCCTACTGCTGCCCTAGAGGTCATTTCCCAGGGGCCTAAAGGTATAAAAGCAACTATAGCTAAGAATCCCACCTCTTCAGACAGGGATTCTCGACAGATTAGACAGATTGGGTAAACAAGTATACATCTCTGCAACTCTAGCCATTAGGGCATTGAATTGCCAGTTTCACATGCTGAAATACCAGCAACACATTATGGAACTTATTAAAATGATCTACCTTTACAGACTGTGCAGAAAATAATTACAAGAGCTTATGATTTCTGCAAGCCAAGTCAGCAAGCATACTTTGGAATGTGGCTTTGACACCCTAAAGACATCTTGCAGGGCAGCAGTCACTGGTTCTGTACTGAGAAGGCATGCTTGGATTATGGAGCAGACCTTGCCAAACCATGTCAAATCAAAATTACTAGACGCTCCTTTGAATAGGGATGATCTGTTTGGCACCAAAGCAGAAGTTGTTCTAAAAAAGATGGAAGAAAAGGCTAAATCTATGCAGGCAAAGAATTTTTGCAACTGCAGCCTCCTAGATTCAGTAGGCATTGCCCCTTGAAGCATTGGTAGTTTCCAGTCCCCTCAAGACCAACTCAGACTAGACCCAGGGGTAACAGAACCCCCAGGTTACAGTCTCCGGGTATTCAGAGATCTAAGCAATGGAGTGCTTCCACTTCAAAACCCGGGAGTGCTAAGCCACCCCCTTACGGAAAGAGTTCACAATGACTTCTCAACTCCACTCCTCACCTCTGCCAAACTGCTCATGCCCCTAGGTGGAAAACTTGCCCATCAGGCAAAAAACTGGACCTCCATCACCAAAGACCGATGGGTCTTCAACATTGTATCTCAGGGGTACAAATTTTACTTCCACTCACTGTCAACCCCATAAGGGTTCCCATACCTTCCTCCAAACCAGTAGGCAGAGGCACAAAACCAAGTTCAATCCCTGCTCTCCATAAGGGCAATTAAACCCGTTCCTGCAGAACAGATATGTCAAGGGTTCTATTCAAGACTTTTCCTTGTACCCAGAAAAGAGGGCACTTGGCGCCCAATATTCTAGGTCTTTCCATTGTAAATACCTTCCTGGTGGTACCAAAATTCAAAATGCTCACCTTTCAGCAGCATCTTCCTATGCTGTGGTTAGCCACCCTAGACTTAAAAGAAGCCTATCTGCACATCCCTGTCAGGGACTCATGAAGGAAATATCTATGTTTCAGGGCAGGATCTGTGCCTTATGAGTTCTCTGTGCTTCCCTTTGGCTTATCCACTGCTCCCAGAGTATTCACAAAATGCCTGATTTCAGCCATTGCCTATTGCAGACAAGAGAGGCTGTTGCAGCACCTGACATTTGTAAAGAACCTTCTAACCTCCCTGGGGTACACTATCAACGAAAAGAAATCAAAATAATTCACAGTCAAAAGATTGTATTCCTGGGAGCAAGCTTGGACACAGCATCCCAGATGGCATTCCTTACTCCAGACAAACAAGCCCATCTGACAGGCTACTTCACTCAAATGGCCATCAGAACCCAGCTATCCACAGGGAAAATCCTGCAGGCCGTAGGTTTCATGGCCTCTTGCATTCTACTAATTCCATATGCCAGACTATATATGAGGAAACTTCAGTGGTACTTAAAAAGTCTTTGGTGCCAACGTTCTCAGGACCTGGAAACAGTCATACCTATCATACCTTGTCTAAGGATAGAGTTACTTTGGTGGGCAGCAGCATGCAACCACAACAAGGGACGTCCCTTTACTCAACCCCACGCCGCCCAGACCCTAACCAAAGACACATCAGACTATGCCTGGGGGGGCACACCTGGACGACAAGTGCGTTCAGGACCACTGGAGCCCAAGTCAAATTCATCTGCACATCAACCAAAAAGAGATGTTAGCGGTTCAGCACGCTCTGACAGCTTTCAAATCCCTAGCCTTCTAACCCAGAAATGGGGGAACCCGGAGGTGGACCTTTTTGCCTCCCCCTGCAATCACCAGCTCAGCAATTTCTGTGCCAGGACACCTCACAACATGGCCTGGAAAGTGGATGCCCTATCCTTCTAGTGGGTAAACCTCTCAATCTATGTATTTCCCCTCTGCCTCTTCTCACAAGAATACTACTCAAGATAAGACAGGACAGACCAAGGGCAATCCTGATTGCCCCGGACTGGCCACTACTGCACAGCCTGTCACTGGTGCCACCCTGGCACTTAC